>NW_028227271.1:6625000-7240000 GCF_978045245.1 Mus caroli
TAGATGCTGTCTAGAATAATTTTTCTCAAGTAGAAAATCTTCCAAGAGAGAGGAGATGAGAAGCAGCTATTATTATTTTCCCCTCCTAATTCTCCTAAGCATTAGGTGTAATGGGGCCTGGCTAATCGACAGAAGGGTAACAAAGAGAGCACCCAAGGTCCTTACTTAGTAGCTATGTTTTATACCAGCTAGGGATTACTTGCAGGCTAGGACTCCCGTGAAGATCAATGCTTGGTGACAGATATTTCATGGTGAAACATTTTTCATGTGGGTCCTGTTTAATTCTTCGAGTTTTGTATTCATCTGTCTGTGCATATAACTGGAGGGGACCAAAACTCACATTGGAAATTAGGAATATTTGTCATGTGTATACAAGTTTAATTTTTTTTTCCTGGTGACTCTTGTCTCAGTGAAGACAACTCATTCTTAATTTAAGGAGGCCTGAACATCTTTCTGCCAGCAGCATTGGTTTGAGCGTTTGGATGCAGTGAGCATGGCAGATTCCATGGTAGCTGTGGGGGCATCAGGCTGGTCTCTGGCTCCAGTAGGTTCAGTGACTCAGCTATGTCTTCTCAGTTTATTCAGTGTTTGGAAAATGAGGCTCCATCTTGAAATCCTTTGCATTCCCTTCTTACTTAAAGATTTGCATCCTAATTATGAAGTCTAATTTATCTCAGAGCTGAAAAACAGAACTTAATCATTTGTTCTCCAGCTGGGCACCAGTGAACCCTGGGCAAGCAAACGACAGGAAAATAGCCAGACACGGGCGCCCAGTTCACACCTGCCCAGTGCACACCTGCATTACAGAAATCCGCTCCTCTATCTGAGCTGGATGAGTAAATCCTTGTTTTTGTGACAGTGACTGACTTGGGAATATGATCTCCATGGAAACTGCTGCCTGGGTGAACCCTTCCGTTGCATTTGAGCATCTATTCCGCATTTGCATGCCATCTTCATTGATGGGACAGGTAGATCTTCCCAGTTATCAGACTACAAGCCAAATCCTAAATTAGGTGCAACACCTGAATGAACACAACAGCCGAGGAAAGGAGACCGGGTTGCCATGACAACCAGGAAATGCCATGGCTTCCCACAAACGTTATTTCAACTGTCATTGTGAATTTCCACAAATCCGTAGTTCTTATACTTTTCAACTCTGGATAGAAATGAAGTGACATTCTGGGTTTTTCCTTAAAGGTTTAAGATATCTGTGGTTGTGTTTCTTCTTCCGCTACACCCCAAACCCATAGCTATCCACCCGATAGTTCAGAAATACAGCCTTTCAAAGGCTCCCTGACCTCTTTCTTCTTATCATGCTTATTTATGTAGTGTGTGTGTGTGTGTGTGTGTGTGCATATGTGCTGAACACTTACATGACGGACAGAGGACACATTGTAACAGCTGTTTCCTTCAACCATGCAGGTCCTGGTGTTCTCAGAATCACTGGTCCCCTCATCTCCACTCCAGAACAGTTGTGGGGAGCTGGGTCTGGAAGGAGGAAGTTCAAAAGCTTCTGCTATTTAAACTTCCAGCTTCCAAACAGGACTCTGTAAGCTAGTTTTTAAAGATGACTTAAAAATAAATAGAAGTGAATAGAAGTTTCCCAAAGGCTCACTGGTTCCAGCAACTTATGCCCCTGGGAAGGGCTTCCACCTGGTCTCCAAATCAAGGGGATACACTGTATCACATGTATTGTCTGTCATTCCTTCCAGCCTCCGGTGTACCAAAGTTCGAGAGACTCACCATGGAGAATGGTGGGATAGTGGACCCTGAGCATCTATCTTCTCATGGGTTGTCTAGAACTGCCAACCCAACAAGATGGATCTTCTTGGGCAACTTGATATGATTGAGAGAACTTAAAAACAGAGCAACTGTGGTCTGGTTTGGAAATTTCAGGCAGAAATATAACTTGTTATAAACCGGGGGGGGGGGGGAGATAGTGTTGAAATGACTCATGACTGTGAGCCAGGGGTGGTTTGGACTTTCTGTCTCATAGGCGATTTCAGTGTCTTTCAGAAATGCCTGCCCCACTTCTCACGGTGGAGTGCTCCCCGTGTTCTGACAAGAAGAAGAACGCTCTGCAACGAAGCATATGCCATCCCTTGCTCTCCAGGAAGGCTGGAGATGAAAAGAGCAAGCAGGCATACACATTGTTTTTTAATGTGCATGTATGTGTGTAAATTTAGAGCTGTGTGAGCCTCTAAATTTACCCGGTGCTTGCTCAACATTCCGTTTCCTGTGTGAATTCATTCTTAGGTTGGAAGCAACTTCATTATCAACACATTCAGATTAATTCCTGAGTCACGCCTGGCTTTTTCTCTTGGAAGCAAATCACAAAGTCTTTCGAGAGCTGCCGTTGGACCATTTTTCAGTCCAAGTGTTCCAGGATAAGATGGCCTATGACGGGCAACTGCAGTGACCCCACCTCTGATGTATTACCTGGGCTGAGAACCCCAAATCACGCAGGGAAAGAAAACCAACACAGCTCAACAGAACCACGGCCACCCGATAAGCGTCTGCTGGATTCTAGGCATTGTCGCAGCACTAACCTTCTGCAGCCAGTGTAGCAGCACTGGGACTTTGATTTTACCTTGAGATGGTAGAACGTGTCTTAGAGATTAATTTTCTCAGGTCTCACACACAGCCTTCATTTAGTGCTGAGGCTAAGACGTGAACCCGAGCGAGTCAGGCAGATTCTTCGGCCAGCTTTGTACTGAGCTATGGTATGCTATTGCCAGTTAGCAAACCGTGTGGTGCGGTATGGCTTTGCTTGTACCTGTGAGGTTACCATCTTTAATGTTTATGTTCTAGAAGATTGCACGTTATTGTCAAGGCAGTGAGAATCTTTCATAATACATATACCCAGAGGTCAGAGGGTGGCTTGTTGGCAGTTGGTTCTCTCAACCATTTCATCCTTGGAATGAAACTTTAGGTCCTCAGGGTTGACAACTGGTGGCCTTACCCACTGAGCCATTACACACACACACACACACACACACACACACACACACACACACACAGAGAGAGAGAGAGAGAGAGAGAGAGAGAGAGAGAGAGCTTCCAGCGATCCATGTTAAGTTCTATCCCCAGAGTGGGGCATTTCTTTGAAAATGCAAACACTGTTATATTTCACTCTCATTTAAAACTATGTAAGACTTTTGTGTTACCCATAAACTGTAAGTATAGCCCTAACTCCTTAATCCCTTTGTAAAGCCATTTACACTAGGGATTTAACTGCCCCGAAAGGAGCAAGGAGTGCTCTCTCTCACATACATCCTGAGATAAAAACTCCTATGAATCCTGGCTACAGTGCCCCGCCCCTTTCCTTAAGCCCCGCCCCTTTCCTTACAGTTCTTTGGCTGGCTGCTCTTATTAGCTGCGATGCTCTGCCCCACCTGGCTCTGCAAGCCTTGTCAATACGCAGCAGGTCTCTTCGAGAGATGTCTCTGCAAGTCTTCCTGACTTGCCCTGACTGGGTAGCGTCCAGTCTATTTCCCTTGCCACATGGAACTGTCATGGAAGCCTCATTCGCATCTCAGCTGATTTTGACTCGAGCTGTGATTAAACCAGGAATCCCTTGAGACCAGACAGCATGTGTTTTCTGTCTAGTGTACCCAGGACTGTGTACCACGTGGGTTCTCAGCAGGAGTCAGTACCAATGCACTCAAACTACGAGGCCTCAGAGAAGTTTGTATTGATGGCACTTCTCGAATCTTCTGTCTTCTCTGCACCTCTTATTTGTCTCTCTTCTCTCTCTCTCTCTCTCTCTCTCTCTCTCTCTCTCTCTCTCTCTCTCTCTCATCTCATCTCTGTTTCTGCCTCTTTTTCAGGGGCCTGTACAAAAAGTTAGAACTCACTGCTCACCTGGCAGTTACCTGTGCGTTCTGGGGAACACACCGTCCAAATACAAAATGACTCATCAGAGACCATTTCCAACCATTTCCTTTAGGGGCTCAGAGCCATGAGTCACACAGCCAGCTCTCCACAGTAGGGAAGAAAAAAATCCCATTTATTAGGAGCCCAGAGATATATCACTTCAACTGAATTAATTCAGAATTCTTCACAGTTCCCAGAGCCACTGAATGTACCTTGAGACAGAAGTAACTTACTCTGTGAGGATGCCACATTCTTATTAATTTAGTTTTTAAAGACAGTGTCTTATATAATCCAGCTATAACCTCTCTTGGAGGAGACATGCAGGAAGAAAAGAGAGGAGACTGTATGGTGTTGAAGCTAAAATTATTTGTTGTAGCGATTTCTGGGCCACACTACAAAGTCAGGATCTGATGTTTAAGCACATAAAGATTATTTTAATAATTCTCTATTCTTTTGCAAAGAAGAGAGAGAGAAAGAGAGAGAGAGAGAGAGAGAGAGAGAGAGAGAGAGAGAGAGAGAGAGAAAGGGAGGGAGGGAGGAAGGAAGGAAGGAAGGAAGAAAGGAAGGAAGGAAGGAAGGAAGGAAGGAAGGAAGGAAGGAAGGAAGAAAAAACTAACAAGAACAGAGAATTTTGTAAGTGGGCAGTCTTTGCCTGCCAAAAATTGACCTTTGAGAGGTGAACTATTCTGAGTTCTCCCTCAGTTTCATAAGGGCTAAATGAAACAAAGAAAAATGAGAATCTTCTCTGTGCTCAGAAACCTAGAGAACAAACCCCTCTATTTCCCCATGTGGAGCCTCTGACCCTTCTTGCTCATAGCTTCTGGAAAGCTTCAAACTGCCCAGTGTTCCCCTGCTACAGTGAACCATTAGTCTTCTGAATGTTCCAAAGGCTCCCCAAAGTGTCCAGCCAAAACCGCGAGCCTGTGGGGGAATGTCTTACACTCAAACCATAGCATTCCATCCCTGGCCCTGACGGGCTGCAGAACAGCTCCGAGTACAAAAATACTTCCATGGGACTTCAGAACTCCCTCCATCTTAAGGTTGTCACGGCAAAGATATCCAAGGTCTCTTTTGAGAGTCAAATTGACCCTTTAACTATGAGCTGACGGAAAAATCCAAGACCAATTTATACCCAGCCAACACACAACGGCACCAAGAAAGCCACCTCATTCTCAAGGAGAGGGGGAGATCGGACAGAAGCAAGACGGAATCCCTTCAGGGCAAACACCAAATGCCACATCTCCACACAGTGTCTGGTTTATGGTGGCGTCCCCTGGATTCCAATGGCCTTGGGTAGCCCCACATCTTCAGCTCTGTTGCACACATAGCTTCTTTCTTGGCTCCACTCAAGACCTTGGGGCTGGCAAGTTCTCATGATCTTAGCATCTCCAGTATTGGTCTCTCTGTTGGGTTTTCCCTGATACACATTCTCCACCCTTACAATTTGTTTTGTTTTGTTTTGTTTTTATTTTTTATTTTTATTTTTCATGGTCTCTTGGTGCAAGCCTCCATGGTCCCGAAATTCTTGCATCATGCATGCCTGCAACACCAGGACCCCATAGACGACGCCAAGCTGTGCTCTCTGCTGTCACCTTACGATGTAGCCTGAGCACCTTGCACCACAGCACCAGTTCTGTCTGTGGGCCTTTGTGTCCTTCCAGCCTTGAGCAGGCTGATCAGACCTTGAGCACTTGCTACACTGGACCTTAACAACCTTGGTGTAACTATCCATCCATCTTGGTTGCATGTGCTTAGAAGAATAGACTGCCCGCTGACTTTGCTTTGCAATGTAATACAGCTGATACACAGGATGGGGTCTGTGGGCTTGCCCTATATAAACGCAGTGCTGAATATTAAACTTGGAGCCTTGATCAGAACCTTGTCTTGGCTTCATTCTTCTCCTCTTGTCCCCTCCTGTCTTTTTCTTTTCCAGCTCCCCTTTCAGGTAAACCCAGTTCATCCTTGGCCGCTGGACAGCTACAGGGCTTTGAGAATGAACTGGGACAAATATTCCCCTAAGGTACTGTCTTAGTCAGGGTTTCTATTCCTGCACAAACATCATGACCAAGAAGCAAGTTGGAGAGGAAAGGGTTTATTCAGCTTACACTTCCATACTGCTGTTCATCACCAAAGGAAGTAAGGACTGGAACTCAAACAGGTCAGGGAGCAGGAGCTGATGCAGAGGCCATGGAGGGATGTTCTTCACTGGCTTGCCTCCTCTGGCTTGCTCAGCCTGCTCTCTTATAGAACCCAAGACTACCAGCCCAGAGATGGTCCCACCCACAAGGGGCCTTTCCCCCTTGATCACTAATTGAGAAAATGCCTTACAGTTGGATCTCATGGAGTCATTCCCTCAACTGAAGCTCCTTTCTCTGTGATAACTCCAGCTGTGTCAAGTTGACACAAAACTAGCCAGTACAGGTACCCTGCTCAAGCAGGGAACCCCTACAGCAGCATCCAATGTCAAGATACCCCCCTTTTAAATGAAGTTGCTGTTTTATACCCTGGAACATGGAATAAGTGGTTTTTGTTTGTTTGTTTGTTTGGTTGGTTGGTTGGTTGGTTGGTTTGGTTTGATTTTGCTTTTAGTGAACCTTTTCTATCACCCTGGTGCGAAGTTCTGGGTTTCCCTTTATCCGTGCATCTGCAGCTGCTCTGACCTGGCTTGTCCAGCTCTGTGCACAACTTTACACAAGTTCTCATTCCCTTCCAGGTCTCAGTTCTTATTTAAAAACAAAATTCCACCCCCTTCCTCCCGACTCCCCTCCTTTGTGGCCTGAGAGTACTGAGTAGTAACGGTGCTATGATCTGGATGTTAATCTCTCTGGAAATTTCCTCTCACAAACTGATCAGTCCATTACTTTCTAACCCAGCCTCTGGAAAACTTTCAGGACACAGGCAGGGCCACAGCCAGCTTCTTTGCCTGCACGTGACACAAATGGCCTCTAGTCCCATTCCTATCTAAGCCTTTGTGAGCCAGGCCTCCACTGTGCATGCTTCTGTCTGCCTTCTGGGTTACCAGGTCCCCCCAGAGTTGCTCATTGAGCCCTGTTTATAACACCTCTCTAGTGAGCATCTCTAAATCCCTCCACACTCCTGCAAGCCAGGGTCACGGGCTTGGAACCAACAGGTCAGGTTTATCACTTGAGTCGGCTTCTCAGTGCCGATTCTCTGTATTTGTTTTTGGTTTTGTTTTGTTTTGTTTTCCAGTCATTGTGAGCAAATGACAGACAGAAGCAATTTAAGTAGGGACGGTTTCTTGCAGCATGCTTCAGCCGTGGTAGCTGAAGTGTGGGAGTCCACAATGGAGGAAACTCATTTACTTAGTATCTCAGCAGAATAAAGCACTTGGGCTAGAAGGGAGGGCCAACCTATCTTCCTCAAAGCCTGTCTCCTGATGACGCTCTTGCTAGGCCCCTGTCCTAAAAGCTCTATAATTTCCTCAAAGAGCATTTTCAGTTGGGGGGGGGGGGGTGGGTATTTCACACTCAACCTTTAACATCTTAATACAAATGGACTTGGGAAAATTACCGTCTCTTCCTACACCCAGGATGAGGTCATGTGGACTCAGGAGTGTTGGAGGCAGTGACTGAAGAAAATCTGTGTAGGGGTGGCGAAGCGGCTCAGCTTTCAGGGTGTTTGCCGTATAAGTCTGAGTCCAGTCCCTCAAAGTCATGCGAAGGTGGACGGGGAGAATTGACTCCACAAAGTTTTCCTTTTGACCACCTTAGAATCACCATGGCGAGTGCTTCCCCACCACACAAGGAATATTGGTAATAACTACCTTTTTTTTTTTAATTTAAAAAACACATCATTGTGGACGTGTCTTCCTGTTTCCCTTTGACCCTGCAGTGTTGGCTGCAATCTCAGGCTAGTAGCAAAAATGTAACCACATACAGACAGGATGAATCCAGAGAGAAAGAGCAGCCACT
The DNA here is from genome assembly GCF_978045245.1 of Mus caroli. Taxonomy (NCBI): domain Eukaryota; kingdom Metazoa; phylum Chordata; class Mammalia; order Rodentia; family Muridae; genus Mus; species Mus caroli. Next base: position 6,632,809 of record NW_028227271.1, read on the forward strand.
TCCTGGCGCTCCTTCTGGGACATGAGAAGATGTAGCAATTCCTTCACAGGCTCCTCGGGGGTTTTAGTCAGAGTTGTCCAGTTTCCCCTGGCTTCCGGTCTCTTCTGTACCCTGGTCCACACCATCCACCACCGGAGAAGGAAGGAACAAGAGGCGAAGGATGTAATCAGGTGGGAGATCAGTGCAGGTGATGTTAGGTTACAGTCCTGATAAAGTCCAGGGAGAAAGAAAAACTCTGTGTGTGTGTCTGTGTGTGTGTGTTCCCAGCAACTGCATCACAATTACTGTTCTTCGAGAGCATTCTATTTGTTTTGTGTGTACGTGTGTGCTCGTGTGTGTGCCTTAGGAATGTATATTCCTAAATACATATCTTGGTCTTTGTGACCCTGAACAAAGGGTGTCTTAGAAACACTAAGACATCACATTTTCATATGAAAATTTAGGGTCAGCTCTCGACAAGCCTGTAATTCTAACACTCAGGAGGGAGAGGCAGGGAGACCACAAGTTCAAGGACAGCCTGGCAGGACACTGTCAACGTAAAACAAAAAAGGAAAAAAATTATTAAATGTTCATGAAAACAACAAGGCTAACAAAAAAAATTCTGCTAGTCTTTTGCAAAAATAATTTCTCATCTTGTCATTCCAATTTCTTTAGTAGTGTGTGCTAAATCCTTTCTAAGCCAAGGCTCGGTAATCTTAGTGTCCAGGAGGCTGGGATAAGAGGATTGTCATGAATTTAGGGCTATTGTGGTTGCCCAGTGAGTTCAGGCCAGCCTGCCTGCAATAGCAATAGTCAAGCAAAACACAAAACAAAGACATTTTTTTTTTCAGTACTAAGGATGGAACCCAGGGCCTTGTATGTGCTAGACATACACCTGAGTATACTGAACTGTGCATATCCCCGTATGTGCTAGACATACACCTGAGTATACTGAACTGTGCATATCCCCGAATGTGCTAGACACATACCTGAGTATACTGAACTGTGCATATCCCTGACTGTGCTAGACATACACCTGAGTATACTGAACTGTGCATATCCCTGAATGTGCTAGACACATACCTGAGTATACTGAACTGTGCATATCCCTGACTGTGCTAGACATACACCTGAGTATACTGAACTGTGCATATCCCTGACTGTGCTAGACATACACCTGAGTATACTGAACTGTGCATATCCCTGACTGTGCTAGACATACACCTGAGTATACTGAACTGTGCATATCCCTGACTGTGCTAGACATACACCTGAGTATACTGAACTGTGCATATCCCTGACTATGCTAGAGATACATGTGAGTATACTGAACTGTGCATATCCCCACACCTTGTGTTTTCCAGACAGTGAGTCCCAGTGTAGCCCAGGCTAGACAGAAACTCAGGATCCACCTGCTTCATCTCCTGAGTGCCGGGAACGCAGACTTGTACCCCCACACCCAGCTTCTCTCATGAATCTTAACTCGGACTTCAATCTCCTTTTTAGCCACACAGTCTGTTCTATGCCATTTATTCTTTGCACATCTTGCATTTCTGACCATGTATGTCCTGTAACCAACTTGCCTCTTTGTCATTTCTCCCCCCAACCCCCACTACACACACACACACACACACACACACACACACACACAATTCTTGAACCACTTGCTTACCTTAGTTAGATATTTCCTCTTTGGTAAAATTCTATATAGGCTAACTTGGCTCCTTCCATTCCCTAACCGGATACCCTCTTTGGTCAGATTTCTTATCAGTTCATTGGGTTGTTATTAAGTCATTATTTACTTCTGGAGTAATCACTTAACAATGTACGCACGCACACACACACGGACACACACACACACACATGGACACACACACCACATCTTTAAAAGACTGTCATATATTTTAGGACATGGGTGCTCTTTACCTCACCCAGCTCTGTGGTGGCTTCTTTTCTGTCTACCAAAGGACAGTATTGCACGTTATAAACACTCAGCAATCAGTAAGTCCCATTGCTGGGTGGACAACTGACTAGGGATGTCACAAGCCCCCAGACAGTTGTGTTTCCCTTCTACAGCAGTACTTTCCCCAGCTTGGTGCTGGGCTCTTTCCAAGCCACTATACACCCAGTGAGGGCTTGGTCATTCATCTTTGCGACATCGAGATGTGAAATTAAAAGAAGTTGCACCAAGGTAAGAAACTGTAGAACAACATGGGTGATAGATCTGCTGTCCCCTGGCATGCTCAGAGTGACTCATTCCTGTTGACTCCTCTATGAAGCTGGGCGATTTTTCACTTTGCAGGCTTTGGAGGCATTCTCTTATGACTGTGCATGCTTTGTTAACTAATATGAAGAGTGCTAGATCTAGAGCTCACACTGACACATAGTAGGTACTCAACAGTCTCTCCTTCTCCTTGACTTTGGATGAGAAATATTCCAGCTATTTCCAAAGACGTACCTTTCCGCGGCACTTCCCCACCTCCTGCCTGCTTCAGCACTTTTATGGAATAAGCTTGATGCATCTCTTCATGGTATGCATACAATTTCATTTAAGCTCCATGGTGGTATTATTAATCTCTGTTTTCCTGATCAGAAAGAGTGAGCCTCAGGGAATTTAAGTTGTTTGTTCTCAGTGAGCGATTCACATTGGAAGTTTCTGTTTCCACAAAGGAATGAAAAGTTAGAGGGGACATTTTGTTTCATTGCAGAAGAAATGGCATTGTTTTAAGAGTGATGCTGTGTTATCCCCTCTGAAACAAAGTATCTTTGCTGTGAGCACAGTAAATCATTTGCTCAGAAGCCCGAGTCCTGAGGCTCCTCACTTAAATAGGCCTGTCTGAAGTCTTTGAAGGAAAGTTTACCATATGTGGTGGCTTGAATAGATATGCACCCCCTCCCCCACACCGACTCATGTGTTTGAATGCTTGGGCCATAGGCAGTGGCATTATTGGGAGGTGTGGCCTTGTTGGAGGAGGTGTGTCACTGAAGGGCTCTTTCAGCATCATGTCTGCCTACACATTGCCATGCGTCCCACCATGATGATAATAGATGAAACCTCTGAAATTGTAAGCCAGCCCCCAATTAAATTTTTTCCTTTGTAAGAGTTGCTGGGAGGGGGGTGGGGGTGGGGTAGGCTGGAGAGATGGCTCAGTGGTTAACATCACTGACTGCTCTTCCAGAGGTCCTGAGTTCAAATCCCAGCAGCCACATGGTGGCTCACAACCATCTGTAATGAGATCTGATGCCCTCTTCTGGTGTGTCTGAAGACAGCTCTAGTGTACTTACATATAACAATAAATAAATCTTATATATATATATAAAGAGTTGCTGGGGTCATGATATCTTTTCACAGCAATAGGAACCCTAACTAAGACACCACATCTTAAAGTCCATAAAGTTATGCGCTTTTGTAAAATTAGATAGTAAAAAGATGAAATTATCCTCAATTACCACAAATCATACAAGATCCAACCCCCTAAAAAATTGGCTCACTGCTGTCAAACAACAAAACCTTAGGTTTTAGCTATTTATATCACCATCCAACCAAGAGACTCCATTTCCCAACATCATTGAAGGAATGGTCATGTGATCGGTTTTGACCAATGGCATAGACGTCTACAGTGTTTCAGAAATTTTCTCTTGGGCATGTCCAACCTGTGGCCCAGATGCCACTTGCTCCCCAGGTTATCTGTGACTTCTGCCTAACACAGAATTGTACATTTGCTTAACACATCATGTGAGTTGTGGAGGTTTGAATGAAAATGGCCAGTAGTGGCTGGTTCTGTGTGTCAACTTGACACAAGCTGGAGTTATCACAGAGAAAGGAGCCTCCCTTGAGGAAATGCCTCCATGGGAATCCAGCTGTAAGGCATTTTCTCAATTAGTGATCAAGGATGGGAGGGCCCGTTGTGGGTGGTGCGATCCCTGAGCTGGTAGTCTTGGGTTCTATAAGAAAGCAAGCTGAGCAAGCCAGGGGAAGCAAGCCAGTAAATAGCATTCCTCTATGGCCTCTGCACCCACTCCTGCCCCTGAGTTCCTACCTTGTGTGAGTTCCAGTCTTGACTTCTTTGGTGATCAACAGCAATGTGGAAGTGTAAGCTGAATAAACCCTTTCCCCCCCAACTTGCTTCTTAGTCATGATGTTTGTGCAGGATTACAAACCCTGACTAAGACATGGTCTGATAAGCTGATATATTTGAATGTTTGGTTCCCAGTTGGTGAAGCTATTTAGGAAGAATTAGGAGATGTGGCCTCACTTGATCTGGGTGGACTACCATTGGTGGGCTCTGAAATTTCAAAAGCCCATGCCAGCCCCCCTCCCCTTTCTCCTCTCCTCTCCTCTCCTCTCCTCTCCTCTCCTCTCCTCTCCTCTCCTCTCCTCTCCTCTCCTCTCCTCTCCTCTCCTCTCCCCACCCCCCAAAACTTACAGATCAGATGTGGGCTCTCAGCTATCGCTCCAGTGTACCACCTATCTGCCTGCAGCCACGCTCCCACCATGATGACCATAGATTAACCCTCTGGAACTGTAAGCAAGTCTCCCATAAATGCTTTCTGCTCTAAGTTGCCCTGATCATGGTGCCTCCTTAGCAATAGAACAGCAACCAAGACAAGGGTTTGGGGTGATATTTTTTCTTGTATGTGTTACCTCGCTTCTGTGTCATTTGTTGTGGATGATAATGTCTTGTTGCAGTGTCAACGGATGAATACGGCTGCATGGAGGGGGCTCATGCTTTTCTCACACTTCCCTTATTTAGGCTGGCTTTGAAAATGGATGTAATAACTGAGTCACTGAAACCTTCACATTCATCTTATAATGATCATTATATTACTATAATCATGAGAAGGAACACCATGCTAGGAGCATCAGAAGGAAGAACTGTCAGGGGTCTGGGCTCTTAGTGACCGACATACAGCCACATCTGTCTGGATTCCCAGTGGGTTTCTTTTAGGAGAGAAGAATGGATTTCTATGGTAGATCTGCATCTCTAGCCTTGGGAATGAGAGAAAGCATGGGAGGTGTGCGAGTGGGGTGAGACGTAAGCAGGTAGAGGCCTTTTCAGAAGAACAGGTTACAGCTGAATAAATGGTATTCTGTGGTATTGAGGGAACCCAGCTGACCCATTTACTCACTAAGATGATTTTGGTTTCTCCTACTTTTAACTATTATAAATGATTATGGTGATATTATCAGATATGTATAGGTGTCTTAGTTAGGGTTTTACTGCTGTGAACAGACACCATGACTAAGGCAACTCTTATCAGGACAACATTTAATTGGGGCTGGCTTACAGATTCAGAGGTTCAGTCCATTATCATCAAGGTGGGAACATGGCAGCATCCGGGCAGGCATAGTGCTGGAGGAGCTGAGAATTCTACGTCTTCATCTGAAGGCTGCTAGCAGAATACTGGCTCCCAGGCAGCTAGGATGAGGGTGTTAAGCCCACACCCACAGTGACACACCTACTCCAACAAGGCCACACCTTATAATAGTGCCACTCCCTGGGCTGAGCATATATAAACATCACACATTACTGCTGAATAAATAGTATTCTGTGGTATTGAGGGAAGACAGTTAATCCATTTACTGGCAAAGATTCTTTTGGTCTTTCCTGTTTTTAACTATTACAAATGGCCATGGTGACATTAGCAGATATGTACAGGTTTGGGGGCAAACATACACATCTTTATTTCCTGTGATAAACGGTGACAATCATGTGGCATTCTCACAGTTGGGTGTTTAGTTTTCTAAGAAACTGGAAACATATTTTCCCGAGTGTTTGTGGCATGTACAGCAATGTAGGAGAGGTTGAGTTTTTCTGTTTTGTCACCAGCTTTGGGCACGGTCATAGTATTTTCTATTTGACATCTTATTTTAGCCTGGATTTGAATTTCCTGGCTAGTGATGTTGTGTTTTGCATGGGTTTTTTTTGTTTGTTTGTTTTGTTTTGTTTTTGTTTTTGTTTTACCATGAGTATAGTGAAATGTCTGGGGTTTTTTTGTTTTGTTTTTGTTTTTTTGTTCTCTCTCTTTCTCTTTCTCTCAGTGAGGAAGACTATTTTGTAGCTACTTCTTGAGAATGTATTTGATCGAGGTGGGGCAGGAAAGGTGGGGTTCATGGCAGCTGCAAAGTGTGACTGGGACCTCTCACCTCAGAGCAGACCAGGAAACAGCGACAGAGGCAGGCTTTGCTCCTCAGGTCCCATCCTCAGTGAATTATTTCCACCAGCCAAGCCCCACTACTTTCTTGAAGGTTCCCGAGGTCCCCAAAACAATTACCAGCTGGGGACCAAGTGCTCACATACAGTAGTGTGTGGCAGATATGTCACATTTGACTCATACCTTTCTGTCCCAGGCGCCCTAGGTATACAGCCACTTCATAATGTAAAATGCACACCGCACAACGTCAGAAGTCTCCTTAGTCTTAACAGTTGCAATGATGCCTAAGAGTGCACAGTCCAAAGTCTCCTGAGAGGCTTTGTAAATGTCAGAAAACAAGGAGCACACTTCTGCTATCCAGTGGCACACGGATTACTGTTCCTGGAGTCATCGGACAAAAAACTGGACAAAGCAGGACTTAAACACACCAGGACAAACACACCGAACCCTGCAGCCTCTTGCTCAATAGCTAGGTAGCATCCTCTGGCCTCCAGCGGGCTTAGGTAGCCCCACCCCTCTGCCTGAAGTGTGCATGGCCTCTCTCTTTGGCCAGTTCTATGCAGTGGTGGCTGATGTCATCATCAGGTAGCCCACATTCCCAGATATTCAGTAGACGGGAGTCCCCACTGCAGCCTAGGTTTCCCATCATAGTTTCATGTGCAGCCCACTCTGGAGCTCCACACAGGGAATCTACACACACACACACACACACACATACACACACACCACACACACATTACCTATCTTCAGTGGCTTTCTGATACTTTAATGCAAGCCTCCATGTTCTCATGGATCCTGTCTTAGTCAGGGTTTCTATTCCTGCACCAACATCATGACCAAGAAGCAAGTTGGGGAGGAAAGGGTTTATTCAGCTTACACTTTCCACATTGCTGTTCATCACCAAAGGAAGTCAGGACTGGAACTCAAGCAGGTCAGGAAGCAGGAGCTGATGCAGAGGCCATAGAGGGATGTTACTTACTGGCTTGCCTCCCCTGGATTGCTCAGCTTGCTTTCTTATAGAACCCAAGACTACCAGCCCAGGGATGGCACCACCCACAATGGGCCCTTCCACCTTGATCACTGAGAAAATGCCTTATATCTGGATCTCATGGAGGCATTTCCTCAAGGGAAACTCCTTTCTCTGTGATAACTCCAGCTTGTGTCAAGTTGACACACAAAACCAGCCAGTACAACTCCTGAATTCTATACACCAGACAAATTGGCAATATGTGAACAACACCAAGCTTCGCTGCCACCCTGGCCTGATCTTGAACAAATGCTCCAGGATGCCATTGTGTCAGACTGTGGAAAAGCATTTCCCTGTGGACCCTGGGAAAGTGTTCCCCTCTATGGCTCTGCTTCAGCAGGATCCCCTTGGAGACTCTCTGTGATTAGAAACATTCATTCCAAATGTGTTTTTATTATTATACACCAGAGTCTTTGGTGGGTGAGGTTTTGTCCTCATAGAATCTTTCCTGTTGCCCCAGTGTAAAGTGGGTCCCTCTCCAGTGGCATCCGTCTCTCTAACCATTACAGTCACTGTGTCTGTAGCTTCCTCTTGCAGATTGTCTGCAACATTAACCACATTCATGTTCCCACCCTTTCCACACTTCCTGTACCATCATCTCTTTCACACACTGCAACTCTGGCTAAGTGCATTGAGCAGTAACCATCCCATAGCCTGAAGGCTCTATTGACCCTAAATTTCCTTCACCAGACGATTTAATCCATTGCCTTTTTATACAGTCACATTCACATTTCAAGGGATAGGCAACAGGGAACCAACCAGGTGCTTTGCCAGAAAAGAACATGAGTGACTTCTAGGTTCCGTTCTGAAGCATCATGGTCACCATCTTTACTGTGTTGGATGTGGTCTTCTGAACTCCCAGCAGACAGAGTGACCTACTAAGCTCTGTTGACTGCACTCTCCAGACTTCAGTTTTGAACTGTTCCCCATTTCTTCTGCAAACCATTTCTACAGACGCATCACCAGGTTTATCACAGAATCTGGCTCTCTGGTACCATGTTTCCGTCCTTTTTTTCATGACTGTGAAAAATGCCTGACAAGACACAACTTACAGGAGGAAAGGCTGGCCTTGGCTTGAGATACAGTCCACATGTTAGGGAGGGAATGGTGGGGTTTACTGTGGTGAGAGATAGGAGCCATTTGTCATATTCTTAGTTGGTATGTTCTCTCGTTATACACCTGTCTTTCACGTTGTACTTTGGAGAGGCAAAAACTCTACATCTGGTTTTCAATTATTTCTGTTATGGTGTCATGTCAAATAAGTCTCCACCTTCCTGTGTGATGTTGTAAAATTTTCTATGATTTACATTTAAAGGTGAGATTTATTTTAAATTAGCTTTTTATGCAACGGGAGGTTTGCACTGAAGTTTTCTTCGGTTTTTCCAATGGATATCAAGTATATATATATATATGATTGCACTGCTATTGGTTTTTCCTTGATCTGCTGTTGTGCTTTCTGTAGACAATCAGATATCTATCTATATGTGCATGCAGAAAAGTCTTGATTCCCCATTCCGTCCCATTAATCTCAGTATCCATTCCTCTGCCAATTCCAGAGGGCTTCTTCACTGCATTGCCACATCTTTGCATGACTCCAGGGACTTGATCTGATTGCCATGATGAAGCAATGAAGAAATGACAGACACACAGACATAGAAAAAGCTAGGGCCTGGTAGCCTGGGCTCTCTGATGGAGAAGCCGCAGTGCCTGCAAGCACATGCGCATTCTCGGTAGGGGAACAGTCCGGGCTGTCAAGATCCACACTAGGGCCAAGAGAAGGCTTTGCCACTCTCACCATCAAGTGAGCTGGGAAGTGCTCCCTTCTCTTTTAATCTGTGCAAGAAATTACACAGAAGCAGTGCGGCTTCCTTTAAACTATTTTATAGAATTTTCCAATGGAGCAATCTCTGTTTTCCCGGAATTTTATAGAATAAAATTTAAAAAAAAATTCACAGAAAGAACTCATCCGATTTCGTATTATACCATACTATTCTCACCCCATGGGGTCGGAGGAGTATTTTTTAAAAAGATTTATTTATTTATTTTATGTATATGAGTAGCTGTACAGATGGTTGTGACGCTGGGATTTAAACTCAGGACCTTCAGAAGAGCAGTGAGTGCTGTTAACCGCTGAGCCATCTCTCCAGCCCCAGAGGGGTATTTCGCAAGTTTCAAGTGTACTATCTGGCTTCAGCAGTGGTCAGGTTCTGAGGAAGAATTGCTTGGTGCGAGTTGGGAGAGTCAGGACAATCCTGGTGGGCAGGATGAAGGTAGAGACAGCTCTGTGGAACCCTCCGAAGACTCGGTACGATGAAGTTATCATGAAACCATCAGATATGTCAGAGAATACAATCGCTTATAAACGTAATGTGCACATATGTGTGCAGGACACTGAGAACGGTTGAGTGCTGGGATGAAAATGAAGCTTAGAACCTGGGAGAGAGAGGTGCCGATTCTCTGTGAGGTGTTGGCTGTAGGGTTGGATCATCCTGACCCTAAACAACTGAACCTGAAAGAAAGATGAAATTTCCAGACCTGTAAGTCATATGAAGTACTCAGAAATTGCTGGTTGTTTGTGAGCCTAGAGGCTGCCTGGGGCTGAGAACAAAGAAAAACAAACCTGGGTATTCCCATTCCTGGGAACAGCTTAACCTTAAAGATAAAGAGCAATGTGAGGACATAACAGGGCTATCTAAACTGAGTCAACAACTCACAGAACTCTGACACCCTGCACGTACATGTAGTTTTTCTGCTAATGTTTGAATAAGCCAATAGTGTGTCGCTATGCTGAATTCCACACCCCTAAGCCCCTTACCCCATAAAAACCCCTAGCTTTCAAGCTTAGTGGCCGACATCCGTTATCTCCTGTGTGGGGTGCATGTTGGTCCGGAGCTCCGTCATTAAATGACCTCATGTAATTACATCAAGATGGTCCTTCATGATTTTTTGGGTGCACGCCGAATCGGGAATTGAGTGGGGGTTTCCCCACTAGGTTCTATCAAACCCAGCCAACTCCAAATTCACAGCTCCATGCCCACTAAGGTACCACTGTATGAAACAACCACAACCCCATCAGGCAAAGGAAGCAGGTGTACTCTATCTGTACTTTAGGGTCCTCGGTGGAGGAGAGGACATAGTGGAACAACCTCCCTGACGGATGGATGAATACCTGTCACTGATTCAGAAAGAGCCTGGGGACGTGGTTGTCACTGCATTTCTCTTCCTGGAACTGCTCAGACTGCTCTGTCAGCGCTGCCAAGGATGAGGATCACAGACTGTGACAGACTGGTTAGCTTTCAGAGGACTAGACATGGCCCCAGGGAGCTTTAGGATGCTACGGCCTGCTGTCCTCCCACACTGGGCCAAGGCTGCCTCCTGCCCTTCGTCTGCCCTGTGATAGACTCTGATGTGTCTGGGTCCCCAGCTGGCTGGAGGCTCTCGTGACATCAAGGTCACTTCTGCTGTCTTACTCACAGGAAACTCTATAGCTGCCAGACGCAGCAGAAATCTCGTTTTATTCGTCTTGTTTTCAACGTTGTCCTTTCCCCCATAAAACCAGGCTGTCTAGATTCTTCGTAAAGATGTTAATCCCGTTCTCACGGACCACATTCTCATCAGCTAAGCATCTTTCATAAGACTTCCCTCCCAATTCCCCTACCTTAGGGGTGGGAATTTCCAACCAATGAATTTTGGGGAAACAGCCATTCAGATGACAGCAAGATCGAAAGATCGAATTATTCTGTCAATTGTTTCTTGTGGGCCAAGGACTCTCATTAAACGTAGGCCATTCCATTAGGAGGAGCATGCATGGAACAAGTCTACAGTGATTTTTATTTCCAACTTCCTTACCTGCTCTCTGGGAACCTTTCAAAGTCTATATATATTTCATAATGTCTCTCAAATTAAGCTGGTTCTCTTCTGTCAATCACCTACTTAGAAGCGAAGCACGGGTGTCTGCTGGAGAGGCTGCGCAGCTCTCTGCCGCACTGCACCAAAGGGACAGGGGAACCAAGAACTCCTTCTGTTCCGGTTTCGTTATCGAGCTTGTGGCTCACAACCTGTGCCCCAAGTCAGGTCTGATCCCTGCTCCCCAATAAGCCAATTAAAAGAAGAAAGAAGCAAAAGGAGGCGTACTCAATGCGGCTGTGTTGGGAAGATGAACACTCTCATCCGGTGAGGTGGTCTGACAGTCATTAGAACAGCGTGGAGTCTCTGGCTGGGTCTCCTTCTTTCTCCCAGCATGGGATTCCTGGGGAAATTCCAACTTCTCTGGGGTCCACTGTTTCGATTGTCTTATAGTCAGATTGACTGATCCATGTGCCTCTTAGGAATAGCTTCCTTTCTCTCAACTCTACAGTTTTGTTTTTTAGAAGGCCGAGCTGGGTCCTCCCTGGTTTGTTACAGGGAGCTGTTCTCAGGCCTCTAGCACTTACTATGTCATCATGAGACTCTTCTAGACTATAATCAGACTGGCTAAAGTCCTTCCATCACTGGTGTGACTCCTGAGATTAAAAAAAAATATATGACCATGTGGGTCTTGTGCTGACCTAAAAAGTCGAACAAAATGAGGCAGGGAGTGCCATGGTAGCAGAGCAGTTAGGATTCCAGTCTCGAAAGTGGACTACGGGAAGCCGAGGATCCATACACGCAGAACAATATCTCTTTAGGGGAGCAATAAGAGTTATGAAATGAATACGCCGCGTGGCATTCTCAGAGGGCCCACAAGACTGGATGATTCACGTGCCTCTGGAGCCAAATTCTTCATCCTAGGTCAGTCCCGAGCCTTCTTAGTGACTCCTTAATAGAAAAAGTGGGCCGTGAATGACAGTGGGAGAGAGGAGGCTTACACGTGAGGTAGAACCGTTTTTGCCTCGGGTCAAACAAAAATTATACCATTTGAAACTCTCCCTGAGCTAATATATACCTGTACAAAGAGCTAAGGGGGGGCGCATTTTGCTGCAAGAATTACATAGATCATCAATTCTAGCAGCTCGTGAAGTATTTCTGATTGAGGCTACAAGAATTTAATAGCATTTTTAAAAACAGAGTAAGTTAGGTATCCTCATTTTACAAGTCTTAACTGCTGTGCCAGGAGGCAAAGAAGGGACTAAGAACCAGTACCTGCATGCAGACCGCTACAGAGGGAGAGAGGCCCGAGGTCCTGTGCTCTGAAAGTGATGGTATCCAATGTTCACAGTATAAAGAAGTTCTCTTTGGAAAATAACCTAGAATAAGACCACTACCACAATTTTAAGCCAAACTTGAAGCAAGCTTAATTAAATCTGGCCAGTATGATGGATTCTCATGTGGTCCATTCCAGGCTTCCAGAAAATGGTCACAAACTATGTTGGTCCGTACATCTCACCTTCCTTCATCCAATTGGATGCAAGCAAACATCCATCAATCCTTCCTGCCTATGTACCTTCTGCCCACATGTGATCAAGCATATTAGGCATAGTTGGGTCAACCACACTTGTTTAGGGAAGTGGAAACACGTGGCTTATGATATTCTGTGAACAATAGCCCCCAGCATCTCAGGAAATATCTGCCCTTGGGCAAGGGAGCTTACAGGTTAGGGGCATTTTTGTTTTGTGGATGTTTAGGCTCAGTAACTAAAACCTTATGTGGTTAATTCTCCCAAGTAGCTTTCAAAGGGACTCATGGAAAGATGGGAAAGAGGAACAAGGCAATGGTAGCGTATCTTCATGATGTTCTTCTCTGTGTAGTCTACTCTAAGTAAAGGGAGAAACCAGGATGTAGAGCTTTTTGTTGCTGATGGGAATAGAGAAAGGGACGCCACTCATTTTGTTCCAATTCCTGTGCATTAGAAAAAGCCAACATCCTTCCCTGGTGGTTTCCATAGCTACTTCTCCCCTGGGCTTTCATCGGTAATTCATCTCGGGGTAAGGTCAGGGATGAGTGGCTGATCCAGAGGGAGAGGGCATCAGATTCATGCATCCTGTGGCTGCTCAACACCCGAGAGGCTGGAAGGAGAACAAAGCCAGTCCAAACAGAATCCTCTTCACCATGACCATCTCACCTTTCCCTTCTAGGTTTTATTGAAGACACGGTGCAAGCATGACCTTCTAGCTAAGCACGATCTACAGCAATCAAGTAAACATGCTTATCTGACATAAAGTAAATACAGAGAATGAAAATGCTTCCAACAAATATACCCTCCTGCTTCTTAAGAGCCCATTAAAGTAAAATAAAGAATTAACACATACAAACTCCCAACAAGGAGAACTGGAGATAGGCTTGATAGTGATTCTCACTCAACCTGTGTGTGGGTCATCACAACCCTTTAGGGGTCAAACAACCCTTTCCCAGAGGTCACCTAAGTCCATCAGAGAAAGGTAGATATTTACATGACTATTTATAAGAGTAGAAAAATGCAGTTATGAAGTAGCAAAGAAAATGCTTTTATGAAACTGAGGGGAAGGAGATCCCGTTCCACCCTCCCACAGCTCTCCATCCCATTCCTTCTACCCTATCTCCAAGAGGATGTCCCCATACCTCTCAGTCTCCCCCCACACCACCAGACCTCCCCTTGCTGGGGCCCCAAGTCTCTCAAAAGCTGGGTGCCTCTTCTCTCACTGAGGCAAGATCAGGAAGTCCTCCACTGTATACGTGCTGGGGGCCTCGGACAAGCCAGTGTATGTCACCTGGTTGGTGGCTCAGAGTCCGAGAGATCTCCAGGGTGGGTGGGTGGGTGGTGGCCAGGTTTGTTGAGACTGCTAGTCTTCCCATGGGGTCACCCTCCTCCTTGACCTCTTCTAGCCTTTCCCCAATGCCTTTCCCCCAGGGTTCCCCGACTTCAGACCATTGGCTGAGTGCAAGTATCTGCCTCTGTCTCGTTCAGCTGCTTGCTGGGTCCCTTGGAGGGAGGCCATGCTAGGCTCCTACCTGTAAACACACCAGAACATCAGTAACAGTGTTAGACCCTAGAGCCGACCCCTGAGATAGGTCCATATTAGGGTTGAACAAGCTTGTTTAGGCGAGTGAAGCCACAAACACTAACCTCCAGCATTTGGTTCTCACACTACCGACCCCATCTTTCCATCAACTGCTCTGCAGGGAAACAGATTGCAGGGTGAATAAGGCTTGTCAGGAGAGAACTTCTTTCCTCTCTTACAAACGCTACAGACAGATAAAAGAGACAAAATGACGGGAAATGGGGGGAACAAACACTCTGGTACACATGGGAGTATGCCTGGAGGTTTGCAGAGCGACTCTCTTTCCCACAATGTCATGGAACAGCAACGTGCAACAGTTCACCTTAAAGCTGCCCTGTTCCTGCAAGCCAATGTTGGTTGTGGGGTGGGGGTGGGGGGCATTAACTAGTGAACAGGCAGAGAGTTCCCATCATGACCTTTCTGTAAATACCTAGGAAGAGGCGGGCGCTGTGTTAAACGTTAGGGCCCAGCAAGACTACTAAGCAGACCGGAATCTGTCGTCTGTTGGCAAAGCTCCATTTGCTTGCTTGCTTTCCTTCCATGCCCCATACCCCAATATAGCTATACTTTTGGTGCCTAAATTCCCCCTTGGTATCTCCCTATCAGCTTTCAATTTCAGGTCCCCTCTCCCCAGTTAAAAAGAATCAACTTCTCACGTCCTTTGGGTCTTGTTTTGTTTCTGTTTGTTTGAGATAGGGTTTTTCTGTGCAGCCCCGGGTGTCCTAGAACTTTGTAGACCAGGCTGGCCTCAAACTCAGAGACAAACCTGCCTCTGCCTACTGAGCGTTGGGATTAAAGGCATGGGCCACCACCTTCTGGTTGGGTCTTTAATGTGATGTGAGTAGAGTTGACTCTAGACCTCCAACTACTGTTTCAGAGCCCCTGGAGTCTTCAAGAGAAGACATCTCTATCCTTTTGCAAATGGGGTGCTCTGAGTGTGGATTGTGATTGCTGAAGGCTGAGGACAGTTTGGGGGTCTCTTGAGGTTCTGGCTATAACACATAGATGAGTGGCTGCCTGCCTTGTTGTTCTGAATATTGGCCCATGTGATGGTTTGTATATCCTTGGACCAGGGAGTGGCAACATCTGAAGGTGTGGCCTTGTTGGAATAGGTGTGACCTGATTGGAATAGGTGTGTCACTATGGGTGTGGGTATAAGATCCTCACCCTAGTTGCCTGGAAGTCAGTCTTCCACCAGCAGCCTTTGGATGAAGACGTAGAACTCTCAGCTCCTCCTGCGCCATGCCTGCCTGGATACTGCCATGCTCCCACCTTGATGATAATGGACTGAACCTCTGAACCTGTAAGCCAGCCCCAATTAAATGTTGTTTTTTTATAAGACTTGCCTTGGTCATGGTGTCTGTTCACAGCAGTAAAACCCTAACTAAGACAGCCCATGGCACACTCCGTTAGCTGACCCAAGGGAGATCTCTTTCTCCCAACTTGCAACATTGTATGTGAAGTGTTAAAGCAAGAGCTGGCCCTCAAAAGTTAACACCTATCTGGGGAATGAGCTTCCCTCAAAGAAGCTTTCAGTCTCTTCCACTGAAAACTCTACTTCCTAGCCTGGTGCCTCAGCAAATCTCCCAGATCCCCGGATGAATTTGCATAGCAGAAACCCCGTTCCCTGGCAAGGGCTGTATGGTGTCCAGAGTAGGCGAGCAGGTAGCGGCAACTAGTGTGAGTGGTGTCTACATGTGCGCATGTGTGCATGCCTACCAGTGTCATCAAGAAGTCGGAGAATGAAACAAATGGGTTCGCACATTTTATGTTTACATGTTGTCTTAGTCAGGGTTGCTATTCCTGCACAAACATCATGACCAAGAAGCAAGCTGGGGAGGAAAGGGTTTATTCAGCTTACACTTCCACACTGCTGTTCATCACCAAAGGAAGTCAGGACTGGAACTCAAGGAAGCAGGAGCTGATGCAGAGGCCATGGAGGGATGTTCCTTACTGGCTTGCTTCCCCTGGCTTGCTCAGCTCCCTTTCTTATAGAACCCAAGACTACCAGCCCAGAGATGGCACCACCCACAATAGGCTGGGTCCTCCCACCTTGATCACTAACTGAGAAAATGCCCTACAGCTGGATCTCATGGAGGCATTTCCTCACCTGAAGCTCCTTTCTCTGTGATAACCCCAGCTTGTGTCAAGGTGACACACAAAACCAGCCACTACTCATGTCTAGAGCTATAAAATTAATTCCTTAGAAGGCATGGAGGAGCCAACACCCAGCTCTGTGTGGCTGGATTTTATTAGAAGTATTTCCACTCCAACAATGCTTGTTTCACTTTGATTTGACAGGAAATAAACTCAGCATCCCACAGTTAGGGATCTGTGAAGTGCCTACTGGGAGAAGAACTAACCATCTGTGCATAGCCGAGGAAGAACTGTTACTCTTCTCTTCTAAGACAGCATCCTATGGATTTGGAAGAGTCCGGAAGGACTGTTAGGATGAGAATTAACTCAAAACCACTCATTTGCTAACTCTCTCTGATCCACATTAGAGCTGACTCAGCCACACTAGCTTCGAGAAGAAGGGATATTTGGAGAGGGCTGCACTAATGGGATTTCTTTGCCCTAAGTAACTGGATTTTCCTATCCCAAAAAGGTTTCTGCTTTTCATGATGTAGGTATTAAGGCAGTTGCTTATATTATAATGCAGTATGAAAATGATCATTTGTAGATAATCTAATTTTTTAATTTTATGTTTGTTTATTGGAGGAAGTACACACAAGCAGTAATGTACACAAGGAAGATGGAGGGCCATTTGAGGAAGTCATTTTTCTCCTTCTGCCATGTGAGATCCAGGACTGAACTCAGGTCATCAGGCTTGGCAGCAAGTGCTTCTTTCACTGGCCTAGATGATATAATTTCATACTCAGAAAACATTAAAGAATTAATAAATATAGAACAATGGGTCAGTTAAAACCAGCTGGTGTCACTGTGGTGTGGAAGATGGGTCAGACTTGGCTCAGCCATGATGGCGATCTTAGTGGGACAACATTGTCACCAGTACTCAGAGAGCTTGTTGTGTAAGCTCCTGAACAGACTCCCACGGATCATCTATTCTTTCGCTCGAACCCCTTCCATCAGCCTCCTCAGGCAACAAATCAAAACTAAAACCCCAGGCCTGATATTAATTTTAGCATAAGTTGTTTTCTTTTAAAAAGTGTATAAGGCTATGGCTTGTTGTCATGTAACCAGGGCTAATTAGGCTTAGTGACGCAATAGCTATGAGGATTTTTTTAAGTGGGTTTGTTGGGACTCAGTGGGAACAGTTCTTCTGCTCTGGCGGATAAGTCTGGGACATTCCATGTCTGGAGCCTTGGTGAAGGCCAGTGGGTAGCTGGAACTCCCCACAACCCCACATTTTCTCATTTTTCTTTATAACTAATTTGGACTTGGATCATGATGGGACGCTTTCTCATACGAGCCCTTTCAACCCTCACCAAGCCCTGTGCTTGCTGCTCTCTCAGCTGCCACAGCCCATGGTAATGGGCCTTACACGGGGGTATGAATATAGAAGGCAATACTTTTGGGGACCACCCAACGGTTTCTCTCCGCTCAGCAGCATCATGCTATCAAGTAAATACCAGTTTGTTAATGGAGTGTAAGTGCTTCGAGTTACCATTTTCTACAAGTCTCCATTTTACACTAGTCTCCAAAGAGCCTAGCATCCAATCCAGTCACAGCATGAATACCCACTGGAGAACTGAAGGAAAGAATGCAGGTATGAAATCGGTTCATTGCTGAGAGAGCTAAGGCGACATCAGTTTTTACCATGGAGGCATCACAGAAGTGTCTTCCTCTAGGTTCTGCTCCATTTGTCATGGCTACATTTGTCCCTTTGCATCTCTTCTGTCTGTTTTTAGGGGGTGCCGTAAGGCTGTGAGTGGTCCGTACGGAGTAGGTTCCTGTTGCCTTTCTGTGTGTCAGGGCTAGCCAGCGCATGCTAGCTCTACCAGCTGACTCTGGCTGACCCATGCAGAACTGTGTCTGGTGACCGGGATCTGCAGACCTGAAAGAATGGGGCAGACTACAGTCTTGTGCTGCAGACAGCTTTTCTTGAGTTTCAGTGTACTTTTATACAAAAATGAAACAAAAGACCGATCCAAGGAAGGTTGTTTTAGTTCAGGAAAACATGTAAGGGAACTCCAGTAAGCACATACTGAATATCATCAGAGTAGCCCTATCTCCAAACATTCTCTGAACAGGTTCCCTGTTTGTTATCTCATGAGTCAACATCTCACGCCCCAGCCCCTTGATTCTTTGAAAGCAACTGCAAGGATAAACACAGACAATAAGATAGCTGAATGGGACCCTGACCTGAAATCACCATTCTTACCATGCCTGGGCCTGGACCTAAATTTCTGTTCTCAGACTGACCTTGAACTCAGAAATCTGCCTACATTTATATCTGCCTTTGTATCTTTCTGACAGGCTGGCTCATAGTACAGTTGCCTCCGTTCCTTTTGATCTGTGAAGTTCCTTATACAGTTCGTATTGCATCTTTATATTTTGCAGAGTTAAGAAATCATGTATTTTCAAACTCATGTTTTCAGTGTTCTTTCCCACAGCCTTAAAAGCTGGCTGCCCTGAAGGTCACAGCAGTCTATTATTTTGCTGAGACATAGACACATCCTTGCCTCCTGGACTCATGCTGTCTCTGATATCACAGTGTCATTCGCCTTAGCAGAAAGCACATTCCTCGAAGGTGGAATGTGAAAATATCCACACTATGATATAAAAAAAAGCCTTATGCCCATAGCAACCATCAACATTTATGGAGGCCCATGCCCTGCTCTGGGGGTTGGGGGGGGGGCATGTCATTTCCATCCCCTACACATGGCCAAGTAGGACTTGGCATTCAATGGAGTTCTAGGCACTGGGAGCAGGATAGAGATCCTGTCCCTGTAGCCCACACAATCTGCATGCCAAGAGAAAGAGGCAATAAAGAATACACAAGCAACTCAGATTCTTTTAGATAAGGGTCAGTGTTGCAAAGAGAAAGGACAGAAAAATAAAGGGGAAGAGAATGGATGATGGGCTGTAGAATTTCTGGTGATGCTTTATAGGGTGATGCTTTAGTGGGAAAAATGAGGCTGAAGGGGTCATTCAAAAAGCCATGGGAGGAGAGCGACAAGGAGAACCTCCTTCAGAGAGGATGCATGTATTGAGGGATGGAAAGGAGGTTGCTGATGACTAAAGGGGGAGATGGATGTTAGGAGCTGAAGTTGGAGTGAAGACGGATCAGCATCATGCATGACCCATAAGGATGTAGGTTGCATCCCAGGTACGAGGCACTACCAGGTGTTAAACTGGATGTGAAGTAATCCCATATCTGTTTTCAACAGCAGCATCCATCAGAGCTGGAGCCAGTCTACTCACTGCTGCCCTCTCACACACAGCAGCAGAGTGTGAGCATCTAATGTGTTGGTTTTACCTTTTACCTGTTTGGCTTATCACTTTATACCCAAGTGCCAGAGACAGGGCCTGGCTACTCATGGCTGCTAAAAGTCCTTTGTAGGATGAATTAGTGAATACGTTCCACTTTTATAAATGTTGTCAGGAGCATCCCCATTGTGAGAAAGGGACAAAGTAGCAAATAATAAGATTGGTAAATAAAAAAATTGGTATTTTTTCTTTTTTAGATATACCTGGGGTAAAAGAGACCATACAACTCCCTGCACAGCCTTCAGCACCTTGCACTATACACAGGTGTGACGTAATGACAGTGGATTCCAAGTCAATTCCTGGAGTCCAATGCCTGCTTCCCCTATCTTCCACCATGCTTCAAGGTGACATGCATCTTCAAGAGACACATGCCTCTCTCTATAACTATATTATGATATTACGCTTAAAATGTAAATATATAATTGTACAATATATTTAAGCATGTTTAATTTACATATAGTGTATATTGAAATATGTAAATAAAGTTGATTACCTATTGTATTTATATATCGCATATCATAATACACAGTGATGGCTATTCTTGGTTAACGTGACTACATTTGGAATTAGGTAAAACCCAAGCAGCTGGGTACACCTGTGAGGTATTTCTCTTAACTAAATCACTGAAGGAAGAGGACCCACCCTTGATCCAGATCATTTGAAGTGGGAAGACCCTACTTTGATCTGAGCCACATCTTCTGGTGCATCCTATATAAGGGACATGGAAGAAGGAAGCCTCTCTAATACTCAATACATCTTTTTCTTTCTCCTCTTTCTTATCTCTTCCTTCTCTCTCAATATCCCCCCTCTCTCTCACCATGACTAAATATACAACATACAGTGTATATGTATCTATCTATCTGTCATCTGGAAGTATGGACAGACATGGGAAAAGCAGACACTTGTAGTTGGACAGATCTATGTTCAGAGCCCTCTCCTGACTCACTTCAACTGGTTGTTTGAAAGTCACCCTGATCTCACGAAGTTCTCATGAAGTTGTTCTGTGAGAAAATGACCCTGTTTTGTGCTTTTCCTCCAGTGTGGGAAATCCTGTCCTTGAGGTAGACTATGGTACAGGATACAACTAAAAGATGGTACTGTTTTGTTAGGTGCCAACTACACTCTGCAGCTTCATCCCACCCATGGTGCCTGAAGCCACTGCACGCAGTCCCAGGAACATTGCAACAATGGTGGCCTAGCCACGGGACCCATGCTTCTGCTTCGTGAAAGTACAAAACCAGGGACCACGATAACGGCAAAGACAGAACACTTGGTGTGTGTCAGGCACTGTTCTGAGCAGTACTCACATGGATTAACCCAGTTGCTTATCTTAAAACAAAATAACAACGGCACAAACTTCTTTATAAGTAAAGGATGCACCCGGCACTGTCCACTGCTGGCTCAGGCTTCTAGGTCCCATGGCTCTGTGTTCCTTGCAACTACAGAAGAGCCCCAGTGTGTGACAGACTATGTTTGTGTGTGTATGACAGTCTCCTAGCTTAGAGAAGCAGCGGGTGGCTTCAGATGACTAGTGTCTATCCTGCTTCTTCCCACTGCGCACATGACAGCAGGGGTGCCCCCCACCTCCCGCTCCCAAGAACACATGTGCCGCTCCCATGTACCAGATGCTAGCTGGTTACCATTCCAACATCATCTCCTGAGTTGTATTCCTGTCGCACTGTCTAGCACACAGTAGGGGCTTAGCGCAGGGTCAGTTAGTGGGAGAAAGAAGATCATTTTCGACAGTGATGAAGAGCCCTTATAGAAATCAGGTTTGTGCCGTCTGCGAGTCTGGGAGCCATGCCCGTTGGATGAAGAGTTACGCCGTTGGCACAGACAGAGAACCATTTTAAAGTGCAATGGCAAATTTAAACGTTCAAGCATGAGGAATATTTTTATTACTGCACCTTGCCAAAGGGAACTGAAGCAGATTTTGATATAAAAATTGACAGGAAGCAAAAGTGGAATGGGTAAAAATAGAAAAGAAATTACGAAGCCTTGAAAGGAAGTACACAAGACAAAAATGGAATTAAATCTACCTTGACTGGAGGACATTATATAAAAATGAATAAATTGACAGTAAATTAACATTGGAACACATCTACAATCTGTCTGTAGAGGATAATAAAAGATATTTTTATTACCTCTATGCAGAATTTTAGTTGACTTTTTTTCCCAGTTGGCTTCTGAAACGTGAGGCTTGGTTTTAATATAGTGCTAAATTCGTGCTCGGCCTGGTGGCTTCGGCGCTCATGGAAGAGACGGGGCTGTGTTTCTAAACCTTTGTAATACAAGCATTTTCTTGGATAGGGTTTTCTCTGAAGTTGAAAGTGTGCTGGGTGGGGTGTTTGTGCCACATTTGGAGTTGTAGGAGACGACCAATGCAGAGCTGAAACCTGAGCAGCGGTCTGGTAGCATAAAAGCCGACCTCAGGAACCGAAGCCCTGCAGCCTCTCTCCCCAAAGCCTTGACGAAGCTGTGTGATCTTGGGTGCATCCCATGACTTCTGTGTTTCAGTCCCACTAATTAAAAAAAATTTTAAAAAAGTGGGGGTGGGGGGCAAACTGTGGCGATGAAATATTTAACTAGAAGGACTGAATGTGAGAAGAGAATTCATTTTGGCTTAGCATTCAGCGGGCGTGATCCATCATATCAGGGAAGGGATGGAGACGGCTGTGATGTGACAAATGTAATTGGTTACATTGAATGGAAGCAGAGCACAGACAGAAAACGGAGCCAGCCCAGATTTAAAACCTTAAGTCCGCTTGGGAGGCAGAGGCAGGCAGATTTCTGAGTTCGAGGCCAGTCGGGCCTACAGAGTGAGTTCCAGGACAGCCAGGACCATACAGAGAAACCCTGTCTCAACAAAACAACAACCAAAAAACCTTAAGGCCGTCTGCTGGTGCCCATTTCCTTCCGCAAGGCTCCACCTCTTAAAGGTTCCCCAACCTTCCAAAACAGCGCCACCAGCTGGGGACCAAGCAGCCCAACACACAAGTGGGGCAGGGAGAGGACATCTCAGTTCCAACCACAGTGTCCTATCTTACAAAGCTCCAATGAGATAGTAGGTTTAGAAAATACACCAAAGAGGCTCAGCAGGGCGTGGTGGCGCACGCCTTTGATCCCAGCACTTGGGAGGCAGAGGCAGGCGGATTTCTGAGTTTGAGGCCAGCCTGGTCTACAGAGTGAGTTCCAGGACAGCCAGGGCTACAGAGAAACCCTGTTTTGAGTCTTTGTAGGGTGTGCAAATAGCTATTATTATATTTTTTTTCTAAATGATAAAACAATTGTATGTGTAACTTTAGAATCACCAAGGCTTTAATGGGCAGGAGCGATTAAAAAAAAAAAAAAGCCAACAGTAAATGAAATGTAGTCCACAGGAATTCTTTATATTTATGTAGCATTTTGTAACTTAAATATTCCACTGCATTCCTCTACTAGACAAATCCAGTCACCGAAGAAAAACAGCTCCTGGGCCTGGTTCATAGCACAATGATGGCCACACGAGGTGCACTGGCAGAATGTGTGCTTAGCATACCTGAGGCTCCACAAGCACAGACAAAAAGACAGAGCGAATCACATGGCCTCCCACGCCTTGATTGGCAGGGCCAGTGTTAAAGCCCACGCAGTCCGAGGATGGTCCAAACAGCTGCTTACCGCCAGTCTTATGAGCAGCACGCGTCTCTGTACATGTTCATTTAAATGTTCATATTGATAAAGAAACAGACAAATGTAGCTCATTGCCAGTGATCAGCCCAGCATTTCAGGTAGACTGAGGCAAGCAGCGATGAGCGGTGTCGGCAATGGCAGGGGCAAAGGTTGCAATTGTGGGGGCTAACTAGCTTACTTTGGTAAATTTTCTCGTTCTTTAACTCTGCCTTTCTAAGGCCAAAAGCTGCGGGCTTTTGGTAATTAACTCCTGTTGTTAGCAGTGGGGGATTAGGAAAAAGAGGCTTAATTGCTAGGGCTCGGGGCCTCTTGCTGGCCAGGTGAGAGGCTTGGAGTCTGTTAACTGTTTTTGAGAGAAAGAGAGGAAGAAAGGGAGAATACAAGCACACGCACAGACACGCACAGACACGCACAGACACGCACAGACACACACAGACACACATATTTTGGCCAGGCCCAACCACCTGTCTCAACAATTCCACAAGTGTTCATGCACGGTTTCTTACATACACATATACCTACAGATGTATGTATGTACATACATATACACAGTCAGACATGTATACATTTAGTGGTTGGGCCTGAGCCAAATGTCACAGATATACATTTGGTGAATGGGGCAGAGCCCCCAAAGCCACAATTAATTTCTTCTGTCAATTTATACCTTCTTGGGCAAAATTACTTTATAAAAGTTACCTCATAGATAAAATGTAACGCAAAAAAGGGAGATACTGTTGACAGTGAATTCAAAGCAGTGTTACATTCTAGAAGCTCATTATAAGTTTAAAGCAACAGTTCACATGGCCTTGCTTTATCATAGTGTACACCTGTAAAGGCATGCTGTGGTTTCTACATGAAGTGCCCTCCATGAGTTCATAAAGTGTTGGGTTGTTTCCCAGTGGTGGAGCCATTTTAGGAAGGTGGAAACTTTGGGAGGTAGAACCTAGTTGGAGGAAGTAGGGTCATTGCAGGTAAGTTTTTGCTATCTTGTTCTCTAGTCTCATCTGTTTGCCTGTCTGTCTATCATCTATCTACCCATCTGTCTATCATCTAGGTGTCTATCTATCTATCTATCTATCATTTATCATTTATCTATGACCAATCTGTCCATTTGTCTTCTCTCTCTCTCTCTCATCTGTCTATCATCTACTTCTGTCTACCTACTTATTGATCTACCTACCTACTTACCTATGTATCACTAATTCCCTATCCCTGTCTGTCATGAAGAAAGTGGCTTTCTATTGCCACCACCATGATGTTCTGAAGCATCGGGTCCCTGACATCACTAGGCCAATGTCGAACACAACACACTTACCCAAGCCTTCATCTACTCTTTACACATTCCCCCAGGGTTTCCTCAGCTCCCCACAAACGTGGGCAGAATCCACATCAAGGTCAATCACTGAATGGAAAAAGGAAATGTGGTATGTAGACATGACAAAAAGAGGAAGAAAGGTAGGGTGTGGTGGGTGGCATGTATCTTTAACTTGGAAGGCAGGGGCAGGTGGATGAAGTTCAGGGTCAGTGTGGTCTACATAGTGAGTTCCAAGCTCGCCAGGGTCACATAGTGAGACCTTGCCTCAATAAATAAATTGAAAGGAAGGAAGGAAGGAAGGAAGGAAGGAAGGAAGGAAGGAAGGAAGAAGAAACAATATGAGGAAAACTAGATGACACCTAAGGACTTTTCAAATACACCAGCACAAGAAAAAAGTATAACGAATTCACCAGACCCCTACAAAGAGGTGAACATGGTGCCTTGTGAATTTATTGTTAACAAATTCTGACACTGTGGGAAGACACAGATATGACCTTCCATGTTTATGATGTAATATGAAGTACACATTATTTCAATGACTTTCTCTGTCTCCAGAATCAGCGACATCAGTGTTCCAGAAAGAGTTCTCAATCAGGCAGAAAGTAGTCTGTCTATACGTGGGATTCAGCTTCAACCATGCTGAGAAATTTAGCCCTGCCCCAGCCCACAGAGGCTAAAACAAAACATCTGATTATCCCCAGCCCACTCTGAAAGGAGAATCCTGCTTCTCTTCAGTCATCCCTGAAAATAGCAGCAACCTAGCGTCTAACCCAAAAACAGGAGAGTCGCCCTTGATTCCCCTCCCTCTATTCTCATACCTGCCAGGTGGATCTCTAAGTCGTGTGTGTGTGTGTGTGTGTGTGTGTGTGTGTGTGTGTGTAGTAATATGATAAAGAGGACAGGAGGTATAGTAATTTGAGTAGGAATGGCTCCCAGAGGCTTGTATATTTGAATTCTTGGACATTAGGGAGTGGCACTACTTGAGAGGGATTAGGAGGTGTGGCCTTGTTGGAGGAAGTGTGTCACCAGGGTTAGGCTTTGGGTTTTCAGATGCTCAAGCCAGGTCTAGTGGCTCACTTGCTCTTCCCTGACCAAGCCTGCTCAGTCAGTCAACAGGTTCTCCAGCGAGGGAGTGAGGGTTAAAAAGAAAAAAAAAGATAGTTAAACAACATTGTAGCATGACCCCAGTCAATTCTGAGACTGAAGGCAAATTTAATTTTCCCAATCTGCATTTTATACCATTTTAATTACATGCAAGTATTAAGGGCCAGTAGTACAATGAGGAATCAAGCAAGACAATAATCAAGGAACAAGCAAGACAATAAACACAAAGCCACACGATCACTCCGGTGATAGCTGTTTCTAAGGACGATCAAGATATCAGAGCCTACTTCATTGTTCTACCCTAAAACCAGATTCTTGCTTCCTTGTCCTTGGCCAATGTCAGGTCCCTGCCTGGACTTACTTCTTTGTCATGCTCTAATGTCAGATTCCTGCCTGAAGCCCATTTCCTTGTCCTTGGCCAATGACAGATTCCTGCCAAATGGCACCTCAAAAGGCTCCCCACACTTCCCACTGCCCGAAGATCAGATGTAGAACTCTCAGCTCCCTCTCCAGCAGCATGTCGGCCTGTGTGCTGCCATGTTTCCCCACCATGACAGTCACGGGCTGATTCTGAATATAAGCCAACCTCAGTTAAAGGTTTTCTTTTATAAGAGTTGCCATGGTCACGGTGTCTCTTCACAGTGATAGGACATTGAGTAAGACAGGAGAGACATCTACTGCGGGGTAGCTGAACATGGCTTCTAGCTATGCCACATCTAGGAGTTGTCACGCTAGGCTTCCTGACCTCTGTGCCTTACAGCAGGGTCTGGGGCTGCTGCTGGTCTGTCTGAGCCCACGTCTGGCAGTATCTAGATGGGAAGGCCTGCCATGCATTTTTCCCCACATCCCCTGTCCCCAGGTCTACATATAATCTTCACAAATCCCCTTGTGGACAGAGAGACAAAGACCATTGTGCGATGTGTCTTTAGGCAAGCTAGTCCTTGTAGACTACCAGGATACAGTGCCATCGGCCTGGCTTGCACAGCCTACTGCTCAGCTTGGCTATAGGTGGATACTGTTGACCTGATGATGTAGGGAAGCATGACGTGGGCCGTAACCTCATGGCCTCTGTCTGCTGGTTTATTTGACAGAAGCAGTCAGACCAGACATGTGCACTGTGGAAGCAATTGAGTCTGTGTGTAGGCAAGGAATACGTTCAGATTAAACCCTCTTTGTTGTTAAGCATTGGCACCTATCTCTGGTGAATACTTGGTTTCCAACCAAGACAGAATGATGGAAGGAGTCCCTGGTGACTCACATGAAGGACAAACATGTATCGCCCACTCAGATGTTTTGGCAGCCAATTCATTTATCTCCAACCTACAACAGATGCAGCGCTTCAGGGGGTGGGCACTTGGCGCCTGATAATTCAGCATTAATCCATAAACAAAATAAAAGATAGAGGTTGGAAAGACAAGTCAGTGGTTAAGAGTACCCGATGCTCTTGCAGAGGACCTGCGCCCGACTCCCAGCTCGGCTCATGGCTCACAACTGTCTGCAACCCCAGCTCCAGGAAATACAATGCCCTCTTCTGACCTCCACAGGCACCCAGCATGTCTGTGCATACATATTTGCAGGCTGAGCAATCATACATGATATAATGTGAATAAATATAATAAAATGTAAATAAAAGGCAGGGCGAGACATTCGTCGCTGCCTTGAGACTAGATGGGAAGGGAAACAGAATGGCTAATGTACAGGCACAGAGCCTCCCTGTAAGTCTGCATCCCGACTCTAATTTGGCTGGCTTCCACCTGTTGGCCACTTCCTTCTCTTTGTTCCCCTTCCCATCTCTTTGCTTCACCCTGAGTTGCGCTCTGTCTCCACCCACCTGTTGGCTCTTTCTCCTCTTCTTCTTTGACTGTCTTTTCACATTTCCTTAGGGAAAAGACCGTGAAACGCGGCGGTAAAAGAAATTATAAATTCTGCCAGCATAACTGATTGGCATGTCGACAGAAACCACAACAAGCTGATTCCTGATGTGTGGGCAACATAGCTGTCTTTTCTTCAGGAATCAAAGCACATACACACACACAAACACCATACACGGTAAATACCTATACTCACTCATATACACACCACACACAAATTGTAAAGCCCCTACACTTACAGACATACATACCACTTACACCACACATATACACATACATACCACACACATATACTGTTAACACTCTACACACACAACATACACACACTGAAAATACCCTATACTTACACACATACACACCATATACACTACACACAAAATGTGCACGTTCTACACTTACACACATACACACACATATAACACACACCACAAATTGCAAACACCCTACACATACACACCATATATACCATACACACACATACATACTTAGACATATATACACTACACACACTGTAAATAACCTATACTCACACACAAATTACACATACAAATCATAAACACAGTACACTCACACACATACATACCATACATACCACACACACATACACACACCTATGTACACAGGCACCTCTCGTGTGAGGTTGTTCTTAATCTTCAGGCCCTTAGAAACTCAAAAACAGTTGAACAGAACAGGTTTTACCCATGGTGGAGCCAGGCAGTGTTGGCGCACGCCTTTAATCCCAGCACTTGGGAGGCAGAGGCAGGCAGATTTCTTAGTTCAAGGCCAGCCTGGTCTAACAGAGTGAGCTCTAGGACAGCCAGGGCTTCACAGAGAAACCCTGTCTCAAAAAAACCAAACAACAACAAAAATTACCCATGGTGGTAGATGAGTGGACCAGTCCCTAAAATGGGTCTCCTGCTTCCTTTCCGTCAGTGACCATGTAAGTAATGATTTCCATATTACTGGTGTTGACTGTTTTACTTTAAGTATGTTATTAAATCACATACTTATGTGCCTTTGTCTGCTAATTAGGACCCATGGAATGACTCCATGCGCACCTTCAGTGTGATTCTGTCACAGACATCATGAGGAGAGCACCGTTTGACCTGTGTAACAGATAAGACTACTGAGTCTCAAAGAGAAGTTGTCTTAAGTTGGGCCTTCTACGCATGGTATGGCTAGGACCTGTTTGCATTCTACCCCAGCTAGTGTCTAAAGTATTTCAGAGGCGTGTTGAAGGCTCTTGCTAAGCAGGGCGAGTGTTGGAAGGATAGCCCTTTGAGAGGCCTGGTTCTTCCAATAGGTTGACTCTATCAGTCCCAGGATAAGGCAGTAAAGGGCTGAATCACAGGATGCTGCCTGGGACCCACAGTTATCCTCCTTTAACAAGTGACAGAAATTGTTGCCAGACCTCAGGGCACCCACCCCAATTAACCCTTCTCTGGCCTCAGCTCCTTGAAGGCAATGTTGTCAAGGAGTCCTGCAGGGAGCCCCAGCGTGACAGTGTGGCAAGATGGGGCAGGAGGAGGCCAGTTATTGGCTCGCTGCTTGGCTGAGTAGATCTGGAGTTGCCTGCCAAGAGATTCCCAGCCTTGTAAGAGCCCTGCATCCCTCTCTCCCTCAAGGACCAGGTTCTAAAGACCTTAGATGCTCTCCCTTGCCACAGCCCGTGTGTAGAATCTTCAGACTAAGGAATGGAGAAGTTAGCAGTTAAGACTGCTTCTATCTAAAGGTTTCCTTCCCTTGCTCCATCCCCCATCCCTCCTCGCTCTCTCCTTCCTCTCCCCCTCCTTTCCTTCTTCTCTCTCTCTCTCTCTCTCTCTCTCTCTCTCTCTCTCTCTCTCCCTCTCTCCCTCCCTCCCTCCCTTCTTCCCTCCCTCCCTCCCTCTCTCCCTGATGTTACTAATAAATTGATCGGGTGGCCATGGGCTAAGGAGGCTCAGACCCTTAGGCTGCACTAGAGGCAGATCAAAGCCCACGTCATTGCAGACCAGGGGTTCTCAGCCTTCCTAACACTGTGGCCCTTTAATACTTCTCCTCATGAGGAGGTAATTCCAACCATCCGTTATTTTAGTTGCTACTTCATAACTACAGTTATGAATCATAATGTAAATATTTTTGGAGATAGAGGTTTGCCAAGGGGTCATGACCCACAGGTTGGGAAACAGCTGCCCTGGGGACTTTCCACTTTGGCAATCATACTTTCTTTTCCTTGCTTCTAAGAATATCTAATAAAACTCTTCTCTCTTACCCGAGCTGGAGCCCAGGTCTACCTGGAGTCGGGTGCTGCCCGACCTATGAGTCACCTGGCGCTTATGTAAGCTCATGAGAATTTTCAAGCGCCCAAGTTTGTCTTTTAACATCTTCATGTTTTCTTTTGTTATGAGGCCCATCTCTTGTCAGACATTTGCAAGAATCTTTGTACTGAAAGTTTTTCTCCCGCTGAGCAGAACTTATAAAACTGGATGTGTAAGAAAGCAAATGGAACCCCCGCAAAGGGATTTCTCACATCTTCATTTTTATTCTTTGATTTCGGTTTTGCTTGTTTTGTTGTTCTGTTTTTGTTTGTGTTGTTGTTGTTGTTGTTGTTGTTGTTGTTGTTGTCTGTGACATGAACCTTGTGAACCCCAGGCTGGCCTGGGCCTCTTGATCTTTCTCCTTCCCGACTCTGAGGCTGTGGCCCCAGGTATGCCTCTCCACACTGGGCCTAATTACTGCCTTTTAAAAGGCGTTTTCTATTGAGTTTAAAGAAATCTGCTACAGTGTTCTGGAGCATGGGCCTACATCCATTCAAGCCTTTGAACTTGGAGTTCTCCAGAAGCCTCGGGAAGAAAAAGTTCAATGGTTCCCAGGAGTGCTGTGGCCTCCTGACACAAGTGTGGGTGAGATAGGGGGAGATGGGGTCAGCGAAGGTGTGAGTGTGCTGCTCTGAAGACCTTTTGGGGGTGTGAGGGGTAACATACCCTGCTTGTACTTTAATATTTTAGTTGTGACAGGGCATCTCAGGGTAGAGCCAGCAGGGGGCATTGCATTTCTTCTAGGAACAACAGCCATGAAATGACCTATCCCACCAGGGAGCTCCTGCCCACTTCTGAGTCTCTTGTGCAAAGCTAGAGACACTGTCAGGAGACAGAGCTTTACCTCTGGCTCCTGGTGTGCCACAGCACACACAATAGTGTTAAATTTCACAAACACTGTCTTACCATTCGGGAAGTTACAAGTCCTCGATCGGTTTTGCTGGGCAGAAGTCACAGTGTCGGTGGGAATGGCTCCTGTGAAGCTCGGCAGGAAGAATGTAGTCCCTCCTGCAACCTTGGCTTGGGTCACTCCAATTCTGCCACCATTATCACATCGTCTGCTCTAATTCTGGCTCTTCCATGTCCCACTTTAAAGACCTTGTGATGATGACATTGGGGTTATTTGGGAAAATCCGGGCTAATCTCTCCATCCCAATTAATTTAATTGCATCTGTAAAGCCCATAGAAGGCACCATGTGTAGGTTTCAGGGGAAGGATGTGTGTCTATTTGGAAGGGCATCGTGATAGACAATATGGGTCATCAACATAGCATCTAAGAAACCTAGGAAACAAGTCCAGGAATATGAAGGACTATCTAGATGGGATTAACTGACGTGGGAAGACCTTGGCTATGGGTGGCACCCTTCCTTGGGTTATGGTCTTGAACTGAGTGGAAATATTGTCGGGATGGGTGGAACTGGCTCAGATCAGCTTATTGTGCATCCATGTGTGCCTTAGCCTTCTGAGTACTTGACACAGCTAGGGTCATCTAGGAGAAGGGAATCTCAATTGAGAAAATGTCGTTAAATCAAATTGGCATAGGCAAGTCTGTGGGGCATTTTCTTGGTTGATGATTGCTGTGGAGGCTCAGACCATTGTGGGTGGAATCAGTTCTGAGCAAGAGATCCTGGAGGGTATAAGAAAGGTTCACGGGATGTGAGCCAGGCAGTAAGTAGCATTCCTCCGTGGTCTCTGCTTCAGTTCCTGCCTTGGGTTCCTGCCTTGAGTTCCCTCACTGGCTTTCCTCTATAGACTGTGACTTGAGATAGATAAGTCAATTAACCCTTTCCTTCCCAGGTTGCTTTTGGTCATGGTCTTCATCCCAGCAATAGGAAGTAAAAGAAGACAGCCCGTGTCCTAATAATGACTGATTTCTCTAACTGCTAAATTTTAATATTATTCAAAAGCTTATTTCTTTTTAATGATTTGAATATCACTTTCTATGTTCCAGTCTTCAATATCATTTTTTTTGAAGATTCAACAAATGACTTATCAGTTATAGTTCTGAACTTGTGGAATTAAAACTTCAAGTTGAATTGTGTTAGCTTAAGTCTGATGGGAGTGGAGCAGGCTTGAGATAATGGGGGGCGGGTTGAACTGGGGATTTCGGGGTTAGAAACAGCTAATGAAGTTGGGGTTTTTTTATTATTAAATTAAGATTTAAAACTTAAATTAAAAGGCAGTAAAATGGTAGTATAACTCATGCCAGCCTCTAATGAGGGATGCCATTCGCAAACTCTAGCAGCTAAGCAGAAGCAAGGATACTCAGAAGGTTTGTTAGAGCCCTGTTTTAAGACTAACGCTTCAGACTTGATGTCCACTGACGATAAACACAAAATGATCAAGATATGACTTGGGTTTATTGATCCTACAATAGTCTCCAAATTCTTTTTTTTTTTTAAATCCAGCCCAGTGAGACTGTACAGAAACTGTAGAAGCAACCACATTCTGTTTAAAATTACATTCATTAAGTTATTAGTAAAGTTAGCCTGATCAAACAAATGGCCAAACTGAGACAAAGGCAGAATAACAGCAAATACGCTAAAATGTCAACAAAAGCAAAAAAGCCTCAATGGTATCTGTGTAAACTGTTTGTTTGTTTGTTTGTTTTGTTTTGTTTTTGGCCATGGAATTATATTTGAATTTTGAATGTCATGGAATTATATATTGAATTAAGAAGCCGGACAGGCACATCCTTCATGCAAACTTGCCAGGAGAACCACTAGAAGCGGTAACCCAATGCCTCAGTGAGCTTCTCACATGTTAGAAGTGCTCAGAGAGGTGGGACGCTGGTTTGAAAAGGAATGGCTCCCATAAGCTCCCATAGTTGGGTACTTGGTCATTAGGGAGAGGAGCTACTTGACAGGGATTAAGAGGTGTGGCCTTGCTGGGGTGGGTGTGGCCTTGTGGAGTAGGTGTGGTCTTGCTGGAGTGGGTGTGGCCTTGCTGGAGGAAGTGGTCACTAGGGGCGGGCTTTGTGGTTTCAGAAGCTCAAGCCAGGCCCAGTGTCACTCTCTCTTCTGCTGCTTATGGACCCAGATGTAGAACTCTCCAGCTCCATGTATGCCTGCATGATACCATGCTTCTCTCCCTGATGACAATGGAGGAAGCCTCTGAACTGTAAGTCAGCCCCCATTAAATGCTTTTCTTTATAAGCGTTGCTGTGGTTCTCTTTACTACAACAGAGCATTAACCAAGACAGAGGCCATGACCACTCCTGAAACACAGACAATATGAAGACAACAGGGTCATTATGAAAGAAAGGCAGAAACCCAGATCCCTCTTAAAGGGAGAAGAAATAAACATGTAAGGGTCAGAACTCTTGGTGCTTTTCCAATGTGGCATTTCAAACTCCTTTTAAAAGTTATGGTAGGCTCTTCCTAAGCGGATTCTTCCTGTCGGTCTTAGGCTTTTTAGCTCTGGCTGAGGGACAGCCACTTGAGCCCACTTCAACTGCTTCCTCAGAGACAGCTTCATGGCTTCCTAAGCTTACATTGCTTACGTTGTAAACCAAACAGACTTTACCTGTGGTCATTGTACTCTAGTAATTTCCTTTATTTCCACTTAGTTTCTTCCTAAAAGCAGTGTATTAGTCAAGGTTCTTTAAAACTTACAGAATGCAGGAGAACCCTGCTATCAAAGTCAGGGTTCCCCATTTTGGGGTCCAGGAGTTGCCCACAAACTACACGTACACCAATCTCAGTCAGACAGGGATAGCTTATTGATCATTCACCAGTACTGATCAATCAGGCCCACAGACAAGACTCGGGAGCTGCCTGTAACCCTGAGCCAGAATCCTAGAGATTTTAGGCCTGAAATCCATAAACATCTGTGCCAAGTTATTCTACTGTTATAGTAAACATTTAATCTCAATTGAGGGTTTCTACCCTGTCTTTGATATTTCATTTTCCAGATAAAAGACACACAACCTTTATATTTATAATAAGCACAGTAATTTATTTACTCTATATTTATAATAATGCACTAGAACTGGTCCGATACCTAACTTCTACGCTATTAGAATCTACTTCCCCATCCATAACCCTGAATTGCAATTTGCCATGCTCTATCTGGGTTGCTCTTAAATCCAATTGGCCAGCCCTCGTGGCCATGTTTTCATGACTTACCCAACACATAGCATCTTCTCCAGCCTTCACCTTTTCTCTCTCATCCTCATGATATCTTCTCAGACCCAAAGCCTGGGAACTCAAACTCTGCCTACTTCTCTCTGTCTGGCTATAGGCTGTGGGCACATTTATTCACCAATCAGGGATAACTTGGGGGGCAAGGTTACCTTGCATCACTTGGGTATATGCAGATTCCCTGGGGGCAACCACGCTCGGGGAGCCAGCATTGAGTATTGCAATCCATAGTAAAAGACCAGACCTCAACAATGTATACATAGGAAAATGACATATGTTAGGAACTGGTGCTACATGAATGAGGTCTCAGGCATCATGGGAATCTTAGAATGGACCCCTAGTGGAAAGAGGAGACACCTGAACCAACAACTGTCTACTGTGTAACCTCTTTGGGACAGATACCAGGTCATAATCTTCACCAATGTTCAACTATCGTGTGGATAGTCTTGACCTGATTGATTGATAGATTGATTGTGTGTGTGTGTATGTGTGTGTGTGTGTGTGTGTGTGTGTGTATACACCACTCTGCATGCGTGGAAATCAGGGAACAATCTTAGGAGTCAGTTTTCTCTTCCCACCTTCAGGAATCTGGGGACTGGACTCAGGTTGTCAGGCCTGGGTATAAATGCTTCCAACCCTCTAACCCACCCTACTGCAAAAACTCTTATAGTTGAATATATTTATTGATGACACACTTTTTTCTCTCTTAATTATTTTAAATAATATATAGAACATAAATATTGTATATATTTACCACAGGAGCTTTCACAACAGGCATCCACTGAATAGAGCTATCTCCTCCTTTGCCAGCGGTGAAACTATTGGAGATGCAGAGAGGAACACTAACTTCCAAGTTCAGCAGGCGTAAAACCACGTCTAGCCACGTTTCAATAACTTTCATATTTCCAAGGCATTTCATCATCATAACTTGAAGCTGAAAAGACTTGTGTCTAGAATGTGGGTGGCTACGTATCATAGAGGTAAATATCTGACAAAGTAAAGCTAGTCTCAGGGAGGGGAACGGGTATAGGGAGCCAGAGACCAAGGGAAATGTTAGAAAACAGGCCTGAACCTTTAGGCCAAAACTTACATTCTGAAGAGACCAGGCCACACCTCCCTGCAGCTCTTCCTTGAACAGAGCTGAGCTGTCTGTGCTGTGGCTCTGCAGTACCCCCTGCTTTAGGGCTCTAACCGGTATCTGGGTCCTCCATCTTCTTTGTCACAAATACTATGGTGACTAAATCATGTGATATGAAACATCTTGCCACCCTCTAAAGGTTATTCAAATCTGAAGGAAGGCATTTGAGATTCAAAAATGCAGAAGGAAGCCTCAGGGAGTGAGGGATAGCTATTGCAGACTAAAAGACAAAGTTTCTGAGACACAAGAATGACTCCTAACGCTTTCTCTGTGGTGTGGTGGGGAAAGCAGTCTGGCTATGAAGAAGGTGAAACGCTTGGACCAAAAGGAAATGTTTGCAGGGGAACATCCCTAAAACAGTTCTCTCCTTCTGCTAAATCCTCCACACAGTAACCTTCCCAGCTCGCCTCCCTTCAACACACCAATTTGTTTTCCTTCATCTTGTGACATTTCCAAAAGTTATTCTTTGTTTTAAAAAAAAAATGTTGCCTATGTGTGGCTGGAGAGATGACTCAGTGCTTAACGACGTTGGCTGCTCTGACAGAAGATCTGGGCTCAATTTCTAGCACCCACAATTTCTAGCCCACAACGATCTGTAACTCCAGTGCCAGGGGTCCCAACACCATCATCTGCACTCTGGGGCACCAGGCACATCCATGGTGCACAGGCACACAGCAGGCAAACACTCGTTCACATAAACCAAAATGGAATCTACACCCTTGAGACTGTCTGCTTTGTTTACATCTTCTAGGACATGTTCAGAACAACAACAACAAAAACATAAGACACATGCGCACACACAAACTCTTGCTATGAGGAAACACCGTGACCAAAGCAGCTTGGGGAGGAAAGGGTTTATTTGGCTTTCACTTCCACATTGCTGTTCATCATTGAAGGAGTCAGGACAGGAACTCAAGCAGGGCAGGAACTGTAGCCTCCCCCAGCCTTGGAGCAGGCTGATTCAGACTTTGCTGCCACTGAGAATGAGACCACCTGGGGTGGAGCCTTCCAACTTAGATGGCTCAATTGTTCTGTCATGGGCCACTGCTCTTCTCCAAGACGCTGCTACCTGCTGAGAGGCCCTTGAGATATTCTGGAGACAGCATCTGGCAGATCCTCCTACAGGCTGGTAACAGGCATCAAGAATGGGTTGGCAGGGGATGGGCCTCCCCTCTTTATAAGCATAGACTCTTAGTAAACTTTGGGGCCTTGAACAGAAACATGTCTTGGCCTCCATTATTTCTCTCACCGTTTCCTTCCATACAGCTCCTGCCTCCCACTCAGGGACCCAGTTAGTGTGGCTGCAGGTGGCTACAAGGAACCTGGAGGCCAGAACTGATGCAGAGGCCATGGAGGGGAGCTGCTTACTGGTTTGCCCATCATGGCTTGCTCAGCCTGCTTTCTTATAGAACCCAGGACCACCAGCCAAGGGATGGCACTGCTCACATGAGTTAGGCCCTTCCCCATCAGTCACTAAGAAAATGCCCTAAAGCCAGAACTTAAGGGGGCGTTTTCTTAACTGAGATTCCCTCCTGTCAGATAACTCTGGTTTATGTGTCAAATTGACATAAAAATAGCCATCACAACCAACCCTTTATTGAGTCGACACACAAACACATGGCTGCCAAACTATAACCTTTCCGTTTTTGCTCTGCCCCAAG
Organism: Mus caroli; assembly: GCF_978045245.1. NCBI lineage: Eukaryota > Metazoa > Chordata > Mammalia > Rodentia > Muridae > Mus > Mus caroli. The sequence goes on from NW_028227271.1 coordinate 6,669,578, forward strand.
ACCACACATCAACATCAATATCACAATATAAAAGTTCCAAGTTTGAAGAACCTCGGAGTTTTTAAAAATGTAAACACCTAAAAATTCAGTTTCTTTAAGATGAGCAGTCTCTTTGAAGATCCAAAGTCTCTCAATGGTGAACTCCCATCAAATCAAAAATAAATACTTTCATATTTCAAGCGTGTACAACTACAATCTGGGCAAAACAAATCCAAATTCTCACAGTGGGACTAACGCAGTGTCCAGTGCCTGGGATTCACTTCCAATCTTCTGGGCGTGGGTCACTTCTCTAGCTCTGCCCTCTGCAGCACACACAGCCTGTTTTCCAAGCTGTGATTACCTGTACTCCAGCACCGCTGTCATTGCATGGTGCTGGCATTTCCAAAGTTGCTGAGGTCCCTTGCTGCAACTGGGTTATCCTTTCACCAACAGCCTCTCCTGGGCTGTCTTCAGGGACTCCAGCCCTGCCGTTAAGTGCCAAGCTCAGCTGCTCTCCATGACCTGACCCCTTGGTGCCTTTAAAACCAGTTCCACCTGGGTGACTCCTACACTATCAGGTTCAGCTGCCAGCAGGAGGTACAACCTTGGCCACCACCCTTAGAACCCTTAGCTTCTGTGTGCTGACCCCAAGGTCACTTCCCGGAAGACTTTACCTCCATGATGCTGCTGTCTTCTTAATCACAGCTGATTCTTCAGCCCCATCTGACCCAGCATCCATTGTCCCAGCAAAGGGAAGGCTTCCCTTTAGTGGTTCTGGTCTCTTGTTAATCACAGCTGATTCTTCAGCCCCAACTGGCCAGAGACCACAGAGACTTCACACAAAAGGCCCGGTAGAGTCTTTACTTCCCTCTGAAACTTCACGAGCCAGGCCTCCATCGTCTGCACCGCTCTCAACAGTCTGATCGTCCACGCTCCCACACAGCTCACTGAGCCCTCAACACTCAATGGCTTTTCTAGCCCAAAGTTCCAACAACATGCTGAGGGCTGACACGTCAATACTCCACTATCCTGCTCTCTACTTCTGTCTTAGTTTGGGGTACTATTCCTATGATAAAACACCACAGTCAAAGCAACGTGGGGAGGAAAGGGTTTATTTCAGCTTCCATCTTAAGGTAACACTCCAGCACTGAGGTAAGTCAGAGCAGGAGCTCAAACTGGGCAAGAACCTGGAGGGAGGGGGAGAGGAGGGGAAGGGAGAAGGAGGAGGGAGAATGCTACCTATTGGCTGGCTTACTCCTTGTGGCTTATTCAGCCTGCTTTTTTTTTTTTTTTTAAATAGAACCCAGAACCACCAGCCCAGGGATAGCACCACCTACAACACATTGGGCCCTCCCCTCCATCAACTGCTAATTAAGAAAATACCTTACAGCTGGAACTTATGGGGACATTTGCTCAAGTTTCTTACTCTTAGATAATTCTAGCTTGTGCCAAGTTCACATAAAGCTAGACACACACACACACTTTACTGCATTAGTTTAAAGCTCTGGGCGAGGGACATAAAAATGTATTCGGTTGAGACGTAGACACTTTGATAAACTATCTGAGGGGCCTGAGTATATTGCTATTTGTTTGCACGGTGGGTCATTAGTTGTAATGAATGGAGCAAACAGAAACAAGGAGCAGCAGGCATCTCAGTGATGTCACTAACCTTTTCCACATTCTTCAGTTCCAAAGGGATTCTGAAAGGTCACCTCGACAGAGCTCCTATAATGACATTTTTCTCGCAGCATGAACCTGTCCTAATAGCGATGCTGTAAACTACGTTCAAGTGACGAATTTCTTCGGGTGGGTGCATCAATTTTAGACAGCAGAAATTAGTTGTTTTGCTAATAGTTTAAACATATTTCCTAGTTTAAACTCTTCCCCATTTAAACTCGGTGAGAAACCATTGAAGGTAGGGCCACTTGCTAATTTAATTCTTTCTGAGATCTGCACGGCAGCAGTAGTCCACAATCAACTTTGCAATACTGGCTTTTCTTTTTTGTCTCTTGCTATCTCCCCTCGTCACATACACAGAAGCTCATGCAAATAGTTTCTTTTCTTTTTTTATTTTTGTTTTTTAAAGATTTATTTATTTGATGTATATGAGCACACTGTCATGCCTTTCAAACCCTCCAGAAGAGAGCATTGCATCCTATTACAGATGGTTGTGAGCTACAGGTGGTTGCTGGGAATTGAACTCGGGACCTCTGGAAGAGCAGTTAGTACTCTTAACCACTGAGCCAGCTCTCCAGCCCGCAAATTGTTTCTTTGTGTCTTTGTGTTGTGGTAAGTTGGAAGCAGAAGTTATTAGAAAGACCAACCCATTCCTTCGTTCTGTCTCCTTGAAGTGAGAGTATGCCAAGGCTGTGGCTTTGGCATGCCTGTAGGTGGCTGTCCTACAGGGTGTGACAGAAGGGTCAGAGCATCGGAAGGCTGTGAATCCCCTCTGGCCTCTTCGGCTTGCTGGCTACACTCTTAGCTACTACTTCCACATCCCGGAGGCAGATGCGCTACCCGTGCCTGTGCCCCTCACAGGACGGTGAGAAAACACAGGAGAGGGGTTTGTGAACCCAGAAGTGCTTCAATAAGGGATGTGTTTGTAGTTAACGTAGGATCATGAAGAGGTGTGTGTGCGTGCTGGTAATTCCTGCACATGAGAGTCAGAGGCACAAATGCACAGCGTTCAAGGCGATCCAACCCAATCTATCTATCCTCAGGCAAGCATGGACCCTGTGAGACTTCATCTTAAAAATAAACAAGGAAATGGCTAAAGAAAACCTGGGACGGTTTAGAGTTGGGAAAATCACTAACCTCGGGCTTCTAAGAGCAAAGCTGAGCTCTGAAAGAACTAACTGAAAGAAAGCTATGCCTCTTTGGGATCAAAAGGACTGGATTTCTGTTCCCGAGGGTGAACTTATGGCCCCGTGTTGGAGAACCCTGCTATTGAGGTAGCCGTCCACCGTGTCGGGATAGCTCTCCAAGCTTGGAGCAACACGGATTACTCCCCTTCTCAGCAGGGCTTCCCTCTCTCTGCCTGACCTTAATTGTAGAATGATCCTGAGCACAGATGCAGGACCCACCCTATAGGTCCCGCTCTAGCTCTGCCCCATATGATAATTAGGTGCTGTGTTGTGACCAATCAGATCCTCTCCACCCATATTCCCGAAGAGACCTTATATACCCTACCCCTGGAACCATAGTTCCAGGTAGTCAATGACCACCATCCCCAACCTCTCCCTTAGCACCCCGACCCCACCCACCCGCTCCACCCAGGAGAAGGAAGATACAAAGCCCTTGAGTTCTAAGAGATTTTCTTCCCAAACACAAGACCTGATTCGGTGTTTTTCTGAGAAGAATGACTTTATATGTGACACAAAATACTGGTGGGCTTTTAGATAGGTGTCTTAGAGGACAGATTTGTACTTCAAGAGGTCCTGGACTGCTTCCTGCATTTTTCTGGGCAGAGGAAGAGGTGTCTTACAGAGAACCCAGGCACCAGTTTTGCAAGATAAGAGGGCTCTGGACAGCGGCTGAGGGACAGCGTGAATACGCCACCAAAACACAACTAAGCTGCAAGCTTCCAGTATCAGAGAGAAGTAAAGATTTAAGATCAAAAGTAGCTAAACTACAAATGCCAAGGAAAAGAGCCAAGGTGAAAAGTATGTGCGCCTCCAGCAACGGAAGGCAATAGGTTATGCTGCTCCTTAGGGAAGAGGAAGAGGAAATGATGTCAGAAGAGGAAGTGACTTCATATTAGCGCTAGCAACTGAAGGCAATAAGGTTATGCTGCTCCTTAGGGAAGAGGAAGAGGAAATGATGTCACAAGAGGAAGTGACTTCATATTAGCCACTTTTTTTTTTTTAAATAGCTGGAGCACTGATAGATTTTGAAGTGGTAGACATGGCAGTGGTTGTGGCTAATCATGAGATCTTGTCTGCATATACTGTAAAGTCATATTGTGTCCCATACAGTTACTCGGTGACAACTATCTTAAAAGTAGCGGAGCCTAGTGTCTGGATGCCTATAGAACACATTGCCTTTCTAAGGAGTATAGGTTATTTTTCCCCCTACCCTTTGTGTTAACCATTTCTCAAGGTAATGGTTATGGATTTTCTTTGTAATTGGAGGAGAAAGCTCAGAAATTCATCTAAAACAAGCCACCGTGCAGACACAGACCTGCTTGACATTGAGTGGGACAACCCTGTTGATCCTTGTGGACCACTGGCTCACCATAGTGGGAATCTGGTCCCATCAAATGGCTATCCCAGTCACAGCAGGAAAGGGAACAACCAGAGATGGCGAACGACTCCCCCACCACAGCTGTTGTTAGGTCAGGATAAGAAGCTGGGTGCCGTACCCCTTACTGCCCTGTGCTCTCTGCTCTATCGTCACAGTCTCCAGAAGCCGAGGTGCTTGCTTTGCAATGAAGGTGAGGGTTACATGTGTCCAGATGCCACTCACAGCAGCAGAGTTTCTCATCTTTTGGTCCTTAAGCATTGGGACAAATCAGGCCCTGTTGAGGGAGGCTGCCCAGTCACTGGAATGACTTCACCCAAAGGTGCCAGTAACATCCTTACCTGTGTGACAACCAAAAATGTCTCTACGTGCTGTGTCGGGGAACCCAAGTCATTCCCAGTTAACAGTCACTGATTCAGCCTTGGTTGGACATTCCTGTAATCTGTCTGAGAAGCCACACCGGGGAATGGAACCGGGGCGGCTCTGTGGTCACCTAGCTTGACTCTCATTCTCATCCATTCCCGTGTTCTACTTGGCGAGGTGATGAGACAAAGACAAGAGGGCGTAGGGTGTGTCTATTCAAGTCATCTTGATGTTGTCAGCACTGTTACTGAGATTTGGAAAGCTGAAGGGGACAGAGTTGGGCTACTATAGTCTAGTCAAGCCCCTCCCTACTCATGTGTGGTGTTTTGAATATGCTTGGCCCATGGGAAGTGGAACTCTTAGGAGGTGTGGCCTTGTTGGAATAGGTGTGGCCCTGTTGGAGGAAGCATGTAACTATGTAGGTGGGCTCTGAGGTCTCTAATGCTCAAGCTCCACCCAGTGCAGAAGACAGTCTCCTCCTGGCTGCCTTCAGATGAAGATGTAGAACTCTCAGCTCCTCCAGTACCATACCTGCCTGCACGCTGCCATGTTTCCCGCCACAATGATAATGGACTGAACCTCTGAAACTGTCAGCCAGCCCCAATGAAATGTTGTCCTTTATAAGAGTTGCCTTGGTCATGGTGTCTCTTCACGGTCATGGAACCCTACCTGAGATGCCATGTTAACAAATTGATCACCAGTCTTGTGAGCAGTTGTTACTCACTCCTGTCTGTTGGGAGCTATTAAGACAACACAATTGTCCTGATCTCTGAATTGGGCCTCTCCCCCCGAGAAGAAAAGGGGGTCAAAAGTGGGCCACCTTGCCAGGTGGTGGTGGCGCATGCCTTTAATCCCAGCGTTTGGGAGGCAGAGGCAGGTGGATTTCTGAGTTCGAGGCCAGCCTGGTCTACAAAGTGAGTTCCAGGACAGCCAGAGCTATACAGAGAAACCCTGTCTCGAAAAACAAAACAAAACAAAACAAAACAAAACAAAACAAAACAAAACAAAACAAAACAAAACAAAAAAAAGTGGGTCACTGACGCACGGTTCCGAGAACAACCACAGAATGTTCCAGCCCTAAGTCATTGCCAGATGTCCTGACCACACCCTGATACCACCAAGTTCCTACTTCCCCCGTGTAGCTGCCAAAAGAAAAATTTCCACTGCCCTACCTACCCCTCCTGCTGAGAAGTACTTCCCCTTTTGCTTGTGCATTTAAGCCTTGAGCCTTTCTGAATACAACGAGACCTTGATGCTACTCAGACTGCTTCGTGTGTCGTTCATTGCACAAGGTTCTCGTCTCTCTCTACCCCCCATTTGGTTCTTAGGAGAAGGTTCCCTCGAGACCCTCGAATAACTGGACCTGCCGGACCGGTCACCTGTCTTAGAAAAAAATGGTAAGGACCCAAGAGGTGTGATTGGCCCTAAATTTTCCGAGAGATTTGATTCTGTGTTGATGAGGTGGTGATGGTGGGGGAAGGAGGCGGGCTGTCAAGGTCATTGCCTGACAGAATGGGAGCTGAGTGAAGCAGGAGATAGGTCTACTAGAGGCAGGCTGAGAAGTCCCTGAAAGTCAGGAAACAAGTAAACACAGAAAAGGCTGAACATTATATTAGGTAAAACGCAGTAGGCTGCCTTCATTTGGTACCATGTTACAGGGAAACGACCTCTTTTAAAATATGTGACACCCAACTAGAGTTCAGTATGGACATTTAGGAGGTAAACATCGAGTCACATGTGGTGGCACGTGTCTCTAATGCCAGCTCTTGAGAAGCAGAGGAATCAGAAGTTAAATGCCATCTTAAGCTACATAGGGAGCCCGAGGCCAGCCTACCCGAGACCCTGTCTCAAAAGAAAGGGATCGGGGAAGGAAAGTGAAGAATAAACTTGCTGTGGAGGGTTTCTAGGCCTGGCATTGTCAAGGCAAAAAACGGAGTGCAATTTTGCAGGTCTGAAGCTTTCAGTGTCCCGGTTATTTCGGACATGTCTGATCTGTGAGTGGCTCTGAGTGTCTGATCTGTGGGTGGCTCTGAGTGTTAAGTCCCTTTCCTTCGCCCTTTCTGTTTGGATTTTATATAAGAGCAATTTTTTTTCCTTGTCACATTTCCTTGTCAGCTTATATAAAGTGAGACTCGTAAAACCGGCTTGTGGGCAAACACACCTGTGACGGTGGATCTCCAGCGGGCATCCTGGCCAAGGGCACCCACCCCTATCAGCAGAGCCAATCTTGAGATGTCTCACACGCTGTACAAACCGCTCCGTCCACTACGGTGCTGTGGCTGCAGGTGGTAGACACACGGAGGCTGATGTATCGGGTCCTGCTTTTCTTCTAGTTTTAAATAAAGAGCCACTATCTCAACCACAGCAGCTTTAGTGTAAGAGGGTCTTTGTTAGGTCTCAAGCCCAGGACACACAGCTGGCATGCCTAGTGCCTGTCTAGCATAGCAGAGTGCACCCAGCTGCCAGAGTCTCCCAGCATCCTTCAGTCTCTACCTGTTAAGAGTCTTCCCAGCTGGCATACCACACCCCTTACCCTAAACTTCTCAACTCAGGGGCCGGGCTGGGCTTGTCATCCTCCCAGAGGTCCTTTCTAGATAGTTCAGCCAGTTTGGTGAGCTGGCCTTTTTGTCTCCCCTTTTCTTTCCTAGCTGCACCCTCCCTCCCCCATCTCCTCACACGGTCCCACTCAGGATCGCGTTCACTCTGGATTCTACCTGTTGCGTTTTATAAAAAAAGATAAAGATAAGGGATGTGTTTGGTAGAGGTGTAGTCAGGCATGGGGGAAGTGGGTGCCTCCGCGGGCCCATGCCGAGGCATCCCTTCCCCCAGAGTGACCAGCCACATGACAATGGTATAGTATTGAATCGAGTTTATTCAGTGCACGGGGAGAGGATTTGAGAGGGTAGTAGAGGCAGAGAAAAGCGGGGGGGGGGGGGAGGCCAACCATGAACACATAGAAAGGGGGGAGGAGGGGGAATGGGGAGAGAGGGGGAGAGGGAGAAGATGACAGAGCAAGAGCAAGAAGGCAAGAGAAAGCCAAGGGGCAAGCAGTCAGGCATACCTGGCTGTTGCTAGGTAACTATGGGGCGGAGCCTAGACAAAATGCTAACAATGCTAACACTACCAGATGTCCCTGCCTCTGCTGTGCCCTCTCCCTCTCATCTACAATAATCTTCCTCCTCCTCCCCCCTCCCCTCCCCCTCCTCCTCTACTCCTAGAATCTCTCCCGCCCTTCCTCTTTTCCCTTTTCTGTCTTCAATGATGGTGGAGCTGGGGTTTGCAGCATTTCTGAGTCTCTTCCACTTTTCATCTCTCAACTCTTTCCTCAGTATCCGCTTCATCTTGAGACAAGAGCTTCAAGGGCTGGCCGACACCCCTCCTTTCCCCCACCTAGTAGTAGAGAGAGACAGTAGGTGCTACCAGAGAGACCATCCTTCCATTCGGTCCTGATGGTCCCTGTTAGCCCTGTGTGCACAGTAAAGACATTCACAGTTATCATTAAAAGAAAGGCAAGTACGGGTTGGTTCTGACGGTTGGTATCCTTTCATGGGCTGGAAGATGAATTCAGGTTCCATCACCACGTTGCTCGTGGGCCGCGTGAATAGCGGGGAGGAGAAGGGGACGGAAAGATTATGAGGGACAGCTAACGGCCTGCGGCAAAACCCATTCTCTTATTTGGCACTGTTGCTTAGGGCTGGCTCGGTTCCGGAAAGTACACGCTGGGAGAATATTTCATGATGATCAACTCGGTACCCACGCTACTCAGCGAAAGGTGACAAAATCAGAACGTAGAAATTAGTGTCACTTTAATCCGGTGGCTCTCTTGGGTGTCTGCAGAACTGCCTCCTTCTCTCCCTGTTCCCTTGAAATCCTCTAAGGAAGCATTTTAGTTTCTTGGCCCTCAAAGCACCAATACTTGCTTCCCTGCCCTTCCTTAGTCCCCTTCTCTCTCTCTTTTTAAAGATTTATTTATTTATTATATGTGAGTACACTGTAGCTGTCTTCAGACGTGGGCATCTGATCTCATTACAAATGGTTGTGAGCCACCGTGTGGTTGCTGAAATTTGAACTCAGGACCTTAGGAAGAACAGTCAGTGCTCTTAACCGCTGAGCCATCTCTCCACCCCACTCCCCTTCTCTGAAGCTTCCCTGAGGAAGTAGACACCATGGGACTCAATGTTTTCCTTAGCATCTCCTCTGTGTACACACACACACACACACACACACACACAAGCTGCCTTCATCTGACAGCAGCCAAGGCCCCACCTCTGCTCTCAGCCCGCTGGGACTCAATGTTTTCCTTAGCATCTCCTCTGTGTATACACACACACACACACACACACACACACACACACACACTGCCTTCATCTGACAGCAGCCAAGGCCCCACCTCTGCTCTCAGCCCGCTGGCTCTGTCTACAAGTCTACCATAGAGAGGGGCTTCCCAGAACCCTAAAAAATAACATTTCCTGTCCTTCTTCCTAATGTTAATCCTACTGGAAGAGAATGAGAGTTATCACCACAATTTTTGACCTAAATTTGAAACAAGTTTTACTAAATACTGTCCAGGATGATGGACGCTAGCCAGGTCCAAGATTCCCAGAGAAAGGCTGTGGTTGCAAGTTATGTTAGTCTGAGAATGACATGAGTCGGGTGCTTAAAGGTGAAACCCTCAAGGCTCTGTATTTCGTGCCATCTTGCAATTGGAATCAAGCCTACGTCCTGCCTGTGCACCTCCTGCCCACGTGTTATCAAGCACATTCGCCAGTGCGTCTTCGAGGCAAATAACCTTGTTTACCTAACCTTGTTTACCGGAGTGAGAACTTGGGGCTCGTTACCTAACATGAACAACAGCATCCGGTTGGGGGCAATGGGCTTTCGGGTTAGAGGCGCTTTTTGTTCTATGGCTCTCTTAGGGACAGTAATCATAGATTTGAAACCTAACTTTGGCCCTCTCATTAAGTCACTGTGTTTAAACTTTTCCCCACTGAGCTCCCGCCTGTGTCCATTCGACCTCTCCCTCAGCCCTTTCTTCCATTACTTAATTTCTTCCCGCACACCCTTTCCTAGGTGGAGTCCCTTTTGAGCCACTTCCTGTTGTGTGCTTTGGAGGCTGGGTCTCATTACGTAGCTTAAAGCGACCTTAAGCTTCAGATCCCCCATCTCCTAAATGCTAAGCTTAAAGGCTGACACCACCATGCCTTGTTTACAGTGCTGGGGAATGAGCCCAAAGTTTTGTGGACGCTCAGCAAACCTCTCCCAACCAAGCCACACCCCACACCCCTGCCCCTTCCTATCTTTGGTTTTCACTGTCCGTAGCTCAGGCTGGCCTCAGCTTCCTTGGTCCTGAGATGATAGGCGTGCTCCACCACGTGGATGGAGCTCAACGCTTGCAGCCCCTCCTCCCTTCGATACACCTACACCTGAGTGGAGAGCTTTCTCCCTCTTTGCCTCCCCCACGGCACTTCTTCCCCTTCCTTCCTCTCGTCTTGCAGCCCACGCTTGCCGCACCCTCCCACCCCCGCTTCTTCAGCAGGTGGCTGGCAGATCTGAAGTACCAACCAGAGCGGTCCTCAGGCCCCAGGCTGCACATGACACTAGCAGCCTTCACTTTCTTCTTAAAAGTCCAGAAGCATCTTCAACCTCACGGGTCCCAGGCTTTTAGCTCCTTCCATACCGTCCCTCGGGCCAGCTTCCTCTCCAGGCTTCGCCCAGCGAGGACACGGCTCCGTCGTCTGCATCTTTTCTCCAGTTTAAGTTGGAATCAGTCTGGACTCCTCCTGTCCCTGGCTACTGAGCTCCTCAGCAAGTGAGGTCTCTTCTCGGAGACATCGTAAAGCTGCCCACCTCAGCTGTGCTGCCTCATCTCACCATGACACTGCTGTGATGACCTGCTGCTGCTCTCTGTATGAAGGCCACACAGTGACCCACGTGGGTGGAGTCAGGCCATCGTCTTCCCTCTAGAGAGCTTTTCAGTGGCTTCCTGTTGTGGGCAGACCAAAAATAAAGATATCTTATTAAGCTCTTAACAGTCTGTAGTAGATGAAGTCATCGGACCTCCTCAGAGAAGCGCAGGATCCAAGCCTCTGACCCTTCTCCTGTCTTAAAAATGCATCTTCACCGAGCAGTAGTGGCGCACGCCTTTAATCCCAGCATTTGGGAGGCAGAGACAGGCGGATTTCTGAGTTCGAGGCCAGCCTGGTCTACAGAGTGAGTTCCAGGACAGCCAGGGCTACACAGAGCAACCCTGTCTCAAACACACCCACACCCACACACAGAAAGGCATCTTCATCCCCACCCGGGCTTTTCAAGTAGCTCTACTCCCTGATTTCCCCCCCATAATTTGGTCTTGACTGCCATTTGGATCCCCACCAGAGGCCTTCACCACGGCTCTCACTCTTCACCTTTGTTTTCCATTTATTCTACAAGTCACTGTGACATTAAGTATCTTTCCCACAGCTTCTAAAACTGCAACCAGTAGAAAGTCGCAGGACCCTTGGTTTTGTTTACGATTATAGAACAAAGCTTTTGGGTGGCTCTGCTGTACACTAAGCTTCTGTATGAGGCCCAGCAGAGCATACAAGCATGGAGTCCCATGTGTCTGGTATCACATGATCATCTAAAGGTTGCAATGCCAAGGTTTAAATTAAAATAAAAAAAATCAGGAGAATCCTAACAGCCAATTAGTAAGGGGGGAAAAATCAGATTTAGTTTTTCCTGCCAAACACAAGAGAGCTCATTTGTGGAATTTCTCCCCAGCAAAGAAGTCCTCTCTGCAGCAGGCACCAGCTGGGGCTTCTAGTTCGTTTCTGACACCACTTGGAGACAGCTCCCACAGGCTGAGAACTCACGAGTGACCCACGCCACCCTTTGGGATATGAGTCACAAGCCTCTGGCTATTGTACGGGAGCATCTCCCAAACACACTATAAATTGGGTTTTCTCAATTTCATTGAACTCTAGTCCGATTAATTTGCTCGAGGGGCTCACAGGAATCCTGAAAACACTCATGATTACCACTACGTTGCAAAGGACACAGATACGACGCACCAAGCAGTGTTGACAGAAGGGACAAGAAGCCTCCACTGGGGGCCAGGCTCTCTCCTGGAATTTTCTTGTCCCAGTCTCGGATGCTCCATGAAGACAAAGCCCATTGGCAGAGGCCTCATCACACAGCTTGCCTGGTTAAATCATTGACAGTTTATCAGTTTGCCCTTTAGCTCCTCTTGACTTCCAGAGGTAGGGGCTGGGAAGCTCTTTCTTTTGTCTTTCTGGTGCCAGCTCAGCCTGGAGCTACCAAGGACTAACATAGAGCTGTTAGTCAGCTCCCGATACCCTGGAGATTCCAAGATTTTCAGGAGTTGTACACTGAGAAGTAAATAGTTCACAGCATCCTAGGACTGGCTTACCTGGACTGTAAGACTCCAGGGAGCCTTAGCTTCCTGGGGACCCCCTGAGTGAACCACGTGGAGCCTGGGTCGGTGCAAAAAACAAGAGGAATTTATTGTTCCAGTGCACTGGGGTCATCCCAGACCCGAAGGAGAGGCAACGACACCCCTCCCCGTCCCCACCCATTCGACGAGTTTTTATATGGTTTCCAGGGGCAGAACAGAGCATCAGCAACTAGGCACAATATGATTGGCAGGACAGTGCACCCTTTAAACTGACTGGTCTTTAGGGAATGAGGTGACAAGAACTTCCCTTGTCTGAAGATGGGCAACAGTCAGTCCTGTGGAATGTGTAGGAGCAGGAATGATTAGGCAGGAGCAGACCTAATCCCACAGATTAGGTCTGCTCCTGCCCTGTGATCTGAGAAATGCTATTTAGCCCAAAGTTCCTAAGCTGACCTTTTCAGGACCAGAGTAAAGAAGTGGCCACTGCTTTAATTCTAGAAGAGGAGTGACTTCAACATGGCCAGTTCACTATGTGTTCTGCTTTCTTCAGCACCCCCACCCTGTTTTTTGGGGGTTTTTTTGCTTATAATGAAGCCAGCCTCCTCCTCCTCCTCCTCCTCCTCCTCCTCCTCCTCCTCCTCCTCCTCCTCCTCCTTCTTCTTCTTCTTCTTCTTCTTCTTCTTCTTCTTCTTCTTCTTCTTCTTCTTCTGATCTATACGAGTATACTGTAGCTGTCTTCAGACACACCAGAAAAGGCATCAAATGGTTGTGAGGTTGTGAGCCACCATGTGGTTTCTGGGAATTGAATTCAGGACCTCTGGAAGAGCAGTCAGTGCTCTTAACCGCTGAACCATCTCTCCAGCCCACCAGCTTCATAGGAAAACATACTCCATTTTTTTAAGTGAGAGGCTATCCAACTCTAGAATCACCAAAGAAACGCCAATTAAATTTTAAAGATGTATTTATGTGCATTTGTGTGTGCCTGAGTGCATGCAGTGCCTGTGAGCGCCAGAAGGGGGCGTTGGATCCTCTTGAAACTGGAGTCATAGGTAATTGTAAGCATCCCAGTATAGGTTCTGATACAAATGCTAGGAATCAAACCCAGGACCTCTGCAAGAACTTTACCACATGCTCTTTACCATGGAGACATCTCTCCTGGCCCAGCCAATTAGCTTTCTAAAAATAATGTTCTATAATTTTGTTTTTTGAACTATAGGTTTCTTAGCACCTAGGATGATAACACGAACAAATAACGCTAATGAAGAATTCCATTTGCCTAGCTTCTACCCCAGCTTCCAAAAGGAAGGCTCTGGGAATAGTCCACACAAGGCTGGGGATGTAGCTGCCTCTTCTTTTTGACCACTTAGTTAATATAACAATGTGCATTCTCAGGTTGTGTTGCAAGCACTGGAGAGACTTGGAGACAATACGGGCTGATGGCTCCGCAGATGAAGGGCCTGCTGTGTAAGCTGGAGGGCCTGGGTTTGGATTCTCATCACGCACACAAGAAAGCCAGGTGTCATGGCACCCGCCTGTAACTCAGAGCTGGGGAAGCGGGGACTGGAGGATGCTGGGAGCTCTGTGGCTGGCCAGTCTTGCTGAAGGGGTGAGCTCCAGTCTCAGAGAGAAACCTCTTCTCAAAAAATAAGGTGGACCCTGACACTGACTGCTGGCTCTATGTGCAAATATAATGCATGCATCGGCACTCGTAGGCACATAGAGAGGAAGGAAGGAAGGAAAACCCAAGCCGACTGGTGGGCGGCGGCTGTCTGAGACTTTAGACACTGACTGCATTGCAGTTTCCTACATATAGTAAAATGGAAGCTTGGGGGGAGGGGGGGGGAGGGGGGATTGGGACTGGGATAACCCCACCCCTGTGGCACCGACGGAAGCAGGCACAGATGGAGAAGGACTAGAAGGTGGAAATGGGCAAAGAGCAACAGAGGCCCTGAGCCTCGGGAACCAGTGGGGATGGGGCCCAAAGAAGCCAGAAGCTCTGAGGAACCTGGAGGAGGCCTGGGTAGAAGCTATGCAGGGAGCAGAGGTCACAGCACAGACTCATATTAAAAAGTTATAACAATAAAAAAAATATGGCCATGAATGAGGCACTGCACTGAACATACCCTGTTTGTTTAAGCCCCAGGGTAACACTGCACAATGTTCATTAACCCCCAGAGTGGGGGGGGGGGAGCAGGGATGTGAAGTCACTTTCCTGAGGACACACGGACCAGTCAGGGTGGAGTCAACATGGACAGCACTGACTCTTGTCAGACTTCCCAGTGTGGCTCGATGAGGCTCGTGTTCCCTGGGAGGATGAAACTGGCAGGGAACCACTAATGGGCTTGGTGCGAATTCTCTGTGAGTGCCCGAATCCACCTTGGCGAGACTTCTGCTGGTGTCAGCTGGGCTTTTGTTTGCTCTGTTTCGGTTTGGTTTTAGAAGGTGGCTAGAGAAAGGCTACCTGGAGATTTTTCATGCTGTGCTCCTCGACACGAGGACTGAACTGTGGCTGCGGACTGTGGCTGGATCGTGGCTGGACCGTGGCTGCGGGCTGTGGCTGGACTGTGGCTGCGGGCTGTGGCTGGACTGTGGCTGCGGGCTGTGGCTGGACCGTGGCTGCAGGCTGTGGCTCATTGAATGTTTTCATTCCACGCGCTCTGAGTGACTGTCTTCAATGGGGCTTTGCTGCTGTGAACAGACACCATGACCAAAGCAACTCTTAGAAGGACCACATTTCATTGGAGCTGGCTTACAGGTTTCAGAGGTTCAGCCCATTATCATCAAGGTGGGAACATGGCAACATCCAGACAGACATGGTGCAGGAGAAGCTGAGAGTTCTACATCTTCATCTGAAGGCCACTGGGAAAGACAGGCTTCCAAGCAGCTAGGATGAGGGTCCTAAAGCCCACAGCCACAGTGACACACTTCTCCAACAAGGCCACACCCCCAAATAGTGCCACTTCTTGAGCCAAGCATATTCAAACTATCAGAGTGACCAACTTTGGTGTTCCTTTTTTTTTTGGTCTTCCTATATTCTCTTTTTAGAGACAAATTGAAATGTTAAAATATAAAACTGATAATTACATGGAAGGATTAGTGATCTAATCTTGGGGTTTTATTCATGAAGTGATATATTTACAAGTTTAAAATGTTTCTGCAGAAGCTGGGGTTGTGTGTCTATTTCTAGCACTCGGGAGATAGAGGCAGGAGAATAGCAATTTGGAGCCTGTCTGATATAAAAGTTCCAGGCCACTTTTGGATGTAAAAGTTAAGACCCTGGCTCAAAATCAGCAAGAGGGCTTCATGGGTAAACAAGCTTGCAGCACAAGCCTGAAGACATGAGGTCAATTCCTGGGATGCATGTGACAGAGCTGGACGGTGTCGTAGGTGAGCATCTGTAAGCACAGGCAGATACAGGGGACAGATCCTTAGAGCTTACGGTGATTCAGAGACCAGAGACACCCTGCCTCAAAAATAAGATGGAAGGCAAGAACCAACATCTGAAAGTTTTCCTCTGACTTCCAAATGTTCTCCATGGCACACACATCCCTCCACTTATACCACACACACACACACACACACATTAATAATTCATTTAAAAATTAAAAAGTACATGTGCAATTAAGTAAGCAATTCGAACAAGTTTAGCATCAAATGTAAAAAGCCTGCTTCCTGATTTACACATCTTCATGGAATGTAAGTATAACTGAATATAATCATAGGTATTGTTTGGTTTTAGCCAGAAGTTTACATGTATGTATATACATACCTATACATAAATATTTGTGTAAAATATACTTTTTGGATTCTTTTTAACCATACTATATTATGACCTATTTTTCAAATGCATTGATTCTTTACCATGGCCTGTGGATCACATTTACAGAGTATGATAGTTTACTCAACCCCTCCTGGTAGGTAATTAAGGCTTCATCTAGTTGGGTTTTGTTTGTTTGTTTGTTTGTTTCAAGACAGGGTCTCACTACACAGCTCTGACTGACGAGGTATTGCTTTGCATAGACCAGGCTGGCCTTGAACTCACAGAGATCCACTGTGTCTGCCTCTGAGTGCTAGGATCAAAGGCTCACACCACCATGCCAGCTGGCTAATTTTTTCACTACCTCAAATAACAGCGTATGCTGCCTGAGTCCAGTCTATATTTAGTTTCTGGTGCAAATGTTTCTAGGGAAATTTTTCCTAGAAGGGGAGTTGCTGAGTCAAAGAGAGAGTGTGTACTCTACATTTTAACAGCTATTGCCAAATGCCTTTAAAAAGGAGTCACAGAAATCTGTATTCTGTTAACAGTCCACGAGAGTTCCATCTCCCACACTTTCCAGTATGGTCAGAACTTTACGTTTGTAATTAAAAGTTGTATCTTGTTCTATCTTAACATTTCCTTGATTATTCAAAAGACCGAAAAGTGTTTTAGTATATTTATTGGCTTTTCTTTGTTGTAATGTTTGTTCTTATTTTATTTATTTATTTGGCCTATTTTTCTATTAGATTATTCTCTTTTTATTATCTCTGTTGCAATCCTTCAGATCTCTTTCTTTACGGGCTAAAGTAATTTAACCCTGCTGTGCAAACTGCAAACTTTTTTTTTTCTATTCTGCGGTTTATTTCTTAATTTTATGCTATTCTTAGCCCTGCCAAAAAATAGTTCCCCGCCCCCCTGCCCCCTTTGAGACTGACTCTTACTATGAAGCCTAGGCTGGCCTGTGACCCACAATCCTCCCACTTCAGCTTCTCAAGAACTGGAATTGCTGTTAGCAGAAAATTTGGGGTGCATTTGGCTGATTGCCAGGTGATACAGGGGAAATTAAGGCTCTCACTCAGGGTTCTTAGTGTCATTAAAACAAGAATTTAAGATGGGACTCAAAAAGAAGCTTGAGGGCTGGTGAGATGGCTCAGTGGGTAAGAGCACCCGACTGCTCTTCCGAAGGTCCAGAGTTCAAATCCCAGCAACCACATGGTGGCTCACAACCATCCGTAATGAGACCTGACGCCCTCTTCTGGTGTGTCTGAAGACAGCTACAGTGTACTTACATATAATAATAAATAAATAAATATTAAAAAAAAAAGAAGAAGAAGAAGAAGAAGCTTGAGCCGGGCGGTGGTGGCGCACGCCTTTAATCCCAGCACTTGGTAGGCAGAGGCAGGCGAATTTCTGAGTTCGAGGTCAGCCTGGTCTACAAAGTGAGTTCCAGGACAGCCAGGGCTATACAGAGAAACCCTGTCTTGAAAAAACAAACAAACAAACAAAATAAAAGCTTGAGGAGAATTTTATTAAAGCTTAAAAGAAAAATACTCAAGGCAGGCAGCAGCTCAGGAGGAGAATGGAGAGAAGGAAACAAAACAAAAGAGGCAGGCGGATTTCTGAGTTCGAGGCCAGCCTGGTCTACAAAGTGAGTTCCAGGACAGCCAGGACTACACAGAGAAACCCTGTCTCAAAAAAACAAACCAAACCAAAAAAAAAAAAAAAAAAAAAAAAAAAAAAGCTCGCTGCTGGGGTTAAGCTTGAGTGGAAGTCTGACAAATGGTGACACTTGTTGTGGGAAATGTTTAATCTCAATCCAGGAATTCTACCTGGTCTTTGGTCACTCAGTTCCCAGATAAAGGACACACACACAACCTTTATATTTATAATAAGCCTTAATCCGCACTAGAGCTGGGCAGATATCTACCCTCTATACTATTAGAATCTATTTCCCATCCATAACCCCAAATTATAATTTGCCATGTTCCATCTGGGCAGCTCGTAACTCTAATTGGCTAGCCCTCGTGGCTACATTTTCCTGATTCACCTACTCCATGGCGGCTTCCTCCTCTCTCCTCTTTCTTCTCCCTCCTTGTAGTTCTCTCCAGACTCCAAACCCCGCCTATGTCTCTTCAGCTCACCTATTGGCTGCCAGCATCTTCATTTAACCAATAGGAGATAACTTAGGGGGGCAAGGTTACATAGCATCCTTTATGCACGTGCAGATTCTCTTGTATTGTAAACACTAATATTTAGCATTATAACACAAGCAAACTTCAACCAGGGCTGACGTGGAGGTCAGTCTTACAGCGGACTGCTGACTGCGAGGTTTTAGAGAACGAGCAAGGAAGCCCAAAGAACAGAGAAAAGTGTACTTGCGTTCTGGCCAGCATTGGGGCAGGAGGGAGTTGCGGTGCAGAGAAGGGAATAGTCACATTGTTCTGAGCCAGGACTCAGCGGGAATAGATCCAAAACAAACCTCGAAGCAGCCTAACTTATAGGAGCTGTACTGAGGGCAGGAAATAGTTATCCTGTCTTATAAGTCTTCGGCCTGGCTTAAGATGGGCTTGCCTTCCTAGGGGCAGGCTGTCCTTCCTGAGGGGTGGTACTGTGACCCCGACGATTGACCCATTGAACTAGAATGGTAGGTCTCCACCTAACCAGAAGTTTTCCTTCAACGTTGCTTTAGCGTTAACAGTCATTGGCCATTACACTTGCCTCAGAAGCTATAGTCTTTTTAAAGGCTGATGACATGATTCACTGGGATAAGGCTGATGCCCTTAATTGGATCTTTTGAAGCCACAGCAGGGAAGAAGAGACCCGGCTAGGCTTGGCTCCTATTGGCTGTTCTCCGAGCTCCAGGTGCACCGCTTCCTCCCCACCCCACCCCTGTTTTAATTTTTATATGACTAAGGGTACCAATCTTGTCCAAGATGTTTCTCAATCTTTCCCAGTTCTAAATTAAGAGAAAAAAGGGGGGGGAGGGGACATTTTTCCCCAGCCCTGTTCTGGTTTTATTTGCATTTCAGCTACCAATCCATGCAGAATTTGGCCGGACACAGGAAGTGAAGCATTTTCGAACTTTTTCTTCTCCCTGAGAGTTTGCTTGCTACATCTCAAGTGTATCTGGGCCCGTTTCTGGGATCCGTGCTCTCTGTTTAAAAGCAACCTTATTTCCTACGACATCTCTGTAATGTTAATCTGCATTTTCTGTACTTTCTGAACCTGGAGATTGTCTTGGTGAGTAAACTGGTTCCCCCTCCTGATTTCGTGCGCAGTGACACTGGCTGTTCTCACTCCTTCCTTATTCCCGGTGAGTTTTGGATAACTTTGTCAGCCTCCAGAGAAAGCCAAGGGTAATTTGGTAGGACAAGCAGCACCGTCTCTCTCATTCATTCCTGTTTTCTTACACGTTCCTGTGTTAATCAGGATGACCCTGTCTACACTGTGAATACAATTAGGCCCTCAAATCTCACTAGATTATCTCAGTGCAGTTTTATTTCTCCTCCATGCTGATTTCAACAAGGAAGGGGATGTACCGTGCAGGTCGCTTTGATCAGACAGCTCTGCTGGACAAGAGATGGCTTCAACATTCTTACATCTTTCTCAAATGTCCAGCCCCCTCTGAGGTGGAGCCCTAAGCCTAACACCGGCCAGAGGGCTTTGAGCAGCTGTGATGTATCAGCTTGGGTCACAGGCTTGGAAATTGGTATCGGTTTTCTCCGGGATCGTGGATTGTTGAGATCATGGGCAGGGTTGACAGAACCAAGGAGAGATACTCATAGGCCCCTTCACCACAGGCTGGCACCTGCCTCGTGTCAGCCCCCCTGGGACGCTGAAGAAAATCTTTACTGTGTCAATTACTGAGCGGTTCTGGAGCTAAGTTGCTACTTCAATGTTAAGGGAAATGTCTACATTAACAAAATAATGTATACAAGAAAATTTCTGGGCTTGGGGAGGGTGAGACTCTCACATATCATACAGAGGGCATTGAGGAATATAATACCAGAAGTAGCCAGAGAGGAGGCTAAAAGGGCTTGGCTTGCAATCGTCTTGACCTTGGAGTTCTGTAGCAAAACACCATCAGACACAATTGACTCGCCAAAAACAAAAAAACAAAAAACAAACAAGCAAAACCCTTAAGTTTCCACTTGGCGGGGGCGGGGTTCAAAGCAAAGAAAGGTGTAGGGCTGAAAATCCACTGGACTGTGAGTAGTCCTAGGCTCTTCATGGGTTCTCCTTGAGATGTCCCTACAGGGTTCAAGTACCTACTCTCGAGACGCCCCGCCCCTCCTCTCCTCCATTGGTTCATGGTTGTGCATGCTACCTTTCTGGCACCAGGATTGGGTGGTCTCATCCTACTCATGTAGTAGCAGAGACGTGGCTGCTGGTAGCTGGGTTCTGCCACCAGCTGAGGTGGGCTCCCAGCACCCCCCCCCCCCCCCCCCCGCATCTTTGTGGTGTAATTGAGAAAGACAACTTGTTGCAAGTGAAGGAAAATGACTTACTCCCCTGCTGCCCCCCCTCCCCCCAGCAGCAGTGGGTACACAGGAGCAGCTCTCTTTTTGTGTTTAAGTTTGATTGCACCAGTTTCCGTTTCTTAAAAATCAAAAGCCCCTTGAGTGAGAAAGTTTCCATACTTTACCACTACAAAACATCTCCAGGAAGCCTCCCTCCACCCCACCCCAGCCCAGCCTGCCGCAGCCCTGCACAGGCTGTGGCCATGAGCACCTGGCTGTGGGATTTTTCAGCATCCTCTGGTTTTACCGGGATTACTGGGGATGAGGTAGCTAGAAATTGGCTTATGCTTTTATCCCCAGCCAAGGCTGGCCAAGCTTAGGGATAGCTGCTTTGAAAACAGCCTTGCAAGTGACAATACTGTTAAAGTCAAATATGGTGATCCCTACTCCAAGGCTAAGGGACCACCACAGAAGACAGCAGAGAGATCATAAGAGGCAGATGTCAGGGAAGCCTGGGAAACTGATGTGACAGGACACAGTCACTGTATTTTTGGGTTCCTAGCAGCTCGACCGTGGAAGTGGGAGGAGCTCCCCCGAGTCTACCGTTAACTAAGAAGCTATTGACAGTTCACGGCTTCTAGTGGGGGAAGAGTCAGTCAGAGGGGAGGGGAGGGGAGGGGAGGGGAGGGGAGAGGAGAGGAGGGCAGTGAGGTGAGGACCTGGAGGAATTAGGAAGAGTGGATATGATCAAAGTACATTGAATTATTAATTCTCAGAGAATTAACAAACTATTTTAAAAGATTATAAAAAAAAGAAGAAGAAGAACCATTGATTCCAATTTTTGCATAATCGGGCCAAGAAAAAGGAAAGCACGCCTTCATGTCCTGCTCTCTGGGAAGGTTCATTTCCCACAACTGACTCTCTTCTCAGACTCACAGCATCCCCTCCCCATCCTCACTCTCAGCTAATGAATTTTCTACCCTTTCCCTAAGCTGCACCCACGCACCTGGCCCTGCTCACTGCCCTCCCAGTGCCTACTGCTTCCCTACCCATGCCTACTAGAACTTTCTGTGACCATATAAGTGTCCTGTATCTCTCTCTCTCTTCTGTACCTTGCCACACAGTGGCTGCAATGATGGGGACCTGAGGATGTAGAGAAGTCTCGAGGTTAGCTGTGAAGGGACCAGAGACGTGGGGTGGAGAGTATAGAGGGAAGAAGTTCTCTCCATTTTGAGGGGGAAAGGATAGGAATGGTATTTTTCACGTGTTATGTAAATGCCCGTTCTGTGTGGAGCCGTGTCGTCCTGAGTCATCAGACCTGCTTGACACCTTCAGGTCATATTCTGACCCGCATAGTAGCTGTCCTTGCTTACCTCCCCAGCGGGGGGGTGGGGGGTGGGGGGGGGGTGGTGTCCTATCGCCTTGTCCCATGGCTCCTGAATATGCATGCTGATCCCTTTCCTGATGCCCTTGCCCATTTTGCTGTTGCTCCAACAGTAGCTGTTTGAGGTAAATGTCTGAGGATTGCCCCTCCGGTGTCTAGCCTTTGCTAACGACCCTGCTTCCACCATCTTGAGTCGGTTATAAGAGCATCATTTCTCATTGACTTCTACTTCCTGCTGTTGTTAAAGCGTCCAAAGCCATCCTTATTGCTGTTCTTTGTACGTTACCGATTTTCCCATGCCTTTGTGCCATGTGATTTCTGGATGGCATGGGGGCAGTATGAGGCATGCTAGGGACCCAGCTGAACTTTTAGTTTAGATTGGGCAGGTTTGCTTGAATTGCTCTTCTGTTTCTTCGCTTCTGTTTCTTTAGCTCCCATGTTCTCCACCTCCTATAATTCAGACACCAGGCCTCTTGGCGGATCACTCACTTTTTCTTTCTTTTCCTCCCCTCCTCCTGTCTCCTTTTTTGTTCTACTGTTTCAGCCGACCTACCTGCCAACCCTGACAGTGAACTTATTGTTTCAGCGACATATTTCCATTTTTTAAGCATTCTCCTTTTGTTTTATTAATGATCTATTTTTCTTATAGCATCTGATTTTGGCTTTCCAGATCAGAGAGCTTCTCTTACTAGCATCCCCTATAAAATCTAAACCTCTAAAGCACTTTTAATAATTTTTATCTTACCCTTTCATGTTAGACTCTTTCTTCAAATAGTCCTTGGCTAACCACGTATAGCCAAGAATGGGGAACTAAAAGGAGATGCCCAGAATCTTAGCATATGTTCAAGAATAGTGCTTGCAGACAGTGACGTCATCATCAAGAAAATGTCAGAGACCTTTTCTCTTGGTCTAGTCATAGCTTCTGACGTGCTATCCAATCTATAGTTCAGAAACTGAGCTGGAGCAGGCCAGCGATAGAAGTGGCGTGATCCCACAAGTCACTGTTAGATTTTTATCCAATACCAGCTCCTCTTCTCTGTGTCTTGTTCTTAGCCATCCCACGATGCCCTGGTTTATCCTGTTCTTATGCCTGGGTGGAAGGGCCAGGGTTCTCCTGAGAGAGATGGGAGGGGAAATGGCTAGTTATGTGCTTTGTAAGCCGTTCTTAGGCCCACCTACCTCTTACTTCCAGCTGAATCCGGATTACACGTGTCTGACCCCTGGGGAACCTGTACTGGCCAAGTTGTTTCCAGGTCTCTGCCAAACAGAGCAGGAAGCAGCTGTCACAGATCTCCACCAGTTGCACTGTCTAGTGGTTTTCCAGCTTCTTGATCGTGTGTGTGTTGGGGTTGGGCAAGCCATTAAAGAGTCTTTTAACTGTTATAGTACACAAGGTTGCAGAGAAAGCAGATCTAAAAGCATAGTGATCAGATAGCAAAACCCAGAAGTGCCCTCTCTCTCTCTGAGGGTAGATGAAAGCCTGGCTTAACCACAGTACCACACGACCCTCCCATTGGCCAGTCTGTGGTTGTGTCTTGGTCCTGATTTCATCTGATCTTTTATTCATATTTCACACTGCAGATGGCCTGAGTTCTGGGT
The DNA here is from genome assembly GCF_978045245.1 of Mus caroli. Lineage (NCBI taxonomy): Eukaryota > Metazoa > Chordata > Mammalia > Rodentia > Muridae > Mus > Mus caroli. Next base: position 6,692,752 of record NW_028227271.1, read on the forward strand.
CCCCACGGGGGCCTCATGTCTTCTTCATTTAAGGTTCTCTCTCTCAGTCACTCATGTTTTTAGCATACAAAGTCACAACTCAGAGAGTGGCATGAATGGAATCAGTGCGCACCTCAGGCAGTGCCCCACACCCTGGCAGGATACACAACATTCCATTCCTGCCCTTTTCCACTTGGCATCCTTTCCTGGTCACCAAGTGCTAGTGCTCGCATGGGCTCATCCTTGGGCTTCTCAGCTTTCTCTTTGATTCTGCGGCCACTGCTTCTCATTGTGTCTTTGGGCTGAATAGACCTATGCTGTCTAACACAATGATACCAGCCACACACGCTGTTTCCCCTAAGTGCTGATGACAAGGCTCTAGCCTCAATCTTCAGTGTCACTTGTGTGTGAAATTGCAAAAGTCTTCCTTGGCACTTTTATGCTTTGACATGGTAAAATTATGATATATATATATGGTTAAATAAAACACACTATCAAAATTAACTTTGCCTGCTCTCTCCCTTTTGAGGATAGGAGGGCTACAGGCACACAAGGCTGTATCATACACATACCAGACGGTGTTGGTCTAAGCACTGATGACCTTCCCAATCTCTCTGAGCACAGACTTCTACAAATGCCTGCTTGACAGACTCACACTCGGATGTATGATGAACTTCCCAAGCTTCACAGATCCCGAATGGAATCCCAGAACCTCCCCCAACCCAGTTAGCAGGTGGTTGGGGTCCTCTGGAAGAACATGAAGACTCTTAACTGCTGAGCCATCTCTGTCCAGCTCCAACGTTACTTAAAAAAAAAAAAATTTATTTATTTAATTCTATGTATGTAAGTACAGTGTTGCTCTCTTTAGACACAGCAGAAGAGGGCATCGGATCCCATCACAAATGGCTGTGAGCTACCATGTGGTTGCTGGGAATTGAACCCAGGACCTCTAGAAGAGCAGTCGGTTGCTCTTAACCACTGAGCCATCTCTCTGGCTCCCCAAAGTTACTTTTTAAATGATAAAATAAGTATATGGAGGGACTGAAGATGTTAGAGGGTTGGAAGCATGAACCAGTTTTTCTGTTAGTGGGACAGAGTTTTGAGGGCCCTGCCAGGGAGATGATGGTCAAAGCCTGGTACAGATCCTGTGGTCCTGCCTGCTGTTCTGGGTAGATGGGAGTCAAACCTCTATTTATCATCAGCTGGGTTCCTTCCCATGAGCCCTTAGCACAAAGCAGCTTCTCCTTAATCCTTTAATCTTGTTCCCATTGTGATTACAGCAACATCATCATCCATCGTCATCATTATCATTAGTCATGGATTATCAATTCTTGCCTCAAAGCTCAACTGCCCTGCCCCTGTGCTGGGTCTGTTCTGACTGTTCTGGGTGTGGCAGATAGTGGTCAACAGCCCTGCTCCTTGTTGGAAACAATGGATGTTAGACGACATTCTGTCTCTACCTCCTAATAGACCAGATATGATGCTGAGCAACACTGGCTACTACAGCAGTCTTAACAGTTCATAAAGTCCCATAGGTCTTCTAGGCGGACTCAATTACCAAAATGTTCTGGTTAGAAACATGTGCTGACTATATAGTTCTACTCAGTGATCAATCTTTGTTTTGTTTTGTTTTCCCAACAATGGATACATTCTAGGGTCTGGGTCAAAATGCATTTCTATAGCAACCTCTAGCTCTTTCGAAAATAAACTTTTATTTTCATTCCATAAGCACTATGTTTTAACTTCAGAAACCCGAGAATATATAGTTAAGGAAAAATGTAAAAGCCTATGATTTAGCTTCACATCGATGTGCACAGGCTCCAGGCTCACTTGGCAACACGTCTTTGATGCACACATCACAGTATTGATAAACTAGTGAAGACATAGGGGTTATGTGCAAGTTATGTGCCGACCACACTCAGACCTTCGTCAGGGCGTTCTAACCATCCAGAGCACACTCACGACTCACAGAGCCCCTCCTGTGCCATATCCCTTTGTTCAGACTGGATGAAAAATGTGTGCCACACTACCGGGAATCCGCCCCATTCTTCATAAAACACAGCACCAGCCAGTCCCTACAGCCACGTGTGTGGCTCCCTGAAATATTTACAATTAAGGATGTTCAACTGGAGAGATGGCTCAATGGTTAAGAGCACTGGCTGCTCTTCTAGAGGTCCTGAGTTCAATTCCCAGCAACCACATGGTGGCTCACAACCATCTGTAATGGGATCCGATTCCTTCTTCTGGCGTGTCAGCTGCTTACATACATAAAATAAATAAATCTTTAAAAACAATAAAAGAATGTTCATATCATCCAAAAGGAACTAATGTCCTTTAAGACTAATGGTAGGAATATTCAAGATTAGAGAGAATTAAGCAAAAATCAAATTTCTCAGTATTTGAAAAACAATTTCTTATTGCAAATATATTCTACACTCTCCCTTCTCTCTAACTCTCCTTAAAGTTAAGATATTTTAGGGAGCTGGGTGGTAGTGGTGCACACCTTTAATTCCAGCACTTGGAAGGCAGAGGCAGGCAGGTCTCTTGAGTTCAAGGTTAGCTTGGTCTACAGAGTGAGTTCCAGGCCAGCCATAGCTATAACAGAAAAATCCTGTCTCGAAAAACTAGAGGGAGAAAAAAAAGATATTTTAGGGGCTGGCAAGATGGTTCAGCAGTTAGAGCACTTGCTGCATACGCCTCAGGATGTGAGTTTAATCCCTGGAACCCACGAGAAGTTGGAAAAAAGATGCCACTCCACAGAGCTGCTCTCTGCCCTCCAAATACGGATCCCAGTACACACATACATGACACTAATAGCAAACTCAGTGATTATTTAAAGTATATTTGAAATAAATGAAACTGCAAAACTTAGGGCCGGTGCCTGACAATGACAACCCACACACTACATTATCCATTTACTTATTTTAAGACAGAGTAACATGCAAGCCAGTGCTCTGTCACTGTGCTACGCCCCTGCCTCATCATGGTTGGTTAGTCTATCATCCTATTCATGTTGTCACAAAAAACAATAAAATGTTTCTCCAAGCAGAGGACAAATGGCTTCTTGTCATCTCCCCTTCTTTGGTCTCTGTCTTGGTCTGCCATCACTAATCACACCAGAGGGACACCGAGCAAGAAATAGTTAAATATTTGGGATACAGACGCAAATATTTGGGGTATTGGGTACAGATACAAATGTGGGGGGGGGGCAGGATTTTTGTCTTTGTTTTTTGTTTATTTGTTTGTTTGATTGTTTTTGAGATGAGGTCTCATGCAGCCCAGGCTGGCCTTGAACTCACTATGTAGCCAAGGCTAGCCTCATTCTTGCGATCTTCCTGCCCACCAGCTCTCAGCTTTTTACAGAAGAGCATTTTCTTGGTTACATAGAATCCTCCCTCTGGCAACAGGCAGGGCCAGTGTAGCTGCTGCTGCCTCTTCTGACTCCATGAAAGTTTGCCTCCACCGAGGAGCTGCGTGAGCCACCTGAGCCACCTGAGACAGCTTACCTTGTGTAGGCGCAAAACAATGCTGTCAAGGTCATATTCTCCAGGCAAGAGATGACCTTGCAGTGCACACTCAGCTTTGCCTGGAACTGAGAACTGCTACAGGTCACTAGGCCTGCCTCTTAAGTGTCAGAATTGTTTCCATAGGGAGATGCTATGGTTGTCTTCATATTGTTACTTTAAAAAGAAACTTAGCAGCAACCATAGTGAACCTACTTACTCTGTAATCTAAATGGGATAAGTAGATTCCAGGGAGAGAAAAAGCTGCAATAGTAGCAATCTGGGTTGTCCAGCCATCTAACCGGCTGTCTGGCAAGGTAACAACCTCCCTCCCCGCCTGTACCACACCAGCAACTTGGGCATCCACTCTCAGGTTAGTAGACACTTTGAAGGGATCACACTTCTGGCCGATGCTGAATCAGATGAGTACAGGTGTTCCTTCCAGCTCTGATCGCCTGTTAGCCATTGAGTCAAAGGACAATTACACAAGCTTCCATTTTCGCCTGTTAGCCATTGAGTCAAAGGACAATTACACAAGCTTCCATTTTGCTTGGTTGTGTAGACCTAGACTTGGGATAACAGATGGGGAAACAGACTTTGAAACTAAAAGCCCAAGAACTAGTAGGCTATTTTTATCAGGTGGTTTTGTGTAAGCCTTGGGTTTTAAAAGTTCCCTGAAAAAAAAAAAAAGTTGTTTATAGGACTATGCTTCCTTACTCTAATCTGGTCGGCGGGATAGATCTCAGTAATCTATGGAGAACAGACACCGTGGACGCGTGCCTAGGTAGTCAGTAGCAGATCATTTATCAAAGGTTACTGCAGTTCCACAAAAACACCCCCAGGGGCTTTCGCTCCATTTGCTTTGTAAGGAAATATGGCAGGAATTACAGGAGCCTTCACTCCTACTTGTAAATTAGAGAGAGGCTGCTTCTGAACACGGATGAAATTCTGAACTCAGAATTGAGGTGAGACCTCTGTGGGATCCCCCTCTGCTGCACTTGGAGACTTCCTGGGGCTCAGAGTCCACCCACTTCCTGCTCCTATGCCCATCACCAGCCCTGGTGTGCTTTGGGGCAGTGCCGGTTGCAGATGCAGCCCCTTGCTCTCCTGCTGAGGCAGTCTGCTCAGCTGTGAAGCTGCCTTGAAGACCACCTCTGACCAGGCTGAGAGCTCTGAAGAAAGAGGCTCTGAGAGCTCTGACCTTGCCCCCAACCCTAGTCCCCTGCACTGACAGTGGAATCAGGGTGGAAGCCACTGCATCGGTTTGCCTGTGAAGAGCTTCCCTTGTCATGATTTTTTTGTTTTGTTTTGTTTGGGTTTTCCAAGACAGGGTTTCTCTGTGTAGCCCTGGCTGTCCTGGAACTCACTTTGTAGACCAGGCTGGCCTCGAACTCAGAAATCCGCCTGCCTCTGCCTCCCGAGTGCTGGGATTAAAGGCGTGTGCCACCACGCCAGGCCCTTGTCATGATTTCACCCTAATTATCACAATGATCGACTGTACCTGTTTGCGGTCCCACAACAACGTACACACATCCTTACCAGGATTTCTGGTTATTTGGGGTTTGTTTTTGTTTTTTGTTTTGTTTTTACAAAAGCTATTCTTACTCTAGTTTGAACCACCGGTCACCCAACCATGCTACGTCATTGTTCCTATTACTCTCTCTCACAGCCAAGCCATCAATCTGGGAAAGTAGAGCTCTCTCTCCCATGATTTCCTCAGTGCGCCCCCCCCCCCCCCCCGCCACCACCACCACCGGAATTGAGGGCACCTCACTCACCTATGTCTGCCCGGAGCAAGATGGGTTTTGTTTCTTTTCTCTTTCTTTTTTTTTTTTTTTTTAATGAGGATTTTTTTTTTAATTATTTCTTTGCCTTGATGGATTCAGGTGATGATGTCCAGTAAAGTTTACAATTTCTGTGGAGGGGGAAGTTGCTCTCCATTAAGTCAGCCAGTGTCCAGCAGGAATCCTTCCCATCTGCATATAATTGTGGAGATCTATGCCATTCAAGAATGGGATACTGGGGAGTACATGGGTTCAAGGCAGGGAATCTAGTGACCGCACCCCAGAGTCAGCAGGATCCTAACTCATGGTGTGACCTTGGGCCAACCAGGTTGCTTTCTCAGCTTATTTTTGCTGTTTGTTTTTGTAGAATGAATAGGCTGGTGGTTCCTGGGTTTGGGAGGGATATAGTCACTTCTCAATTTAGAAAAATTCATGGATGCCAATGATAGTGGTATGGAGAAGGGACAGAAAACTCCTGCACATACATCTGAGTCACAAGCCTGTTGACGTAATTTTTGAGCTATTTTATTGGGTGTTGGGAGCCATTAAGACAACACAATTGTCCTGATCTCTGAATTGGGCCTCTCCCCCCGAGAAGAAAAGGGGGTCAAAAGCGGGCCACCGACGCACTGCTCCGAGAACAACCACAGATTGTTCCAGCCCTAAGCCAGCACCGGATGTCCTGACCTCAAGATGTACCCTGTACCGCCTGCTTCCCCGTGTAACTGCCTAAAGAATGTGCAATTCTATTGCCCCACCCCTCCCGCTGATAAGTACCTGTACTTCCCCTTTTGCTTGTGCAATTCTACTGCCCCACCCTTCCTGCTAAAAGGTACTTCCCCTTTTGCTTGTGCATTTAAACCTTGGGTCTGGCTAATACAATGGAACCTTGATGCCACTCAGAATGTTTCTGTGTAGTTCTTGCACAAGGTTCTCGTCTCTCTCTACCCCCCCCCCAATTCGGTTCTTAGGAGAAGGTCCCCTCGAGACCCTCGAGACCTGCTGGGTCCTCATATCTCTGCCTCCCTTTCAACCCTTATTCTACCTGAATCCTTTACAGCCCCCCAACACAAGGTAGAAGAGAAAGAAGGTTAAAGAGGAAAGGAGTCATAGACCTCTATAGGCTACTTCCTGCTGATTGGCGTATCGGGTTCCTTGGGGCAAGTCAAATCTCTTCATAGTTAGAATATACAGCAACCCAGAAACCCAGGAACCCAGGAACCCAGCAAACAACCAGCAACCCAGCAATAGCAAATGGAGCAGCAGGGTGAATCAGCAGCAGCACGGGGAGCAGCTGCCACAGGCCCTCTCCTCGGGGCTCTCTCTCCCATTAGACCCTCTCCAGAGTCCCCAGAATTAAACTCTCTGCAGCTGGCAAAGCTCATGCCCCGGCTAGAGCACAATGCAAATCATAATCACCCACTGTGAAGCTGCAGCCTCTTAGCCCACACCTGGGATTAAAACGAAAACACAGTCACATGACATAACTGGGTCTTTACACTTGATCTTAGCCAAAAGGCTGAGAAGCGATATAACTGGGCTTTTAAAGAAACCAAAGTCTCCCTACAGAAGCCTCTTGTAACAATTTCTGGTGTTCCGCTTCAATCCTTGAGCTGGCTGACTTTGAGGGTCAGTCCTGACTCGGATTATTCTAGAATTCAAGTCACGGGGAATTTGGAGTTCTTAGAGAGAAAAAACCAATCCACTTATGTAAGGGGAAGTGAACAATGGTAGATTCTCAAGACTCAGAATCTGACCTGAGGGAGGAGATGGGACGATCAGTGCTGACCGCACCGGAAAGGTTGTGGTTGGCATCCCTGGGAGAAGGGACACATGAGGCCAGCCAAGAAGATCATCAGATGCTGTTAGTCATCGCAGGAGGAAGGCAGAAGACAAGGTGACCTGGGCTGCTAGGCAAGGTGAGCCAACCTCTCTGCTTATAAATAAACACATAGTAGATTTTCAGACAAAATACTGAAGGACAATAGTGATACACAGTAAATATTAACATCTGAAATCACCCACGTGATGCACCAGCTTTCCTCCCATGGCTTTCAATGAAATGGCACTTGCGGTGTACTGGCAAACCTTGCAAATTTCTCTCAAGACCATCACGAGATAGCAAGAACACACTGTGCTGACTTGGGATGACTGGGCCAATGTTATGTGCAGAAGATATGATCACAGAAAAATGTTTTCCATATCTCATCCCAGCACTGTCCTTGCAATATCTTCCAATATCATAAGCTTATTATGAGCAAGAGATTTATTCTTAAAGACAGTCTGCCTACAGCACTCTTTCTGAACGTATGAGAGAGCCTGAACTTGGCAGCTTCTATTTCCTAAACTTACACTTAGATCTGAGTGTTAGGTGAGAATATAAGGTCAAATGTCCACCCAAACACTATCTTAACTATACTATAAAACTAATTCAGGAATATTCTTGGCGATCCTCTTGCCACAGTTTCCCAAGTGTGTGTGTGGCAGGTGTAGATCAGCACACCCAGCTGGAGATCTGACTTTCTAGAAAGTTCTTTACATGTTCCAACACACTGTGCTGCGTAGCATACCGCTTTAATGTTGTATTGAAATTTCGCCCTTCCCCCTCACATCCCAGATGTGTTCTGTCCAGCAGTTCTGACTCATTGGCCAGTTTTGATCCGTCTCTTACTGTTTGGTTCGTGGTTAGCTTTATACTGTATGGACTGAGGAAGTCCTCTTCGCCTTCATTATTCCACCCTCCCTCACCTCCTTCTTCCCTCCCTCCATCCTTTCTCTTTCCGGTTAGATCACAAACCCTCTAGCCACCTTCCCCCTGTGCAGTGATTCCTCTGAGAGAAAGTTCTAGAGAAAGCATTCTTGCAGCTCCTCCCCTTGCCGGCGCTACTGAGTGCGGTCTCTGTGCCCCTTGGCAATTAGGTCAAGCCAGGCTAGATCACGTGGTATGAAGTTTGCCCACCCCCTTAAAAACCTGTAGACCACGTGGTATGAAGCTTGCCCACCCTCTTGAAAAACTGTCACATCTGAGACTCCCTGTGTGCTCTGGATTTGAAGAGAAGTTCCATTTGAGGCCGGCACTCCTGGTATATCAAGAACTGAAGGTCCTGTCTCCCACTTCAGGCCCCCACTATGCTGTACGCAGTGTTTATCTCCCTGTTCAGGGCCGCATCTCCTTACAAAGCCCCCTGGGGATGACCTCTTATCAGTTCCTTCCCATAGGGCCACCACTATTTTTGGTTAAGCCACCTCCCTCCTTCTGCCCCTCCTCCCTTTATACCGCTGTGTCCAGACATTTTTGTTGTTTGCTTAGTATAAATAAGATCATTTGGATATAAATTCTGTCCCCACTGTTATTATACAAAAACAGCTTTCCTATCTTTGGACTTTTTAAATTTACTGTCTGTATAGCCTTTCCATAACAGAACATAAAACCCTTCCTCTCTGACGTTTCCCATTACGTTTTGAGTGTAAACTTAAAAAAAAAGAGTACCCAGTAAAATTCATTTATTTGGAATCAACCTTTAATAAGATCAGGGAAATCTAGAAATTTGGGCAAAAGTTACATGGACAACAGGGGAGGACTTATACAGGGGGTGAGGCATCTGGATAGTGAGGGCTCTGGGAAAAGGAGGTAGGAAAAGTTTAATCAGAGAAATACTAGAAGAAAACTTGATGAAATCCTGGCTGCGTCTTCAGATTGAAAGGTTGTCTAGGCTGCCTTCCTCGGGGACTAGAACCCATCATCATGAAGCCCTTCTCGGTGAAATCTCGAAAGCCCTGGCTATAAAGAGAAGTTTCTAAAAAGCTTCAACTTCCTGTTTCCCGAAGGTTCACTCTGAGTTTATCTCTGAATTCTCCCATTACGGTTTCTCTTGTTCTTCCTATTGGAGATGGAAGTCTGTCACGTACTCAAAACAATATCTTCTCCAACTTCTGTGTCTCCCTTTTTGAAACAGTCTCTCTAGATAGCCCAAGCTGATCAGGATACTGTGATGTACCCCAGGCTGATTTTGAATATTTCATCCTCCTGCTTCAGACTCTCAAATGCTGGAATCACAGGCTTGTATGGTTGGGTTCCTCCTCTCCGCACCATTTCTAGATCAGTTTGTCTCAGACTGAGTATATATAGACTGTATATGCCGCCCAAAGAGCCATCTCTGCAGTAATCACCTGACCTGGGCAGTAGTCAAGCGTGGATCACATCTGCACTTGCCCACAGCCTGGCTGACCTCTGTTACCAGGCTGTCTGCAGAGACTGGCTCCTACTGGCTCTGGCTGCACTCAACCAGCAGCAGCTTCTGGCTTCCTCCTGCCCATGCTGTCTCAACCCCGGGTGGTGGTAGGAGGTGAGATTAACAGCCAGTCAGCAACTGCCACAATGCACACAAGACATTTTAAAATCGCCAACACCATTGTGAGAATTCTCGGTGATGAGTTCTTGATGGTACAGCCATCCATACTTAGCTACTACAGGGTTGAGACAGAAAAGACACGCAGAGAGAAAGAGAGGGAGAGGGAAGGGGAGGGGGAGGGGGAGAGGAAAGGGGGAGGGGGACAGGGAGAGGGGGGAGGGGAGAGGGAGGGGAGGGGGAGGGGAGAGACTGACAGCAGATGCAGGGACCAGCTATCCTGTCTGATGTTCTGTCTGATTCAATACCTCTCTCCCACCTCCTTTGTGTTGTAATGATGATTGTTGTTGTACTGGTTAGTTTTGTGTCAACTTGACACAGCTGGAGTTATCACAGAGAAAGGAGCTTCAGTTGAGGAAATGCCTCCATGAGATCCAACTATAAGGCATTTTCTCAATTAGTGATCAAGGGGGAAAGGCCCCTTGTGGGTGGGACCATCTCTGGGCTGGTAGTCTTGGGTTCTATAAGAGAGCAGGCTGAGCAAGCCAGGGGAAGCAAGCCAGTAAGTAACATCCCTCCATGGCCTCTGCATCAGCTCCTGCTTTCTGACCTGCTTGAGTTCCAGTCCTGACTTCCTTGGTGATGAACAGCAGTATGGAAGTGTAAGCTGAATAAACCCTTTCCTCCCCAACTTGCTTCTTGGTCCTGACGTTTGTGCAGGACTAGCAACCCTGACTGAGACGGTTGTGTTATGTTCTTCTTGGGGATCATGATAAACTCATACCTCTGGTTCCTACTGGAATTATTTCATTAACCAAGTTCCTGTGTCTTTACAGATCAGAGATGCCAGAAGCTAAGCCAACATTCACCTTTTGGTGCATAACAAATACCCCCCCCCCCAAATTAATGGCTCAAAATAATGACTTGTGGTTCTGCAGTTCTCCTCTTCCAGCAAGTTCTCCTGGGACTGGTCACACAGCGACTGTCTTTTTCCGAAGAAGATGAGAAGCCAGAACCTCTTCAAGCTCCGGCTTAGGCCTTCATTAGCCTTTGACCCGCTGCTATTGATCAAAACTGAGTGAAAGATTAGATTCAAGCGGTCCCTAACTTCTAGGAGGGAAACGTAAAGGTTTATTCTGGCCATTTTAACAATGCCATTGTTACAAGGTTTCAGTGGAGAAAAAAACAGGATTAGAGGAGGAGAGAGAGAAACCTTTGCTTTTCATTTATGCCGTCCTGTTTTTGTTAAGATATGAAAAATGGTGTGTGCTGAAATATACTTCAGCAACAATAATATTAAAACAGAATTCAAAGGATGTCTTGTAATACTTTAGTGAAGCTTAATAATAATCTAACCAGTTTACATTTTAAAGAGCCAAGACACTCCGTCTAGGGTATGTTTTGGGATGTGTTTGTTTATAAAGCCAAACAGATTTTATATGGAAGCCTCCAGCATGGAGCTTGGCCCACAGTGTCTGCTGTGACTGCCGCTTGACTCTGAGTCTGAATGGGAAGTGGGGGAGGGGAGTGTTGAGCGAAAAGACCAGAGTGGCAAAATCTGTCAGAGTGGCAAAATCTGTCCTAATGGCTCAGTGTTTATACACAATGTTCAGCATGGCAGCCTGGCCTTTAACAGTCGAGAGACTTGACGCCCATGTCATACAGGGTAAATTGGGACTTGGAGAAATAGCTGGGCCCCTGCTGCATGGGCAGCTGGAATTATCACCTTGGACAGAACCACCACTGTTCTTAAGCTTTAGTCCCCAAAGCAGCCACTCACTCGAAACTGTGTATCTTTGCTAAGCTTGTTCTTCATCAGAGTCAAGAATCACCCAGAAGAATTGTCTTCTGTTTTGTTTTGTTCAGCTCTTGGAACACAAAGTAGCAAGAGGCTGAGAGCAGCCACTTTATTACTTCTGATGTACTCCACGTTCAGTCTTATCGCTCACCAGTCTTTCCTGACTCCCCAGATTGGACGCTGATAACCTGAAACAATAGAATATGCCACAGATATTCTTACAGATCCATCCATGACTGATTTTTCCATCCGGAATGAGCTTTCCTAAGTCCTGCTTGTTAAACATTGGTAAGAATAAGCTGGCTGTTCATTTAATGGTCATTAGAAGCCACCCTGACCAGGAAGGTCAAAGAGTAGCTGCCATCCGATGGAAGCCTGATTTAACAGAACAAAGGAAATTGCTTTCACCGTTCACTCTGCCTTCTAATTGAACTGAATGTCAACTTTCCACTCCACGTTCCCAGCAAACACTCATGTCGCTAATGCGTCCAGATCATATCATTCTGCATCTGTCTATGCTGTGCCCTGGGACTGCATACACTTCGGATGCATATTTATTCTGTGGATTTCATTTCCATGTTAATTAGAATGCAGGTTCCTGGAATTTTCTTTCTGAGTATAATCACCATTTTCGAGTCAGTCTGACGGAGATGGCTATGTGCTGTTTACTTCATGAGAGATGATGTGCCTGCCTGGCTCTCCTAATCACTGGATATGGACTTTCTAGATCAAAATTGTACCCCCGTTCTTCCTAATAGAATAATAATGTTCATTTGCTGAGGGTTTTCAGACTCTATTGGCCTGCTTCAATGTTTTGACAAAGGCACTAAGCACAACAGGAGTTACTGGTCATCAACCATTGTGACCTCTTGCCAACAACCTCTGCTCTCTGCCTGTGTAGTCTTCTTGAAAAGAACTAGTTTTATTACCGAATTTATACATGTAGAATACCAAGGAGTGGGGAGACAGCTTAGTGATAGAACATGCATGAGGCCCCATGTTCAGCCTGAGGTAGTGGCACACACCTTTGACCCCAGCTCTTGGGAGGCAGCAAAGCAGGCAGATCTCTGAGTTCCATCCTGGTCTATAGAGTGAGCAGGACAGACCTGGATACACAGAGAAACCCTGTCTCTGAAAGACTCCAAAAGGAGCCCCTCGCTCAGGCCTCAGGACAATAGCGGACACCCAAGAACTCACGACAGACCGAGCTTGTTGCAAACCACATGAGGCTTTATTCGGAGAAAGCCAGAGCTCTGGGGACGACTCATATCCCACGCAGGGGTAGAGGAGTCGACACCAAGGGGAAAGAGGTCCCACTTTTTATAGGCCCTCAGGGGGGGAAGGAGAAGGGGGAGAGTAGGGGATTTCCAGATCTAAACAATGTCTATTCTCAAGAAATGGGTATGGGAGGGTACAAGGAAAGAGTCTAATGAAGGTGCAGCAATGGGCACACACCTGGTCAGAACATTGGCAGACACACAGGTTCAAGGAGTGGCCAGAGCATTGTGCACCTCTATTTTTCTAAATCAGTGAAGCTAGTTCTGCTAACACTGACGTCTATCTTGCCAATTTCAGGGCTTCTGTGTCCTTTTACATTCTGCCAGGATCTTTCATCTCAAAACACACACACACATACACACACACACAAAACAAAGGCCCTGTGTTCAATCCCCAGTACTGGAAACAAACTAACTGTGCATAAAATATGGAAATTATCATCACAAACATTTTGATGGCTTTCTCACACACATACATACACAAAGAATAGGTTTAAATTTTTTTCTTTTTATCTATGTGTGTGTGTGTGTGTGTCACACACATATTAGTGCCATACCCAGAGAGGCCAGAAGGGGACATTAGATTCCCTGGAGACGAGTCCCAGGCATCTGTGACCCACCTAGTATAGGTACTGGAAATTGAAGTGAACTTCCCCAGAAAAGCAGCGAATGCTCTTAACCACTGCACCATCTCTGCAGTCCCAAGAATAGATATATTTACTCTGGGAAGCAGGGCAGAGGGAACTCTGCTCAGTTTATCACTGTTGGGGTGCCCCAGGCAGGGGAGAATGAGTGAGAAGCTCTGCTGAGAGTAGGGTATCCGGGGACAGCATCTCTAGTGATGTGATATTTTAGCAGAGATCTGAAGGATCAGAGGACAGAAGGAGCCTGCCGCTGCCTGGAGAGAGGCTGATCCTGGCAAGGAGGGCAAGGGTTAGAACCATGCAGCTGGGGTGTGGCTGGGGTGTTCCAGGACCTTCCAGAAACCACTGACCTGAGCAGGAGGTGGGAAGAAAGTAGGTAGGTCCTGATGAGAGAACTACCAAGTCAGAAGCTACCTCAGGAGAACACAATGGTGGGAGGCTCGGGCTCCTGTTTCTATCCTGTTCCCCTCATGTTGGGTGATACAGGCTCTGGCCTGGAGCCATGACACAGCACATCCGGTTGGAAACTCTTGCTTGGTCCTGACCTTTCCCAGTTACTAGGAAATAGGAAACGGCTTGCTGTGTGGGGAATGAAGGGCTGTTGTGTTAACTGCATGGAATGTGCTGCTGTTTAGGAAAGTATACCGTAGTCCACCAACTACGGACCGGACCGCTATCTCTTGCTGCGACTGCAGGAGAGAAAATCTTCCCTCTGCCCTCCTACCCTCTCCAATTGGAAGTAAACTGACACCAGACATCGGGGCAAGGCGTACAACTGAATACTCTGTGTGTAACGTAGGTGTCTGAAGAAAGAAAATGAAGATCCCAAAACGGTAGGGCCAAAGCTTCTCACACAAAGAATAAACTCCAGAGAGACGACAGGACACTAGGATTTAGGTCAGAGGCTGGAAATTGTGGCAATTCTTGGGTTTCTTGTGCTTGTCTGCTTTGCTGTCATTTCCTAGGTTCTGATGAAAGAGGAGGGCATTTTGTCCTCAAGGAAAAACTACATGGTCTGTTTCTAGGACAGTGGTTTCTCAGCCTTCCTATTGCTGCAACCCTTTAACACCATTCCTCACGTTGTGGTAACCCCCCTGACCATAAAATTATTTTCAAGAAGAAAGCTGGAGGATAGTCTGTCCATCTGTTACTGGTTAAGTGCCATCAGCTGAGCATACTCACTGTGCCCATATTTTGTTATAGCTTCTCTGAGTCCCTTCACTCCTAGGGGAGGCTGGTATCTCGTCACCCAAGAGCTGAAGCAGCAGCAGAGACATTCTGGACTGAAGGCTCCAGATCCTGCAGGTCTTCTTCCTGTTGCTTTTGAGATTTCCATGCTATCTTTCCTGAGGAAGGACTTGGTGAAGGCAGCAGGCAGGCATGCTTCTGTCAGCCCGGCAGGAGGGGCAGTTCCACCCACAGAGAGAGCAGCCACCGAGCTAAACATCATAAGATAAACTTCATTTGCAAATCTGAGGAGTGAAATTACAGGGTTCAACTCTGAGAGACAGAGAAAGCCAGGCTCATGGTCGTCCTTGTGCTATTCCTCATTAGTGACTGGAAAATACAACCCTGCACAATGGCAGTGTTAAAGACACCAGCGAGCTCACTTCAAGACAGCAGAGACTAATCGCATAGTCTAGTTAAGTGGGGACGGCTTGATGATCACCAAAATGCTATCATGACATCATTTGTTGAGACTACAGAGAAAGTTCTTTGGGGGTGGGAGGGATCTGCTAATCAAAAGGAAACATAAACGGTCTTTCTAGTCTTTTTATCTTGCATAGGTCAGAAGAATGGACTCTGCCTGTAAGTCAAGAAGGAAAGAAGAAAGAAACATGAAGTTAGAAGCTGTCCCAGGAGAAATGTCACCTTTCCCTAATATTTCCATGGATGTTGATTTCTGAGCCATGGACATCAAGTCACGGGCGTGTTGGCTGTATTATAAGCCTGTGTTTCATATTCTTACCAGAAGACTTGGGGCAAGTTGATAAGATTCCCAAGTTTCTGTTTACTCTCACTCAGTAAGAGGAGGTAGCCAGAGAGACTGAGAGGCAGGCTGCGGTGAGGGTTAAACGGGTGGCTGTAAGTACGCACCGCACCGTGTTGGAGAAGTGTTAGCTTTGTATTGCTATTGGGAGGAAATGATACAAATAAGGCTTAAGAATCATTCCTAGGGGCTGGGGAACCGGCTCAGCAGTTCAGAGCACTTACTGTTCTTGCAGAGAACCCGAATACAACACTCAGACCGAGCACCTCACAGTCACCTCTAACTCCAGTTCCAGGGCATCCATGGGAATCTGGACACGTGTGTGCACACATACACATAAATGTATGTCTTTACAATAACATTTTTGGATTTCTATAGCTTACCCTGCATGAATCTACTGTAAGTTTTGGTGTACATAAACTTTATTTTCTTACTGGGCATCTTCCCTGAAAACGTTAGGAATATAGGAACAGCATGAATGGCTACAGCTCTCAAATTAAAACCATGGGTGCCAAAAAAAAAAAAAAAGTGGTCCACTCCAAACAAACAAACAAAAACAGGAAACCTATACTTCTATATATGCAGGGAAAAAAATTCCAAGATAATGAAATAAAGGTATTTTCAGATTAAAGAAAACTAGAACTATACTACTCATGGACCCCTATGAAACCTAGGAAGGAAAATGGCAAAGAAGCTCAGATCATTGGAGCTGAAGGAAGAATGATAAGAAGACAAATTTCTTGGTAAATATAATTTAGAGTTGAATTCTTTTTTTTTTTAAATATTGGGCAACTTAACTAGACTTGGTGATACATCCCTGTAATGCCAGCCCTCATGGACTATTAGGAACACTGTAGGTTCCAGTCTAGCCTAGGCTACATAGTAGCAAAATTGTCTCAAGAGAAAAAAAAAAGCTTTATAATTGAAAGTAGAGATTATTGTATGATAGGTTTTTTGAATGTATACATGTTGATACATAAGATAGACTACAATATTAAGGAGGGGGTAAATGGAGCTATAGGGTGGGAAGGTTACTACACCTACAACTATCAATATTCCAAAGTATCTAATTCGACACTGTATTGGTTAAGGTGAAACACAGTAACAGACTGGGATAGTTAGTTCTCCTTGCCAGTGTGACTGGATTTAGAATTGCCGTGGACACACACCTCCAGGAAGGTTTAATGGAGGAGGGAGGACCCGCCTTGAACGTGGATGACACCAACCCCTGGGCAGGGATCAACAGAATCAAAAAGAAACTGAGCAGAGCACCAGCCTTCCATCCGTGTCTCTGCTTCCCATCTGAGGGTGCAGGAGTCGGATTGTGTGTTCTTTAGGGGTGCGGATTCAGATGGTGGAACTCTAATACAAAGCAGGGGACTGTACTGATACATGTATCCATGCCAGGATAAGGAAAGGACTTGCAGTTTTGAGGCAGTAAAGGAGGTGTGGGGCAAGGGCCATCACTTATTTCTTATCCTAAAACTTGGAATTTCTTGGATAGTGTCTCAGTCAGGGTTAACATTACTGTGGTGAAACACCATGACCAAAAGCAAATTTCGGGGAAAGGGCTTAGGCTTCCACACCATTGTTCATCATCAAAGTAGGTCAAGACAGGAATTCAAACAGAGCAGAAACCTGGAGGCAGGAGCTGATGCAGAGGTCATGGAGGCATGCTGCTTACTATCTTGCTCCCCATGGCTTGCCCAGTCTGCTTCCTTATAAAACCCAGGACCACCAGCCCAGGATGGCACCACCCACAATGTGCTCAGCCTTTTCAATCAATCACTAATCAAGAGAATGTCTTACAGGTTTGCCTGAATTCTGATCTTACAGAGACATTTACTTAATAGATGTTCTCTCCTCTCAAGTCTGCTCTCCTCTCTTTAGCTCGTGCCAAGTTGATATAAAACTATCCATCACAGATAGGCACACCACAATGACTTGGTAAGTTGCATGTTATATTGGTTATATGTATTTCCCTACATTTCTGTTACATTTTATATTTTAAAAACTGAAGGAAAAAAGGTTTTGTTTTGTTTTGTTGTCTCTGTGGTATTGGGGACAAAATCCAGTGACCTGTGAATGGTAGGAAGGTACTCTACTAAATTATACCCCAATCCATACTTAAAATTTTTTTTTAAAGTTAGTCTTATGAGAAAAGATAATTTAGGGCTAGAGAGATGGCTCATCAGTTAAGAGCACAGGCTGCTCTTCCAGAGGACCTGGGTTCAGTTCTCACATAGTGGCCCACAACCATCCATAACTCCAGTCCTACGAGATCCTTCACCCCCTCTCTACCACTGGAGATGGGGTATATGCATACATGTGGTACACAAATATCCATGTAGACAAAACACCCACACATAAATTAATTAATTAATTAATTAATAGGGTTTTTTAAAATAGTTTAGTGACCTAGAAAGATGGCTCAGTGGTTAAGAGCACTGACTGCTCTTCCAGAGGTCCTGAGTTCAATTCCCATCAACCACATGGTGGCTCACAGCCATCTGTAATAGGATCTGATGCCCTCTTCTGTCATGCAAACATATAGAGTGCTCAAATAAATAAATACATAAAATAAATACATAAATCTTTAAAAATTGGCTTTGCCTCTTCTCATAATTTCTCATATCTTAATATTAAACTGTCAGTACTGCACAGAGAAATGAACTGCTCTCGAGGGCTTTATTCTAGTGGAAATAAGATTATGGTTCAGATGCTCAGCAGAGGAGAGTGGTCTCAGATGACTCCTAGGTTTTAGCTTTCTCATCTGTGTCGTGAGAAACAGGCTAATGAATGGTCCTGTCTAAGTCAACTGTCAGTTACTCTAACAAGATTTGAAATAATTAACTCTCAAGAGAAGAGGTTTATTTTGGCTTAAAATTCTGGACACTGCATATGTTAGTTTCTGTCAACCTAACACAAACTAGAGTCAGCTGGGAGGAGGGACTGTCAGTTGAGAAATTACCTCATGAAGCTGGCCTGTGGGCATGTCTGTGGGGGCCTTTTCTTGATTGATGATTGATATGGGAGGGCCCAGCCCACTATGAGCAGTACCATCCCTTAGTAGTCTTGGGCCATATAAGAACACAGGCAAAGCAAGACTCAGAAGGGGAGCCAGTAAGCAATGGTTCTCCAGGTTCCTGCCTTGAATTCCTGTCTTGAATTCTGTCAATGATACATTGTCATCTCTGAAGTGGAAACTTCTGGTCTCTTTGGAAAGTCAATTATGACAAATGATGTTTTGCTGGGTCACATGGGTGAAAAGATGTCTTGCTAAAGCAGACACAGGAGGGAATGTTGTTCTGAAGCAGACACAGGTGAAAAGATGTTTTGCTATACCAGACAGGTGAAAGGACCTGGGATGAAGGAAGTATAAATATGACCCCACAGACAGTGGGAGACAAGCACTGAGGATTGGTTTGCTCTGCCTCACTATTCTTTGCTAATGACATTCATGTATTGGTTCACCTTACATATCTTTATTGTGTTCAGCTTGTGGTAACACCAACATTGCTGCTTCCTAGCATTGCCACAAGACAATTGGTGAGCCTTGCAATTTCTTCAGAATTGAACTACAGTTGCTGGTTCTTGCCTGGTGTCTACCTGCCAAGAGGATTGGACTGCAGCTGTTGGTTCATATATGGTGTTTGTCTGCCTGGGAACTGGACTATAGCTGCTGGTTTGTATGAGGTGTCTGCCTGTCTAGAAGACTGGTCTGCAGCTGCTGGTTCATATATGGTGTCTGCTATGGGATGAACTACTGCCAAAGAAGATTGAGCTCACCTGCAAAGAACTATTGTTGAGCAGGTCTGCTTCCCCCATATCCTAATAACTTTTTTCTTCCACTACCTCTGCTAGCTGGTGGGCTAGAGGAGAGGTTGAACCCTTATTAAATTTATGCTATAAAAAAGTATGCCTACAAAATCTAAGAAAAATAAACCCTATCTTCTCCAAGTTGATTTTGGCCATAATGTTTGTCACAGCAACAGAAAGCGAATTAACATACGAGTTCTTTCCGTCTGTGGTTGACTGGCTTCATTGCTTTTGGTCTTCGGCTTGCTTCATCATAACAGAAGTTCATGGCTGAGTAAGGTCTCTGATATCATAAGCCAAGGAACAAAAGGGAAGAAGAAGAATTCAGGATCACATGACTTCCTTCTGGACATGATCTTAATGATCTAAGGGTCTCCCGTGAGATAGCATCCTTTAAATCCCAGGAGTGTCACCGTGAGGACCAGCCCTTTACCGCATGGGTCCCTAGGGACAAACAGCATCTACAATGTAGCGAGGGCTCTGGGTTGGGCCTGCAGCCCATCAGCAATCAGAGAAGCATCAGCTAGTAACCTCTTCAATCAGTTCTCAGCCTCCGTCAAAAATCTTCCCTGATTGAAAAACAATGTCGAAAATTAGCCTTAATTACCTAAAAGCTTTTCAATAGAAATCCCTTTGAAGATTATTTATAGCAGAGCCATTTCGTATCATTAAGATAATTCTATCTACATTTAAAGAAAACTTACTTTAAAATCCAGTAATGGCTCAAAATTCTTTTCCTAATTTTTTTTTTAGGTTTTGTTAACTTAAAATAGTGCTTAAAAATAAAAATTGGATCTAGGAGCTAACGGGAATTTTGAAAATAAGCCTAGATAGCATATTAGAGGTGGTAGGAAAACCTCCAAATTAATACCAACTCACTATGTGGAAAATATAGACCTATGTAGTGAGAGTCAAGCAATTGCAAGTCTGTTACCAGAGCTGGGACAGTGGCTCAGAGCGTGGGTTTTTATTGGGAGCATTGGTCACTCCAAAATTCACAAAGACCTTGCTTGAGGGAGAGTAGAAGCTTTTCCAGGACATTTACTCAGTAGCCTCTGCGTTTTTCTTGTTCATGTGAAAGTTTTCAACTTGTAAATTGGTAAATCTAGAATTCCCTTCTTCAGGGTTGATTCTTAATAAATCTCTATGTAGGTGGCTGGGGAGATGGCTCACAGGTGAAGGGCACATACTGCTCTTGTAAAAAGCCTGAGTCTTGTCATCAGTAACCACACTGGGTAGCTCACAGATGTTTGTAATTCAGCTCTGACCTGACACCCTTTTCTGGATTTCTCAGAATGTGTATGTAACCCCCAACATGTAAGAAAATAATTAAATAACACTTTACAATTTTTTATACTTAGAAGGTAGTTCTCCACTCGTACCGCTCACCTAATCTAATAAAATTACTTAAAGAGAGAATAGACCCCATACACAGACACCATCCTAGGTGTACCTATAGCTGAAAACTGTTTCCTGCTCTTGTAAAATGCATTTGTAGAAGTACGAGACAAAAAAGTGATATATTGTATATTATATTAGATGGTACTAAAGTACACTGGACAAACACAATTAGCATTGTATGGAGAATAGTAACAGCAGGAAGGGGGTTGGGAGGAGGCGGAGGAGTGGTGCAATCAGAAAGAAAACAGTAACACTGATTGTTTGAAGAATATTTAAAAGAGACGAGAGGATGTGACTCGTAGACATTTGGGGAAGACCGTTATAAACAAACAGAACAGCATTGC
The DNA here is from genome assembly GCF_978045245.1 of Mus caroli. Taxonomy (NCBI): domain Eukaryota; kingdom Metazoa; phylum Chordata; class Mammalia; order Rodentia; family Muridae; genus Mus; species Mus caroli. The sequence continues at coordinate 6,713,640 of NW_028227271.1, forward strand.
AAAGACTCTGGTGGCAAAACATGTCTGGATGCTCAAGGAAGTGTCTCATAGAGCTCAAGGAGTGCTCTGTGGCAAATGGACATGAGGTCCATGGTTGGAGTGGCCAACATGGCCTTTCTAATGTTGCAGGGACTCTACCGTTTCCTACATAGATGAGAGCCATTGGAGAGCCCTGGTCTCAGCTGGGTGTTGACAGGAGGATTCTGGCTCTGCAGATGGAGTAGATTATAGGGAGACAAGAACAGAGAGACATGTGAAGAGGATATCACAATAATCCAGGCGAGAGAGCATAGTTTATGCTGGAGACCACGGGATGACAGTGCATGGGGTGTTATATTAAATATAATGAAAGCATAACAGCAAAGGCTTGGCCTGGGAAGGAACCTTACATATAATTCATAATTCCCTTCAGAGATGAGGTTTGATAGAATGAAGACCCCAAGGCCATGTTCAAGGTGGAAGGGAGAGCATTAGAAAGAAACAGTATAGTGCATGAAGAATCTGAGCGTGGGCAGGACTTAAAGAGAATAAGAGGCTTCTGTAGGCTTATATATTTAAAAAACAAACAAACAAACCTATTTTAACAATGGTTCTTAAATGCTTCAACCTCCCTGTTAGCGCAACAACCAAAGATATGGGAGGAAGATGGCGAATAGGACAAGGGAGGCCTGTTTAGAAGGAGCTCTTTGGGGGGCGATTCCAATCCCCACTGTCAGCAATCCAGTCTACTAGTAAAACATCAACCATGAATCAACAGCATCAGCCTAATCCAGGAGAAACCTCGAGGCTCAGCAGGTCGGCACAAGTCCACTGAAGCAGCAAGAAGCAGCTGGAACACCATCAGAAGTTCTGTGGTGCACTTCTCTCTACAAAGTCACAAGAGGTGAAGAAAGCAAGGTGAACCGATGCAAGAGTGTCGTCGATGAAGACCAGCATCAGAGAAGCCCAACAAGGACCAGCAAAGCGAACCAATGCCAGTGCACCATCCACTGTCTGCTGGTTATACTTACACCCTTTCCAAACATCAAGTGTCCTCCCAAACATCCACTCCAGCGAAACATCACATGCCCTTTCATATGACAGCTTCCAGAAAAACATCACACGACACAACAGAGTCCCCAACGAAACCAGAAATTGCCACTTCAGCCTTCCCTTTAAAGCCTGGAGAGGGGATTCATTCAGAGTGAGAATAAGAGAACAAGCTATAGGGATGAGGAGAGAGAGAGAGAAAGAGGGGGTGATCACCACCATGAAGGGGAAGGGAGCAATCACCGGCATGAAGGGGATAGGGCAGAGGAGCCTCCAAAGCCATCTTCAGCAGTCCCCAGGAAGAGTCCCCAAACCAACCCCCAGGAGAAAGAAAAGAGCTAACATTTCATAATCTTTTAGTGGCGGTGGGAAGTTTCACATCACATGATTTAGTTCAGCATAGTTATGCGACAAGGAGCGTAAAACCAGAAACTAGGAGCTGTTGTTAGGGCCACAGAACAGACAACTTTTTAACACTCCTAGAGAGAGCTTCTGGTGAGTCCTGGTTGTGGCCTGAAGGTGTAGAACCAAGTTCTAACAGTAACAAGTGGTCAGATTTGGATACAGGTCAAACGTAGAGGCAAGAGAATACACTCATGGGAGGATAGAGTTCTAATCCACTGAGATGAAGAATACAGGCCCGAGAAGACATGAGCCAGACTGCATCTGTTTTCACATTTGAAATGTCTGATGACTGATGGCGATGTTGGCTAGTGTGCTTGGTCGTGCCCTCCCAAAACTCATGTCCTGAACCCTCGGAATCTGATTTTGTTTGTAAGCAGGGTTAGCATAATAAATTAAATAAATACGAGATTCCTCCTAGACTAGTATGAATTCAAAATTCAGGGACCAGAATGACCCTATGAGGGTCACTCTGAGGAACCATTGAGTTTATTGGACTTCCTTACAAAGCACAGGTGAGGGGGACTGGAGAGATGGCTCAGCGGTTAAGAGCACTGGCTACTCTTCCAGAGGTCCTGAGTTCAATTCCCAGCAACCACATGGTAGCCTTACAACCATCTACAATGGGATCTGATGCCCTCTTCTGGCACACGGGTGTATATGCAGATAAAATATCCATATACATAAAATAACTAAAAATTTTTAAAAATTTTTTAAAAAGCATAGGGGAAGGGTTGTTATGGGGGTGGGGCTCTTCCACAACAAGAGGCCAGACCTGGAAATCCTTTGCTGAGCAGGGATGAGGGCTTCCCTATAGCAGCTTATTTGGAGACTCCTCCTTCCCCTTGTCGTTTATGCCCCATATTCTTTATATATGTCCCATATACTCTACGTGAGGCCATGTACAATTAAAGCAGTTTCATATACGCCTCTGAAAAATCACGTGACCCTCACCTCTCCTCCGTGAGGGGACAGAAACTGTCAGCAAGCTCAGTGCGGACAATTCTTTTACAAAGGAGTGAAGATGAATTCCCCAAGATGGCAGTTGCTTGGATCAGAGGCTGGTCACTCATAACATGTTACATAGCTGAAATCCCAGCACCCTGGGACTTAGCCTGCACTACATAGCAAGCTTGAGACCATCCTGGGCTACAAAGCAATACCTGACTTCAAAATAATAAAATAGAGCCAGTGACACGCACACACACCACGGGGGGAGGGGAGAGGGAGAGGCATGCACACACATGCAAACATAATAACAACATAAAAACCAGTGCGGTGGAAAAAGTGGTTGGAGGGGACACGATCTGCAGTCTGCGCATGCGTAGCCATTCTCGCGGTCTGTGCTTGCATAGCCATACATGGATCTCTGCAGTATACACAGAGCATGCTCGCTTGCTCTGAGGGTAGATTGTTCTGCCTCCTTAGATCTAAAAGCCACCTAGCTGCAGTTTCTAGTGAGGAACTGTCAGCCTTCAACTCCCTGAAAACTAGGTAGGCAGTTGCGATTCTGAGAACCTACAACAGAGCTAGCAGGAGGCTGACGACGCATAGCTTAGCTTCCTGTCCTCCAGAGTTAGGGATTGTAAGAGTACCTTTTATATGCCTGATGTAATTGTTACATTGGAGGCTTACTGCCTCCATCTACTAACAACCTAGGCCGAGTTCTGGAAGCTTCTAGCCTCTGTTCTATTTACCTAGGCCTAGAATGTTTTCAGCCTCTGAGAGTTGGGCATCTCTTATTCTGTCACATCTGTCTCTGATTCCTCCCTTTGTCTGCCACTCAGTTAGACATCACTTGCAAACATGAGTGCTTCCTGCCAAAAACTAACTTTACCTTCACTGTTTGAGATTAAAGGTGAATGCTAAGGCTGAGCCCTACCACAAGTAGAAACAGGATTTTCCAGTAAACAACATAATCTCAGGGTTCCCAGTATGATCAAATATCCTGCAACAAGTGATTTTTTTTTTCAGCTATCAGAGGGAATTAACTAAGGGAGCTGTGCTGATTTGAATGAGCCTCCCCCCCCCCCCCAGGCTTATATAGTTGAAGGTTTGGTTCCCAGTTGGTGGACAGTTGGGGAAGGATTAGGAGGTATGGCCTTGTTGGAGAAATGTGCTGGCTGGTCTTTTGTGTCAACTTGACACAAGCTAGAGTCATCAGAGAGGACGGAGCTTCCGTTGTGGAAATGCCTCCAGAACATTTCCCAATCAGTGATCAATGTGGGAGAGCCCAGCTCATTGAGAGTAGTGCCATCGCTGGGCTGGTGGTCCTGGGTTCTATAAAAACAAAAAGGAAGAAGGAGAAGGAAGAGGAGGAGGAGGAGGAGAGGAAGAGGAGGAGAAGAAGGAGAGGAAGGGGAAGAAAAGAAAGAAAGAAAGAAGAAGAAAAACAAGCCTGTAGTAGCACCCCACATGGCCTCTGCATCCTCTCCTGCCTCCAGGTTCCAGCTCTGCTTGAGCTCCTGTCCTGACTTTTTCCAATGATTGACGATAATCTGGAAGTATAAGCCGAATAAACCCTTTCCTCTCCAACTTGCTTTTTGGTCAGGGGTTTTGTTGCAGCCATAGAAATCCTAACTAAGACAAGGAGGAGACCTGGCCTTGTGGAGAAGATGTGGCTTTACTAGAGGTAGTGTGTTACTAGGGGTGAGTTTTGAGGTTTCAAAAACCCAAGTCAGGGCCAGTTTTTCCCGAACCCCTTCGTGTGTGTGTGCGCGTGTGCGTATGTGTATGTGTGTGTGCGTGCGTGCGTGATTGAAACTTATAGGTGGTACCCATATGTGACAATATATACAGAGATCATCAGCCCAGAATGCTCTCTGAGCCTCAGGGTTCAGGTGTCAGGGCTCCACTCCATAACATGACTGGCTGATCTCTGACTTCAGGTCACTGGTACTGATAACCCAAAGCCCCCACTCAAAATCACATGGCAGGTCTGTCTGGTGAGACCATCCTTATCCATTAGGCTATCATGGAGTGGTCAGTCCCCATCTGGAGTTGTACTGACTATCACTATGACTTGAGACACTCAGGCAAAGAAAGATATCAAAGGTTATCTCCCAGGAGCCAGGGAGAAAGGCCAGACCTCTATTGGAGATTAATGATTCACTGCGGAGTGTAACTGGCCTTCCTTGGCTTCCTGTGTAAGAAGGGAGAGAGGGAACTCACAGCTTCGTTGGCCATTCCGTTTTTTTTTTTTTTTGAAAACCGCTCCCATTGTTCTATAAAATGTCTCCTCTCCATTCTCAAACTGAAAATAGACCCCATCCTTCAGTCGGGAAACAGCTCTTAACCAACCAGCAGCAGACCTAGCTCATCAGCCAGCCCCAGAGATAGCGCTGAGGAAATCACCCTTAATATTTCATCTAAATTTCACATAGACCCAAATGTTTCATTTAAGTGTAAAACAAAGATAACAGGATGTAGTTTAGTAAAATGTGCCTTGCTTCTAATCAAGATGTTCTTTTCAAGGCAGTCAGAATCCTCATCCCACCGACTCGCTACCATTAAATCACCTCCCCAGAATGAAATGTTCCCGGCAGAGAAGGTCAAGTGTCTTTCAAATGCTTCTTCAGTGCATTTCAGAGACCAACACTGGAAGCTACAGTGTCTATCAGCAGTGGGTCCTGCTCTTGGGGGACTCGGGGTCCAAGGGTAGAAAGAAGAGAGGAGGCCTTGCACAGACTTACACATAAAGGAAATGAGAGGTTTACTGTTAACAGCCTGGGGCTCAGGTCTCTGTACTTTGTCTTCTTCACCTTGGAGGAGACATCATGTGACGCGTGACCTGGAACATTGTCTTTGGCAACAGTTTCTTTTCAGAAGTCCTAGCCTCTGCACCCAATGCGGACCATTTCTACTCCCTGGACTGTCTTCCTACCAGATGTCAAGGTTTTGTTTGGTTTTTTTTTGGGTGGGGGTGGTTGTTGTTTTTCAGCCATTCTTTCCTCTGCACCTCTTGGGGATCAACAGCAGCAGGGGTGCATGGCTGGATTCAGTCCCACAACAGGCCTGGGGTTTGACCCGAGTCCTGGAGCTTTCTCTGGGAGCTTTGAGGAACTGTGAGCCACACGCTCTGTCAGATCGATCTTACAAGAAAGGACAGTACAGTGCACATACAAAGTCAGTCACCCCATTCTGGCTAGTCTGTGCTGTTAAATGGATGTCAACACATCCCATTTCCGTGGCCTCAGGCTACCTTACAAGAACAAGCCTACCTCCACACTCAGTTCCTACCACATGAAACAATGTTTCTCTACTCTGTGGCAGGATGGATTCTCATCTACCATCATACCCTCCAGCCCAAGGAACTCCCTTGTATGTGCGGAGTTCGTTACAGCAGAAAAGAACGTGCACCAGGGGATCCTGGAGAGGCTCAGCCTGGAGCATCTCTCCAGGAGGGTACTCTGGGGCTCCCAGGACCCTCTGAATTGGTGAAAACTTCAAAGGAGCAAAGTTTGCTTCTAGAATGGATTCTGTCAGGAGCTGGGGGTGGGGGTGGGGGTGAGTTCTAGGATTCTTATGTTAATAAGTGCTACCCAGGAGTTGGACACACAGAGGGATGCTGGGATGCTGACACTGCCCTCGGTAGTGGTCACTCATTGGTTGGTATTCTGCCCTTTGTTCTTGCTCAGACAATTGCTAAGTGACCTTGGTTCTACCTCCTGCATGGAGACAGCAGAGTCTCCGTGTCTGACAGGATGGCTGTGACTCTGTCTTCCTTAGAAAGAACAACTGAGCTTAGCTACCATTCCAGATCAGCCCACAGTGACACTAAGGCCAACTCTGGGTGTCAGGCTGTCCTCTCCTCTTCCTTCTCTGACCACACTGCTACATGGTCCTTGGAGCTGGGGCCATCGAGGCAAGTAGGAGGCAAACTCCAGGAAGAGCTCACTCTCAGGCACCACCTGTCCTGGGGAGGGGAGGTGTCACCTCAAACTGTATGCATTAGGCCCTTCAAGTGGGTCACCGTCCTGCACCGCAGAATCCTTGCATGTTGTCTCTGGCCCTCTTTCCCATTTCCCTTTCTCTGCCTGTACCACCTGTATACCATCACCACCTTGCCATGCGCTCATTAACGATTCTCCAGACACCTCAGGATTTGTGTGGCTTCTCATTCGCACTGTGGACCATGGTCTACATGACTTGTTGCAGAAAATATTTAAAAAGGCAACCCGCTTAATTCCAGCACTCAGGAGGCAGAGGCCAGCCTGGTCTACAAAGTGAGTTCCAAGACAGCTAGGGTTATACAGAGAAACCCTGTCTCGGGGGGGGGGGGGGGGGGGGGAGGGGGAATGGCAACCCGCCATCTCTCCTGCCTTGCCGATCCATGTGCTCAAGTACCGGCACTGGCGGGCCACAACACTAGGTCCAGTCAGGAGTGGAGTGGAGTGGAGTGGGGTGGGGTGGGGTGGGATGGGGTGGGGTGGGTGGGTGTGTCCAGCTCGGCGTTTTCTCACCACTGAGCTACTCCCAGCTAGCAAGTTCATCTCTCTTCCGCACAACACACACACACCCCACGATCAGCCATCTCAACACCTAGTTACCCAGTAGAAACATGACTCTTAGAGCTTAATTATCCAATCAGATTTATATAACAGTAAGGTCACAATTTACAAGATGCCAATTGATAACGATAGGCTTTAACCCAATTATTCTAACCTTGTGAAAAACCTAGCTATTTGTGGCTGCTTAAAACCACGTGGGGTCAGGATCATCTTTCGATTCGTCTGCCTCCATGTTGGTTTCTCTCCTTCTCCCCCTTAGGTTAACTCCCTGTCTCTCCCTCCTAACTCTGCCTCCCTTTTCCTGTCCAATCACAGGCCTGCCACTGCCCTAATGTGATTGGACAGAGAAAATCCTGCAACAATGTCTTTCTTATCATTCATATCTCCTGTCAAGTGGGACCCTGAAAGAGGCCTCCCCAACCCATTCAAATGAAAGCATCCCGTGGCAGGGCATTTCCTGTCTTTCTTTACCTTGTTTTAGCCTTCATCCATGTATCAGTATTTGAACCCTTTTAATGATTACATGTTATTTTCCATCTTCACCGGCGTCTGGATGTTTGTTATACAACACAGGCACAGGTTTGTCTGCCTTGTTCAGTTCTTGATCTCCAGGGACAAAGTGCAGAATACCAACCATCTTCTATACCAGCTACCAATGAGTGGCAGCTATCTACTGAGTGCAGTGTCAGCATCCCAACATCTGTCTGTGTGGTTACGATTTCATAGGTCAATACACATTTATCATGATCTTATGAAAAATAAGTAAACAAGATGTGTTGTTGCGCACCCGTGCATTCTCAAAATATGTGTTGGCAATAAGAGAAGGATACTGGCCTAGAATAGCAGAATCCTGGTCCTCAGACATAGAGTATAATAACCAACCTTAATTACTATATATTTGATTTGGCCCAGATTAAAAGCCCAGATTCACATATTCCTGCGTATCTATGTATATATATACACACATATATACATTGCTAATGGATGCCCTGATTGCCAATTATTTCAAAAGCTTAGCCTAATAGTTTCATTCAAATAATACAATTAATAATCATATTATACTTTAGAGGAGAAAGTTTGACATTCAGTTATTTTGTTTCCTGATTATTTCAAATCCATGAGATTTTAAAAATTAGAGATCAGCAAGGGTTCTATGCAGGGTTGAATTCCTGACTCAACTGTCCCTGAACCATCTTAGGAATGGGACTGCCATAGGTGATAGTTGGTAGAGGGGCCCTGATAATTGAAACCTGCCATCCCTCTCTCCCCTTGAAATCATTACCTCTGTCCCGGCCTCATTCTGCCACCCGAGCTAGATCACTAGCTGTGGTGGTTTGAATGAAAATGGCCCCCATAGGTTCACAGGGAGTGCGCTGTAAGGAGGTGTGACCTTGTGGGGAGGGGTTGTGGCATTGTTAGAGGAAGTGTGTCACTGGGGAAGGCTCTGAGGTCTCAAGACGGTCAGTCCAAGCCCAGGGTGGCATTCTCTTCCTGCTGTCTGCCAATCTGGATATAGAACTCTCAGCTCCTTCTCTAGCATGGTGTCTGCTTGTGTGCTGCCATGCTGCCCACCATGATGATAATGGTCTGAGCCTCTGAAAGCGTAAGCCAGCTTCCATTAAACGTTTTCCTTTATAAGAGTTGCCATGGCCACGGTGTCTGTTTGGAGCAATAGAAACCCTAAGTAAGATACTAGCTCATTAATTAATATGATTTAAAAATAAGGGCTGAGGGCTTGGGATGATAGCTCAGGAGTTAGAGTACCTCCTGTCTTGGAGATGACCCAGGGTCAGTTCCCAGCACCCACATGGTGGTTCACACTCATCTATAACTTTAGTTCCAGATGATCCAATGCTTCTGTGATCACCAACACATACATGCAAGCAGAGCAGTTATACAGGTAAAATAAAATAAATATTTAAAAAATTGTATTTCCATTCCTTTTTTTTTTCCAAGATAGAGTTTCTCTGTGTGGTTCTGGCTGTCTTGGAACTTGTTCTGTAGATCAGGCTGTCCTTGAACTCAGAGATCCCATGCCTTTGCCTCCTGAGTGCTGGGATTAAAGGTGTGCACTACCGTGCCCTACTTTAACTTTTTTCTTTTTTAATTATGAGTTTAAAGGCTGTGTCCCAGCCAATGAACCAGAACCAGAACAGAACTAATGTATATGCCACCCTCCAAGCAGAACCATTGTTCATTGAAACAGTTGATGAATGACTTCATGGATAGATCATCTTAATACTCACACTATTTCTTAAATGAATGTAACCTGTTCCCTGCAGGCTGAGAATGACGACAATCACTCAAGTCAAACAGCTTTGGCCATAGCAGGAAATATGTATCCAAATAATTGTGCCTACAATTCATTCCTTGGCGCAGCAGAACTGTCAACTCTTAGCTTAGCTACTGTGGAGGTAAAATCCTTTGGTAATGTGAGGGACATTGAAGTACAGCCTTATTACAATGAATTCCAATGTTCAAAACCTGTTCTTATTTTGTGTTTGTACCACAGTAAGAGCCAAGATTTTAAGCTCTACTAAAAACAAAACAAACAAACAAAAAGACCTTATCTATTTATGTTCATTAAAAAAATAATAGTGATATATCATTTTAAAATATCATACAGTTAATATATTTGAAGTTATTTGAAATTTATATTGAGAAAAACATGTATTTTCAGTATTGCTGTAGACAAACATCTACATAATACTGTTCAATTGATTGTTGTTTTATATCAAATAACTTTTATAATACTCATTTTTATTGTTACAATATTTTATAAATTTAAAAAAATATGAAAAAAAATGAAAGGTATTGCAGGTTTTGAAGGGGGGCCTCTCCGAGAGGCGTTGGGGTACAAAAGGGAAAGAAGAATGTGATGTAAGTCTATTTACTCAAAATATGTTTTTAAATGTTAACAAATTCAGATAAATTGAAATTATCTATCTTTTCTCATCTTAATTCAATAAACTTAAATCAAAGGGAAAGTTTTTTAAAAAGTGGCTGTGTCCTATGGCTTACTGCTGTAATCTAGCACTTGGGAGGCTGAGGGAAGGGATCTTTACAAGTTCAAGGCCAGCCTGAGTTATAGAGTAAGTTATCTTCAAATCAAAATAAGTTTGGGAGAATAAATATGTAATGAATATTATATCCTCAGTCTATATCAAGACCTGAAATAGAAAAAAACAAAACAAAACAAAACAGCACAAAACTTAGCTCTCTATATGATTGCATACAATTTTTCTAAGACTCGTGGCCCCAGGGAAAAAAAGAAAGGACCTGATCAAGCCCCCCTGAAGGCCTCTGGGGTCCCTGTGCTCTCAGCAAGTTTCTTACTGCTGGCCTGCCACTCACTCCCAAACTCTCTGTGTTCTCTAGTGAATATCTGTGCGTCTTTCTCTGTGCCCTCCTCCCCTGCCAATACACAACTGGCATCTGTTGTAGCAAAAATTAATTGGGGGTTTCCACCCACCTTTGACCCAGATAAAAGACACAAAACCTTTATATTTATAATCACCCTTAACAGCACTAGAGCTGGTAAGGCGTCAACCCTCTAAGTTATTATGTCTACTTCCCTGTCAATAACCCTGAGATATGACTTGCCATCTTCCACCTGGGCCTCTCTTACTCCAACTGGCCGGGCCTCATGGCCAGTTCTCATGTGCCCTTATTTCTTTTCACGGCCATTAAATGTTCTCAACATCACCAACTGCTGACAAATCAAACCTTAGACACTCTGAAAGGAAACAGATACTCAACAGCTCTTCCAGTGACTCGCCCTGGCTGGACTCCTTAAGTCAAGGGTAACAAATGTCTGCTGGCTGGCTGGCACCTTCTGAAGCACTCTGGCAGAAAAAGCCTTTGTAGATATGGTTATGGTGCCCAGCGGGAATTAGAGAGAAGAATCACCGAGCAGATGGGGAATTTAGTAGGGAAGGCTGTTAAAAATATGCACCGAGAAGGGGGCATTGAAGAAAAGCCTTGACAAACTTGACGTTGAGGGAGCGGCATACACAGACAGGCCAGTGCTAAACAAGAGAGGGAGGGAAGTGGACCAGACATTGTAGGGGAGCAAACACACAGAGGGAAGGTCAAATAGCTTAGCATCTAATCCCCCATCACTCCAGGCTCCGGAGGCTCTGACCTGCTCCAGTCTTGGTCTTGCTCTTCCTTGGTTCCCTGATGTCACAGTGAAAACAACATTACAGTTAAAATGGCAAAGTTGGGAACACCAGGGACCAGAAATACAAGGCCTGACAGCAGCGTTCAGAGAGCCAAGCTTCACAGACAAGGAGAAGGGTGGAGCTTGGAGGAAAACAGAGGATGCTGGTGACCACAGGCTTCATCTGGCTCCCAGGAAACTGTACTGAGGCATGCACACAACTCACTGTTGCTCTTTTGTGTATTCTTGCAGCAGATGCAGCTAATTCCTGCAAAATCATGGCTTAGAAGAAAGCCTTCATCTACTCCAGAAGGGAGACTACCTTGGCCCCTGGCAAGGAGTTTTATGTGAGGTAGCCCAGGAGAACTGTACTGTTCTGTTGTCTTGGCATCTGTGTTTCCTAACGGTCAGAATTTTCCTTTGTGGTTAGACATCCTTGATTCTGCATTAGATTGATTCCACTCTATCAGAAACTACAGTACCAGGGCATTCACCTACACATGTACATCAATGAAGAATCTGTACCCTTAACATAAAACTCAACATCGTGTTGGGCATTGGTAGCACACACATTAAATCCAAGCACTTGGGAGGCAGAGGCAGGCAGATCTCTGCGAGTTTGAGGCCAGCCTGGTCTACAGAGTAAGTTCCAGGACAGCCAGCACTGCACAGAAAAAGCCTGTCACAAACAAAACCAAACAACAACAAACTTCAATGTCATTATAGTATCTTGTAGTGTGACTTTGATAGCCATTTTGTGTGTGTGTGTGAGGAGTGGGGATCATGGAATGAAATGCTCTAAAAAAGAGATCTGGTCCACCATGGCTTGGGACAGAAAAGGCTCACCTTGTTGTGCTTGAAGGGGGTTAGTTCAACTGTCAGCTAAATGGCTGACTGGGAGTACAGATTATTGGAAGAGCTATTTGTAAAATGAATTAGAAATTCTAGCTAGCCCAAATAAAAACCACACAATGGGGCTGGTGAGATGACTCAGTGGGTAAGAGCACCTGACTGCTCTTCTGAAGGTCCGGAGTTCAAATCCCAGCAACCACATGGTGGCTCACAACCATTCGTAATGAGGTCTGACTCCCTCTTCTGGTGTGTCTGAAGACAGCTACAGTGTACTTATATATAATCAATAAATAAATCTAAAAAAGAACCAAAAAACCCACACAATGTAGGTGTTTTATTTACAAGCTGTCCGCCTAGATTGGGCAGGTTTGGGAGCTTTTCTAACTCACTTCCCGGCCATGTGTCCCTTGTTGCTTGCTGTTTCTCCTGGCCACGTGCTCACGGTCCGTGTCTCCTCTCATGGCAGCTTCTGCCTCTCTCCATGTCCTTTCTCCTTTCTCCCTCTCTACCTGAGACCCAACTGAAAACCTGCCTGTCATTGCCTAATCACAGGCTTTAGCCTTTTATTGACCAGTTAACTTGTGGAGCAAGGTTCACACACACAAAAAAAGGCTGGTTAGACATGACAATCCACAATCAGATCTTGGTTGGGGTATGGAATTTAGCACTTAAATACAAGCTACACCAGACCACCCTCCTACAGCTATTAATGCTTACACAGAAAGGCAGTAATACTGGGGGGGGGGATAGGGAGCAGGTTCTGAGGAGAGTTCAGACCCCCAAGGGAGGAGTCTCACAGTCTCTGTGGCAGAAATGGGTCTCTCAGAGCTTTCTGAGGATGGGGGTGGCAAGAGCCTGCCACCAGGCTCTCTGATTCCCAGGCAGGAGGCAGGGAATGGGTGGGAAGGGGGATGAGTGATATCAGTGCCACCTTTGATGCTTACACAAGTCCTCTCCACAGGTGAGAAGCCCTGTACCTGAAATCGGAAGCTGCGCTCTTCCAGCCGGACCAGCACCAGGGTAGCTAGAGCGCAGGGTCGGCTGACACCCGCCAGCCACCCAGGACCCCCGCCACAGGATTTTGAGACTGCTGGTGAGTGGAACACAGCTTCTGCTCCAGTCCAATCACGCGGGACCTGAGACTGCTTTGGTTGGGGAGGCAGAAATCCGGCCTACGTAGGGCCACAAGCCTCTTCCGGTCAGAAAAGCACCGGGGTAGCTAGGGCGCAGGGTCGGCTGACACTCGCCAGCTACCCACAACACCCGCCACAGGATCTTAAGACTTCTGGTGAGTGGAACACAGCTTCTGCTCCAATCCAATTGCGCGCGGGACCTGAGACTGCATTAGTTAGGGAAGCAGAAATCGGCCTCAGTAGGGCCACAGGCCTCATCCGGCCGGACCAGCACCGGAGTAGCTAGAGCGCAGGGTCGGCTGACACCCGCCAGCTACCCACAACCCCCGCCACAAGATTTTGAGACTGCTGGTGAGTGGAACACAGCTTCTGCTCCAATCTTTAAACAGTGACAACGACAACAACTAACCCCAGAGATTACCAGATGGCGAAAGGTAAACGTAATAATCTTACTAACAGAAACCAAGACCACTCACCATCATCAGAACCCAGCACTCCCACTTCGCCCAGTCCAGGGCACCCCAACACACCGGAAAAGCTAGACACGGATCTAAAAGCATATCTCCTGATGATGGTAGAGGACTTCAAGAAGGACTTTAATAACACACTTAAAGAAATACAGGAGAACACTGCTAAACAGGTAGAAGACATTAAAGAGGAAGCACAAAATTCCCTTAAAGAATTGCAGGAAAACACTGCTAAAGAGTTACAAATCCTTAAAGAAAAACAGGATAACATAATCAAACAGGTAGAAGTCCTTAATGAAAAACAGGAAAACATATCCAAACAGATGATGGAAATGAACAAAACCATACTAGACCTAAAAAGGGAAGTAGACACAATAAAGAAAACCCAAAATGAGGCAACACTGGAGATAGAAACCCTAGGAAAGAAATCTGGAACCATAGATACCAGCATCAGCAACAGAATACAAGAGATGGAAGAGAGAATCTCAGGTGCAGAAGATTCCATAGAGAACATCGGCACAACAATCAAGGAAAATGTAAAATGCAAAAAGATCCTAACTCAAAACATCCAAGAAATACAGGACACAATGAGAAGACCAAACCTACGGATAATAGGAGTGGATGAGAATGAAGATTTTCAACTCAAAGGACCAGCAAATATCTTCAACAAAATTATAGAAGAAAACTTCCCAAATCTAAAGAAAGAGATGCCCATGAACATACAAGAAGCCTACAGAACTCCAAATAGACTGGACCAGAAAAGAAATACCTCCCAACACATAATAATCAGAACAACAAATGCTCTAAATAAAGATAGAATACTAAAAGCAGTAAGAGAAAAAGGCCAAGTAACATATAAAGGCAAGCCTATCAGAATTACACCAGATTTTTCACCAGAGACTATGAAAGCCAGAAGATCCTGGACGGATGTTATACAGACACTAAAAGAACACAAATTCCAGCCCAGGCTACTATACCCAGCCAAACTCTCAATTAACATAGATGGAGAAACCAAAGTATTCCACGACAAAACCAAATTCACACATTATCTCTCCACGAATCCAGCCCTTCAAAGGATAATAACAGAAAAAAACCAATACAAGGACAGGAACCACGCCCTAGAAACAACAAGAAGGTAATCCCTCAACAAACCTAAAAGAAGACAGCCACAAGAACAGAATGCCAACTTTAACAACAAAAATAACAGGAAACAACAATTACTTTTCCTTAATATCTCTTAATATCAATGGACTCAACTCCCCGATAAAAAGACATAGACTAACAAACTGGCTACACAAACAAGACCCAACATTTTACTGCTTACAGGAAACTCATCTCAGAGAAAAAGATAGACACTACCTCAGAATGAAAGGCTGGAAAACAATTTTCCAAGCAAATGGTATGAAGAAACAAGCTGGAGTAGCCATTCTAATATCTGATAAGATTGACTTCCAACCCAAAGTCATTAAAAAAGACAGGGAGGGACACTTCATACTCATCAAAGGTAAAATCCTCCAAGAGGAACTATCAATCCTGAATATCTATGCTCCAAATACAAAGGCAGCCACATTCATTAAAGAAACTTTAGTAAATCGCAAAGCACACATTGCACCTCATACAATAATAGTGGGAGACTTCAACACACCACTTTCACCAATGGACAGATCATGGAAACAGAAACTAAACAGGGACACAGTGAAACTAACAGAAATTATGAATCAAATGGATCTGGCAGATATCTACAGAACATTCTATCCTAAAACAAAAGGATATACCTTCTTTTCAGCACCTCATGGTACCTTCTCCAAAATTGACCACATAATTGGTCACAAAACAGGCCTCAACAGATACGAAAATATTGAAATTGTCCCATGCATCCTATCAGATCACCATGGACTAAGGCTGATCTTCAATAACAAAATAAATAATAGAAAGCCAACCTTCACGTGGAAACTGAACAACACTCTTCTCAATGATAACTTGGTCAAGGAAGGAATAAAGAAAGAAATTAAGGACTTTTTAGAGTTCAATGAAAATGAAGCCACAACATACCCAAACTTATGGGACGCAATGAAAGCATTTCTAAGAGGAAAACTCATAGCTCTGAGTGCCTCCAAAAGGAAACTAGAGAGAGCACACATTAGCAGCTTGACAACATACCTAAAAGCACTAGAACAAAAGGAAGCAAATTCACCCAAGAGGAGTAGATGGCAGGAAATAATCAAACTCAGGGGCGAAATCAACCAAGTGGAAACAAGAAGAACTATTCAAAGAATCAACCAATCAAGGAGCTGGTTCTTTGAGAAAATCAACAAGATAGATAAACCCTTAGCCAGACTCACTAGAGGGCACAGGGAAAGCATCCTAATTAACAAAATCAGAAATGAAAAAGGAGACATAACAACAGATCCTGAAGACATCCAAAACACCATCAGATCCTTCTACCAAAGGCTATGCTCAACAAAACTGGAGAACCTGGATGAAATGGAGAAGTTCCTAGACAGATACCAGGTACCAAAGTTGAATCAAGATCAGGTTAATGATCTAAACAGCCCTATATCCACCAAAGAAATAGAAGCAGTCATTAATAGTCTCCCAACTAAAAAAAGCCCAGGACCAGATGGGTTTAGTGCAGAGTTCTATCAGACCTTCAAAGAAGATCTAATCCCAGTTCTTCACAAACTATTCCACAAAATAGAAACAGAAGGTACTCTACCCAACTCATTCTATGAAGCCACAATTACTCTGATACCTAAACCACAAAAAGACCCAACAAAGATAGAAAACTTCAGACCAATATCCCTTATGAATATTGATGCAAAAATCCTCAATAAAGTTCTTGCTAACCGAATCCAAGAACACATCAAAACAATCATCCATCCTGACCAAGTAGGTTTCATCCCAGGGATGCAGGGATGGTTCAATATACGGAAATCCATCAACGTAATCCAGTATATAAACAAACTCAAAGACAAAAACCACATGGTCATCTCGTTAGATGCGGAAAAAGCATTTGACAAGATCCAACACCCATTCATGATAAAAGTCTTGGAAAGATCAGGAATTCAAGGCCCATACCTAAACATGATAAAAGCAATCTACAGCAAACCAGTAGCCAACATCAAAGTAAACGGTGAGAAGCTTGAAGCAATCCCTCTAAAATCAGGGACTAGACAAGGCTGTCCACTTTCTCCATACCTATTCAACATTGTACTTGAAGTCCTAGCCAGAGTAATTCGACAACAAAAGGAGATCAAAGGGATACAAATTGGAAAAGATGAAGTCAAAATATCACTTTTTGCAGATGATATGATAGTATATATAAGTGACCCTAAAAATTCCACCAGAGACCTCCTAAGCCTGATAAACAGCTTCGGTGAAGTAGCTGGATATAAAATTAACTCAAACAAATCAATGGCCTTTCTCTACACAAAGAATAAACAGGCTGAGAAAGAAATTAGGGAAAGAACACCCTTCTCAATAGTCACAAATAATATAAAATATCTTGGTGTGACTCTAACTAAGGAAGTGAAAGATCTGTATAATAAAAACTTCAAGTCTCTGAAGAAAGAAATTATAGAAGATCTCAGAAGATGGAAAGATCTCCCATGCTCATGGATTGGCAGGATCAACATTGTAAAAATGGCTATCTTGCCAAAAGCAATCTACAGACTCAATGCAATCCCCATCAAAATTCCAAATCAATTCTTCAACGAATTAGAAAGCGCAATCTGCAAATTCATCTGGAATAACAAAAAACCTAGGATAGCAAAAACTCTTCTCAAGGATAAAAGAACCTCTGGTGGAATCACCATGCCGGACCTAAAACTCTACTACAGAGCAATTGTGATAAAAACTGCATGGTACTGGTATAGTGACAGACAAATAGACCAATGGAATAGAATTGAAGACCCAGAAATGAACCCACACACCTACGGTCACTTGATCTTCGACAAGGGAGCTAAAAACATCCAGTGGAAGAAAGACAGCATTTTCAACAAATGGTGCTGGCACAACTGGTTGTTAACATGTAGAAGAATGCGAATCGATCCATTCCTATCTCCTTGTACTAAGGTCAAGTCTAAGTGGATCAAGGAACTTCACATAAAACCAGAGACACTGAAACTTATAGAGGAGAAAGTGGGGAAAAGCCTTGAAGATATGGGCACAGGGGAAAAATTCTTGAATAGAACAGTAATGGCTTGTGCTGTAAGATCGAGAATTGACAAGTGGGACCTCATGTAACTGCAAAGCTTCTGCAAGGCTAAAGACACCATCAATAAGACAAAAAAACCACCAACAGATTGGGAAAGGATCTTCACCTATCCTAAATCAGATAAGGGACTAATATCCAATATATATAAAGAACTCAAGAAGGTGGACTCCAGAAAGTCAAATAACCCCATTAAAAAATGGGGCTCAGAACTGAACAAAGAATTCTCACCTGAGGAATACCGAATGGCAGAGAAGCACCTGAAAAAATGTTCAACATCCTTAATCATCAGGGAAATGCTACTCAAAACAACCCTGAGATTCCACCTCACACCAGTCAGAATGGCTAAGATCAAAAATTCAGGTGACAGCAGATGCTGGTGAGGATGTGGAGAAAGAGGAACACTCCTCCATTGTTGGTGGGATTGCAAGCTTGTACAACCACTCTGGAAATCAGTCTGGCAGTTCCTCAGAAAATTGGACATAGTACTACCGGAGGATCCAGCAATACCTCTCCTGGGCATATATCCAGAAGATGTCCCAACCGGTAAAAAGGACACATGCTCCACTATGTTCATAGCTGCCCTATTTATAATAGCCAGAAGCTGGAAAGAACCCAGATGTCCCTCAACAGAGGAATGGATACAGAAATTATGGTACATTTACACAATGGAGTACTACTCAGCTATTAAAAAGAATGAATTTATGAAATTCCTAGCCAAATGGATGGACCTGGAGGGCATCATCTTGAGTGAAGTAACACAATCACAAAAGAACTCACACAATATGTATTCACTGATAAGTGGATATTAGCCCAAAACTTAGGATACCCAAGATATAAGATACAATTTACTAAACGCATGAAACTCAAGAAGAATGAAGACCAAAGTGTGGACACTGTGCCCCTTCTTAGAATTGGGAACAAAACACCCAGGGAAGGAGTTACAGAGACAAAGTTCGTAGCTGTGATGAAAGGATGGACCATTTAGAGACTGCCGTATCCAGGGATCCTTCCCATAAGCAGCTTCTAAACGCTCACACCATTGCATACACTAGCAAGATTTTGCTGAAAGGACCCAAATATAGCTGTCTCTTGTGAGACGATGCCGGGGCCCAACAAACACAGAAGTAGATGCTCACAGTCAGCTATTGGATGTATCACAGGGCTCCCAATGGAGAAGCTAGAGAAAGTACCCAAGGAGCTAAAGGGATCTGCAACCCTACTGTCGGAACAACATGATGTACTAACCAGAACCCCAGAGCTCTTGTCTCTAGCTGCATATGTATCAAAAGATGGCCTAGTCTGCCATCATTGGAAAGAGAGGCCCATTGGACTTGCAAACTTTATATGCCCCAATATAGGGGAATGCCAGGGCCAAAAGAATGGGAATGGGTGGGTAGGGAAGTGGGGGGCGCTATGGGGGACTTTTGGGATAGCATTGGAAATGTAACTGAGGAAAATATGTAATAAAAAAAAAAAAGAAAAAGAAATCGGAAGCTGCACACTCAGGATCTCTGTAGTGCGCCTCTGAGGAGGAAGCCACAGATAGTGCGGGCTGAGCAGACGCTGGAGTTAAACATCACATTCTCACATGCTGCAAATTGTGAATATGCCACTCCAGAAAGCCTCATAAAAACCGTCTTCAGAATCTGCAGCTTAGATCCCCATCCTGGAGCAGCCAACTCCAAGCTCTGCTGCACTTCGCTGATTAAACTTCTGCTTTGATGAAGAAACATCTGCTCAAACTGTCTGTGTCTCTTGATTGACTTCTCTCAACATCTGGACCCGGTCATGGGGCTGGGATACTGCTTTCTCATTTCCAGAGGAACACATGCCAAACATCCTTCCCAGTTTCCTGCTACCCATTCTTACAAAACAGTGCACCCAGTGGATGCCCCTTCAATACAGAAGGTAGAATGGTACTACTCCATCAGTGTACCCTGGTTTGAGTTTTGATCTAGGGTTTGTAAAAAAGAGTATCTTTAAATATCTGGGGCTTGAGATTGCTACAGGAATGAATGATGGCTTATGCAAGCGTTTGGCATGGGTCCTGACAGACTTAGCACCAAGAGAAGCCGATGTCCCTTCTTGTTTTCACTGGTCACTTCCTATCCTGCACAATAAAGCCTACCTATTCACCCCTCTGTCATCATCACCAGTGGTCAAAACTGTCTGCTTCCTGTCTCATAGTCTTGCTATTTGATGGTTTTATGCGCACACATTTAAAAAAGCGGAAGTCATTCTTATCAAAGCTATACACCTAAGTCACCAAGCCAGTATTTGGCCCAGGAAGCCACTGAGGTAGTTCATCTCAGTTGTCAATTTGATGGGGGCATTTAGAATCACCATGGAAACCGATCTTTGAGCATCCCTACAGGGGATTTTTCAGATTAGGTTAATTGAGGTAGAAAGACCTGCCCTAAACTTCAGTGGCATCCTTCCATTTGGTATTGTCCCAGATCTTCATAAAAAGGAGAAAACAGAACAGGCAAGTTTGCTCAGGGGCAATGAAGAGGTCAGCTCAGGGACTTTGGAAAATTCCACTGGGCCTCTCCCCTCCTTGAAGACAAAGGTCATAGAGCACACAGGCACCCTTCCCCACAGGAAGGGAGAGGCTAATTTCATTCCTCAGACCACAGGGGGCATGACTAACTGACCAACCGTAGGCCACCTGCAGAGCTGTAGACACATTCCTCAGGGCAGACTAACCATTGGCCACCCACAAATAAGGGAACCTCTTGCTACCTCATTCCCTAAGGACCAATCAGTTTAAAAGTCACACTGTTCTGCCAATCACATTGTGCCTAGTGGCTGTTGCTCTATTCTATCCCTAAAAACTGTACAAAAACTCACCGAATGGGTTTCCCAGGGTCACCACCTCTCCTTCAGGTGCTCAATGACCCCAATGTGCTGAAACAATAAATTCCTCTTGCTTTTGCATCAATCCCCACCTCCACAGTGTTCACTCAGGGGTTCCCGGTGAGCTAAGGCTCAATAGAGTCTTACACCTGATAACGTAAGTTCAATTCTTGGGACCCACTCAATAGAAGTAGAACTGGTTCTTACACGTTATTGTGATGGCAACACATGGTTGTCAACTTGACTATGTCTGGAATTTACTAAAACCCAAGCAGCTGAGCATACCAGGGAGGGACTTTTTCTTTATAAAACCATTTGAAATTGAAAGACCTGTTTTTAATCCAGTTCTTTTAAAATGGAAGATCCACGTTTATTCTGGACCACACTCTCTGCTGGCGGTCTACATAAAGGACATGGAAGAAGCAAGCTTGCTTTCCTTTACATACTTTCTCCTCTCATTGCAAGTCCACCCCTTCACCGGCATTAGCGCATACTTCTTTCGGATTCCAGCTTATTACCAAAGAGCAGCTGGGACATCCATCCTTGTGGGATGAACGACTACTAGATTCTTGGAACTTCTGTTGGTAGACAGCCATTGTTGGAATAGCTGGACCACAGCTTGTAAGTCATTCTAATAAATCATATGTATACATATATTAATATATTGTGAATGACTATGATGAATAAATATATATATTCTATTGGTTATGTTTGTTGGGATTCAGGAGTCACCTTATAAACGACATGAACACCTATCTCAGTCATGTAAGAATAGTTTATTGAATATGAACACCCTAAGACTGATCCATGAGGGCCACAGCCCACAGGCTCAGGAGCTGGAAGGTGTGACCTTTAACATTTCTCACGGCCAGATTATAAAAGCTAAAACTGCAAAAACCACATTGAGTTCATACGCCAGTGCAGGAAGTACTGCCTGGTGGTCAGCCCTGACTCAAGCTACTTTAGAAGTAACAGTTCATATTGACCTTGAATCTGATGGGTCCTAAATGAAGCTTATGGTTGGGGAATGTCTCAAGATTAACACACTTCCTAACACACAGAATATAACTGGGTATGTTGTCAACAGGACCTTGCTCTGAGTCAAGTTATTTTTATGCATCAATGACTGGCAGGCATATTACAGCAACAATCTGAAATAGCTGGTGGACTTGGAACAAAATGGCTACAGCTATGCTAGAGGGGCAATAATGTTAGAGAACCCAAACTAATACAGTTATCCTTTGATCTCTATATTTTACTGTGGCACATACACACAGTAAGTAAATATGTCAGTCAGTAAATAAATAAATAAATAAAATATGGCAAGCAAGATATCTTAGTGGATAAAGATATTTGCTGCAGCTGGGTACTGGTGGCGCATGCCTTTAATCCCAGAACCTGGGAGGCAGAGGCAGATGGATTTCTGAGTTCTGAGGCCAGCCTGGTCTACAGAGTGAGTTCCAGAACAGCCAGGGCTACACAGAGAAACTCTATCTTGAAAAACAAACAAACAAACAAACAAAACACAAAAACAAAAATAAACACAAATACAAACAAACAAACAAAACCGATGTTGGATGCTATAAGCCCAGTGTCCTGAGATCTATTCCTGGAAACCTATTTGTAATGGTTAGCTTTAACTGCCACTTTGGTATGACCTAGAATCACCTGGGAAGATAGTCTCAATGAGGGATTATCTACATTGGGTTGGCCCTTGGGCTTGTCTGTGGGATAGTGTTTTGATTAAATTAACAGATGTGGGGAAGGGCTGGAGAGATGGCTCAGTGGTTAATAGCACTGACTGCTCTTCCAAAGGTCCTGAGTTCAAATCCCAGCAACCACATGGTGGCTCTCAGCCATCCATAAGGAGATCTGATGCCCTCTTCTGGTGTGTCTGAAGACAGCTACAGTGTGCTTACATAAAACGAATAAATAAATCTTAAAAACAAAAAACAAAACCAAAAACCAGATGTGGGGAAACCTAGTCCACTGTGGGCAGCACTATTCCCTAAGCAGAAAAAGCCAGCTGAGCATAAGCTGTCTCAATTTCCTGACACTGAGCTGAAAGGATGGACTAGATCTTGGAATTAGAAGTTAAATAAACCCATATCCCTAAGTGGCTTTTTATTAGAGTATTCTATTACAGGAACACCACATAAAGATAGAAGGAGAGAGACAAGTCTACAAAGTTGTCTTCTGACCTCTATGTCGCTCTGTAGCACATGAAACCCCACACACATGTTATATACATGCACAACACATACGTGTACACAGACAGCCAAACACAAGCCAGTAATAATACATAAAAATAATTTTTAAATGAAACTAAATAAAGAGAATAATCAGGCCGAGCAGGAGCTCACCGATCCCTGCTTTCTGAGGGCAGAGACGATGTGACTGGCTGTCTCATGCTCCGCTTCCGTGCCTTCCCCATCAAACCAGGAGCCAAAAGAAATCCTTTTTCCCTGAGGTTGTTTCTATGACAGCACTTTGTCACAGCAGTGAGAAAGTAATACATGAGACAGTGGACTGGGATAGAATTGTTACTGTAATGAGCTGTCCTGTGAGCTGATTTGTAGGAGTAACTTGGAATTGTGTGGAATTCTGGGCTAGAAATGCCCTGGATTCCATAAGAAGTCCTGAAATGGCCCACTCTGTTGGGAGAGA
Source organism: Mus caroli (assembly GCF_978045245.1). Classification (NCBI taxonomy): domain Eukaryota; kingdom Metazoa; phylum Chordata; class Mammalia; order Rodentia; family Muridae; genus Mus; species Mus caroli. The sequence continues at coordinate 6,736,934 of NW_028227271.1, forward strand.
GAAATGCAGACAGTGGCAGCCCAGCTATGAGGTTTCAGAGAGGAAGAGGGGCTATCAGGGGGCTGGAGGCATTTTTAGGGCATTCTGGTGGAAAATCTGGTCACATTCCAGCCTTACCCTAAGACTCCAGTGGGGCTCCACTAGACACATTAGGTTGTGAGGTGGCTGCTGCTTACCTCTCTAATCCAGATCTACGGTTAGAGAGGGCAGAAAGTAGATCAGAAAGGATGGAGAATGTACAGCAGGGTGAGGAAAAGGGTAAGTTTAACTTTACAGGCAAGGCAGCCTTGAAAGCAACTGTAATTATGAAATAGTTGAATGTGCTACAGAGGAACATGGCCCTGTGCACTGGGCCAGCAGCACTGCTGCATACACAACCATCGGCTCTGGATGGAGCATTCGTGTCCCCCTTAGACACAGCTGTATCCACTTCTGTGGGGAGATGTGGGGTGAGCCTGGAAAACTCTTCCCCCGGTGGTTTGCTTTGAAGGCTCGGGGATCCCTGACACTGATGGTCTCAGTTTAGAAACCCTCCTTTCAAATACGTTTGCATGTTTACAAGATAGAACCTTTAAAATTATCTTATGTGTATGGGTATTTTGCCTGAATATATGTCTGTGTACCTACCACATGTATGCCTGGGACCCACTGAGGACAAAATAAGGCATCAGATTCCTTGGAACTGACATTACAGTTGTTATATGTTGATGGTGGTGGTGGTGGTGGTGGTGTGTGTGTGTGTGTGTGTGTGTGTGTGTGTGTGAGAGAGAGAGAGAGAGAGAGAGAGAGAGAGAGAGAGAGAGCGCTGGGAATTGAACCTGGGTTCTTTGGGGAAAGCTCCCAGTGCTCTTACCTGCTGAGTCTCTCCCCAGCCCCAACACAGAGCCTGAGTTCGAATCCCCAGCACCCATGTGTGGTGGTTTGGGTGAGAAATGTCCCCTGTATGTTCCAGGATTTAAACACTTGGTTTCCAGTCGGTGGCGCCACTTGAGAAGGACTAGGAGGCGTGGCTTTGCTGGAGGAAGTACGTCACCGGAAGTGGAGTTTGAGATTTTTAAAGACCAGTTCCACTTCCTGTTTGTGCTCTGCTTTGTGTTTGCAGTTGAGAGTGTAAGCTCTCGGCTTCCTGAAGCCACCACACCTGCAGCTTGCCACCATGCTTCCATGGAGGGGTGGGCTCTTATCCTTCTGGAACCATAAGACAAAACAAAGTACGTTCCGTTAGTTGCTTTTCAACAGAGCAGCAGAAAGGAACTAATACAGTAGATAAAAAGCCGGAGAGGACCACGCGTGTCTGCAATTCCAGGGTTCTTACAGTAACACATGCAACAGAGAACATGTGTCCCCACCCCCCACCGCCCCCACCCCCATCTCAAATAGGGTAAAAGGTGAGCGTCTGATATTCAAGGTTGCCCTCTGACCTCCACACATGTCTCATGGCAAGCATAGACTCTTACACACATGAACTCACAGACATCATACACACAACAACTTTAAAAAAGTTGAAAGAGAGTGGCTAGAAGATCATCTTTGGGACCTGTCACCTCGTGCGTTGAGTCATTACGATGTGCACATTAATGAGTTCAGCTATTTCTCACAATTAAATGACCTAGGACAGGGATCAAAGCAAACGACTTTCTTCACCTTTCCATTATTATTCATACACATTTGTACTCCCTCGTCCTCCTCCTCCTCTTCCTCCTCTACCACCTCCTCCTCTACCACCTCCTCCTCCTCTACCTCCTCCTCCTCCTCCTCACACATTTAAGAAATGATATGCTATGGTGGTGGTATATTCTAGAAATGCCAGACTGAGGAAGCTGAAGTAGATTGTGAGGTCATGGCCAGCTTGGGCTATTTGGGGTGGAAGTTGGGGGAGAGAAAAATCCAAAAGAAGACACTTGTGAGTTTCCTGAGATTAAATATGCACAAGGCTCTCTCCACAACCTTAGCTCTTGGCCTCCTTTTCTCAAGACAAGAAGCTACTCTGTTCCGGGAATGAAGGGGCCTGCCTGGGGTTCAGCAAGCTTTTGGTGACTGTCAGGCCTGAGGCAATCCCATCAGGCAGAAGCCATTCTGTAACAGAACCTTCTCTGCTTCTCTAGAACAGCCCTAAGCACATCCTGTTCTTTTGACAGAGAGAGATAGGAGCAAGAATACTCAAACTGACCCAGGCCCCCAAGTTCTCCGCTTATAGTTAGATGCTTCTCTCCCAGAGTCCTCTGCCATCTTTTCCATGACCATCAAGAAGCCATACTTGAACCACTTGCTCTGGACCCAGAACTCGGTCTGCTGTAGACACAGTAGTACAGTGGCTCTCAACCTTCCTAGTGCTGTGGACCTTTAATACAGTCCCTCATGTCGTGGTGACCTCCAACCATAAAATTATTTCATTGCTACTTCATAATGATAATTTTGCTATACCTATAAACCAGAAAGTATATATCTGATATGTGACCCCATGTGAAAGGATCGTTCTGCCCTCCTCCCAAAGGGGTCACGACCCACAGGTTGAGAACCACTGTCAGAGAGTCTCTGCTTTCCCTACTTGGAGAATTCTAGGCTTTTGCTCATTCCTCTCAACCTGGGCATGCTTAGAAATTACTTACTAATTAACTAATTAGTGCAATGATTTGTTAATGTGTCTAACATCTGTCCCCCCACCCCAACAGCAGAAAACAGAAAAGTTCCAACTAGCCCTGGGGCTTCCAAGTTCTGCTTGGTCCCCTCTGCTGATTCATCCTATTCAAATTGTCTTGTATCTGTCCATCTGTCCATCTAGATCTAGTCAGTGCCTTGCTCTACAGATCAACTCAACCCCAAGACCCAGCTCAGTCCAGTGACCCTGTAGCTAGGTTCTGCGCCTCTGGTCGCTCTCAACGGGCTACTTAATGCCTAACTTAATAACCAAGCAGAACACCTTCTGCCTTTATCAGCTTTCCTCCCCTGTCTCTAACAGAGCTAATGTAAACTCCTTGAGCACACACACTTAATTACTGTGTATTGTGGAATGTATGATCAGAGTGTTAATATTAGGAACTAAGGTTGAAAAGGGGAACTTGGCTCTGCTTGTCAGACTATAGTCTATGACACTGACATAGCTTACGAATTTGTTCTTCAAAATCCTGACATTGTCGAAAGATACCAACTGTCTAGGTCACTGGCCTTTGAGCTCAAAACAGTCCCTCCCCTGTTCTGACTAGATACCTGCCGGTTCCCTCTGGCTAAGAACTCTGGAGAGGCCATTTCCACAGAACTCTGTGGCTGACTCTCCTGGGCCTGTTCCAATTGTTTCCTCTGAGTTCCAAGTTTCTCCTGCCTTGAGACCTGCCTGCTGCATACATGTTTGCATCCTGGCTTGCTTCATGAAAATGTCCCCTCGTTTTCCCGGGTTCTCTTTCTGAACAACAAGAAACAGCTCTACGGGTAAATGTGATCCCTGCTCCCTCTAAGAGAATCCCTTCTGGAACGCGCTGGAGTTCCTGGAGATTCTTTGCAGCCTCCTTACGCTCAGCTGCTGTTTACATTTTGTGAATTGAATGTTGGCAATTACAGCGGAAGGATTTTTTTTTCCCCCTAGCATATGCTGAACACGATAAAATATTTAGCATATCTTACTCTGGACTCATAATTACACTCCATTCTTTCAGCCCATTTATGACTAAATTAGAATATTCAGTCGTGTTTGGTGACAACTCCCACACTTTGTAAGCACCAAGGGGGGAAAATAGAATTTATTTAATTGGCTTTCACTTGGGAGGGAAATAACCCCACATGAAACATTGCTGTGCTAGAACAGATATTACTGCATTGCCCACAAAGCTCACAGATGCTCGGAACTTTGGGAAAGTGACATATACCTTCCACGGGTAAGCTTGCAAGGACACTCCAAGTCTCAGCCATCCCTTCCTGGGTTAGCTGTGCAGCTATGTCCACAGCTGTGTCCTGCTCTGTCCCTCACATAGTTACAGAAGCCCCAGGCTTCAGGCAAAAGGATGCAAGCTACTGTTGGCTTCTAGGCTACAAAGGCAGACTGAATGGCATCTGTCATTCTGAAGGTCCTCGAGGGGCACCTGCTCCGTGACAGGCCTACTATGGGCACCTGCTCCGTGACGGGCCTGCTATGGGCACCTGCTCTGTGACTGACGGGCCTGCTATGGGCACCTGCTCCGTGACTGATGGGCCTGCGATGGGCACCTGCTCGATTCTGACATGAACGGAATGTGATCCTTTTATTGAAGAGATCATGGTCTAAGGGCAGGGACCAAAACAGAAAAGCCATGACTGACACTTTTAGAGAAGGGGCGCTTGAGACTGCTTAGCCAACCTGGTAAGAGGGAGAAGGTGAACAGGAAACCATATTGGCAGGAGCTTGCGGTGGGGGTGGGGGGTGGGGGAAACAACGCTGCCATCTTAAAACAGAGGCGAGAGAATATGGAAAGCAGGGGGAGGGAGAGAGAGAGAGGGATCCAGTGAAGGGAGAGGGATCCAGTGAAGGGAGAGGGATCCAGTGTGAGGGAGGAGGGATCTGGACTGGGGGAGAGGGATCCAGTGTGAGGGAGGAGGGATCTGGAGTGAGGGGGAAGGGATCTGGAGTGAGGGGGAGGGATCCAGTATGAGGGGGGATCTGGAGTGATGGGGAGGGATCTGGAGTGAGGGGGAGGGATCTGGAGTGATGGGGAAGGGATCAGGAGTGAGGGGGAGGAATCTGGAGTAATGGGGAGGGATCTGGAGTGATGGGGAGGGATCTGGAGTGATGGGGAAGGGATCAGGAGTGAGGGGGAGGGATCTGGAGTGATGGGGAAGGGATCAGGAGTGAGGGGGAGGAATCTGGAGTAATGGGGAGGGATCTGGAGTGATGGGGAGGGATCTGGAGTGATGGGGAGGGATCTGGAGTGATGGGGAAGGGATCAGGAGTGAGGGGGAGGGATCTGGAGTGGGGGAGAGGGATCCAGTGTGAGTGAGTGCAGCAGTCAGTGCTGAGTTTTGAACTTGAATTTCATTCTGAAGGCAGTAGCAATTCTGTATGTTGCACCTCTAGTATGCAACCCAGGAAAGTAGGCGCGAGGGCGATCAAGGCTGGTGAACCTGGCCAGGACAGTCACGGGAGAGTTTGAGGAGATAAGATATGTTCCAAGTGTATATAACCTTATTTCTTAGAGAGTCCTGGCAGAAAAACTGGGCTCCAACACTGTAAAGTATCAGGCAGTCTGCTCCAGTAACAGGTGATTGTCCCTGTGAACAAATCTGGTGCAGGGGGATCAGAACACACAGCCTTCAGATAGGTCACTTTGGCATAAGGGCTATTTTGAGCTGAAGACAAAGGACAGCGAACATCAAACGAGTTGTTTGCTTTTCTTCCATCTGCTCTAAACGGCAGGCATATTAGACACACACTTTGTTCGGTGAAAGCATTCTCCTGGGGCTAAGAAGGGAAGAACAGACCAGACCAGGAATCTCCCACGGAGTTCATCTAAAGACAGCTTATTAAAACCACTCTTACCGTCCTATTGGTCACTCTTCCGTTGCTGTGACAGAACACCAGGACCAAATCAACTTAAAGATGGCTTACAGTTCCGACAGGATAAGTGTCCATCACTGCAGGGGGCGTGGCTTACAGTTCCAACAGGATACCTGTCCATCACTTCAGGGGGGGGAGTGGGCGTGGCAGTAGACAGCAGGCTTGACGGAACAGGAAGGAACATGGAAGGAACAGGAAGCTGAGAGTTCACATCTTGAACCACGAGCTTGAAGCAGATAGAGCAAACTGAAAATGGCTGTAGTATTTTAACCCTCACAGCCTACCTCCAGACACGTACTTCCCCTAACGAGGCAGAAGCTCCTAAGCCTTCTCAAACAGCATCACCAACTAGGGACCAAGTGCTCACATACAGGAGCCTATGGTGGCTTATATTTTGGGTTGTGAGCTTAGCCTTTAATGGCTGAACTATCTCTCCAGCCAGGGACAATCTCATTCAAACCATCACACCAACCCTTAGTTCCGGGTCACTGACCCTTGATGTCTCTCTCCTGTCGGAACTGGTATATGATATGAGCCTCTAACACTTTATCAGGCTAGGGGACTCCCTTTCTACATGTAAATATTATTGAACGTTCCCGTTTGTCCATTAAGTCTTTTGTTTGTTTCCTTTGCAGCTCCTGGGAACGACACTGAAGAGGCAGGGGAGATGTTCTTTTTCCTCAGTACACAGCATCACCTCACTGAATCCTCAGCTGGCTTAGAACTGATGTTCCTGCTCTTACTCCACACTTGAGATTCAGAAACTAAACCAAGAGATGCTACGAAACCGATTCAAGATCACAGAGCAGAGCTGGGACTTGGACTCGTGCCTTCAAGACCGTACGGCCTAAGTACCTACCAACTATGCTGTAATTCTTTTTTTTTTTTTAAAGATTTATTTATTTTATGTATGTGAGTGCACTGTAGCTGTCTTTAGACACACCAGAAGAGGGCATGGGATCCCATTACAGATGGTTGTGAGCCATCATGTAGTTGCTGAGAATTGAACTCAGAACCTCTGGAAGAGCAGTCAGTGCTGTTAACTGCTGAGCCATCTCTCCAGCCCAATGCCATAATTCTTAACACGTGGAAAAAATATTTCCCAGCAGGGAAAGAAACAAATATCTCTGTCCTACAGTCATGTAGACATTTTCCATGTTCTTTGGTAGTTCAGATAATTAGATAATATATCTAATATAAAGGGTCATTTAACCTTTTTTTTTTCTTTCTTTTAAGACAAAGTCTTGTGTATTCCAGGCTAACCTCAGACTCAAGATGAATTCCAGGCTGACCTTGAACTTCTGTTCTTTCGGCCTCTCCCTCCCTCCTTGGGATTGTAGGTATGTGCCATCGTGTCCAGTTTATGCCGCATTGGGAATCAAACCCAGGGCTTCAGGCATGCTAGGAAGTACTGTTCCAACTGAGCTACGTCTCCAACCCAAGCCCTGTTTTAGCTTGAAGCTCATACTCTTTATCTTACGTCTACTTTGGAAGAGAGATGACCAGCATCGTCTTTAGTGAACCCACAAACTAAATAACGAACACCCCAGTTCTGATGGTCCCCAAGAAAATGAAACAGATAGTCTTTATTTGAATTCTGCTAAGTGCAAAATAAAAACCTATGCAGGCCTGCTGGTGAATGCAGGGACTACAACTGTCATCTGGGCTTTAAGCAGGGTAACTCAGGGGTCCTTGGCTATGATCCTGGGAGGCAGGAGAGTTGATATTTTAAGTACCGGCATACTGAGTATTTTGGGGGTGTGTGTATCACTTGATGAAGCTACACGTCTCTAGTTGCTTGTACAAATACTGTTCACTCAAGAGCCTGCAGGGGTCACTATGATGGTTTGTATATGCCTTGCCCACTATTAGGAGGTGTGTCCCTGTTGGAGTAGGTGTATCACTGTGGGTGTGGGCTTTAAGACCCTCATCCTTGCTGCCTGGAAGTCAGTATTCTGCTAGCAGCCTTCAGATAAAGATGTAGAACTCTCAGCTCCTCCTGCACCATGTCTGCCTGGATGCTGCCATGTTCCCACGTTGATGATAATGGACTGAACCTCTGAACCTGTAAGCCAGCTCCAATTAAATACTGTCCTTATAAGAGTTGCCTTGGTCATGGTGTCTGCTCACAGCAGTAACTAAGATACCATCTTAACTCCTTTAAAGCCTTGGTAATTAACTTCCTATTTAACGCTCGTTTTAAAGGCTAGCATTCATTTTGTTTTCCCAGAGGAACTGTGACTGTCTGGACAGAAATGAAGCTGTTCTAACAAGGTATTTGTGCTCCGCCCCCTCAGCTATTAGACGATTGAAACAATAGACTCCCATACACAAAATTAGAAGTTTCCCATGCCGGGGAAGGCAAAAGGTAGGACCCCAATGTCAGCCAAATCAGGGTCAGTGGATGGGGCGGGGGGTGGTGTTGTCTCCTGGGAAAACATCACAGTTTTGACCATTGGTTAAGCCACCAATCACTGGAGCTGAAACAATGACGTCAGTGATGAGTGTGACCACACCTTAATGCTCAGTTACCGCAATGCTTCCGCTCTATCTAAAGCTAAACGCCACTACACCAAAGGTGGGCTTGAGATGGAGTGAGTGATAGGCGGGCTGGTGGTCATCTCGGCGGAGGTAGGACATGGACAAAACCCTGCTCATTGAGGAAATATAGGAGAGCAAGCTACAGAGGAAGGAAAAGTAACAGCGCGACCCCTGGGATGGGAGACCTAAGGCTGCAACTCGGCCAGACTGACTCTGGCTTGGGCGCTGGGCATGGGGTAGAGGGCAGCCCCATCCATGCCAGGTCCTAGAGAGGAAGTAAGGAGTCAGAAGGAGAACTAGGTTGGACAGTAGAGCTGGGAGACCCTGCAGTTCTTACTAACAGTGCTTCTTCATGTACACAGGTCTCATAAAGCAAAGACTCGGATTTTCCAAGAGATACAGATCATGCCATTTTGTTGTCCCTGGACACGTGTTTGGTTTTTTTCATTGCATGTCCGGAGTCGCAGGTTCAATTACAGTTAGCAAGTATAGATAGAACATTTTGTTTCCGTTATCAGCCCCCCCCCCGTCACCCCATTTCAAAAAATCTACACAATATTTCGGCTAAAGCAAGCATACTTAATACGTGGCAGCCCGTTCACAGGCTGGCAGCATGTACTGGCTATTTTTGTGTCAACTTGACACAGCTGGAGTTATCACAGAGAAAGGAGCTTCAGTTGAGGAAATGCCTCCATGAGATCCAACTGTAAGGCATTTTCTCAATTAGTGATCAAGGGGGAAAGGCCCCTTGTGGGTGGGACTGAAGGTGGAAAATTACTGGCCACCTGAACTCTTCACCCCAGAGTCCACCTGAACTCTTCACCCCAGAGTCTACCTGAACTCTTCACCCCAGAGTCCAACCCCTCCCAACTGAGGACTGTGCCAGGAACATTTTTGAGATAAGGGTTTCCTGGAACAAACCTCAGAATGTTCCAATAGATCGGGTACATTGCCAAATATAGGACACGACCCCATGGTTACGTAAAACTCCCTTGGCAAAAACCCTCAGTTACGCAAACTTGTACTTTCCCCCCTTGGTATTTTCCTATATAAGCCTGTAAAAATTTTGAGCCGTGGTCGATCCTCCTCTACACCATGCTTGGTGTATGAGTTTCGACCCCAGAGCTCTGGTCCATGTGCTTTCTCGTTGTGGCTTTATTAAATCTTCCTTCCTATATTCTGAGTTTGGTCTCAGTGTCTTCTTGGGTTCGCGGCTGTCCCGAGGCTTGAGTGAGGGTCTCCCTCCGGGGGTCTTTCAGGACCATCCCTGGGCTGGTAGTCTTGGGTTCTATAAGAGAGTAGGCTGAGCAAGCCAGGGGAGGCAAGCCAGTAAAGAACATCCCTCCATGGCCTCTGCATCAGCTCCTGCTTTCTGACCTGCTTGAGTTCCAGTCCTGACTTCCTTTGGTGATGAACAGCAGCATGGAAGTGTAAGCTGAATAAACCCTTTCCTCCCCAACTTGCTTCTTGGTCATGATGTTTGTGCAGGAATAGAAACCCTGACTAAGACACAGCATTTGTGATTTCAAAGCACTAGACAAATAGAAAATATCTGAGCCAGTCCAGGTGAATCACCATGCTCTGGGCAATGTATCATTAACCCTTGGTGTTCAAAATGCTACCTGCAAGTCTGACTGCTTTGGGGACACCTGGGTCATCTGGATGATATCTAATCTACTTGAGTGTACGTGGTTTGAGTCTTTTCTCTAGGAGCCCCTAAGTATACCTGTCAGGTGAGAGACTGAGGCTTGGAAGGAAGCAAAAACAATGGTGTGGTTGATCCATGGACACACGTGAGCCCAGCCTGGGGACAGTGGTGTCCCCAAAGTTACCAAGGAAGAGAGTATAGTCCTCAGGCATAAAAACTGTGTAGCTGTCCTTCAGTCTGTGGTACAAATGTGATCTTTGCGTTCATGATCTGTATAAAAATCTATTTATTTAAGAAAATACTTTTGTTCCTAGTTAAATAATGTCACTGTAGCCTGGTGTGAATCAGTCTTTTTTATGAATGGCAAATCCTGTTACCTCTCTTTTTCTTATATCCTTACATCATCTATTCATGCTATTGTGTAGGGAAAGGGCATAATCTGTATGGCCCTCTGTCTTGTAAGCTAGATGTTTCAGGAAGCTCTGAGTGTATTGTGGGATGAAGCCTCCGATCTGTTGCCAATTCTCTTGGTCAACTGGAGCTCGTCAGCTTCTTCTGAGTTGATGCTGTTCTGATTGTCCTGTTTCTGAGTTTGCTTAGGGATAGATGTTCCGAGAGGATCCTGGAGCCATGGCCTCATAAAGAAATGTCTAGGGTCTTTGTGCTTTTCGCAATTCCCAGCGCATAAGGGAGACTCCCAGATAAAGTCAGGTAAGATTATTTCCCTGAAAGCAGACGGGATCGTATGTTTAGGACTTTCCTAAAGAGACTCGGACATGATTTGCTCTGGAAAAGACATAAAATGAATCATAATGCAGAAAGCCTTTCCCCTCCCAAATTTGACAGGCAGAGACTAAAACCAAAAGTGAGAGTCAGCGTGACAGCCATCACAGCCTTCAGCTCAGCTTTGCTGGAACTGGGTCAGACCACCGTGCTGGCTTCACACCTCTCACCAATTCTAGTGGCTATGACTGTTGCCACTTAGGTATTTTACTGCAGCCAGGCCCCCATTAGTCCTGTTAGACACTCATCCCTGTGCCTTCCCTCCATCTTACCTCACAACAGCTTCTGAGAACAAGAAGTCGCCATCTCAGGAATCCAGTCTCACCTTTCTCTGTCTACCTATGTCCCTCTAACCTTTCTTCAAGTTGTTACTGGACTGACTGACTCCTTGGCCACGGCCGCCGCAGACCAGTGGATGCTCGGTTTGATTTTAAGCCTGTCTGTTGGCAGCCCTCTTGACTGTAAGGATCAGCTGTACATTTCCAGCATGTCTCCCGCTGTAGCAAAGGTGGCACCGCCTCTCCTACCTTTGTTTTCTCTCTTCAACTTCTGGGACACCTGTCCAGGGAGAGGAAGGCTTTACATGAGACTTCCCCCTTCAAAGATCTTAGCAGTGCTCGTGAGTGCTCGTGGAGCTCAGTGCCTGCTGTGTCTACAGACAGGAGGAATGGAGAAAGGCTAGAAGACAGGACTAACCAGGCTCCACTGATTAGACTATGCTCTCTTCCTTGGTAACTTTGAGGACACCATCATCCCCAGGCTGGGCTCACGTGTGTCCATGGATCAACCCCGCCATTGTTTTGGCTTCCTTCCCAACTTCAGTCTCTCACCTGACAGGTATACAATGCTGTCTTATCCCTAACGCCATAGCTACTGTGGCCAAAATGAATGTCTGCCAGTACCGAATCCCCTCCCCTCCTCCCAGGTCCTAAGGCTCACACCTGCTCCCTTTGGTGGACCTCCTCCTGGGCTCTCCCTACTCCCAGGTGGTCTGGTTGCTTTGGGGACACCTGGGTCACCTGGATGATATCTAATCTACTCGAGTGTGCGTGGTTTAAGTCTTTTCTCTAGGAGCCCCTAAGCAAACGGAGGATTCAAAAGGTGTGCCAAAGGTTTTCCCTGAAGTAAAACCTCCAGCGGTAGCTGAGTCTTAGTCACGACCTATTTCAACACGCATTTTAAAAAGCTGCGCCTCTGGCGGAATCCTGCCTTCTGGACACCACCCGGACTCTTCCTTCAGCCCCCATGAACTCTCGTCAGCTGCTGCAGCTCTAGCTCTTGGAATGAAGTCAGACAAGAAAAGCTTACAGAAGAGCACATTTCTTCCTGGCTCTGCTGGAGTTCCCCAAGGCGGGCAGGATTCTGGGGTAATAGGTGGTCCCTGCTGTGGAGGAGGGTTTGAACAGCCTGCAGCCTCGTGGACTTGGTGGTCAGATAAAGGTTGTAATAATTCCACACAGCACGACATCGGTGTCCTGAGATTCTATGTGTTTCTAACGAAACTTCAGTGATGGGACAATTCAGCTGTGCGTTCTTCCTTCCATCTGGATCTTCCTCACAGCACCGGGGCCTGGTGCCCAGAAGAGGGGCAGCCTGGGCCCCGTGCACAGCAGAAGGTCAGCCAAAAAGGAGCTGATAAAGAGTGAATGAATGGATCATTTTAAAAAATTGTTTATTCTTCTCTCATAGAATAGATCCTGAGGGCTGGTGAGATGGCTCAGTGGGTAAGAGCACCCGACTGCTCTTCCAAAGGTCCAGAGTTCAAATCCCAGCAACCACATGGTGGCTCACAACCATCCGTAATGAGCTCTGACTCCATCTTCTGGAGTGTCTTAAGACAGCTACAGTGTACTTACATATAATCAATAAATAAATCTAAAAAAAAAGATTTAAAAAAAAAAAAAGTATAGATCCTGAACCCAACTTCCCTTCCCTCAACTCCTCCCAAACCCCCCACCTCCCTTCCCCCCACTCCTCTCAGTCCTCCCACCTCTCTCCCCCCACTCCTCCCAGTCCCCCCCACCTCCCTTCCCTCTACTCCTCCCAGCCCCCCACCTTCCTTCCCCCTCACTCCTCCCAGTCTCCCCACCTCCCTTCCCCCCACCCTTTTCAGTCCCTCCCACCTCTCTTCATCCCCTCCACCCAGTCCCCCCACTCCTCCCAGTCCCCCACCTCCTTACCCTCCATTCACCCCCTTACTTCCCACCTGACAAAAGCAAGCCTCCCAAGGACAGCAACTGCACACAGCAGAAGATGCAAGGAGACCGGGAATGTCCTCTCACAGCAAGGCTGGTAAAGGAAAAGAATTCCAAGAACAGGCAAAAGAGTCAGAGACACCCCCCCCTCACTCTCCCTGTCAAGAGTCCCTCCCCCAAAACACCAAGCCAACAACCATAACATATATGAAGAGTACTTAGCACAGACCCATGCAGCTCTGAACGGGTGATTTTTATATTTATAATTTTTATATGATTGTTTTGCCTGAATATGTGACTGTGTAACACGTGTGTGTAGGGAAGTCCAGAAAGGGCACCAGATCCCCTGGAACTGAATTTATAAATGGTTGTGGGCTGCTATATGGGTACTGGGATCCTGTATCCCACTTAATCTCTGCAGTATCTCTCCAGCCCATGAGTGATGTTGTAAGAATCTCCCGTAGCATCAAGATGCTCTGGTGCAGAAGACACCCAGTCTTGTAGGAACATGGCCATTCATCTGAAAAACGCAGATTCCCTTCCTTCACAAACTCTGATTCTGATACCCTCCTGGCCAATCTTTTTGTCTTCTTACTTTACCTAATTTCTCCCCCTGAAGACTGGTTCTCAACCTTCCTCGTGGTGAGGCTTCGATACAGTTCCTCATGTTATGTTTTGTTGCTACGATGTAACTGTGATTTTGTGAGTCATAGTGTAACTGATATGCAGGTCATCTGATATGCCACCCCCTGCAAGGATTTTGGTTTCCTTAAAAAAAATAATAATAAAGAAAAGAAAAATAAGAATGTGCTTTCGTTTTTTTTTAAATTTATTTATTTATTATATGTAAGTACACTGTAGCTGTCTTCAGACACTCCAGAAGAGGGCGTCAGATCTCATTTCGGGTGGTTGTGAGCCACCATGTGGTTGCTGGGATTTGAACTCTGGACCTTCGGAAGAGCAGTCGGTGCTCTTAACCACTGAGCCATCTCTCCAGCCCTGTGCTTTTGTTTTAATCCAGGTGTGGGAATAGGGTGGGGTTGTTGGCTAGAGCTTAGTAGGTTGTTTGCTGTTGGCTGTTGTTGGTTGTGGCTTGTTAAAAGGTCATGCACAAAGAAGAAACAACAACAACAAGAAATTAGATATCCTGATGGTGAAAATCAAACTTAGCCGGGCAGTAGTGGCGCACGCCTTTAATCCCAGCACTTGGGAGGCAGAGGCAGGCGGATTTCTGAGTTCGAGGCCAGCCTGGTCTACAAAGTGAGTTCCAGGACAGCCAGGGCTATACAGAGAAACCCTGTCTCGAAAAACCAAAAAAAAAAAAAAGAAAATCAAACTTGCTCCAAGATGCCCTCATCAGCAGAAAGTAGTCTAACAGTAATGTGCCCCTTTCCTTTCTATCCTTTTCTCTCTCCTATCTGTTGTTAGGAAGTGTAGAGAAGGGTAGGACAAAGAAGAACTCATGAAGTAGCAAGAGACAGCTACCCTGTTGTGACCCACAGGTTCAAAACCACAGCTCGAGATGCTTGTCATTCTAGAGCAGCAACTGCCTTGTCATTTAATGGAGAGGAGGGACGGGGAGTTCCCTGTCTCTTGGGAATTGGAACCCAGACAGGGTGCGGGGATATTTTTTGCTACTACAATCTACCTGCCTTGGGTAAGTTTCCTAGTGCCTGAACTTAAATTTATCACCTCAAAAAGTTTTCAGTGACAGTAGCTCTATATAGGTTTGTAAGGGCGATAAAGGAGGGGCTGAAAATACAATCTTGAAAGCTTAAGTTGTTTTATTTATTTTTACTTCTTTTGTGGATTGAACGCAGGGCTTAATGTATGCTAGGGAGGTGCTTTACCACCGAGCTGTCTCACCTACTCTGTTTATACTTTTACTCTTGAGATAAAGGCTGGCTAACTTGCCTTGGATGGCCTTGAACTTGTGCCACCTGGCCCAGCTCTAAAGCTCTGGGTTTTATAAGCAATCATTGTTCTGCATGTGACCACAAAGGGCCATCTGATAGCCTAGCACAGTGAGAGGCTTCACTCACTGAGGTCCACGGGTCTGAAGTGGTGTGGAAGCTCATAGATGCTTGCGCATGCTCTCATTTTCAGCGCTTCATACTTAGAGTGTGGGTCAGGAAGACTACCCAAGAGTGTCCGGAGGGTATTTCTGGAAGGGGAGGTAGCTATGGAGAGAAGCATGAGTCTTCTGAAAAGACGTGTGTGGTGTGGCTGTGGCGTTAGGGTGGACAAAGGAAAAAGGGACACTGGAGAAAGACAGGGATGGCTCTCTGTGAGAGTTGGGGAGGTGGTTGTTATGATCAGCCACGATAGCTGGGTTTTGGTGAAGAGCTTAACAACCAGCCAGGGGTTTTGCTTGATGTGTGACGACGTTTGTGACATCTCCCTTATCTCCCAGTGCGCAGGCTCCTGAAGGCTCCTGCAACTAAAGGCAGAGCTGCAACATGGCTAAAACCAGTTTCGACTGCTCCAGCTCAAACGCTAGTGGGCCTCCTCAAGTTGCTGAGGATGCTGGGAGCCAGTCGTCATCAAAAGAAAGAGAGATGAGGAAAAGCTAAAAAAAAAAAAAGATGGAGAGATCAAAATGTGTCCAGTCACTGGGATGTAGGGAAGAATGTTCTTTTTCTACTGTCATGTCTTCATTCCTCGGTGTGAATCTGGTAAGCCTTTGTGCAGTGACTGAATGTAAGATTAAATACTGAGTCCCAGGGACTTTTCTGAGGGTAGAGAAGAGAAAACAAAGAGCTTTGGGTCTGCTCTTTCCCCATGCCTCCCACATCTTGAAAAGAAATGTAAGGAAAGCATTTTGTGGCCCAAGGCGGTAAGATTCGGGTCAGTCATTTGGGAAATACAGCAGGGCAGTTAGCGGTGGTGAAGGGGAGCGGGGTCAGCAGGAAGCTCCTTTTCCCGGGCCTCTGTGAATTCATCTGAACTCTGAACGCTGTTCACCTGGGCAAGGACCCCTAGGGCGTCTTGATGATGCCGTATGACCTGTTATCCTCATCATATTTCTTATTAGCGACTTACCATATACTAGGTGTTGTATAAGAATTGTAGTGGAGAATTGTAATATCAATTTAAGTGACAGGGATGGTGAGTAGGTACAGGAGCCTAGACAGGTCTGCTCCTGCTCTGAATGCACGTCTTCCATGGAGATACAGCTCAATAGTAGAATGCTTCTCTCCAATGTAAAATATCCTGGGTTGGTTTCTATTTTGTCTTGTAATAGGATCTCATGACGGGGCATAAGATGCCCTGGAATTCACACTCCTCCTCCTCGATTCACCTTCTGAGTGCTGGGAACATCGGCATGAATTCCCCAGCCTGGTGGTAAGAACCCATTCCGTTGAAATAACTATAATACAATTACCACACCAAGAGTAGATTAAAAATTATATCAATAATATCAAATTCCCAATCAGTATTCAATTTTCTCCAAGTTGCGTTCTTTTTAAGAAGTTTTGTCAAATCAGTCTCAATAAGATACATACATACACAGTTGCTTTTTTAAATTTTAGGTTAACATAGAATATCACTATGACATTTTCATACATGTGTGCCACTACACTTTGTTCTAGATTACCTGCCAACCCCATTACCTTCCCCCTCTCTCCAGACTCTCTTGCTGGTTCCCACACTTGTGATTTCATGTCACAGGAATCCCATTACCCTTTCCACCTCCCTTATGCTTTCTACACACACAGACACCCACACCCACACACAAACACCCCTAAGTCCCGAATATGAGAGCAAACACAGTCTTTTGAGGGGGGGTTCCTACAAGTTCTCCTGCTGTCAGAGAAACAAATTGCAAGAGGTAAGACAGAACCCTGTTCAGTACAACTTTGTTGGCCTGGCTCATTCAAACTTCTGGAGTCTGACCCCAATCGATTTATTTTTGACATATTTAAATACAGTACAACTTTGGGAAAGGTTTCCTTGTGACAATGATCACAATAAAGCTTCGGGCATGGCTGCATTGAAACTCCTTTGCAAAGTACCTATGACTTCTTCCACAAGAATGGTTTCTATTGACTGGGAAAGGATGCTTAGGATAAGGCCAAGGAGGAAGGGTTTGTAATAAGCATAATAGCAAAACTCTTTTACAAGTGCAAGGGACCTCTTCCATAAAGGTGAGTTCTATTGACAGAAAACCAGTGCTCAGGCTGAGGGAGATTCAGAAAAGACTCTGCCTCCACAGGATAGCAGTAGACCACCAGGTTATTAAACAACATCCGCTTCAGCCTCCTAGGTGAACAGGTGTCAATGTCTTCCCTTGAAGAAAAAAGCCTGCGTGCTCAATAAGTCTGGCTTCTCTAGCGCTGCCTGCAAGCACATGGACTGCATGTCCTCTGTAGCCTTTGTCTGTCTGAGTCTGGCTTATTTTGATGAAATAAGTATTTCCAGTTCCATCCATTTTCCTGTGGGTGTTATAATTTCATTTGCCTCTGTGTCTAAAACAGTCCCATTGTGTCTATGAACCATATTATCTTTATCCATTCATCTATCAACAGACCTCCAAGCTGGTTCTATTTCCTGGCTATTGACTAGTCGGTCCCACAGTAGATACGGATGTGCAAATATCTTACCCTTATGGGTCCTCCAGGTGTGCCCCATTGTTGTACTGCTGGGCCAAACAGCAGGTCTATTTTAGTACTGTTTAGGAATCTCTCCTCATGTCCATGATGACTGTATAAACTTACACCCCTCCAACAGTGAATAGGGGTTCCTATTCCCCTACTGCTTTTTCAGCTTTTGTTAGTTGTTGTTGTTTTAAATGACAGCTGTTCTGACTGGGATGAGACGGAATCTCAGAAGTTTTAATTTGCATTTCTCTTATTGCTAGAGATGTTGAGCATTCTCCTAAGTATTATTGCCCAGTTTTATTTCTTACTAAGATTTGTGCATTCTGGAGGGCTGGAGAGATGGGTCAGCAGCTAAGAGCACTGTCTGCTCTTCCAGAGGTCCTGAGTTCAATTCCCAGCAACCACTTGGTGGCTCACAACCATCTGTAATGGGGATCTGATGCCCTCTTCTGGTGTGTCTGAAGACAGCTACAGTGTACTCATATAAATAAAAATAAATAAATAATATTTAAAAATGAAAGAATTTTGTATTCAGCTTGTTAGCCATTGGCTGATTGATTTGTGTGGGTTTTATATTTAACTTTTGAAGTTACTGATATATTTTAGGTATTAATCCCCTGTCTGGTGTGTGTTCAATAGTAATTTTTCCCATCTGATAGGTTGCAATTAATTTATAAGAACCTTTTGATCTCTGACTCTTTCCTGTCACCATTCTCATCCCCATCCCCAGAGAAATTAGTAAATACAATCTTCAGTTGGTCTGGATTTTTAACCAATCACACCTCTAATATGTAGGCATAAATTCTTCTCAGCCTACTTTAATAAGGGTGAGACCTCTCCTCTAGCTCACCACCCACCAGAGATAGTGGGAGAGAAAAGTTATTAGGACACAGGGGAAGTGGACCTGTTTAGAAATAGTTCTTTGGGGGCGAGTGCAGTCCATTAGCAAACACCAAACACGAATCAGCAGCTGCAGATCAGTCCACTGTGCAGACACCACACACGGACCAGCCAGGGCAGTTCAATGCAGAAGAAACCTCAAGGCTCGCTAACCAGCTGGAGGCAGCAAGGAGCCAAAGGAACCTCACGAGAAGTTCTTTGGCGAGTTCCTCTCGAGGGCGTCACCACCAGTGGAGCTCAGCAATGGATGTAAGGTGAACCAATGCATGCATGCTGTTAGTGAAGAACAGCGAGGTGGAGCAAAGCAAACCAACTCCCACTGGCTCTTATTTATGTTCCTTCATCACATAAAGTGTCCTTTCATGTGTCTGCTATAGCAAAAAATCCTTCACCTGTGTTTGCTTCAGGAAAACAGTCTTTCATGTGTCTGCTTTAGCAAGACATTCTGTCACCTGTGTGCCCCAGCAAAACATCATTTGACATAACTGGCTTTTCAAAGAAACCAGAAGTTTCCACTTCACTAATGTGTTATGGAATAATAGCTCTTGTTTCATCTGAGACGGGTATTTAATTCTAGGAATGTGAATATATTTCTTTAGTAGGATTTTGTTGTTGTTGTTTGAGACAGGGTTTCTCTGTGTAGCCCTGGCTGTCCTGGAACTCACTTTGTACACCAGCCTGGCCTCAAACTCAGAAATTCGCCTGCCTCTGCCTCCCAAGTGCTGGGATTAAAGGCGTGCGCCACCACGCCCGGCTCAATACTTTAGTTCTTGAAACCGTCATGGTGTCATCAAACTGGAGGAGTTTTACAAAATGGCGTGACCAACGCTCACAATAAACCCAATGTGTTTGCCATCATTAGTGATGTTATTTTTAAAAGTGGACCTCAGTGGATTATAGATAATGGCATAGTGTAACAAAATCTCCAAGGAACTCTAATGTGGACCTGGGAAGGGGAAGCAGAAGGTTTGAAGAGATGATGCTTATGGCTGGATTATGCTTTCACGATGGACGGGGGATGCGGCTCTGTTGGAAGGGTGCTTGCCAGCTTACAGGTAGCCAGAGCACCGCAGAAACTAGACACTGCGGAGCAAGTCTGCAATAGCAGCTCTTGGAAAGTGGAGACAGGATGGATACAAGCTCGAGCTTGTGAGGCTAGCTGGGCTATATGGGATCCTGTCCTAGAAGAAAGAAGGAAGATGGCCCAGGGACTGAAGCTTTTCATTTGTTCATCAAGAACACCCTGAGCTTTGTTCCGTCTACACAGCAGCCTCTCAGTGCTTCATTTCTCCATCAGAGCTACGACTGATGGTAGTGCACACCTACTAGATCACTGTCCTGCACAATGCCTGGCACACAGTAGGCAGTCAAATTTTAGTTATACTGAAAATTACAGCTCAGGTCAGAGTCTCATAAGCCCTGATAATCTCTGCCTAAAATTTTCTCTTCCTATAACCAGAACTGTAAACACGGAAATCCAAGGAAACTGTGTTTCACACAAACATTTGTAAGAAAGAGTTATGTGTCTGTTTAGAGTGATAAACAACTGTGCAGGGGCATGTTCCAGGAGCCCACAATATATTTTAAATGATATTTGGTGATCAAATAAACAAAGACCATTTGAAGCGCTGGGCCCATGTCTAAGTGGGTTTTCTAGCCTCTTGCTTCTGGCCTCTTGCAGCAGTCTCGGGTGTACCTTCTGTTCCACAGAGCTCAGGCTTTTGGTGTTCTCTGTATAGTCCAGACAGGGTTTCTCTGTGTAGTCCTGGCTGTCCTGGAACTCACTTTGTAGACCAGGCTGGCCTCGAACTCAGAAATCCGCCTGCCTCTGCCTCCTCTGCTTTTGGTGTTCTTATCTACACATTATAAATTGGGGACATTTCATCTGATATGCTGTGTGCTTTAAAGAGGCAGTATTTTGTCTTCCAGACGTACTGATTTGTCATCCATAAAGACTGCAGACAAGACAGTCTTTAAGAGACAGATGCTATGGAATGAATTATTGATCAAAAACCATGAACAAGTTAGAAGATAAAATGTTTACTAAATCCTTAAAAAAATATGTATTTCCTACCTTCAACTCCAGAGATCTGTCAACAGTAGAGAAATATGTATGTATACAGGTGAACACTGGTAGGGCCAATATGCAAGAGCCTTGAATTTTTTTTTTTGTTTGTTTTTTGTTTTTTGTTTTTTCGAGACAGGGTTTCTCTGTGTAGCCCTGGCTGTCCTGGCACTCACTTTGTAGACCAGGCTGGCCTCGAACTCAGAAATCCGCCTGCCTCTGCCTCCCGAGTGCTGGGATTAAAGGCGTGCGCCACCACGCCCGGTGAGCCTTGAATTTTAGACAGTGGTTCCCAATCTTTCTAATACTGAGATCTCATTATATGATTTCCAAACAGGCTGAACCAAACATCTGTTTGTGTGTGTGTGTGTGTGTGTATTTTTCCTAACCACAGTCATCTTATAACTGTCAATCATGGTGTCCTGGAGAGAATGCATTCTCCAGATACTTTTGCCCCTCCCTTTGGCTATCACACTTTTGAAACAATGATCCCTGTACCGGCTAGTTTTGTGTCAACTTGACACAGCTGGAGTTATCACAGGGAAAGGAGCTTCAGGTGAGGAAATGCCTCCATGAGATCCAGCTGTAAGGCATTTTCTCAACTAGTGATCAAGGGGGAAAGGCCCCTTGTGGGTGGGACCATCTCTGGGCTGGTAGTCTTGGGTTCTATAAGAGAGCAGGCTGAGCAAGCAAGGGGAAGTAAGCCAGTAAAGAACATCCCTCCATGGCCTCTGCATCAGCTCCTGCTTCCTGACCTGCTTGAGTTCCAGTCCTGATTTCCTTGGTGATGAACAGCAGTGTGCTAGTGTACACTGAATAAGCCCTTTCCTCCCCAACTTGCTTCTTGGTCATGATGTTTGTTCAGGAATAGAAACCCTGACTAAGACAGTCCCCAAGGAGTTGAAATTTCCCCCCAGGAAATTTCCTGGGAGAATGGTGTGCAGCAGTTTCTTCTAAGGGCAAAACCTTCCATCTTGGGAGGAAACTTTTTAAGACATAGGATGTGACAAGAGCAGGTTTTAAGCAGGGTGTTTACAGGGAGTGAAACAGGATGGTCTAAGGAGAGGCAAAGCCCTCCCTCTTGCTGGGAAGCTCATTAAGACTGGAAATAGACAATTCAAACAGCTTCAGGAAGTCCCTGAAACTGAACAGATTCACTAGGCTTCTCTCCTCTAGAGTATATAGGCAGTAAAGATTCCTTCAGTCACTCTCTGACAAGCTAAATTGTCTATAAGATCTTCAGACAAGCAGAGCTGCCTGGAAGATACGCAGAGCAACTGAACTCCCTGCTCAGCACACCTCCATCCTGTTGATCTGCCTGCAGGCTACGCAGTGTGCTCCAGATTGCCAGCTTTCATGAGCTGTCATCCATGCAAGCCTGGGCTTTGGTGATGGCAACTGTCTTGAGTCACTTCTGCTTTTGTAAGCCTCTTAGTGTTCTATTGCTGTGAATAGACACAATGACCAAGGCAATGCTTATAAAGGAAAGCATTTGATTTGGGCTGGCTTGGAGTTTCAGAGGCTTAGTCCATTATCATCGTGGCAGGAAGCAATGGTGGCACACAGGCAGGCATGGTCGGGCTGGACTTTGGTGGTATCCTCCCTTTGGACAGCTGTTGGCGCTCTGTTAGGTGTGAGTGGATATCTGTTTTAACCTCCCCACAAACAATGTCACACAACACACTAGGAAAAGGCTGAAGCCTGTTGTCAGCCAGAGGACAAAATTGCCTCCCTGGAAGAGATTTAACACAGTTGACAACTTGTCAGACCACCAGGTGAGAGAGACAGTGGTTGGCTGGACCACACCTTGTTTAGTTATTGGGGTCTCTTGTTATTTATTTTAACTCAAATCTTCAAGAAGGATCTGAAGGCAGAGCACCTGTCATGAGTTCCCCTGGAACCTACAGGCTCCTGAAGGTTGTTCTCTGACCTCTCTACCCCACCCCATCCTTGACACCCATGCGCCAAATAATGAGTAAAAACTTTTATCTCAGGTCAGTGCTTCAATGGTAACCTTGGGTTTGGGAGGGTGTCTTGATTTCCTTATTTGTTCCCCCTCCTAACATGACCACATTGGGCACATCTCCTCTCTCTCTGTTGACTGGCAATTACATCTTTAATTGGCCTATGGAGGACAAGTGGCGGAGCCTAGCTTGTTAGGGCCGCCAGGACCCGGGCTTCAACACTCATCTGGTACAGAATGAGACAGCCAGAATCACTCCCCTGGTGTATCAGAATTCCATAATTTGACTTCAAGAGTGTTTTGTTTTGTTTTTTTAGATGAAACCATCTTTAATTAACAAAGATAGAGTTTTCCCTAGTGGTGGGAAGACTGGGGTCTTGTGTGTGTCGCTCAGGAGTAGTGAGAACCTGGGCTCAACCGAAAGCATCAAAAATGACTGAGAGTGACCATTCTGACATTTCTCAGTTTAAACCCCTGCTTGGCAGAATACTGGCTTTTCAAAGATGCCCCCTCTCCCCACTCTCACTCACTATCACATGTAGTCCCTTCCCAGTGGGCTAGAATCATGAGCCAGGAGAAGCCATTTGTCCTGGTTTGTTCCCAAGCAATTGGTTACTCTGTAGCATGCTTTTCTCTTCTGCCCTACTTCTAAATTCTTGTTTGCATATACCTTCATTAGGATGAGGTCACCTGTGGCAGGAGAGGTTAATCTTGTCTGTTTTTTTTTTTTTTAACAAAGCAGAGCCACAACCTGTACTGTCCCTGCTCCTGCCCTTACATGTCAGCTTCCCCTCCCTAAGATCTGGGTACTGTTGTAGATATTTCTCTCTTCCAGGAGCATTCACTGTGTCGTCTGGATTAAAGGCAGTGTGAGTAGGCTGAATCTCCTCCTCCTCCTCCTCCTCCTCCCTGTATGTGTGTGTGTGTTTCTGAAAACTGGGCTCGAGTACTCACACATGTTAGCCAAGTACTCTACCATTGAGCCATATCCCGAGACCTTTATCATATTTTAAACCCCTGACAAGGATCATCTTTGACCTGTCTCTAAACCTACAGGACACAAGACAGTATATTTCCTACGCACTTATCGAAGTCTGCTGTATATGTGTACACACATGTGTATATAGATATCCAGAATAACCATATGCCTTCACGGGAAGGGATAAGAGAAAGAATACTGGAGGTGTTCCATATCCCATCATCCTCTGGGAGGACTGAGCTCTGGAGCAGTGGCCGAGGGGACTGGGGAGGTGAATCTGAACTGTGGAGAGCTGGAACTCAGACAATCTCTTGGATCCAAGCAAGGAGAACTGCGGACCACAAGCCACCGAAGCCTCGCCCATTTTCCTTTTGTCTGAGATCTAGTCACGAAACATCGATGCGATGTGTTCTCTTTTTTCCTAGGCTCATGTTAAACACCTTTCTGGAAAGAAATCAAGAGTGAAGCAAGCCAGGACATCGGAATGCTGCACGGACGCCTGCTTATGTCTTTCGATTCAAGGCCATCATTTTCAAAAAGCAAGGGAATGTTTTGTCTTCAGGCTAAGCAGCTTTCAGAGCTCTGCGCTTTCTAGGCCTGCGGGGTTAGAAAGCAGCCATTGATCCGGCTTGCTAAGGCGACTGCCCTGGCTGTCCTCTATCCTTGATTTTTCTAAAGCAAACGCCTGACCTTAAAATAATCGAAGGGGCTCTAGCAGGCCTGAGCAAGGTAAGCATAGCTCTGGCAGGTCTTCTCCTCCCTCCTTCTCTTTCCTTTGCTAAGCTGCAGATCCCATTCCTAAAGCTAGCCACCGAGGCTAGCTTTTCCCTTATTTGGCCAATAACCTGTCCAATGAAAATGAACCAGCTCATCCCAACAGGGTTTCCCCTTTCCCCTTATAAACTGCATTTGCCTATGGGCCAGGGCTGCCTCCTCTCTATCCAGAGGCAGTTCTTTGTTCCTCCAGGGCAAGTATCCTCCCTCCAAAACTCTTGTTCCTTTTCCATTCTCCCTTGTCCAGTCTCCTGTCTTTGTCCCTTATTCCTGCCCCCCCCCAACTGGGGTAGGGTGGGGGGGGGGCAATTAAACCTCCTTTGTGCTGAGACCTTGGTTTTGGTGTTTCCTGTGCCAACTCTGGCCCATTCAATAAACAGCCTTTTAAAGATGCTTCCTAGTCCAGGACACTTTGGGTTGCCCTTTTCTCTCTGGGATCTAGAAAAGACAATCCAGGGGTACCCTTTCAAACTGATTATATTTTAGCTGAATGAACCAGTTACTGTATGCTCAGACGTTATGCTAAGTGCTTTCCAGCTATTATACCATTTACAGGGAATAACCCCGGGCTGTAGGGACTTAAGAGTCCTTTTGTTAGTCGTAAAATTGTGTGTCCCTCGAGTACAGGTCTCTGGGGAATCCAGAAGAGGACACACGGTCCTGGGAACTGGAGTTAAAGGCAGGGTCAGGCTCCTGAGGTCGGTGCTGGGAAACAAACTTGAGTCTTCTGTAAGAGCGCTACTTAGCCTTAATGGCTGGGCCCTGGTAGTGTCACTTTAAAGTTTAGGTGTTTGTGCTGGGTAATTTTATGTCAATCTGACACAAGCTAGAGTCATCTGACGGGAGGGAACCCCATTTGAGAAAATGCTTCCATAAGAGCTGGCTATAGGGAAGCTTCTAGGGTTCTTTCTTTCTTTCTCTCTTTCTTTCTTCCTTCCTTTTCTTTTCTTTTTTTTTTTTTTCTTTTGAGACAGGGTTTCTCTGTGTAGTCCTGGCTGTCCTGGAACTCACTTTGTAGACCAGGCTGTCCTGGAACTCAGAAATCCGCCTGCCTCTGCCTCCCAAGTGCTGGGATTAAAGGCGTGCGCCACCACACCCGGCTGGGATTTTCTTAATCAGTGAATCTTGTGTAAGGATGCAGACCACTGTGGGTGGGGCTATCCCTGGGCTGGTGGTCTTGGGTTCTATAAGAATGCATGCTGGGCTATCAAAGCTGGTCTCTGAGTGATTCTCTTTCTTCCATCTCTTGAATGCTATGATTTTGTTTGTTGTTTCTATTATGACTGCTTAGGGTTTTACCGCTGTGAACAGACACCATGACCAAGGCAACTCTTATAAGGACAATGTTTAATTGGGGCTAGCTTACATACAGGTTCAGAGGCTCAGTCCATAATCATTGAGGCATGAACATGGCAACATCCAGATAGACATGGAGCAGGCGGAGCTGAGAGTTCTGCATCTCCATCTGAAGGTTGCTAGTAGAAGACTGTCTTCCAGTCAGCTAGGATGAGGGTCTTAAAGCCCATACCCACAGTGACACACCTACTCCAAAAGGGCCACACCTTCTAATAGTGCCACTCCCTGGGCCGAGCATATACAAGCCATCACAAAGACAGAGAAAATCTTGCTTGTAATCAGGCCACCCTGGAACTCAGCACGTAGCCCAAGTGCATCTCAAACTCTGTACCTGATTCTTCTTCTCAAGTGCTAAGACAGCAGGCAGGTAGCCCTATGCTCAGCTCTGCAGATATTTACAGTGATAACTGTACAGCAACCGAAGCTCTGAGGGCTGTTTTTGTTTGCTGGCATTATGGTTAACTGGGGCCTTGTGCATACTATCAAGCACTGTACCACTGAACGGCGGTGCCCGCAACCCACAACCTGCAACCCACAGAGCTTAGAGTCTTGACTCAAAGCTCATAACACCCCTAGAAGGTCAGTTCCATCATTCTCCTATGTTATAAATGGAAGCCTTGAATCCAACAATATTTTTAAAAATATCTTTTATTACTATGGTTTTTGTGTGTGTGTGTGTAGGTGTGTGTGCCACAAAACACATGTGAGGTAAGATGACAATTTGTCAGTTCTCCCATTTCAACACAAGGGAGCAGGGGATTGAATTCAAGCCACCATGCTTACAAGTCCAATGTTTTCCCCACCGAGCCAGCTCCCATCTCTAATATATTAGACTGTATTCATCCCCCACACTGTATTCATGTAGTACTTACTTCATCCGACATTTGGAGAAAGGTGGTATTATATACAAAGTAAAAGACATTATGTGAATACAGACTTTTAGTTGATATTTTAATGTGGCTTAGAATAAATTTAACCCTTTGGTAGACTATGAGGGTTTAGTGTGCTACGTAGTCATCTACCATGCAGGTTTAGTCTCCTTGTCGATTCCTGTGAGAAGGTTCCAGACCCCAGTGTTAAGGAATCGCTTAGCAGCAGGGTGTGGTGGCTGCCTTTTGGTGGAGGCAGAGACAGGAAGAGCAGTCAGAGTCCTCCTCAGCTACAGGCAGAGCTTGAGGCTTACCACATGAGCCTCTGTCTCAAAAACCCAAAGCCAACACAACCCAAAGGAAATCAAAGGAAAAAATGAAGAAATGCTTTAGGAAGGTAGACTCTTTCTCCCTTAAACACTCTTGTATAATGTAGGTTTCTTATCTAGACTTTACTTATCTGTATATCTTTGTATCTGTAGCCATGAGAATTAAATGTCTTTCTGGATACAAAATAATCTTTTTTTTTTTTAATTGAGTTAACAAATATGCATTGGCCGATAAACTTGTAGAAGACTGGCCCACTAGGATATCATGTGTTAACTCACACAGACATGCCAATAAATACCTTCAGTTGACTATGTAGACAATTGCTGGCTGGTTAGGAAAGATGAAGTCCCACAATGTAGATGATGTCACATGCAAAGGATGCCTCCCGGCTCCCCCTCCCCTGTCAGCATCCATAGTAAGGGATGATTGTTATAGTCTTATCTAATGGCCATCTATTGGCTACTTCTGATATCAAATCAAGAGTACTTACCCTCTATCAGTATTCTCCTTTCTGTGGGGCCAATGTCTTTGTCGCCAATCCGGTGTTGCGCTTACTTCAACCACGTCTGTGTTAACACTGGGACTCCTTCCTGGGTTGTTTCAAAGCCCTAGATTCTATTGAGAACTTCATTTCATACGATCACGATCAAGATGTTCATGTTCAGCGCCTGGCTCTTGTTGGTAGAGGTCAAGCTAACCGGAATGAGGTGTCTGGCCTCACTCATTGTCATACGTCATGGTAGCCAACCTGCTAGGCAATGCAAGGTTACCAGATAGCTCTGGTTAATGGAGGGGAAGATATAAATCACCACTTTTCTGCACACAATGAAATTATTGTTTGACACACGATCACCAGTGGCTGAAAACATTGCTCGAAAACTTACAGGAACTGGGATATTCACAGGGATCAGAGCATCACCTCACAGGACCCTCACTGCTTGTAGGTTCAGAATCACAACTGTAAGAGAGGCTTCCCGCTAGCCTGGCGTATTGATGATTGGTACTACCACCTACTGCTGAGCCAGTCTGCCAAAATGTGTTGCTTGACTCTACCTTGGCCTTTTGCTTGACAGAAAACACAGGCTGGCATGACAGTAAGATGACACAAGGAAGAAACCACTAGACAGACTAAGGGTGGGGCTTCCTGTAGGACACATGATCTCAGTGCATCGTGGCATTGACAGAAGATATTGTCTTGGGCTTTCTTCTAGAAGTACAAGATTTCAACAGCCATGGCAGCCACTCATCATGGGATCCTTTTCTGGCTCCCACTTTGAAAAGTGGCAGAAACCATTTTTTTGAGTGGTGTCTTAGTTAGGGTTTTACTGCTGTGAACAGATACCATGACCAAAGCATCTCTTGTAAGGACGACATTTAACTAGGGCTGGCTTACAGGTTCAGAAGTTCAGTCCATTATCAAGGTGGAAACATGGCAGTGTCCAGGCAGGCCTGGTGCAGGAGTAGCTGAGAGTTCTACATCTTCATCTGAAGGCTGCTAGCCGGGGTCCTGGCTTCCAGGCAGCTAGGATAAAGGTCTTAAAGCCCACACCCATAGTGATACACCTACTCCAACAAGGCCACACCTTCTAATCATACCACTCCCTAGACTAAGCATATACAAACCATTACAAGGGGAGAGGGTTGAATTTCAGATGCTGTCAGCATTGATGCTATTAGACACAGTATTAAACTTGTGCTTATGTAGGAAAACACTCATATTTACATACACATTTATATAACATATTAAAAATGATAAAGAAATGATGTATCTGTTAACAATGGCTAAGCCTGTATTATACCACACAAATTGGGAAACATGCCATGATAACCCAGACCTAGGTGTTTTGTGCGGTGATTTTGAGCACAGTCCTCTTCTGTGAGCTGCCTACCCATCAAAATTCTAGGGTTCCACTCTGAACACATGGAGTTGAAGCTTGGGATCTTGGGAAAGCCTTGTGACACACCAAATAACCTTGAGAACACTGGCATCAAAGATGGTGCAGATCACTGACCGGGACGGTCACTCTGGTGGTGGAACGTCATCGCTGAGGTAGAATACACGACCAAAATTTACTCAAGGGGCTGAAAAGATGGCTCAAGTGGCTAAGAGCACTTGTTGCTCTTACAGAGAACCTAGATTTCATTTCCAGCAGCCACAAGATGGTTCACAGCTATTAATAACTTCTCTTCCAGGGAGTCCAGTGATCTCTGACTTCTGCAGGCACTAAGCACACATGGGGGTGTACTTATATATACAGGCAGGCAAAGGACTCGTACTAGTAAAATAAATAAATCTAAAATCTAAACGACAAACAAACAAACAAACAAACAAGCAAACCAACCACTTGTTCAGACTAGCCCACTATATTTAGACTTGGGAGTAAGAAGTGACAATACCAAGTATCTTCACTAATATACCATGACTCCAAGGTAAAAATTCTTACTGTATCCTACACTGTCCAAACATGACCAAGGTTTTGCCAGCCCCTGCTAGAACAGCCTGCAGGGATAAGGAGATACATACCAAGATGTATAAAGAGACATACCAAATTCAACAAGTCCTGTACCAGCCAAGGCAGAGGCTGATGAGAACATGAGGGGACCTAGTCCAGAGCCCAGGTGGGGCAATCAAACCATATGGGTTTTCCACAAAAGCTCTGGGGTGCTCTTGGTTTATTTAAGATGGGCCCTGGCTCCTAAAATCCTGCTGTCCCGTGTTTAAGGAGGGCATTGTTGCTGATGACTGCTCAGCCTCAGAACATGCTCATTTGCACTCCTCAATACCACGTGCCATTGGGGTGCATCTTGGGACATTCTATGACCCTGATATAGGCATCCAATGCCTGGGACACTGTCATGGTTTGTATATGCTCTGCCCAGGGAGTGGAACTATTTGGAGGTGTGGCCTTGTTGGAGATTAGGTGTGCCACTGTGGGCGTGGGCTTAAGACCCTCATCCTAGCTACCTAGTAGTCTTCCACTAGCAGCCTAGAGCTTCCAGTGGGCTTCAGTAAACTGGAGAGGCTTTGGTAACTGCAGGTGTTAGCAAACTGGAAAGCCTACTCTTTTTTTTTTTGGTTTTTCGAGACAGGGTTTTTCTGTGCAGCCCTGGCTGTCCTGGCACTCACTTTGTAGACCAGGCTGGCCTCGAACTCAGAAATCCGCCTGCCTCTGCCTCCCGAGTGCTGGGATTAAAGGCGTGCACCACCACGCCCGGCAAGCCTACTCTTAATACACTTAAAATATTCATCCTTGCCAGGCGTGGTGGTGCACGCCTTTAATCCCAGCACTCGGGAGGCAGAGTCAGGCAGATTTCTGAGTTCAAGGACAGCCTGGTCCACAAAGTGAGTTCCAGGACAGCCTGGGCTATACAGAGAAACTCTGTCTCAAAAAAAACCAAAATAAATAAATAAATAAATAATAAAAATTAAAAAAAAAAATCATCCTTATGCTCTACGACTTCTGGTACCAAAATCTGTATTAGGGTTCTCTAGAGGAACAGAACCAAAAGAATGGAAAAAAAATATGCATATATACATGTACATTACATTTATTTTCATGTTTATATGTGTTTATACACACATATATACGTAAATAGGAAAAGTGGATTTATTAGAAATGGCTTACAGCATGTGGTCCAGCTAGTCCAACCATGGCTGTCTACCCAGCTGACCAGGTTTTGGTTAATCTCAGACATGGTCGAGGTGACAACTAAGAATAGCTGTCACACATGGATTTTAGACTTGTGGCTCCTCAAGCTGTCAGAGAGCATGGCTGTGTAGGAAAACCCCACCCACTGAGAAACAACTGCCAGTGACCGGCCATGACCGTTTAATCCATACCCCAGGAAAGTCATGCCTGATCCACCGTCTGGCTCTCAGCACTGTATCCAGGAACCTGATTCACGGGCACAGTGAGAGGAATGGGGATGAATACTTACCAATCTAGCTCAGCAGAGACACACTGGAATGCCAGTTTATTGGCTTACCCCTGAGAATACAAAAGCTTAGCATGACTCAGACAGGGAGTCACATGCTGTTTGGGAAAGAAACCCAGAATTAAGGTAACTGGGCATTGTGAGGGTTGACGGTGCCAACCCACTGCCAGTCATTGCCCCCCCATCCGGAATCTGAGGCATTCTAACAAATTCCGATTTTCCCCACATTTCTAGGGTCTTCAAAGGGCATCACCATGCTGCTTCAATGATGCCCCATCAGATGCGCTACGCTGTTTACAGGCTCTGTAGAAACTTGGGGTAGAGCCACATCCACATCTTTGAATATTGTATCACCATATTCATGGAAAACCATTCATCACAGCAGTTCTCGCCACTCCTAGGACCTCAGATACTGGGACCTCTGAGGCAAAGACCCTTCTCCAGGAATGTGTTCTCTGGGGCCAGAGTGCTACCCTATAACTCTGAACCCATCTGGTCTTGATTTCTGGCGTTATCATGAATCCCGAATAATATTATTATACTTAGAGATGGTGGGACCAGGGACCTACAAACCAGTCCAATCCCTCAGTAAACAATTCCCATCACTAAGGTTTTACCCACATCTTAGTTGAGTATTTTATCTGAGAAGGGGCCTAGCACTTAAAACACTTGGCAACTTACACTTAGTCTCACACGTAGAATACTAGATGTGGCGATCTCTCAAAGCTGACCCCGAAAGGGCTTATTTAGGACTGGGAGGGACTCCCTTTCAGTTTGCAGCTTTATTCTACAACGGTAACTCACAGGACCACCGTTGAGTGTGGCTGACCTCTCTCCAATTTCCTCACATCCAGAAACCAGGACTAGTGAAGGGACCGCCAAGCAGAAGGTAAGCCTCCCTGGAACATCCGTGGCTTGTTGTTCATCATAGCTTATTTGGTAGAATGCTTGCTTAGCATGCATGAAGCCCTGGAGTTTGATTCTCCATATCCTATAAACCAGACATAGTAGTGCCTATGTGTAATCCCAGCACGCAGGAAGCAGGAGGCGGAGTGCAAAGGCACGTTCATGAGACTAGCCTTACATGCCTGGGATATCCCCCCTCTGTCTGTGTCTCAGACAGACAGACAGACACACACACACACACACCTTAATGTAATGGTAACAAGTACTGAGTAGGAAAGGCTCAGAGTCATTTGTGTAGACTTCTCTTGCAAATGTTTTAGCTTTTACACCTCTAGCTTTTTCCGGTTCTAAAATGGAATGGTTCTTTGTGAAAATAGAACCCTTTACACCGTCAGCTGTTTTTGAGTAGTCTACTAAGCAGCCCTCAGAACCGCCCATTTAATACATACAGTCCTTGCTGAGCTAACGGCTTAAGAGCAAGGAGAGCCCGCCACCATTAAACACAAACACAAACAGGCACACATGTGCACGCGTCCATACACACCACACACACAACAGCAGAACCGCTTTTGGAAACAATTTCTGTATTTCAATTTTATTTTTACAAAAAGGCAACAAGAATAGCAAGGGGGAGGTAGTAAGAATGCTTGCTTGGTCACTCAGGGGGAAGAGATGGCCTCAGGCAGCAGGAGGGGGCCAGTCTGCTCTTCCCTGCCTCAGTTTCTAACAGCAATAAACAAAGAGAAGTCCAAGACAGGACTAGCTGGGGTTGGGTTAGCAAAGTCACTGTATTAGACCAACAATGAGACAAAAAAAATCCAAACAAACCAAAAACAAAACAGACAGACGTCACACGGCCCCATCCAGAGGTAAGGCTTAGTCGGAACACTACTGGGGCCTTGACTCTAGGCAGGCTGAGGAATGTTTTGGCGGTCGCCTGGGTCTGTCTCTCCAAGGATTATTATAGGGGCCACGAGCAAAATGCCTTGGGAAGCCCCTATGTACTATCGGGGCCTGACGCTGATGACAGGGTGGGCGGAAGTTGGGCACAGGTGGCTGGGGATAAAAGCTAAAGTCGCCCTCAAAGGCATATCCAGTGTGGGTAGGTGGGGGGCTATCGGAATGGATATAGAATTCGTCTGACTGGAAAACAGGGTCTGAGGAAAAATAGGAAACTTGAGGATAGAGTGGGAATGGGGGCATGTGCTGGGGCTGGGGCAGGGGACATCCTAGTAGGGGTGGGGGCCTTATGGGCAAGCCAGGGGATGGGAGAAGGGGAGGTGGCCTAAAAGGACAATGTGGAGACGGGGCAAACACCTGAGGGCCTAGGTTGTCTTGGGGCTGCCTTTCCTCTACCTGGCCTGAACTTTCCCACGCCTCAAAACCAGGCTCCCATGAGTCTCGCTGGGGCAATTCCACACCCCATGCATCGGCCATGTGGGCCAGCAGCAGGTAGGAGAGCTTGCGGTGCGCATGCTCATTCCAGTGCACGCCATCTCCCTGCAGGTGCTTTCTGGCTTGCCGGAAGTGGAAATTTAAGTCCAGCACATCGAAATAGTGCTTTGTGGCTTCCGCATGGCTATAGAAATTGGCTTGGGTCACTTTCTTTTTCAGGGTGGCTACCGAGATCCGGGGGTACTGGCCCTTACACTTCTGTGGGAGGAAGGCCGCCTTGATCTTGTCACCCAAAGGCATAGCAGTGTTCCACACTAGCAGGCACGACTTGGGCAGCACCTGGTCCATGCGCCCAAACAAGTTCTCCAGGTTCTGCCTGTAGCTACTCAAGGAATTCCGCCCATACCTGGAGACGTCCCAGAGGCAAGAGTTCATAATGATCACATCTGGGGCGTGATTGCCGGACTGGAGCTCCTCTAGGACGCTCTCCATGTACTCAGAGTAGACCCGCGTGAGGAAGTAGAAGCGCACCAGATGGTGGTCAGAGCAGAACTCGCGCACCTCGCGGTAGTCCGTGCGGTTGTGCAGGGTATCCAGCTCGCCTCCCATCTTCAGCTGGTCCTTCTCAAAGCTCAGCTCCCCCTTGGTCCTGAGCTGCTTGTTAGTGAGCAGGCAATCCTTCTGCAGCAGGAGCACCAGGTCCTTGTACACCGCCCTATGCACAGAGTCCCCAAGGACGACCACAAACTTGTTGTGGAGTAGCTGCTGTACTTCGGAGGCCAACAGGCGGACCATGGTGCCTGCGGTGTGCCTCTTAGCTCCCTCTTTTGCACAAGCTGGGTCTGGGAACTGCTAGAACAGAAGAGAGAGCGCTGGGAGGGACTCACCCTTAGGCAGAGCAGCAAGCTTTAAGAAAGATAGGGGAAGTACTGTTGGGAGCTGCCGCCTGAGGGTGCCGCCCTTCTCCCCCACCCCGCCCCCCATGGCGAGGAGGGAGGAACACTGCAGGCTTCCCGAAGGCTGAGCCTGAGGGCTGGAAGGAGGAGGTAGGGAGGGAAGAGGGCAGGAGCAAGCGGGAAGCCCTCCTACATCTGCAATCTCATTTAACTATTGGGCAGCTCATGGCTGCCCAGGCTCCATCCAGCCAAGAGGCAGGCACCACCTGTAACCACTTAAGACAAATTAACATGCAGATGCGGTGGCTTACGTTTAGATTCGATCTTCTCTGATGGGCCACATAGTTCCCTGTCACCTCCACCAATTACCATTTCTTGAAGCTCAAACCATATTTAATATGTTAATGATCCAAGCACTTGACTGGGGAGATAGAAGAACTGGGCAGGCTGCTCAAATCCCCAGAACTGACAAGCAGATCCCAGTTTACCTGTCGGCTTGCCTTGCCAAAATGGCAGGCTTCAGATTCAGCAAGAGAACCTATCTCAAAAAGTAAGGCCTTCGTGCAGGCAGCCTTGCCAGGTGATGGCCGTCTTTAATCCTAGCATTTGGGAGGCTGAGGCAGGCAGAACCCTCAGAGGCTAGCCATGTCTAGTACGTTCCAGATGGGCCAATGCTACATGGGGAAGTTTGTCTCAATGAACAAATGAATGTGAAGAAAAAGAGTGGAGACTCCGAAGAGGGAGGGAGACATGCCTCTGGCCCAGAAGGATGAAATTACATCTCCTCTAAAATAAATAAATAGCCAGGCAGTGGTGGCGCACGCCTTTAATCCCAGCGCTTGGGAGGCAGAGGTAGGTGGGTTTCTGAGTTCGAGGCCAGCCTGGTCTACAAAGTGTGTTGTTCCAGGACAGCCAGAGCTACACAGAGAAACCCTGTCTCAAAAAAACAAAAATAAATACATAAATAAATGAATAGGAAGATTCATTTGAGTGTACTTGTGTGTGCACACACCACCCTGCAATGCCACCCACACACCTACAATTAATTAAAGGACTCTTGAAATGTAGGCATCAGAGAGAGAGAGAGAGAGAGCTCTAGTTGAGTCCTCTTTCTTCACAACCAAAGAGAAACCTCCAATGAGTCTCAGTGTCTCACCTTTGTCCTAAGGGTGGTGTGGGTTTTTTTTGGGGGGGGAGGGGGCAGAAATGGGGGAAGACGTAAATATCAAACTTGATTTTCCCTTTCTCCTGTCAATCTAGTTAACCCGCATGTCCCCAGGGACTGAGCTAAGTAGAGAAAAGGTCTTGCCTTATTAAACACTTTGGATGAATGAAATGCTGACGGATGTGGGACTCGGCTTCAAAACCTCAAAATTAAAGTGCGATGGTGCACACGCCTTTAATCCCAGGGCAGCAGAAGCAGAGGCAGGAGGATCTCTGTGAGTTCAAGGCCAGCCTGGTTTACATAGCCAGTTCCAGGTCAGCCATGGCTATGTTATGGGACTGTCTCCAAACACACAAAACTGCAAGTTACCTTCATTCGACTTGCCATCTAGGATTCTTTTCCTGAGACAATTAAAGAGGTAGAAACACACTTCATACTACCAACAAACTGACCAGGAGGGGCACAGAATTCACTTCAAGTACTTAGTGTCGGCCACTTGAGAATGGCAAGATCATATAAGCATGTTAAGTAGGCACAGGTGGATAGCTGGCATGGTACTGTCAATCATTATTTTCTGAGAAAGGTTTTGCTGTATATTCCAGGCTGGCCTTGAACCCCCAATCTTCCCATCTTGGCCTCTGAGAGCTGGTGTTAGAAGTATGCACCACTACATCTGAAACTTCTGGGTCTTACGAGGTGGCCCCTCCTATCCTGGAATTCACTATATAGACCAGGCTGGCCTTAAAGAACTCAAAGAGATCGGCTGCCTCTGCCTCTCAAGTGTTGGTATTAAAGGAAAGAGACAACCGGGCTCAACTAACAAATTAAAATGTTAAGGCTATGCAGCTTGTGGTCCCAAGTATAAATTAAGAAAATAGGGAGAACAGCGAGTTCTCATAGAACAGGTAAAAACACTCACCTGTCTTTACCCATTATCACGTAAACATTATAATCAAAAAAAGTTTTGCAGGGAACCTTTATTCCCAGCACTTGGGAGGCAGGCAGGTATCTATGAGTTAGAGGCCAGCCTGGTCTACTTAGTGAGCTCTGGGGACAGCCAAGGTTACGAAAAGAGACCCTGTCTCAACAAATCCAAAAAGAAAGATCAAAAACATCAGCTCATCATCACGAGGCAGCAAACGAGGCGTTAATGAGGAATCGCACCCACAGGGCTGCAGGTGCTGCTCGGCTGACAGTGCTCACGGAGAACAGGCAGAGCCAAGAGTCCGATCCCCGTTCCCACATCACCAGGGGTGGAGGCAGAAGCTGCAATCTCAGGGCTTGGGAGGTAGAGAGGTAGGAAGATCAGAAGTTCAGGGTCATCTGTGGCTACAGAGTGAGTCTGAGGCCAGCTTGGTGAACACGAGACACTGTCTCAAAAGACACAAACAAGCAAGTCAACAAACAAAAAACCCAAACAAACAAAAACAACAGAGAGAAAGAAAGAAAAGAGAAAAGAAAAGGAAAAAAACAAACCTGAGTTAAACATTATTTGTCCTCTGAGCTCACAATCCCTGAGAAACTGGGCTTGGTATTATATCATAGGACTATGTAATGCTAGCTCTTGGAAGCACGAGGATAACCCTAAGCTCTTAGGCCAGCCTGGTCTACATAGTAAGACCTTGTCTCAAAATACCAAAAAGGAAAAGGAGGTAGGGGGAGGAACCTCACTGATAATTGTAATATAAGCCAGGTGCGGTGGTGCAAACAAACCTGTAATACAATATGGGAGGATCAGTGGTTCAAGGCCAGCCTCAGACAGAAACATACCAGATGACACTTCTTTGGAACCAAGATACTATATGGGGGGGGGGGGGGCGCGCGCAGGTATTGTTTATTCTCCTAAGTCTGCAGGTCTTCATGGAGACCTGAGTGTCAGATCCTGAGGCTGGAGTTCCAGGCAGTTGTGGTAGGTGCTGGGCTCTGAACGGTGGGGCTCTCAATCTGAGCAAACTCTCCAGCCAGGATGTACTTAAAACAACCCTGCCAAGATTGATTCTCAGTGAGCAAGCTACAACAGAACAGCAGTTTAACCATGTGCAATGGTTCATCTGCCATCGGGGTTCTACAAGACCAACGGAGGCGAGATAGCAGGCAAGGGTTTTGAACATAGTGCTGGTATTCACAGAATGGCTCTTGGGTGACCTACAGAAAGCATCATTCTCTCCATTCCTAATCTATAGGAAAGGTTATAGAGAGATTGGAACTAAGATTTACTCATTTTATTCCTAGGCAGCTAACTACCCAGAGCGGATGGTTGTGTGTACCTGGGGGCGGGGCTGGAGAGAATAAATATACCAAATCATTCAAGCTTGAGACACCAATATTGAACAAGGTGTTAGCATAACCCAGGAAGACGAAATGCCACAAGTTGTGACTTCCCTGTGGGAAAGGGTGGCTCCCGGTATCTTCACCAGGGCACCTTGGACCACACACTGCTCCCAAGGATCAGGGCCAAATCAAGCAGAGTTGTCTACAAGAATTCTCCACTGTCCTCCGGGGGAAGAAGGGGGAGATAGCATGGAGGAGGAAGAAAAGGAAGCGTTCCAGTGAGCAACTGAACCCAAAACTCAGAGAGGAGGAGGCAACAACCGGACCAAGTCAGACACCCTCTGCCCTGTGAGACAGAACAGGCTCCGCCGGAATGGCACTCACTCGATACACGGCAAAACCTAAATGCCGCTTTTAGTGGACAGAGAGAACAGTCAGAAAAAGGGTGAATCATCTCAGGTGGTTAACAAAGACCAACCGGTAACTTCCAGTTCCGGGTCTTATTTATAAGAACTGAAACAAAAACAAAAAACAAACAAAAAAAAAAGGGCGGGGGGATTTGCATACAGGCAGGTTAGAGAAATTTGCTAAACTCCCTTAGTAGTTTTTGGATGCTATTTTACACGGACTCACATAATGAGAAGGGAACACACAGTGGGTCAGCTGTTGTCTCAGCCGGTGTGGTGGTCAAACACCTATAATTCCAGCACAAGGCGCAAGGATGAATTTTACTCCAAAAGACTAAAATGAGTTGGCCTCTTCCCTGCAGGGGAGAGATAAGAAAAAGGCTACCAAGGACAGATAAGGTGGGAGCTGGTCCTACAGAGAGATGTGCACAAGTGCCCAAGGCTGTCTGAGGAGAGGGCGGGATTGGAGGCAGAGGGGTAAAAGACTGTCATGGCCACCTACAATTCCACTCTTAAAATGGGGCCCGCTTCCCCAAATCCTAATTACTTTCTGTTTTGCTGCAAGATCTGGGGCTGTAATGCTGTGGGAGCAATATGCATTAATGATGGCTACTGCTATAAAAAAAATGACTTTCAAAGAACTTGCTTGTATTTCTCAATTTGGGGATGATTAATTTTTCAGTAGCTTCATAAGGCATAAATTATAAATCTTTCACTGTTACTTCATAGCGATCCCAAGCCAAACCCAGAGCATTTATTTTTCATTAATCAATGTTTTATAATAATTAGGTTAGTTTTGGAAGACTGACAATGAGCTAGGCCAGTTGCCCTAGGGATGGGACAGAGGTTTTAAATCATACAGACAGACCTGACAAAGGGGTGCTGCCTGCCTGGGCTTCCTGCAGGAAAAACACGTAAGGAGTTTAATAATTTCATGCATCTGACTAAATACCTACTGTGACATTATACTAGGATTAGAAATAGCTCCTTTCTGTTTAAAGGCATTTTGGGAGAATCTAATTTATTATCTATCATATCTATCCATCCATCTATTTTTTTTTAAGACTGGGTCGCACTACGTAGCTTAGAACTCAACGATGTTTAGATCAGGTTGGCCTTGACCATGGGGAGACCTGCCTGCTTCTGCATCCTGAATGCCGAGATTTAAACATACCCATCTCAAATCAGTACTTTTGACTTTTCCAAGATCTCTTTCAATGTTAAGGCATTGCATGTATAGACAAGAAGGTGCTTATTTCTAAGGGTACTCACATACTCGACTTTCCTAGGTTCTGGTATTAGTTTAAAGTTGAACTAAATTTGTCAAAAAAAAAAATCCATGGCCTATAATGGGCCTACATTAGATTGGACCAGGCCTACTAAGACAATTAAGGATCCTAGGGTGGTCCACAAAGCCTGCCTGCCTTCCAACTACGGGCTATGGGTATTCTGGGGGAGGGGCAGTCACTGGACCCTGAACTGGGAAGTCACTAGACTTGATTTGAGGTAAGTTAATATCCACCAAAAATTATAGAAACAATATTTTAAAGGTGGCCTTAGGGTCATATCAAACACATAAAAGTCCTGTGACGAATGTGGTTACATGTGGTTACAACGAAACCACTGCTGGGGAACCACTGGCAGGACCCAGTCTCCTCCTCCCAGGTGGCGCTACCTGCTTACCAGGCCTCAGCGCTTTGGCCTAATTATTAAAAAAAACAAAAAAAACAAAAACCAAAACCTAGTTTCCAGTGTGTGTCAGGGCCTTGACAGCTGTCACCTTGCACATTTAACCTCGTTGACACTTGTGACATAAATGGAAATTTGAACCAGGAAGATGCCTGCCTGCCTTTCAAAGTGAGTTCCAGGTGACCTCAATACTGCTTAGGCAGGAGTTGAGATGGCCTTGCTAGCCTGTGGCTTTATGATACCTCACACTAACGCCTAATACTGCGATTCTTTTGAAAAAAAAAAAATCGATTACATGTTTACAAATTACAAGCTTAAAAACTCTTAAAGCAGTTAGAGCCCAGCCCAGTCTACAGAGTGAGTTCCTGGATAGACAGGGCTACACAGTGACGCCCTCCCTCGAAAAATCAAAAACAACAACAAAAAAAACCCAAAACAACAAAAACCCGACTGTTTCATATGGGCTATATAAAGAAATGTAAGGAATAAATTTAAGAATGAGACAGAAACCCCTAACACTTGATACGCAGACACTTTTTAGGGGAAAATAGATCTTTTGGACAATTTGGAGTGTCTTTTAATTTTTTTCGAGACAGAGTTTCTCTTTGTAGCCCTGGCTGGCCTAGAACTCGGGGAGAATTCCTGCCTCTGCCTCCCGAGGGCTGAAGATTCAAGGTGTGCACACCGCCGTGGATCTTTTAAACAATTCGTGAGAGTTTCATTTCAACCGCATACAGCGATGCGGAATTTTAACCTCACCATCTCGAGTCGTCAGTTCAAGTTCCCCTATAATCTGTCTAACAGGGGAAGGAAAATGCTCCAAGAAACAACAGTGCCATACTGGTCTCAGTCTGGAAACTCATTTCTCAGAGCCTCGGTTTCCCCCTCCAGTAACAGAGGGGATGAGAGGAGACCCGGTGTCTCAAAGGCCTAGTCACGCCTGCGGGACACCGGGCCCCTTTTCAACTCCAGCGCAGCAAGCTGGCCCCACTCTAGAGAAAGCCCGAGGACCCGAAGCCCCCACCCCACCCCCACCCCGGGGTCCCCCTTCCCACCGAGCGCAAAGGCAGACACGTACCTCCTGGGTTAGGTCAGCAGCCGAGTCTCGCCGGGAGCCACCTACATCTCAGGCTACCTCCCCGTGGGCTGACCCTGCGCTCAGCATGCAAGTCACTAGTCCTAAGGTTAGCTCCCACCCTTCTAAAGTCTCGCTGCTCCGAAAAAGAAAGGTAAGTTTCCTTGGCTCCACCTCCAGGCCTGTCCTACCGCCTGGCCTTCAAAGCCACATTTTTAAAGCGCTGTTTGCACAGCCTGTGTCCGGTCCTCTCCCTCCCACTCACTCCTCCTTTGACTTTAATTTGGCTTCCAATCGCATCAAACCCGAAGACGTTTGTCAGTAAGTCACCACTGGCTCCTTGGCTTCCTTTCAAAGGCCGATTCTCGTCCTTCCCAGCTGCTGTTGAACATACGTCTGCAACCTCCTGAGTCCGTGTCACTGGCCCCGCTGGGTCCTGTCCTCCCCTGGAGCCTTTGCCGTACCTCTCTTCTCTCCCAGGAGACTCCCTCAAAGTTGCTCTTTCTCAAGGCCCTCTTCCACCTTGGTCTCAATCACCCTCAAGCCTTGGAGCAGTCCCTACCTTACCCCAGAAAGTTCTGGCTTTGGCCTCAGCCAGATTGTAAATGGCTTCTCTTCCCTAGACTCAGGAGGAAGAAGACAAAGGACCACCCATCACCTTATCGATACTATTTGTATGCAGATAACTCAGAGTTAGGCAATAAAGCCACCAGGCTGAGAGGGAGGGCCCGGGATTTGGCCCTGGGGTTAGATCCAGCTGGAGTTCCCGGCCAGATCTGCACTCTGCCTGCTTTAGGCCTTCTGGCCCAGAGGGGAGGGCAGCCTAGTAAATTACTAGCGATTTCTCAACAGTTGATAGCTAGCAAGATGCTGCCACATTTTAAACCAGCCCATTCTCTACCCCGGAGTCGCCAGCTCCCGGCATTCAGGTGTGTAAAGTTCTTCCGTGGGGGAAGGGAGGAATAACAACAATGGCTTTCCAGACTCTCCAGGGTTCCTGATCCTCTCTCCAAACTGACAATTCCTAAGACCTTTCCCTCCTGACCTTTGGACAATCTTCCTCTAGGTAAATGCTGGCGGTGGACTGGAATGTCTGCTCTTGGTGTTCAGAACTTCACTTCTGGATGGAAATATAGGACTGGGTGGAAGGAAACTCCATCCCCAAGGCTGGTTCGAGTCATTTTAATTTTTCATAAATGGCTTTTCCCACTCTTCTCGAAACATCCAAATCCTTACAATGCTAGCTCAACTCAACTATTTCTATTTATTTCTACTTTATTGGGAGTGCTAAGGATTCAACCCAGGGTCTGACTCATGTTACACAAGACCTGTACATCTTCATTATATACTGTGTAACGGATTGCACGTTAATAATATTAATCAGCATAGTAGATAACATATGGGTATACATTCTCTCATTATATATGTAAGGTAGAACCACCTGCATATTGAAAATATGGTCTAGGATTTTGCAACATTTTCAGGAGGTGGTGGTGGTGGTGGAGGTGGTGGTGGAGGTGGTGGTGGTGGAGGTGGTGGTGGTGGTGGTGGAGGTGGTGGTGGTGGTGGTGGTGGTGGTGGAGGTGGTGGTGGTGGTGGTGGAGGTGGTGGTGGTGGTGGTGGAGGTGGTGGTGGTGGTGGAGGTGGTGGTGGTGGAGGTGGTGGTGGAGGTGGTGGTGGTGGAGGTGGTGGTGGTGGAGGTGGTGGTGGTGGTGGTGGTGGTGGAGGTGGTGGTGGTGGTGGTGGTGGAGGTGGTGGTGGTGGTGGTGGAGGTGGTGGTGGTGGTGGTGGTGGTGGTGGTGGTGGAGGTGGTGGTGGTGGTGGTGGTGGTGGTGGTGGAGGTGGTGGTGGTGGGTGTGTCCCCGATCATCTGGGATCAAACACAGGATCTGTTTAAGATCAGTTTTGTCAGAGATTCTTCCTCTGTCCTTCAGACAGCTGTCTCCTTCCTCCTTAATGCTTGGTTTGCTACTTCAGGTAACTCGCCCTGTCCTGCAGGCTGTCCTCACTTGGGTTCCTCCCGCCTCCACATGCCAACTGGTCTCAGGAGTCCTCTAATCCAGGTCTCCTCCATGTGCCCTGGCTTGCCCATCCATCGCCCTATGCCTCCTCACAGCGGACATTCACAGTGGGTCCTCACAGGCCAGTCAGGTGAAAACTTAGTCTACTTACAGAGAAATCAACAGAGGCTATGCAAAATAGCCCAAGACTGCTCAGCTGGCAAAAGCCAGAACTGAAGAAGTCTTCGGATGAATTAGATAAGATTGGTGCTTAGGTTTCCTTTCTTTGGGTTAAAAAAAATTATATATATATATATATATATATATATATATATAATTTTTTTGAATATATAATTTTTTGAAACCATATATATATATATGGTTTCAAAACCTGAGCTTTTAACCCAGCTATACATATTTGTTCAAATTAAAAGAAGGAAGTAAAATTATCTAGAAAGAAAAATATGCATGTGGTTTCCCTCCTGGTTATTCTCTGCCAGGAAAACTATTTTGCACGCTACTTTAAACGCTTCCACAAGGACACAAAGCAGGCACAGAGCTTCTCTGGTTTGTTATTACTAATTAGCCTTCTTACTTGCGGTGAAATGAAGCATTTCACCGAGGGTTTAGCAACACCAATCTGGTAACATTGTTTCAGGCTCCTCTGGCGATCTTTAAGTGTTTAAACTTGCTTATCCTTGTGTTCCTCTTAAGAAGCCAAGGAAATCGGTACTTTTCTTTTTACACACTCAAAAAACAAGGTTGACAGGGAATGAGCTCCCGGCTTGACAGTCACAGGCTTATGGGACGCAGGGCTGGGGTGCCAAGCCTCTGTGGTCAACCACAACAGACAGGATTGCATAGACAATAAATAGATACCGCACCTCCTTTTCCCTTCAACATGGAACTGGCTGTTTTACTGTATCTTTTTCTTTTTCTTTTCTTTTCTTTTTTTTTTTTTAAGGAGTTTAATTGTTTACCAGTGTAGACCACATAGCTAACAGCTTGTCCTTTGGTGCCACCAAGTCTGGTGCCTGGAGTTCCCCCCCCCCCCACCTGCTCGTTGACTCCTTACAGTAGAGATCTGAGAAACGATGATCGGTCTGAAAATTTAAATGTATATTTAAAAGAGAATGGGGAATCTCCCAAGATCTTACTTCCTTAGTTAGGTAGGGAGGAGGAGGGGGAGGAGAAGGAGGAAGATAGCCTGGGCTACAAGAGACCCATTATCGAAAGAAAAAAAAAAAACAAACCCGAAAACAGAAAGCTGGGGAGTACTTACTTATGGAAACCACTGGTGACTTTTTTAAAAAAGGTGTCTCTCTGTTGATTCTAGATCCTTCCCTAGATAGAGTCCTTTCCTGGCTGTAGATCAGAATGGCCCAGGCTCTGTCTTCGGGGTAAATAAGTTCAGCACTGGGTGCTGCAACTTTCACAAGGCAGTGTCTGGGGAGGTGATGCCATTTCCGGTGGCCTCTGGGGCAAATGACAGGATACTGCATTTGCTCTCTTGCTTTAGGAACAATAATGACCGAAGTTTTAAGACTGCGTCATTAACGTGGACGAAACCTGACGTGGTGGGTAGGCTCTGAATTCATTTTTATGTTGCCTTCCCTCAGTAATTTGAATGTGACCCTTTCTGTTCTCTAAGAGTTTGGGTCCTCCGTTTTTACTATGCCGGGCGTGGTGAATACGAAGCAGAAAGCATTAGGCGTGGGAAAGAGAAGTTGAGGGGAGAGATTTGGGGAGATGAGAGATTTCTCCCTTTACTTCTCATTTAGTAGCCTTGATCCTGTGTTGGGGGAGGGGAAGGCTCTGTTTTTAACCCAGCCTCCCTCTCGGTCTGCACGCAGCTCGGTAGGGGGGATGACTGCCCCTCCACAGCTGGGAGTCGGGATATAGGTCCAAGGTAGTCCAGAAAAAGTCAGAGCTGTGACCAGGAGCCAGGTAAATGCGGGAAAGGTCAGAGTCAGCCCAGTCCCTTCGACTCCCTCTCGCAGACTCCCACTGGAAACTGTCATCTGCTGTGAAAGAAAGGGCCTCTGATTCAGCAGATAAGCTCTGGCCTTGGGTTCTGCTGGGGATGATCTCACTGGGGGGGTGGGGGAGGGAGGGACTCTCACCTCCTACGAATACCGAGATGAAAGAAGGAGGAAATGAATCAGAAAAAAAAAATCAAAACCTAGGAGAAGAGAAACTTAAAAAAACAAAACAAAAAAAACAGCTTTAAAAAAAATAGTAGGGCTTTTTAATAGGTGTTCTAAACACTTCAGAGCAAGCATTAGAATTGAGGTTACTGTTTGGTGTGTCCTTTGTATGTCTGTGTGTAAAACTCCGGCCCTGCCCTCTCTCCCTCTGAGCTCCAGCCCCAGCTTCTAACCTCCATCACAATAAACAGTAGAAAGTATGGAACCAGAAATACTCTGCAGTGAGACCAGTGTAGGCCCAAGCTCACAATCCCCGCACTCGGTAGGGCAGTAGCAGGATCTACACAAAGCCCAGGCCTGTAA
Organism: Mus caroli; assembly: GCF_978045245.1. Lineage (NCBI taxonomy): Eukaryota > Metazoa > Chordata > Mammalia > Rodentia > Muridae > Mus > Mus caroli. The sequence goes on from NW_028227271.1 coordinate 6,781,709, forward strand.
CCCGACTTTTGTCTGCTTAGTGGGCTCCTTTTTCTTCCACCCTTCTCCAGACCCCTTCTACCCTTTCAACCCCAGAACTCTAGGCTGGAGAGAAAAAGGGGTGGAGGGGAAAGGAGTCTACAATGGCCTTAGACTACTTCCTGCTGGTTAGGGGCGTTCCTTGGGCAAGTTTCATCTTCGCTGTCAAAAGATCTAATTTCTTCTTTCCTCTCTTTGCATACAACTATTATCCAACCACCAGTCAACCAGCCCTTCTACTGGGGCTCTAGTGTTTATACATCCTCTGATTAATCCCCAGAGTTCCAAACGGTCACACACTGGCCAAAAACTATCAAACTATCTGCAGCTGGCAAAATCACCCCCCTCCCTGCCAGTGCACGAGGTAAGCCACAGCGAGCTGCGGTGCACAGTCTGAAGCAGCTCCGTATCCCACGCCTGGGATTAAAACAAAGCATAGTCTTATAATATTTCTGTGTTAAAAAACAAACAAACGGGCTGGTGAGATGGCTCAGTGGGTAAGAGCACCCAATGCTCTTCCAAAGGTCCGAAGTTCAAATCCCAGCAACCACATGGTGGCTCACAACCACCCGTAATGAGATCTGATGCCCTCTTCTGTAGCTGTCTTCAGACAGTGTACTTACATATAATAAATAAATAAATAAATAAATAAATAAATACTTTAAAAACAAACAAACATAGGAGGAACAACACAGTACCCCCAGAGCTCCCTGAGACTAAACCACCAACCAAAGAAAACACATGGTGGGACTCATGGCTCTAGCTGCATATGTAGCAGAGGATGGCCTACTCAGTGGGTCATCAATGGGAGGAGAGGCCCTTGGTCCTGTGAAGGTTCTATGCTACAGTGTGGGGGAATGCCAGGGTCAGGAAGTGGGAGTGAGTGGGTTGGTGAGCAGGGGGAGGGGGAAGACGATGGGGGTTTTTGGAGGGGAAACCAGGAAAGGGGGTAACATTTAAAATGTAAATAAAGAAAATATCTAATAAAAGAAAAGAAAAAAAACAAGGGGGGGAAGGGTATGGGGGACTTTTGGGATAGCATTTGAAATGTAAATGAAGAAAATACCTAATTTAAATAAATAAATAAAAAAGAAAAAGGGAAAAACAAAAAACAAAATAAAACAAATTTCTCATTACACAGACCAGAAACTTAAGGTCATCCTTGACTGTAGGCCTGCGTTTGAAGTGAGTCTGAATTACTTAAGACCCTGCCAGAGGGGAAGGGGGAGCGTAAGGGGGAGGGAGGAGAAGAATGTGCTCCCATCTGAGAGGGGCGGTAGGGAGGGTGGGGGAGGGAGAGAGAGAGAGAGAGAAGACTGTATTCCCAAGACTCTTCTCTAGAAGCACCGCCAGCTACTTTGTCAGAAACATTCTATACAGATATTCCATAGCTGAAGAGATTTCTATATTCTCAAGTCAGGATAGAAAGCAGAAATTATCCTGCTGACAGACAAGGTTTCTCTGTGTAGCCCTGGCTGTCCTGGAATTCACTCTGTAGACCAGGCTGGCCTTGAACTCAGAGATCTACCTGCCTCTGCCTCCCAAGTGCTGGGATTAAAGGCGTGCGCCAACAGTGCCCCGCTTTTTGTTGTTGCTGAAGTTCTTTTCTACGGCAAAGTGAAAATAATCCTGGATTTGCCTAAGCAGAGCTCTCCAAGGCTCAAAGGTCCTGGGGTTGACAATACTGTTCAGTGGTAAAGCCAGTCAAGTGACCTGGAGCAAGAAGGCAGGCAAAGCTATCCTGTGGCGCTGCAGCCAGGCCTTGGAGCACGTGACTTGGTCATGTGACCCGCCCTGGTCTATGGGTCTCCACCCTCCAGCATGGAGAGCTCTGAACTCAAGCTCCCCAGGTTCTTAGTGCACCGGTGGTGGGATGGAGAGTAAAGCTATGGTGTGGGATAGGTGAACCCGAGACCTCTGGCTTTGGCGCCAAGGGACTCACATTTTTTTTTTTTTTTACGACCTAGGTGGTCAGAGAACTCCTCAGAATCTACTCTTTCATTTGCAAAATAATGGCAATAATCACCGCTATGGGAATGCTAAGACTGGGATGAGAACCTGGCACAATATGTCCATAAGACCAAAAAAAAAAAAATTTTTTCTCTATTCTCTCTCTCTCTCCCCCTCTTCCTTCTTCCTCTCCCTCCCTTCCCCGCCCCCCTCAGTCTCAGTCAGTTACAGCCACAGGCTTGTATGCTTTAGGGAATAGCCCAGTAGACAGGGGAAAGATGATACAGAGATGGGGAAAGTTGCCAGAGCCAAGTCCTTGCCCTAGTAAAGAGCCAGGATAGCACGCGCGCGTGCCTCTGTGTGTGTGTGTGTGTGTGTGTGTGTGTGTGTGTGTGTGTGTGTAGCTGCAAGAGACTGGGTGGACACTCCCCCTGGATGAGGAAGAGACTGGCGGCACCTGCCAGGCAACTTGTAGGGCTTGAGTTCTGTTTTTTCTCTGGTCTATCTCAGCAAGGTGGGTGAAGGCATAGCGCAGGCAAGGAGCTATATTTAACCAAGATTGGAGCTAGATTCTATGCTTCGCTATGTATCCCTGACTGACCTGGAACCCCCATATGTAGATCAGGCTATCCTTGAACTCACAGAGATCCACCTGTCTCAGAATCTACTCTTTCATTTGCAAAATAGTGGCGATAATCACCTCTATGGGAATGCTAAGACTGGGATGGGAACCTGGCACAATATGTCCATAAGACAAAAAACAAAAAACAAAACCAAAAAAAAAACCCAAACAAACAAACAAACAAAAAAATCCCTCTGCCCCTGTCTCCTGAGTGTTGGGATTAAAGGCTTGTGCCACCATTCTCAGCCATTTGTTTATTTGGAGACAAGGTCTCACTATGTGGCTCTAGCTTGCCATTTTCCATAAGTAGACTAGGCTGCCCTCCCTCTGCTTCTGCTGGGACTTTAAAGGATGCTGCTGAAGCTGATGATGGTCATTTCATACGCATGCATGTATGTGGAGGTATGGGTCTTTGCACAGGAGTGCAGGTACCTGCAGGGGCCAGCGGAGGCTATCAGACCCCATGGTGCTTGAGTTGCAGGTGGTTATGAGCCGTAAGACGTAGGTTCTGGGAACCCGACTCAGGTTTCGGGCAGAGCAGTGTGTGCTCTTAACTGCGGAACCACCCTTCCAGCTGTGTCTTTGCCTTATTGGTGTTCATTCACGTAAGACTGATATTACAAATTCGTAATTTACTTAAAGTCATGGCTTACTTGAGTCCAAGTACATAAAACCAATTTTTTTTTTTTTTTAGATAGTAGAAAATATTTTTAATGTAATGGCAAAAATAATGTGTTTTCCTCCCTCCTTTTTTTTTTTTTTTTGGTGGTGTTGGATATTAAACTTACAGTCTCAACGATGCTTGGCAAACATCTGTACCCTGTCCAGTAGTGTTCCTTCAACATCAACAACCCTTTATTAGTTCCGGCCACAGCTTATCTTTTTGAAGGGACACCCACCTTCTCTGTTTGAAAGGACAGTTGATTTTTCTTCTCTTCTAGGAATCGAGTGCTCTGAGTGGGCCAGAAATCAGCCCATTCAATATTTACATAAAGATGCATTTACCTCAGTCAGCGGGTGCTTGCATTCAGACTTAGGCTTGGCTACGGTTAAGTAATGGCGGAATTTAGCAAATCAAAAAAAAAAAAGCATGCCTTTTTTTTTTCTTTGCTTGTATGGATATAATGACCTGCATGGTTTTGGTTATTTCTCTTCTAAGAACTTGTGATCTGTGCCTTTAAGTATATATGAGTAAGTCAGCTGTGTATTAACTCAGCATTGGGGAAGCAGAGGCACAAGGGTTGCTGAGAGACTGAGGCCAGCCTGGTCTACATAGTGAGTTTCAGGCCTGCCAAACCTGCATGTTTAGACTCTGACAGGCACAGACACACACACACACACACACACATGAATAATCTATCTCCTCTAATAGCATATTAAGAATTGTGAGGAGGGGCTGGAGAGATGGCTCTGAGGTTAAGAGCACAGGCTGCTCTTCCAGAGGACCCAGGTTCAATTCCCAGCACCCACATGGCAGCTCACAGCTGTCTGTAACTCCTGTTCCAGGGGATCCAATGCCCTCACACAGACATCCTTGCAGTCAAAACACTAATGTACATAAATTAAAAAAAAAAAAAAAAAAAAGAATTGTGAGGAACTGGGGATGTAGCTCAGCTGTAGAATGCACGTGAGGCCCCAGGTTCATAACAAACACCTTCCCTTACATTTAAACCTAACATGGCAGTATACGAGGTTGGCAATTCCAGAACCCAGAGGGCTGACAGAGGACGATCACGGTGAGTTTGAAGCTAGCCTGGACTACTGAGTGAGACCCTGCCTTAGAAAAACAAAACAATAACAAAAGGATTTTGAGGGGCCTGTGTTGGGGGCAGGTTCTGATGTTTTGTCTTAATTCGGTTCCCAAAAATCAACTGGGAATCCACATGTCCAGATGCTGAGGGCTCCTGTCCCCAACTGGGTTTTGATTAGCAATAAAGAGCAGCAGCCAATGGCTCTTTATAGGGTGAAAGAGGCGGGGCTTTTAGGATTCCCAGGCAAGAAATGCATGGGAGAAGAAGAAGGGATTCCACCATGAGAGGGGCACGGGACTGACCATACCATATTGGGGAAGCAGAAAGATCAGAATTAAGAGCCCTCTGACAGGTAAGAACTTGGGAAAGTGGTCCCAAGGGCCAACCCCCCGACTGGGTCTGGGGTAGCAGAGATGAAATGTAGATTTTAAAAGGTGTTAACTAAGGAACATGGGAGGAGAGTGTGTGCTAGCCACAGGGAGGTTCAGGAAGCGCCTAGCCATTGAGCTAGTAAGGTATATTTTTTAAATACCTTAAATTTAATTTTAAGCATATTTTAAGTATAATTTTAAGTATATTTTAAGTATAATTTTAAGTATATTTTAAAATACTCTGTGTGTGTGTGTGTGTGTGTTTTCATTCATGAATCCAGAGAGCTCTGGCTAGAAGCACAGGACCACAGAGTGGATTAACAATTCACTGGAGAGATGATACCTCAATGATTAGATTGTGCACTACTCTTAAGAGAGGATCAGTTCCCTGAACTCTCAGCAAGTAGCTCACAACTCCAGCTCTGAGGGAGTCCAATGTCTCTGGCTACCTTGGGCACCTACACACACACACATACACACACACACACACACACACACACACAAACATGTTAGACAAATCTTTCTTAGAAAACCGAAGACTCTGGAAGCCAGCTGTGGTTGGTGGCAGACACCTGTAACCCTAGTTCTTGGAGAACTAGACCAAAAGGTCATGAGTTCTAACCCAGTCTGGACCAAGACCTTGCCAACACATAAATAAACCTAACTTTGAGATCTGAATCAAAACATCTCCTGAGCTCTGCTTCAGCAAGAGAACTAAGTTTGTACTAAGTCAGTATATGTCAACTTCTCCTTGGTTGTTGCTAAGCAAGGACTTAGGGAGGTTTGAGAATGGACGAATCGAGAGACCCAAGATGCCAGTCTGTTGCTATGCCTTGAATCTGTCCACAAGCTGTCTTGGAATCCTTTTGTGCATGGGCTCTGCAGGTCAACAGAGTCCTCATCTCTTGGGCCACTTGACTCTTCTACACCCATTTCCAGCGTCAGAAACGGAATGTTCGGACTGAGCAGCAGAGCTTTGGATTTGCTCTAGGTCGTGGTATGTGCCGGGGTGCGGCTCCACACAACCACAGGCAGCTTGGCTCAGTTCGCCTATTGGGTAGTTCTGGCAGATATCCCGAGTCCTACAGCAAATAAAGTTGTTAGGATAGTCAGCCGAGCGTGGCGTGCCAACCACTGATGCCTGGATTGTTCTTAACCGATCTTTTGAGAAAGGACAATACATTCCTGTTGGCCTCAGCCCATCTCTGTGTAGCTCAGCATGGAGACACCATCCTCAGGTTTTACAATGTAGGGATCCTCTTGCCTTGTAGCTGCTCAAGACATCCTGTGCCCTTAAGTCTCCAGTAAAGTGGGCTGGAGAGATGGCTCAGCCATTAAGAGCACTCACTGACTACTCTTCCAGAGGTCCAGAGTTCAATTCCCAGCAACCACACGGTGACTTACAACCATCTGCAATAGGGTCTGATGCCCTCTTCTGGTGTGTCTGAAGAGAGCAATAGTGTACTTATGTACGTAAAATGAATGAATAAATAATTTTTTAAAAGTCTCCAGTAAAGTGTGATTTGTGCAGTCTGGGTCATTGGCCCCTTCTCCTTGGTATCTCAGGTCCCTTCTGCCTGTGGCCTCTGGCTCTAAACTAAGTGAGGTTTCAAAACAATATATGTTCATCCATGCCTTCTTCATATATATAAATAATACTCTGAATGATTAGCCATAGGTAAAATACAAAGGCTTATTATAAGCACCCTGTGTTATGGGCTGTGATGGTTTGTATATGCTTGGCCCAGGGAGTGGCACTATTAGGAAGTGTGGCCTTATTGGAGTAGGTGTGTCACTTGTGGGAGTGGGCTTAAGTCCCTCATCCTGGCTGCCTGGAAGTCAGTCTTCCACTAGAAGCCTTTAGATAAAGATGTAGAACTCTCAGCTCCTCCTGCACCATGTCTGTCTGGATGCTGCCATGTTCTTGCCTTGATGATAGTGGACTGAACCTCTGAACCTTTGAGCCAGCCTCAATATAACATTGTCTTTATAAGAGTTGCCTTGGGGGCTGGAGAGATGGTTCAGCTATTATGAGCACTGACTGCTCTTCCAGAGGTCCTGAGTTTAATTCCCAGCAACCACATGGTGGCTCACAACCATCTGTAATGGGGATCCGATGTCCTGCCCTCTTATGGTGTGTGTGAAGCCAGTGACAGTGTATACACACACACACACACAGACACACATTCACACATTTTAAGAGTTGCCTTGGTCATGGTGTCTGTTCACAGTGGTAAAACCCTAACTAAGACAAGCCACAGCTCCAGGCTGTCCTGAGAGCATCCCGTAGGAACAGACTGTGGGTGGACAAGAATGATGTAGGCTGTCTTGAGGCTGGGGAGGTTGAACAGCCTTTCCCATCCCAGCTAGGTTCAGTCGTGAGCTTGGCCGTGCAGCAGGCTCCCTAAAGTTTGTAACCCTTTACACAAACGATACTCAAACGGTGCCTGAGAAAAGAGGCCTTACGTTCTATCAGAAATGCATCTCTCACCTGTAGACAATACAGGGAGACGACAAGCCACTCGCTTAGTGTGTTCTGATTCCCGTTCTCCACACAAGTGAGAGGTTCATCCATATTTGATGTCACATGGTTCTTTCTCTTTCTGCAGACCTGAGCCTACACATCTCATTCCCTCTCCCCGAGGAGGCCCTCACCGCAGGGCCTCTCATTGTTCTCAGCTTGCCCTCAGCTAGTAGCTCTCCCGTGCTCACCACTGCCTCTCTTCCCCAGTCCACCCATATCAGAAGCTTTATCCTAGCCAGGGGCCGGGGCACACGCTTTTGACCCCAGACCCAGGAGTTAGAGGCAAGGCAGGAGGTCAAGGCCAGCCTGGTCTATGTAATGAGTTCCAGGTAATCTAGAACTACATTTTGAGACCCTGTGTTAAACCTCAAAAAACAAAAACACTTCATCCTTAGACCTAAAAGAAGGCCTGGGAGGGCACAGGCAGCAGGAGCTAACGGAGAACATGTCAAGTCTTTCAGAGTCATAACGTGCACTTCAAACTGTTCTCTTAAAAATATTATATTAGCCAAGCGGTGGTGGCAAACACCTTTACTCTCAGCATTGGGGAGGCAGAGGCAGGAAGATCTCGGAGTTTGAGGCCAGCCTCGGCTACAGAGTGAGTTCCAGGACAGCCAGGGCTACACAGAGAAACCCTGTCTTGAAAAACAAAACAAAACAAAACAAAAAAAACAAAACAAAAAAACCCCAAAAACAAGACTTTTAATTTTCATTTTTGTTTTGTACTTGTCAAGCCTTCTACTGACAGTTTTTTGTTTGTTTGTTTTGGTTTTTCTCTGTGTAGCCCTGGCTGTCCTGGAACTTACTCTAGACCAGGCTGGCCTCGAACCCAGAAATCCACCTGCCTCTGCCTCCTGAGTGCTGGGATTAAAGGCTTGCGCCACCACGCCCGGTTTATTTAAATGCTCTTCCCAGCTAAATCCTGGGTTGTGAAGCCGGTTCTGGTCAGGATGAAGACAGCTTGGTGTTCTGTGGCGCTACTCCTCCTTTCTCCTACCAGATAAACACCCCCCACCCCCGCACCCAGGCCCCCTAGGGCCTCTCACCTGTGCACAGTGCTCAGTAGCAGCCTTTAAAAATGCATGATAAAAAAACAGCAAAGAACAAAGAAACATTTCTTTTAAACTCCTCAACTCTAGGAGGACCTGACTTACTGCACATTCTAAACGCATGATCTCACTTTCCAGGTCTGATGTCCACAACCACCAGACTATCTCCAGTCAGAAGCCTCCCAGTCCTCTTAGCCACCCAGCACAGGCAGGGAGAGCATGTGGCAAGCTGCTCTGACTAGTCCAGTTCTCTGGCCACAGCCTCTACCTCCGTTCATAGCAGGAATCACGGTGCACCTGACACCTCCCCTCCCCGTCTCTCCAGTCTGTGTCCTAAGATGCTCATCTTGCCACTTTGCTGCCCTTCACAGACTGAGTGTGTGTGAACCTCAATAGTGTCTGAAGGCCCCGGCCTGCCTCCCTCTGTCAGGCATTTTAGCAGCCTGGGAGCCTGCAGGTCTCAGCCCACAGAATCTCCCTATTCTTTCAGGCTGCAATAGTCATTTTGAATATTCTAGCTCCAGTGCCTCTGATCGACAGAATCAACTATTGCAGCTGCCATTTCCTGAGCAGGACGCCCAGACGCCTCACACCCACTGTTACCTTTAGTGCCACCTACAGACTAGGAAGGAGTGTCCCGGGGAGGAAATATTTCCCAGAGGGCCCTGTTTGTCTCAAGTTGCAAGGTCGGGCCTGCCATAGCATCTAGCAGGAAAACTGAACCCTATTTCCAAGCCTACAGGGTGACGTCTACGAGGACTGAAACACCACAGCAAAGATGAGAGAGGCTGTTTTAACTTTTGATTTGGAGGGGAACAGAGGCTGCCGCCAGTGACTGCCAGTGACTGCCGTGGTTTCCGGTATGTCACGGGCCAGCATGTGTCTAGGGACAGTGGGTTTAGAAATCTAAGAAGGAATGGTGGACTCCAAGAATCAGAATCTTGGGAAACCCATTGACTTAAGGCTGTCTTATGATTCTATTCCCGGGAGACCCTACTAAACCCTGGGGGCTTAGAGAGCTGTGTTAGCCAGCAACGTCTGAGGGAGAAACTGTCTTTTGCAGCATTTGATTGACCACAGACTGATATTTTAGGAGGAAGTAGGCCAAGAAAACTGCAACCCTGGCCGCGCTACAGTGTTTGTTAATGAGAATTAGAGCAGGCGCTTACTATCGCTCTGAACAGAAAGAGGCTCCACACGTTCTGTGTGAGCATCAAGGTGGATATTGCAGGTCCGAGCCCGCTTTGTAGGTGGGGGGCTATGCCTAGTGTGTTCATGTCTGTTGTGGGGAGGGGCGCATACTTACATGTCTGTGCAAGGAAGATCCTATTGTCCGGTCCCTCCATCGCTGGGCGCCGAGAAGGAAAGAGGAAGGAAGGCGAGAGGAGAGAAAGGTGGTGATCTCCGCGTCGCCTCGTTGTTCTCATTGCCAAGTCATCCCGGGCCTGTGGAGAGAGCCAGCACTTCCTTCAGTGTCAGTGGGTGGTGCAGCTCTGGGGCCGCTGGGGCCGTGGTGGGGCTTCCTCTTTGGTGGAGCTCATAAGGTGCAAACTTGGCTCTTCTCTGGATGAGCCCCGGTGCCAGCTCCCAGGCTAGCCATGCCAATACAGATCAGAGCCGCCCGCCTGTTCTACACACGTGGGACGGAGCCCTAAGCTAACTCAGCTCCCCAATCACCTTCAGGCCTTTTTCTTTTCTGGGGGCCTGGACCATAGGCTTCATTAAGGTCCTGCTGACCATTAGGGCTCTCCCCACACTCCTGCCCTACTGAGATGCCAGAGCTGCCAGACTGCCAACAGCAGTTCCAATGCCTGGCAGAGACCTCTGACACCGAAGCCAGGGACACTGCTCCAGCTTCTCAGGATGAGTCTGTGGAGTCCATGATCTTACGAAGCAAACTACTTTTGGGGTCAGCAGACTCCGGATAAACCAGCTAGGATCAGTTTCTGCAGTTTGGGGATGCTAGAGTTTGGAGGAAGGGTGAACTGGAGCAGCATCCCTGCCTACCTCCCACCTGGTTCCTCTATTTCTTTTACAATGACCAAGGGCAGTGCTTTAAATGGGTACATTCCCCCCCCCCCCCCATTTTTGGCTTGATTTTTAAGACAGGGTCTTACTATGTAGCCCTGATTGGTCTGGAACAATCCGTGTAGACCAGACTGTCCTCAAACGCAGAGATCCACATCCCCTGCCTCCTGAATGCTGGGATTAAAGGCTGTGTCACTGTGCCTAGTCTCTTTCCTTTTGTGGTTGAGAACATTTTTGTTCCTGCGTTTGATTCCCAGCACTCACACTTCAGCTCTCCACCATCCATAATTCCAGGATCGTAGGGTCTAACACCTTCTTCTCGCTTCCATGGGTACCAGGCACATACGTGGCACACAGACATACATGTGAATGTAACGTTCATACATAGAAATCTTTCAAACGGTAAAAGAGCTGTTTGTCTCCTGGGTATGAATGTGAGTTAGCTTTGTCTTTCCACCGCGCAAGGTCTCAGGACCAAACTCAGGTCATGGGGCTGGGCAGCAAGTGCTCTTACCCACGGAGCCATCTTGATGACCCCCGAAGCTCACAGTTTTTATTCTATTAGGGCATGCTTGGTTCACGCCTGTTTCCAAGTGTGGACAAGAAGACCATGAGTTCGAGGCTAGCCTGGCATACATAAGATGAGTTGCTGTCTCAAAACATCAACAGACCAAACCCTGATTTTCCCCACAAGCAGAGTTTCATATGGTCCATGTGGAAGTCCCTCAGTAGCCAAGCCTTGAATTCTAATCCTCCTGCCTCCTTCCTACCTAGAGGCAAGAGCTCAGGAAGCTGATGTTGCCTTTGAATTCCTGATCCTCCAGCCTCCAAATCTTGGGATTGTAGTCATGTACCAGCTCATTCTGTCCAAAAATCTATCATCTATCTATCAACTATCTATCTATCATCTATCTGTCTGTCTATCTATCTGTCTATCTATCTATCTGTCTATCTATCTATCAATCATCTGTCTGTCTGTCTGTCTATCTATCTATCCCCTCCCTCCCCTGTTTTGGTGGGGGGTAGGGATTCAAGACAGGGATTTCCTCTGTGTAGCCCCCACCCCACCCACCACATCCTGGAATTTACTCTATAGACCAAGCTGGCCTCAACTCTGCCTCTGGGATTGATTGAAGGTGTGTGCCATTACCACCTGGCCAAATCTCTTATTTTTTAGTGATTAACTCTGATAAAGGAGGCTGAACAAAGGGGAAGAGAACCTTTGCCTCACTCAATAAGGTAAAACAAGTGCAGCTGAGAAGTAAACCAAGCACTAACCAGGCCTGACACTAACTAGGCACTGGTTGCCAGCCACAGCCCTGCCCTGCCCTCCCCCTCCCCTCCCTCCTCTGTTCTCCTCTCTCTCTCTCTCTCTCTCTCTCTCTCTCTCTCTCTCTCTCTCTCTCTCTCTTTCTGTTTCTTTAAGGTAATTGGCTAAATTAGTTCCTGGTTCTACAAGCCATAAGGAGTATGAAATGGGTGTTGGTGAGATGGCTCAGTGGGTAAGAGCACCCGACTGCTCTTCTGTAGGTCCAGAGTTCAAATCCTAGCAACCACATGGTGGCTCACAACCATCCTTAATGAGATCTGATGCCCTCTTCTGGAGTGTCTGAAGACAGCTACAGTGTACTTACATATAATAAATAAATAAATCTTAAAAAAAAAACTTAAAAAAAAAAAAAGGAATATGAAATGGTTAGGGAGCAACCGAGCCGGGGTGTTCTGATGCTTTTAAGTGAAGAATCACAGAGCGCACAGACAGCACTTATTATTGAATTAGAAACAAACACGACGGCCCATGTGTAAACGTCAGAAATCAGGACTGGTGTAGAGAGCGAGGCAGGCATCTCTGGAGAAGCAATTAAGAGCCACCTGGACAAAGCTGGGTGTGGTGGCGCAGGCCTTTAATCCCAGCACTCAGGAGGCAGAGGCAGGCGGATTTCTGAGTTCGAGGCCAGCCTGGTCTACAGAGTAAGTTCCAGGACAGCCAAGGCTATACAGAGAAACCCTGTCTCCAAAAACAAACAAACAAAAAAGAATGCTCTCCTGTCCCTTTAAACAGTTTCCCCGGTAGCCCCTGGCTGGCCTGGTATCCACTGTGTTGGCTTGGAACACATGCAGTCTTCTTTCCTTGGCTTACGTGCTGCTATTACCATGCCTGCCTTGATGTGATGCTTACTAGTATTATGGGTCAAACCCAGGGGTCACGCATGCCAGGCCAGGCAAGCACTCTATGACCCACCTGTACCCATAAACGGATTTTGTACTTTTTATTTTGAGACAGACTCTAAGTTGCCCAAGCTGGCCGTGAATACATCATCCTCTGGGTGCATGAGGTTATGACCCGCTGCTACCATAAAGATTTATTTATTATTATACGTAAGTACACTGTAGCTGTCTTCAGACACACCAGAAGAGGGCGTCAGATCTCATTACAGATGGTTGTGAGCCACCATGTGGTTGCTGGGACTTGAAATCAGGACCTTCTGAAGAACAGTCAGTGCTCTTAACCGCTGAGCCATCATCACTCCAGCCCCTATACCTGCCTTCTTAACCTCATGGGTGGCCTGTCTCCCTTCCCCACTTCTCATCCACACATGGGACAAGAGAACACTTCCTTTCTTATGAAGGCAGAGACATGGGAGGGCAGTGCTGGTGAATGGAAATTAATGCCCTGCTCTGGGAACAGCAGGGAACGGTCCCTGGTTTTGCTTGTACAATGGCCACGGCGCAGTCTCACAATAGAGAACATGTGCCCTGTAAGTGGCAGCAGCAGCAGCTCTGTTCTGACGGATCATGATGATTACCTCATGACGGATCATGACAGCTTCAGTAGCACCAGGGATTTCAGGGGAAAGGCTGAAGATAAAGGTATTGTGAGCAATAACCTGATAAAAAACACCGGCTTCAAAACAAGCATGCGCAAAACACAAAACAGCAAGCGAAAAACTAAGGACTTTAAAGCTTTGCTGATATTGCTTTGTGTGTGTCTGTGTGTATGTATGTGTGTGTATATGTGCATGTCTATGTATGTATGTGTATGTGTTTCTGTGTGTCTGTGTATATACATGTGTGTGTGTCTGTATGCCTTGTGCTGTGTGTGTGTCTGTGCATGACTGTGTATGTATGCATGTGTGTATGTGTGTGTATGTGCATGTCTGTGTGTGTATGTATGTATGTCTATGTCTATGTATGTATGTGTGTATATGTGTATGCATGTGTGTATGTGTATACGTATATATGTGCGTATGTCTGTGTATGTGCATGTCTGTGTATATGTATATGTGTGTGTATGTATGTGTGTATCAGCATGTGTGTATGTGTGTGTACAAGCAGTAGTCCAGACTGTGCAGACCCAGATCAAACTGGAGCAGTGGATAGAAGAGAAGCAAGCAGGAGGCCTGTGAAGCTACAAAAGCCATTAAGAGAGGATTCTGAGATGGCTCTCCACTTACCATTGCTCTTCTTGCTAAAGCAAAACCCAATAATGGTTTCCTAGGTAACAGACAGAGTGGCCCAGACTGACTGGAATCCCATGTGTGTCTCCAGTACAGCATCAATTTGATAGGTGAGTTTGGGCAGGATTTCTCAGGGTCTCTCTCACCAGTGCAGGAATGGATGCTGACAAGGGGTTACCTCCTAAATCTTGGCAAAGGACACTCTTCTATCCACTCGCAGAGTCCCTCATCAATTCTCATTTGCCTTTGTAACACACTGAAAGCATTTCTCCAAGCCCGGGTATCTCCCAAGTACACATTACCATCTACTTGTTAATCAATTTTATGTGTGGTGACTTTGGTGACTATAAATAATTGAGCACTTGTAACCCCAATTAGTGATCTGGTTATTGATCTTGCGGCTTTTAATTTCTGCAGCCGGGCAGAGCTTAGGGATTTAGTTTCATGTTGATACTGGAAACTAAATGTGTGGGTACACATATTACTCTCTAAAGCTGGACTTAAACACCTTGGCTTCCTGATGCTGGGACAGAGGATCATTGGAATTCAAGAAGTCTTGGCTACTGGGGCTAGAAAAAGAGCTCTATGTTTAAAAGCAATTTCTGCTTTCGCAGAGGTCCGGAGTTTGATTCTCAGCACTCAAATGTCAATCCACAACTGGCTATAACTCCAGTTCCAATGGCTCTGATTCCCTTTTCTAGCCTCTGGGGCCACCACACAAACACATGATGTCTAGACTGCTCCATGCATACAGGCAAAACACTCATGCATATAAAATAAATGTAAGGAAAAATTAAACAAGACTTCCAGGCTAGGCGGGATAATGCATTGTGACCCTGTTTCAAAAACAAAACAAGGTTCATATCCTTTGTCAAGGAACGACGACGATACGAGAACTCTGTCAGGACAGCATCAATAACCCGCAGTGTCTATAGCTTTAGAGATCCAGGTTGACATGACTACAGTGTTCATTGTAACTGCCATTCTGCCACCAGGGTAACCTCGACCTCCCCAAGCTTGAAGGACAAACCGATGTTGACATATTCAGAGTTTACATTGGGATTCAGGCTTTGTGCTAGCCCTGTGGTTCTCAACCTTCCTGTCGCTGTGACCCTTTAATATAGTTCTTCATGTTGTGGTGTGGTGACCCCCCCCCCCAACAGTAAAGTTATTTCCATTGCTACTTCATAACTGTAATTTTGCTACGGTTATGAGTCATAGTGTAAATAGTTTTGTTTTGTTTTGTTTTTTGTTTTTGTAGCCCTGGCTGTCCTGGAACTCACTCTGTAGACCAGGCTGGCCTTGAACTCAGAAATCTACCTGCCTCTGCCTCCCGAGTGCTGGGATTAAGGCGTGCGCCATGACTGCTCCACCTTTGGCAGTGCGTAACCAGCTTGCATCACAGTACACTCCAGAACAGTTTCATTCCTAGAAAACCCCTCGTGTTCTACCTACTTCCCTACCTTTCCTCCCTGGGAAATCCTGGCCGCCATTCCTCCTCCTCACCCCAGCCTTGTCAATGACCATACTTGCTGGGTCACATGGTAAGACAGTGTTTGGCTTGGTGGGGAACGGGCCAGTCTGCCTCCTAATGAGGTCATCATCGTCCCGTTGCTCTGCCTCCTCACCAGCGTTTGGTTTGTTAGGGCTTTGGATTTTAACCACTGTGGCAGGCGCGTAGCAGCCTATCAGTGTTCGAGTTTGCAATGTCCTAATGACCTATGGTGCCGGGGCTCTTTGCATGTGCTTGTCTGCTGTCTGTATGTCCTGCTTTCCCCAAATGTCAATTCAGGTCTTTTTCCTTTTTAGAAATCAGAAAGGCAAATTGACCAGTCAGAGAGGGCTTGACTCACATGCACAAAGCTTTGGGATCAATGCCTAGCTCTGTATAAACTGGGGACGTGTCTCATGCAGCCCAGGCTGGTCTTGAACTCACAGCACAGCTGTGTTCTTTCTTTTTTTGTTTTTTTGAGACAGGATTTCTCTGTGTAGCCCTGGCTGTCCTGGAACTCACTTTGTAGACCAGGCTGGCCTCGAACTCAAGAGATCCGCCTGCCTCTGCCTCCCCAGTGCTGGCCCACATCTGCCCCCACCTTTCAAGGGCAGGGATTACAGGCATGTACTATAATTATAATAACATAGTTGATGCTTGGCTCATTACTTGACTTTTGAACAAACTGAACCTGCTTCATGTGGCTGGAATCAAACCTTTTTGACCATGACATATAATTATTTTATACATTTGGAATCAACTTAACTAGTATTTTGCTGAAGACTCTGGCCTCTGAGTTCATAAGAGACACTAGTGTTGGGGTCTTTTTCTCTCACTGTCCTGTTTCTGATAACAGGGTAACAATGCTGGTCTCAGTGTAGGCTGGGACATGGCCCTTTGGCTTCTGTTTTCCGGAAAAAGATGAGAACAGTGGTATGCAGCATATATGACCCAAGAGCATAACCAGGCCTGGTCCTTTCTGCTCTGAAAGGTTGTCAGTGATAATTCAATTTACTTCAATGATGACGGCTGACTCTGTTTACCCTTTTTTTTTTTTACCCCCCACCCCCAATCCCATTTACTCTTGATACTGCCATACAGTAGGGCTATCTTCCAACATGACAAACTTGTTTGTGCACAGAGATCTTCGGCTTCATTATTCTTTTAATGTGCATCAAATAGGCTGTAACGCCCCTCTTTCTGAAATTAGCAATTTACAGCTTCTCTCTTTCTGATATACCACTATGTCTTTATCACATTTTTATTATGTATGAGGGCAAATATGTGCTCCTGTGGCCTATCTGATTTCTTTTGTAAACTGTCAGCTTGTGTGCTTTGTTCTTTTTTCTATTTCACCTAAGGATTAATAAATATTAGACAGATTAACCAGCTGGCCTGTTGTAAATACTGAGAGTGATTTTTTCCCCCAGCTTTTTTTTTTCTTTCTAATCTCATGCTTGAGATTAGAAATCTCCAATCATTTGTATTCACGGGTAAGTTGTACAGAATTCAATTGTTTTCTTTTCTTTTCTTTTTCTTTTTCTTTTTTTGTTTTTTTGAGACAGGGTTTCTCTGTATAGCCCTGGCTGTCCTGGAACTCACTCTGTAGACCAGGCTGGCCTCGAACTCAGAAATCCGCCTGCCTCTGCCTCCTGAGTGCTGGGATCAAAGGCGTGCGCCGCCGCCACCACGCCCAGCTTTATTTTCTTCTTTTGCTATTTTATTAAATAATACTTGGTATTTATTGAGCTCCAACTGTGTATCAAGTAATATCCATAGTGATTTTCTTGTATCATCTAGAGTACATCTCAAGGCCTTTGTTATCTGTTTTATGGATCAGAAAAATGAGGCACAGGTAAGTTGAGGACTGGGCTGGAGTGATGGCTCAGAGGTTAAGAGCACTGTCTGTTCTTCCAGAGGTCCTGAGTTCAATTCCCAGCAACCACATGGTGGCTCACAACCATCTGTCATGGGATCTGGTGACCTCTTATGGGATGTAGCCATACATGCAGGCATGCATGCATACAGAATGCTGTATGCATAAAATAAATAGATAAATCTTAAACAAACAAACAAACAAACAAACAAATAAATAAATAAATGTAAGTCGAGGACCTTGTTTCAGACCCACGTGGGGAGAGGCCAGGATCGGAAACGATTCATTCTGGGCCTGGGACCCAACCCATGAATCCTGGTCAAGTGTCAGTCCCTTCCTTAGACACGCGCGCCTGTCGTCAATATGCTCACAACCACTCTCCTTCACAATGTCAACATTTCCTCATCTGCTGTCACAGTGCTACACAAAAACCCCGTTCATCCGGGAACTGGGCTTGCTATGCTATCTTGTTAAACTGATCTTACAGAATCCTGGACAGACAGAACATTAGAAGATATGGAAGAATTATAAAGGGATTAGAAAAAAACCTACGCAGATTTGAAAAAAATAAATTAGATATATTCCTTTTTATTTTACACGTGTTTTGCCTTGCACGTATGTCTGTGCACCACAGGTGTGCCTGGACCCTGCGGAGCTTAGAAAAGGCAGCAAATGCTCTAGAACTGGAGCACACCATGTGGGTGCTGGGAATTTAACCCTGGTCCTCTGCAAGAGCAACCATTGTCCTTAACCACCGAGCCGTGTCTCCAGTCCCCGAGCAGACATTGAAGGGCAATTCCTGATTGAGTATTCCTTGAGACTAGAGTGTTTTGAACTGGGGTTTTCAAGGTTTGGAGAACTTACATGCTCATAATGAGATGTGTTAGAAGACAGTACTTGACAATAAAGTAAGAAATTCATATGTGTATTATAGCTGTAGCCTAAAGGTAATTTTATACAATATTTTTGATGATTTTGTGCAAGGAGCCAATTCTGCAGTATCTGGCTTGTCTACTGTGGCATTATCTTAGTATTCAAAAGAGTCCTGGAGTTTTGAGTTAGTGATGGCTAATCTATACCATCTACTTGGTGGGAGGGTGATAAATGATTAAAAAAAAAAAAATAGCCGGGTGTGGTGGCCTTTAATCTCAGCACTCTGGAGGCAGAGGCAGGCAGATTTCTGAGTTCGAGGCCAGCCTGGTCTACAAAGTGAGTTCCAGGACAGCCAGGGCTATACAGAGAAACCCTGTCTTGAAAAACAAAAAAACAAAACAAAACAAAAACAAAAAATGAAACCATAAGGCAACTTTAGTGTTTAGCAGCTGTTACTATACACATAGGCATGGTAAAGCGAACAGTGACTAAATACACATGCGTGCGCGTGCGCGCACGCGCACACACACACCCCTTTCATCTTTCATCCCAGCACTTGGGAGATAGAGACAGGAGGACCTGAAATACAATATCATTTTCAGTGACATAGCAGGTTTGAGCTAGCCTGGGCTACTTGAGTCCCTATCTCCAAATAAATAAAACATTCGGGTTGACTCTAGTGGACCGAGATCCATTTTCTGAGCCTTCTCCGCCTTGTCTCGGTATCTGATCCTAGACTACAGTCGCATGACTCTCACGGTAGCCTCTCACTCATGGTAACTATATTTCCCATATGCTCAGCCGCTACCATACTAGCAGGCTCAGAGGGAGTCACTACCTCTGTGTGAATTAGAAAGATACCAGAAGAGGAAACTGACACACAGGATGGAAAGGGAAGAGAAAATGACACACAGCCAGCATTACACCCAATGATTGTGATGATAATCTGAGCAGGAAACTTACTTTCTTTCTTTCTTTCTTTCTTTCTTTCTTTCTTTCTTTCTTTCTTTCTTTCTTTGTTTCCTTCCTCCCTCTCCTCTCCTCCCCTCTCCCTCTCTCTCCCTCTCTCCCTCTCTCCCTCGCCCTCTCTCATGATCCTCAGGCTTCCCTGGGACCAAGCTCTAACTTTTAGAAACCTTTCCCAAGACTATCTGCAGTAGACTGAAACAGGCTTTCCTTTACAGGAACACACTCTTCATTTAACAAGTTAAATATAGAACATGAATAAATAATTCACAGCACTCGAGATGAATTCAATAACTTTAAACAGAATTTCCAAACAGGGCAAGTGGCCAGCGTTGTTTCTGAACACAGCTCCATTTCCTGTCTCATTTCTGCCACGTGGCCACCTTCCTCGTCCTCAATGAACACCCTGGCCATACAGTGCTATTGCTCTTGTGTAAGGTTCATTCTTTAAATAGGACACACAGCTCCCCTGCCAGGGAGACCGTCGTCTTCTTGGCAGCTCATCTGAGAGTCTTCAGCAGAAAACTTTGTCCCAGGGTTCCCAGAAGAGCAGGAAATCTTAATATTCTGAGAAGCCTCACTGCTGAGTCCAAGCAGTCTGCCAAAAATAATTGGCTTTATTTGCTGTGTAAGTAGGCATCCAAGGGCCATTTGTGGTTCTATACTAGTTCTAGAACTTGTGAAGAGACCCAGGCTCACCTACAAGGCCCTGGGGAGACACAGCTAGTTGGCAATAAAGGATGGGGACTATAGGAAGGATGGTCGCAGCCTACTGCAAGCAGCCTGGTCTTCAGGGGCCAGTCCTTGACTTGGGACTGAACCCAAAGTCTCACACCTGCCAGGCAAGTCCTCTATGGCTGAGCTACATCCTCTGCCCCTCCTCCTTCTATATCTGGTCTCCCTGTGCAGCTAAAACTGACCTTGAATTTGGCATCCTCCTGCCTTGTTTGTCTTATAGGCCTGCACCACTAGGTCTGGCTCTCGGGGAAGTTGCAACACAACATGGCCACGTGTCCCTACAAGAGACAGGGCAGAGCCCCGTGCACCAAGAGCACAAGATACTTAATCAAAGTCAAAAGAGGAGAGCAGGGCAGGGTCCCAGCACAGGAAAGACAGCAATGAGCAGAATCAAGACAGAAGCAACAAGAGGGAGAGAGTGTAGTTGTCAGAACTGGGGCCAGCCTGGTATATTCTGAAATAAGCAAGTAAAATGAAATGGAAACAACCAACCAATCAACAACAACAAAACAAAGACCCCGTGAGACTCTCTGACTGCCTAATGTGGTTGGTGGGGCTATAGCAATGTGTGCTCCTTAATCTGCAATTTATGTTAAAGAACAGAAATCCAACTTCCTAATGAACAATGCATGAAGCTACTGTGAGCCAGGGGTGTGAGGTCTGCCTGTACCTTTAAGAAAGGTCAGAAATCAGCCCCAAAGGAGGGACAACAATATGAGCTAGCCAATACCCCCAGAGCTCCCAGGGACTAAACCACCAACCAAAGAGCACACATGGTGGGACTCATGGCTCCAGCTGCATATGCAGCAGAGGATGGCCTAGTCAATCAATGGGAGAAGAGGCCCTTTGTCCTACAAAGGCTCTATGCCCCAGTGTGGGGGAATGCCAGGGTCTCGAAGCGGGAGTGGGTGGGTTGGTGAACAGGGGGAGGGGGAAGGAGATAGGGGAAGGTGATTTTTCGGAGGGGAAACCGGGAAAGGGGATAACGTTTGAAATGTAAATAAAGAAATTATCCAATTTAGGAAAAAAAAGGGGGGGGCTGGCGAGATGGCTCAGCTGGTAAGAGCACTGACTACTCTTCCAGAGGTCCTGAGTTCAAATCCCAGCAACCACATGGTGGCTCACAACCATCTGTAATGAGATTTGATGCCCTCTTCTGGTACGTCTGAAGTGAGTTACAGTGTACCTATGTATAATAATAAATAAATCTTTAAAAAAAAGAAAAAAAGAAAGGTCAGAAATGCTTATAACTTATAATTGTTGGTTTTGTGGGTCTGTCAATACTGAAGATTTTTCTAGCTATTGTAATGGTGACCGTGGGGATGGACTGATGACAGAAGAGACCTCCCCCACCCCCTCACCCCGTCAAGAACTGCAAGCAGGGAATTACAAGAGCTCCCTGGTGTCCCGTCTGCATGTGCTGCAGCCGGGATGGCCACAGGTAGTTCCCTGGATGTAAAATATGGCTCCCTTTTTACTTTCTCTGGGAATGGAGCCAATTGCTTAACCTTTCTGAGCTTTTATCTATAAAGCTGAGAAGAGGGCTACTTTACAAAGCTGTCGTGAAGACTGAGTGAGGACACGTGTAGAGGGTCACACCTTGACACAGACATATTAGCTTCCGACCACCGACCCCCAGAGTAAGTGTTAACGTAAGGCGATAAGTCAAAGGGCTCTGGATAGTCCCGTGAGGCAGGAGAGACTGCAAACCCAGGGGACAAGGGGAGCAGGGAGCAAGCCCCAAAGTGTCGGGATCTCGTGTCTCAGAGCTGCCCCAAAGCACCAGAGCTACTTGCAAATGTGGAGCCAAGGAGAGGTGTAAAGTAGAGAAGAGGAATGGATATCAAAGCTAGCTAAATAAGACCGCATCTCACATTACCCTTGAACACCCCTCTCTCTGAGCTGGGGATGACAGCAGCCATCCTTAAGGAATGGCTCTGAGGATTAAATGGAACCCTATATGAAAAGTGTTCATACATTTTTGTGCCCACAGCTCTGGGCATATGTTGTCCCTGTGGAGACCCCGGGGCTCAGGGACTGAGCTGCAGGATGCAATGACATTAGCGGTTAGTCAGCAGCAGAATCTAGACTAGGGTCAAGGATGACTGGTCCTATGCTGTGAAATCAAAATCACACTTTGTATTCATCCAACCTCACTTCCCCGCTGGAGCCTACACTGCGTGCCTTCTGGGTGAGAGAGAGACTCTAGTGCATTCTCCTGAAGGATATTCTGGGTGAAACCATGTTCAGTCCCCACAGACCCAGTTCCACAGAGCTCAGCAGTCTGCACATTCAAGTAACGTCACTGTTGCTCACTGGACAGTTCTGGTTCCTCTCGCCAGCTAAGCTAAATATTTTTCTCACTTCACCCCTGAAAGTACTCTGTTTTTTAACAGCGTATTAAGTTTTTTTACCAAAGGAAAATTAAAGTGGAAAAAAAATTAAAAATTTAAGAGCCGGGCGGTGGTGGCGCACACCTTTAATCCCAGCACTCGGGAGGCAGAGGCAGGCGGATTTCTGAGTTCGAGGCCAGCCTGGTCTACAGAGTGAGTTCCAGGACAGCCAGGGCTATACAGAGAAACCCTGTCTCGAAAAACCAAAAAAAAAAAAAAAAAAAAAATTTAAGTTCTGGGCTGGAAGAGATGGCCCAGCACTTAAAATCACCATGCTGCTCTTGCAGTTCAGAACCCAAGTTCAATTTGGGGTACCCATACCTTGCAGCTCACAGTTGCCTGTAACTCTAGCTCCAGGGGATCCAACTCCTTTGGCCTCCTTGGGCACTTTGTATCACACACACACACACACACACACACACACACACACACACACAGCTACTTGAAAACATCTTTAAAAAACAAAGCAAAGTCCTAAGTTCTATTTGTTTTTTTTTGTTTGTTTGTTTGTTTTTTGGTTTTTCGAGACAGGGTTTCTCTGTATAGCCCTGGCTGTCCTGGCACTCGCTTTGTAGACCAGGCTGGCCTCGAACTCAGAAATCCGCCAGTCTCTGCCTCCCGAGTGCTGGGATTAAAGGCATGCGCCACCACGCCCAGCTTCTAAGTTCTATTTGTAATCAACAAACTGGTCTACTGCAGGCTACAGATCAAGTGAACTGGATCTATGTGCAATGCAATAGTATCTATTCTCTGTGAGCCGGAGTGAGGGGCCCTTTCTCACGACGGTTAAATTGTGTTCGCCGGGGTGAGGTAAGGAGGACAAGAAGGGAGACAGGTGCGATTGCTAAGCTTTGTGCTGGGTGTGTGGGGTGCAGTCTCTTGAGAGTCAGCTCCAGGAATCAGCAGGGGTAGGAACTGGCAAAGAGAAAGGCGGGGTGATGGTTCTAACAGTATCCCCAGCACCTCAAACCAAAACACGAACACCCTAAAATTAAAATACCGATGCTCAGGCCCAGGGATAGTGCTACAGTCCAGATCCTGGCTTGGGAGGGTGGGGGTGGGGGTCAAGGGATGTCACCTGATGAAGTTCCAAGCTCAGTCTAAGGTTTTAAGATAACCTCTGCTTTGGGGTGAAGATCAGATGGTGAGTCTTAGCTAGTCCTGTAAGCTCAGAAAGGCAGGCCTGGGGGAAATCCCACCTTCCTGATTGTAAAGAAATCATGGCTTTGTCTAGCATGCCTACAGTGGGAGCAGAAGCACTGAGCCGTGGGTGTGTAACATGCCTGGGGAAGATTAAGGTAAGGCTCGGGAGAGAAAGTCCTCCAAGGACCCAGAGCAGAGTTGCTGAACGCTAACACTAGAATTCAAAACTAAGAAGCAACCAGAGATGTTGGATTATAGCACTGAGGAGCCGCAGATGATAAAAAAAAGTAGAATGAGTCTGAAAGCGGACAGCTCTGGGCTTTGGGGTTAGCGTGCTGCCCCTGGTGAGGTGCACCTTTGGTTGGACCTGTGAGGGGCACATTTCCCATGCTACCTCTGTGTCACAGGGACACGTGCCCGGCCACAGGCAGCGTAGCATGTGACTTTCCATCATGCTTCACGCTGAGGAGAGGGAAGTGTTGGGCACGACTAGAGTATAGGCATCTCAGACTCAGGGTTTGGGTGTTTGCCTATGAAGGGGGGTTCTTCCAGAAACCAATGTAGGCATTTCTAGTATACAGAAAGAGTTTAGAACATTCCTTTCATTCTAGTCTGTAGGGAGTGGAGAGGAGGAGACGTCTCAAAGGGGACCAGAGTTAAGGTGTGGAAGCTAAGGTGGCTAGAGACCAGACCAGGAAGGAAAGAGTCAGAATGGACCGGACTGGGGTGGGTCTGTACATACTCTGAGACTAGGGCCCAGGGATGGATAATCTTTCACTTGTTCCCTTCTGACCCTTGGAGATTGAGTTGAAAGCCCCTCAGCCCCTGCCTCACAGGAACAATAATTACTCAGGTAAAGAACATGGTAGGATTGATGGCCTCCGGGATAACTGAGTTTTTGTTTTGTTTTGTTTTAATGACAGGGTTTCTCTGTGTAGCCTTGGCTGTCCTGGAACTCACTCTGTAGACCAGGCTGGCCTCAAACTGGTTCTGTTTTTTTAAGATTTATTTTTATGTATATGAGTATACTGTTGCTCTCTTCAAAGAGAGCATCGGATCCCATTACAGATGGTTGTGAGCCACCATGTGGTTGCTGAGAATTGAACTCTGGACCTCTGGAAGAATGGCCAGTGCTCTTAACCACTGAGCCATCTCTCCAGCCCTGACAATTTAATTTTACTAGTTTAAATTCCCTTTTGTAATTTATTCATTTTTTTATTCTTTGCTACCACTGGGGATTGAACTCAAAGCCATATATGTATGTCAGTCAAGAACTCTATCACGGAGCACACCCCCTAACGATCATTTTTACTTTTTAGATGGAAATCCCGACTCGGAGCTACATGATCTAAGACATCCAAAAGCCATTTTCTAAACAGTAAGAGTATGCATGAATAACATATTATTCTTTTTTTTTTTCTCTGTAGAGTTTAATAAATAGAAATGTGAGAAAATGGCACTGGGTGCATTTCCCTGCTGAAGAAAGTTCCTGAGCACAATGAGTTGACGTTAGACTTGGTAAGGAGGAGGGTGATGTCGGTCCAGGGATGTGCTGGGTGGGCTATTGGAACTGACCTGAACCATACTCAGCCTACTGCAGTAGGAAGCTAGGTGTAGAGGGTGGTCCTGATGCTGTTCTCCAATTGGTTCTTGACCTATCAATAAAGATGCAAGGGGCCAATTGCTGGGCGGAAGGAAAGAGACGGGACTTCTGGTCCTGGAAGCAGGCAAAGGGACACAGGAGAGGAAGAGGATTTTCATGTTGCTTAGGAGGAGGAAAAGCCAATCAGCCTTGTAAAACCTTTTGTTTTTTGTTTGTTTGTTTTTCGAGACAGGGTTTCTCTGGGTAGCCCTGGCTGTCCTGAAACTCACTCTGTAGACCAGGCTGGTCCCGACTCAGAAATCTGCCTGTCTCTGCCTCCCGAGTGCTGGGATTAAAGGCATGTGCCACCATTGCCTGGCAGCCTTGCGAAATCTTGGGCGGAGTGGCCATAGGCTGTTTCCCCAGGCTGGAGATTAGAAACGCTAGTGATGGGCGATTAGAAGCGCCCAGCTATTGAGCCAAGTAGGCAGGCTGAAATTGAGCACTCTGTGTGTGTGTGTGTGTGTGTGTGTGTTTCATCCGCAGATCCGAGGGAACCTGGGTGGAGGCTGGTAGCACAGCCTGTTTCTGGAGTTTAAGACAAGATAACAAAGCTACACGAAACGCCCAGGAGCTGGCTGGATATCCCTGGAACATTTTGCTTTTTACATCAAGGATGCACTGAAGGGCTAGATGCAGTCGAAGTGCCCAGCTGGAGGAGAGCAAAGCATCAAGGGTTTGTTCTCCTAATCCACGGTCAGGAATTGTTTGCCAAAATATGAAAGTGAGACGATGACTGAGCGTCACAAAGGAATGGCTCAGAAGATAAACCCATGGTGTGCTGGCAATGATGCTCTCTGCAGCGCAGAACCACTGTGTAGCATTGTGTGGTCTTTATGGACCACTAAACCATTGAAAACTGAGCGTGTTCAAGATCGCTCAGTTAGACTTTTCTTTTTAACTTGGGAGAACACTGTGGTAATGATTTGTTTAAGCAAGGCCACAGGCTCTTCTATAAACAGGGCACCTTCGGGCCAGGCCGGTTATTCATGGTAGTACAAGAGAGACACTGCTGTCTGCCATCCCTGTTTCCCCAGCCTGGCATGCTGGTGTGGAGCTGTACTTAGCCAGGTAAAGGGATGTGTTGCATGCGACTCATACAAACCAGGCATTGCAGTTTCAGACCATCTACCAACACGATCCTGCTCATTTGCTTAGATTACTTCTTAGGGAGATTGCCAGACCCTGGGGTAGAAAACCAATCAGTGTAGGGGGAAAACAACACACAGAGACACTGGAGGGGCTGTAAACACACAGGCAAGTGATGAGGAGAAGTGGATGATGCCTCTCTGGGGCTGAAGAGACCTCGAAAAGGGTGGCTGCTGTTGGGAACCCAGGGTTGGTTCCTGGCACCCAACGTGGTGGCTCTCAAGCACCTGCAACTCCAGCTGAGAGGAATCTAATGCTCTGATCAGGCCTAAGTCGGCAGTGGCCTAATCTACGGCAGAAATGAAATCGGAGTCTAGAAAGGTATTTTGCAATCAAGGCCTGAGGAGCCTGGCCCTTACGTACAACACTCGGACGTACGTGTCCAGGGCTGGGGAAGGCACTGTATCACCAGCAACATGGCTGTTCTGGGGCAGAACAAGTCACAGCGAAGGGTGGAGCTCTCAATTTCTTTTCTTGACCACTTTAACCCCCTTTGCCCTCTGCCTGTTCCAGCGTATTCATGGAACAGAGGAGCACAGCAGAGCTTTAGACCCTGCTGGGATGGCGAGGGCGTCCCCTGTTTGTCCCCCTCTGCCAGGCTCCTTCTCTACCTTTCTCTGCATCTTTCCCTTTCAGAAGCCCGCCCTCAACTCCAACAAGCATCTCAGTCCTAAAACAACCTAGGGAACGGCTCCTACTCAGCTACTCAGGAAGCTGAGGCAGGAGGACTGCTGTCTTGAGTTTAAAGCCAGCCTGGACTATGGAGTAAGGTCTTGAGAATCCTGATTGTTTCTTCCACTGTCTGGGGCCCTCCACGCTGGATTATCAAGTTGTGTCTCACCTTAGCTATGGTAAAAAAAAAAACAAACCCCCCCACACACATTTAAATACATTAATGGAAAGGGGTGTGGCGGGAGGTTGATACAGAAATCTGTGAGTTCAAAGCCAGCCAGTCTGAGCTCCAGTATGAGAGTCTCTCTCTCTCTCACACACACACTCACACACACTCACACACACTCACTCACACACACTCACACACACACACTCACACACACACACTCACACACACACTCACACACACACACTCACTCACAGAGGTAGGGCTGGAGAGAGTGCTCAGACACCCCCTGCTCTTTCAGCAGGCAAAACCTCAGTGCATACAGAGGGAGAGAAAAAACCAATAAAATTTAGAAAAAAAAATGCACTTTACAAAGTGGTTTGTTTTGAATTCACAGACTAAAGGTTAGGGACATGTCTGCAAAGTCTCCACCTCAGATTACACAAACGCCATCGGTCTCTGAATAGATCTCTATCTCTATCTCTAGTGCGGAGTCAGGAAGTCTGTCCTGGTGAGGATAGTGACTGAACCTCACTCACTGGGTAGCTCACTCAACTTGCTTTCTTACACAACTCAGGAAGGGACCACCTGTCACAGGGGTGGTAACACCCAAGGGTGTGGGACCTCCCACAGCAAGCAATCACCTGTCAAGAAAATGCCTCTGGGCCAGTTTGCAGGAGGTGCGTTTTCAACTGAGGTTCCCTCTTTCCAGGTGACTCTAGCCACTGTCACCGTGAAGAAAAGCAAACAGCACAGTCTTGCTGGGTAGTATGGGTTGGCCGCCAACCCCAAGTCCTGCAGCCTCAGTAGTCTCTGGATTGTTAGGATGACAGGTATGCCGCCATGTCAGCTAAAACACTGTTTCTCTTATAAAATGATGGTGCCTGAAGATTGTAATTTGTTTTATAGAGGAAGTGGGGCAGGGTGGGGTGGGTAGTGGAAGAAAATCCTAGAAATCAGTTTTTTTCCAGTTTTTAAATGTACTTTTTCTTAGCTCTTGACATTCAAAATTCCGCGTAGAGAAGAACATCTGCGGGACTCACCTTGAGGGGCTAGTACAATGGATCGCTTGGGCTGCTGGCAGCCGCTTGCAAGAGCAGATGGTTCAATATCCAGGAAGTGACTGTGGTGGCTGGAGAGCTGATGTGGCGGGGGAGGGGAGGTATTTGCATCATGAAATCCACAAATGTTAAAAATATCCCCTCCTCCCTCCGGCTGGCTGCTCACCAGAACTCTGCCACTGCGAACCTGCATCCCCTCTGTCAGCCCTGGGGAGGCACTCCGGGCGGCTCCCGCCACTCAGAGCCCACAGGAGGCTAACGTGGACTTTGGGCACTGACTTAGGAATGTATTCTGAAAATATCTTCCCACTGCCGTTTAAGCACGGGGTGGTCCATTTCCCTCAGGAAAATGTCTGCTCTGCCTGTCAGACAGACAAACATCTGTTATGTACTTGCATGTGGAGGTCAATGGACAATATGCAGGATTCAAAGATTCGGTTTTCTTTTTTCTACCTTGTGGGTCTGTGATGGTTTGTATATGTTTGGGCCATGGAGTGTGGCACTATTAGAAGGGGTGGCCTTGTTGGAGTAGGTGTGTCACTGTGGGTGTGGCCTTAAGTCCCTCACTCTAGCTACCTGGAAGTCAGTATTCTGCTAGCAGCCTTCAGATCTTCATCTGAACTGTCAGCTCTGCCTGGACGCTGTCATGCTTCCACCTTGATGATAACGGATTGAACCTCTGATCCTGTAAGCCAGCCCCAATGAAAAATGTCCTTTGTAAGACTTGTCTTGGTCATGGTGTCTGTTCACAGCAGTAACACCCAAACTAAGCCAGGTCCCAGGGGTTAAAATCAGGTTACCAAGTTCAGTGACCACCTTTACTTGCTGGATTCAGGACATGAATTGATGGACCAATAAATTGACTATTAGGGAGAGAAACAAATGTTCTGTTGCTCACACCTGTAAATCAACATGGGACGCCACCCTCCCTTCATCCCTCAGCTAGCAATCTCCTCCTGCTCTGGACCTCAGAAGGGAAACCTCAACCCAGACAGCAATGGCGCCCTGGAGCACTCTCTTACTCAGCTGGTCTTCTGTTTCTCTGGGCAGTACACCCAAAAATTGTACCTCCTCTTCACTTTTAATAAAACTGTCATTCTCTGGTGCGTACACCCTTTCAAACTCCTTGGTGCATCAGGTCCAGGCACCGACCTCCAGTGACCCCTCTGGAGGGCTGTCTTGTCCCTCGCTCCTTCCCCATCTCTGCCTCCAGCTGCACCTCTTGAGGTAAGATGCTGTGGTCCAACATCTCTCCACTGCCACATTCTGCATCACCTCAGGCTACTGAACTGTACATTCTAATTTGCCTGCCTTTGCTATGATAAGCACCGTGACCTACAGCATCTCTGGGGAAGAGATGGTTTTGTTGGCTCACACAGACTGATCTCTGTTCATTATTGAGTCAGGTCAGGAGGAGCCCAAGCACGGCAAAGACAGGGACCTTGGAGGAGAGCTGTTTATTGGCTTGCTCAGCTGCTCATGTTCAAGTACCTTTCTCCTGCAGCCCAGGCCTGCCCGTGAGGAAGGGCATGGGCCCACAGCAGGCTGGACCTTTCACCCACAATGGGCTGGGCCCTTCTACATTAACTGGCAATAAAATTAAAAATAAAAAGCCACCCCACAGAAACAACTACAGGCCAATCAGATGGAGACAAGTCCTCTGTGAAGGTTCCCTCTGCCCAGGTAACCAGGATCAGCCCTTATGCCTGCCAACCATGGACCAAAATGTCTAAACCCATGAGGTCAAACAGATCTTTCCTTTTCCCCTCCGCTGTCTCCCTCGAGTATTTGTCACCACGACTGATAAGTACATTTGACTTAGGTTTTAGGAAAATTTGAACTTTAGTTACATCATGTGTCCCTAATTGGCACAAGTTCCTATCCTAATGGCGCTGGTACCTTCCGGTTGTCTAACGTCATTTACTTGTGTGACCAGTCTCCTTTGTGTCACCTGTTTTCCAAGTGGCCTGAGTGTAAAACTCACCCCTTTCAGTCATGGCCCTAAAGAAAGAGACCCCCTAAGCCGTTCTAAATTAGCTTCTGGCGTCCTCGATACTTGTTTGAATTTTTTTTTTTAATTTTCCGTCTCGGGGTTGGTGGGTATCAAAATCTTGTTTATTCATGTCTACGTTTCATAGAAGTGTCTGTAGCAGCTGGTGCTTTACTCGCAAGATAGTGTGTGTGGTGATGAGGTGAGGGGCTCTCCAGCCAGCTGGGGCTCAAGGTCCAGCTCTGTTATTACTAGCCAACCCTGGGCAAGGTGTCATGAAATGGGAATAATGTGCTGCTGTCTTCTACGTGGGTATAAAGAAAGCAAAGCCCAGCATGGTCGAGCGCGCCTTTAATCCTAGCTCTTGAAAGGCAGAGGGGCAGAGAGGCAGTGAGGCAGAGAGGCAGTGAGGCAGAGGGACAGAGGGACAGAGGCAGATAGATTTCTATGAGACCCAGCCAACCTGGCTTATATACTAAGTTCCAGGTTAGTCAGGGCTACATAGTGAAACCCTGCTAAAAACATAAAAGCAAAAACAATCAAAAATTGTACAGACACATGGAATACCCCCAGATGAGCTAACAAACAAAAAACTATTGAAAAAGGTGCAGATCTAGGGCTGTAGTGGTAGTGAGACGCTAGACTCGGCCTTCAGCATGGGCAGGACACAGGCACGCGGGCACACACACACACACACACACACCCTCCCCCTAGCCTGTAAATAGTACTATCACAGCCTCAGTGCTGTGGGGTCCTGTGGCTGGGGAGCCACCCTGCCTTTCTCACTTAGATTTGGCTAAGACCTCTCCAGCTAATTCAAGCAAACACATGACATCCCTTCAGCATCTCCTTGCCAGGAGGGTACGATGGGTAATATAAAGCTGATTTCTCAGTTTGGCCGGATTGCATGGGCTTAGGGGATTAAGTCAAGCACACTTCTGGGTCTGTGTGTGGTGGCGCTTTCCAGAGCGGACCAGACTAAGGAAGGTAGGGGCAGCCTGAGAGCAGGTGGCCCCATCCCATGGCTGTGGCACCTGGAGGGAATAACAGCACAAAAGGAGGCCAGAGCTAGCTCCCACACACAGCCCTGTCTGAAGGGCTCTGGCAGGCCGGGGCATGGCAAACATGGCTTCGGCAGGCTTTGCTAAAAAAACATTCGATTATGTATCTAATGCTAGCCACCAAGGTCCAGCTGTCAAAGTATAGAAGTCCAGCAACCAAAAGGCGGCTCTGGCTACCTAATTCACCTGCCCAATCAAAATATAACAACTCAGCCTAACATGGGGTTTCCTCCTCTGCCTTTATAAACCACCATTTTCCTATGGGCCATGTCGGTCTCCTCTCTATCCAGAGGCGGTCCTTTGTCTTCCCTGCCCCCTCTCCCTTGTTCCCTTCTCCTTCTCCCTCATCCTCATCTCCTGGCTCTGCTTCTTAGCCCTGCTCTTTGTCTCTCTGGGGCAAAGAAATCTTTGTGCTGAGAACTTGAGCCTGTGTGGTTTTTTTTTTTTTTAAACTCTTTCTCTTCCTTTGGTTTCCTATCCTCCCCCACCCCTCTTCTTTGCCCCTCCCTGCCCTCCCCAACTCCCTTCTCAACTCCCACAAGTGAATTGCCCCTCCCCACTCTGACAGGCTGTAGGTCTGCAACTGTGAACCCCATAAATCCTTCTTCCTCAATCTCCTCACAGCAACACACAAACTGACGGACTGACGGACACAAAGGGCTCCCTAAGTTACTCTGGTCACTTCAACTGGTCTTTCCCCAACGGCCCTCAGTTACAGAGTTTTAACAGGGCTCAATCCTCCCCCCAAAAAAATCCTATCTGGAGGAATGGAACTATTTGTGACTTCACAAAGCGTATCAGCGCGTCCCCGGTGGGAGTGGGCTATTCTTAGCGTCTGGTTCTGTGCCCGCCCCGCTACCGTTCAGTTCTGATTCCGACGACGGAGAAGTTACAGGATGTCTCCTGGGACAGAAGGGACTCAGTGTTTGGTTATGATATGCTGTCCTTGATTAGAACAGACAGAATTGAGGGATTTTTTTTTTCCTTCAGGAGAAGAAGCAAATTAGATCGAGGAGAAGTCAGTCCGATCAAGGAGAACAGAAGCATGCGACGACCCAGCATTCTGTCCAATGCATATGGTATCCAGTCAAGAAAACACAGTGGAACGTGAGACCCATCCCATGGACAAGCACCAGTCCCTGACACCATTAATGATCCTGTTATGCTTGCAGATAGGAGCCTAGCATAACTGTTACCCTTCTGTCTAAGCTCTGCCCCACAGTTACCTGGCAACAGGCAGGTAGGCCTGACCCACTATGAAAGGGGCTGCTTGCCCCCTCCTTCCTCTTCCCTTCCTCTTGCTTCACTCTTGCCCCCTTGGGCTCTTCCCTTCCCTCCCCCCTTCCCCCTTCCCTTCCCCAATCTCTCCACGTGGTCATGGCTGGCCTCGACTTCTCCACTCTCTCCCTCTCTCTGCCTTTCTCTGCCTCTGCTACCCTCTTAACTCCCCTCCCCATGCCCTGAATAAACGCTATTCTATACTAGAGAGTCCCTTAGGTGGAAGGAATGCCTCAGCATGAGCCCGCTGAGACATCCCCTTCCTCCATACCTCACCACACCCCCATAGAACATAACCCCCATCTCTTTATTATTTTATAAACGCATCAGTAACTGTCCTCTGAGAGGCTCCACCCAGCAGCTGACTCAGACAGATACAGACACCCACAGCCAAACAGTGGATGGAGCTTGGATACTCTTATGGAAGGACAGGTGGAAAGACTGAGGCCCCAAAGGGGATAGGAACTCTACAGGAAGACCAACAGAGTCAACTAACCTGGGCTCTTGGGGCTCTCAGAGTCTGAACCACCAGCCAAAGAACACACATGGGCTGGACTTAGGATTCCCTACACATAGGTAGCAGATGTGTAGCTTGGTCTTCCCAAACAACTGGAGTTGGGGTTGTCCCAACAGCTGTTGCCTGTATGTGGGATATGTTCTAGCTGGGCTGCCTTGTGTGGGGTGTCAGGGTAGGGGAACACGGGGAGGGGGGGACCCAGTCAGGGGAGAAGGGAAAGAGGGGAAGAATTGTGGGAGGGGGTGACTGGGAGGGAGGCAGGATGTAAATTGAATAAGTAAAACATAAAATTAAATTAAAAAAAAAAAGAAAACATAGTTCAAAGTATTAATCAGGACCTAACTCCTCGGAAATACGGCTGAGTCTATAAAGACTTGTTTCTATATACTCTGCGTGTGTGTGTGTGTGTGCCTGTGTGTGCCTGTGTGTGCCTGTGTGTGCCTGTGTGTGTGCCTGTGTGTGTGTGCGCGCCTGTGTGTGTGTGTGTGCCTGTGTGTGTGTGTGGTGTGTCTACTTCATGAGGCAATCACAGCGACATTTCCGTTTCTGTTGTATCGTCTAAGTACAAAATTGTAAACGACTCTTAGCTTTTCAAAATTAACTTCATGGTTACTTCTGGGTTCTTTACGTCCAGCGGATAGATACACTCTTCTGTCACCAGCGTTTAGAGAGCTGGCGCTCAGACATGATGCTGTTCCGTCTCTTGGGGCTTGGGGGTGCTTTTGCCATTTTATGGTCCTTGTTCCTTTAGCTTTCTAAACCCTCTAACCGTGGCTGTTCTAGTTTGACAATGTAAGCCTGCTGCTGTCGGCTGGTATCTCCATCTGACAGTACCCCATCGTCTTAAGTAGGGATTTAGGGGCTCCCTGACCACTAAGCATTTATGTGGAGGCCAGTGCAGGTACCACCGATTCTGGGCAGAACAAGGCCCTTTCCCGGTTCCCTGGTCATGTGGGCCATCGAGAAACTGGGATCTTTTCTAGAGACTTTTCTATGCCAGCTGGCTTCACTCCATCTTAAGATACTGAGGTCATGAGAGTAACCCTGTCACAAGTCAGGTCATGAAAGTAACCTGTCTTAGTCAGGGTTTCTATTCCTGCACAAAACATCATGACTAAGAAGCAAGTGGGGGAGGAAAGGGTTTATTCAGCTTACACTTCCACATTGCTGTTCATCACCAAAGGAAGTCAGGACTGAAACTCAAACAGGTCAGAAAGCAGGAGCTGATGCAGAAACCATGGAGGGATGTTCCTTACTGGCTTGCTTCCCCTGGCTTGCTCAGCCTGCTCTCTTATAGAACCCAAGACTACCAGCCCAGTGATGGCACCACCCACAAGGGGTCCTCCTCCCTTGATCACTAACTGAGAAAATGCCCCACAGCTGGATCTCATGGACGCCCTTCCCCAACTGAAGCTCCTTTCTCTGTGATAACTGTTAGGTGTGAGGGTTCCATCCTCCTATTTTCTCAGTGAAGAAACAGACCCCCTCCTGCCTTGTTGTCCTCACATAAAGGATGGATGATCTTCAACTTACAAAAGGAATTACATCCAGGTGACGCCACAGTGAACTGAGATTGAGTCAAGGGAGAAGGCTCCTAGCATAGTGGTACCTACTAGTGCCTACCTAGTACACTAGTGTACTGCTTCCTATACTAACCAGGCACGCCCTGCACATTAGTATACTGCATCCCACACACCAGCCAGCCATACCCAGCATAGTAACCCATCACACCCAACACACCAGCCAACCAACCACACCTACCTAGTACTTTAGGGTACTGCACTGAACACACCAGCCAACACCTACCTAGTACATTAGGGTACTGCACTGAACACACCAGCCAACACCTACCTAGTACATTAGGGTACTGCACTGAACACACCAGCCAACACCTACCTAATACATTAGGGTACTGCACTGAACACACCAGCCAACACCTACCTAGTACATTAGGGTACTGCACTGAACACACCAGCCAACACCTACCTAGTACATTAGGGTACTGACCGTACTGTGTGTGTGCATCAGTTCTTACAGCCCCTGAAGCCACCTGTAGAAACATGCAGCTGTGACTTGGTTTCCCCATCTCCAAACAGGAGCATACCTCCTATCACTAACCTGCGAGGAGGATAGAGTATGGTTGCTACTGAATTTGTGTCACCTTCACATCACCAGAAAGCTAAATAAAAATAAAAAAAAGATAAATAAATAAATGAATGGAAATACATCAATCAGACCCCACACCCATTGTGGGAACTGTCTGGAAGTCCTTCAGTGCGTCTGTTATCCAGGCAGGCTCTGCCCGACGACCCATGCCTGTGGCTAGTCAGCCCTCCTTAGCATTTCCTCCCATGTCTCTAGATGACTGTGTTGGTTAGATACTCCAAATCATGTATTACCCCAGTATCCCCTTTGGCATCTGAATGTATCTCCACCTGTTCAGGCTGCACCAAAGGGACAGCCACCTCCCCTTTGACCCAGCCACCATTTTTTCTGCTTGCTGATCCTGTGGGAGAGTGTTTGGTTCTTGCTTAGGGAACAAAGCGATCTGTTTTTCCTCCCGTTGCTTCTTGTTCTCACACTTCTGTGAACAGATGTGCGAGTTTCCCAACACCAGGTGGCTGGTCCGCAACTTAATTCTGACATGGGGTGGTGTGTCGGGGCTACTTGTCAATCACGAGAGGGGGCTCAGGTTGCCCACAGCTTCTGTCCAACTTGGCTATAAATCCGATGTTCCCACAACAAAGGATTTGTTATTTTTATTTTTTAATTTATTTTTAAATTTTTTATTAGATATTTTCTTCATTTACATTTCAAATGCTATCCCAAAAGTCCCCTATACCCTCCCCCTGCCCTGCTCCCCTACCCACCCACTCCCACTTCTTGGCCCTGGCGTTCCCCTGTACTGAGGCATATAAAGTTTGCAAGACCAAGGGCCTCTCTTCCCAATGATGGCCAACTAGGCCATCTTCTGCTACATATGCAGCTAGAGACACGAGCTTGGGGGGGGGGTGGTGCTGGTTAATTCATATTGCTGTTCCATCTATAGGGTTGCAGACCCCTTCAGCTCCTTGGATACTTTCTCTAGCTCCTCTATTGGGGGCCCTGTGCTCCATCCTATAGATGACTGTGAGCATCCACTTCTGTATTTGCCAGGCACTGGCATAGCCTCACAAGTTTTATTTATTTATTTATTTATTTACTTTTGGTTTTTCAAGACAGGGTTTTTCTGTATAGCCCTGGCTGTCCTGGAACTCACTTTGTAGACCAGGCTGGCCTCAAACTCAGAAATCCGCCTGCCCCTGCCTCCCGAGTGCTGGGATTAAAGGCATGCGCCACCACGCCCGGCTACAAGTTTTATTTATTTATTTATTTATTTATTTTTAATGACATGTATATGTGCATGCAGAAGGAAGTGTCAGATCTGTGAGGAATTGAACTCTGGTACTCTGGAAGAGCAGCCAGTGTTCTTAACCGCTGAACCATCTCTCCAGCCTGCTACAAAGGATCTTTTAAAGATTACGAATGAGAGGCCGGCAGAAGAGAAGCACTTAACAAGCTATGGGGGTGGGGCTTGGGCCTTCCGTCTTTTTTTCTGGACAGCTGCCCTCAAATGCTTCCATGTGTTTAGCGACATTGCAGTGCTGGTTAGTTTCCTGTCAGCTTGATACAGCTAGAACCATGAGGGAAGAGGGACCCTCAATCAGGAGAATGTCTCCCTCAGACTGATCTGTAGGTCCTACCTTCGCTTCCCTCGGTGATGGACTGTGACCTGGGATGTGCAAGCCAAACAAACCCCTTACTCCCCACGTTTCTTTTGGTTGTGGTGTTTATCGCAGCAGGAAGCCAAGTGGGCCAGACAGCAAGGTGTAAACTCAGAGACTTTGATGGAGGCTTCGTCATGCACACACAGATTATTGTGCCAGTTCCTGCTCCTTCTCCCACACAGGAGACAGGGTAGAGTTAGCTGTGGTCTTTCTGGTGACCAGTCCCACCAGGGAGCCCACCAAGCGTTGCCTCATGAGAACAGAGGTGCTCCCACCACCGTAGGAAATCTGTGTCAGGATCCACAGCCCAAGACCAAATTCTAGACTCAAAGAAACATTTAGTACCTCTAGTGGTCAGCGCGAGACACGGGGATTAGGAGCAGTAAGCTGGGAACGAGGAAGGAATTGAGATGAGCGCACGTTTCCTGTCCACCACATCACACTTTACTTCCTCATGTTTTCCGTTTAGCTGGTCGGAAATCCAGCCACTTTAAAAAGATTTATCTTGATTATTTTAAAGTGTGTGTGTACTCTGTGTGTGTGTTATTGCATATGAGAGCATAAGTGCCTACGGAGGCTGGACACTGAACTCTGGAAGTGCTCCAAGCCACTGAGCTATTGTCACTCCCCCCCCGCACCCCCCCCCCAACACACACACACACACACACACACACACACAGGGTTTCTCTGTATAGCCCTGGCTGTCCTGGAACTCACTCTGTAGAACAAGCTGCCCTCGAACTCAGAAATCCGCCTGCCTCTGCCTCCCAAGTGCTGGGATTAAAGGCGTGCGCCACTACGCCTGGCTTTTCAAGTCACTTTGTAAATGAAGAATCTCAATTAGTTAATATTGAAAGAAACGCTGGCTGAAGGGGATCTACACCAATACTGGGAGGAACAAGCAGGTCATGAAAAGGTCAGCTCTGGAACTCTGGGAAGGTCATGGAACACTCGCCCTTCCCGGAGGGAGAGGCTAATTAGCATTTCTCAGACCACAGGGCAGGAACAGACCTGACCTGTGGGTGGGGACACATTCCGCACGACTGACGGTTGCCCACCTTCAGACAAGGGAAGTCCTTGTCACCTCATTCCCTAAAGACCAACCAGTTTAAAGGGTGCACTGTTCCGCCAGTCATCTTGTGTCTAGTTGCTGATGTTCTGTTCTGCCCCTGGAAACCATATAAAAACTTGCCAAACTGGTGCTGGGGGTCACCACCTCTCCTTTGGGTCTGGGACAACCCCAGTGCGCTAGAACAATAAATTCCTCTTGCTTTTTGCATTGATCCCGGCTCCATGTGGTTCATTCAGGGGGGTCCCCGTAAGCTAAGGCTCGCCAGCGTCTTACAGTATGTTTCTAAATTCCAGAATAGGATTTTTCATATTAGAAGGAACAGACTTGAGTTCCCCAGCACAGTGGGTGAGCACTGTTCACAAATAGCCGTACACATTTTAGAGAAAAGCCAAGAGAGGCCACCAAGGCACCCAACAGAAACAAAGGCTGAGGAAATTGATGCAGAGCATGCTGATTTTTTTCTTGTCTATATTTTGCAGAGTTTATGGTTAGACTTCCAGAGCCTAATATACACCAGGGAAGTTCTCTACCAATAACCCACAACCCCAGGACTAATCATTCTAATTTATATGTGTTGAAATAGCACAGAGGGCCCCACAAATATGACAAAAATATTTTAGAAACTCCTGTGATGTGACTTTTAAAAAAAATCATGATAATAGTTGAGGTAATAATGTAATAAAATTGATGATAAGGTTTGGCTCCTTTGGAAAAAACCCTTGAATAAATTTAATTCATGAATAGGAAAACGCTGTGCAAATTGATACTGATTTCCTAACTTGAATAAACATGAGAGCTCAAGAGAGAACTTGTTTTTATTGCCTGGATATAATGACACTTGGGTACTTTGTGTCTAGGATAAGATGATATAAAAATTTTTTTCTGTCTATATTTCTAATATAAAACTCATACCATATCTTTACTACAAATATTTTACTCAGCCAGAAATTCAGTTTTCTACCACACAATTCAATTTCCATATACTAAAAGCCAAAAGGATACAGTGAGAGAAATTTGAGGATGGATTTCAGAGAGCTTTTAAGGATAGATTGGACATGAAAATTGCATGTGTGTGTGTCTCTGTGTGTGTGTGTGTGAAAAATCTATGTCTGTGTGTGTCCTTTTTCTTCCCCAAGGTCTTCTGTAGCCCAGGGTGGCTTTGAATTTACAGACAAAGAAGCCCTTAAAGTGATTCTCCTGCCTCCAATTCTGATTGTGTTAGATTACAGGTATATACCATGCTTGGCTTCTACACGGGTGTTTTAAAATCATTATAATGGGTTAGCGAGATGGTTCAATGGATAAAACACTTGCCAAGCATGATGAGAGTAAGAGACAAGATGCCTAGAACCCATATAAAAGCCTGTCGTATGTGGTGGCCTGTGGGAAGCCGCAAACGCTGTTACAAGATGGCGCTGGCTACCACTGGCCACCGCCCATGATTATGGGTAAACAACCGATGTGCGCATGTGCATAAGAGTTTTTTTGCCGAGTCACTGCCTGTCCCGAGGCATATTAATGAGGTAATGGTAGCATAACCAATCAGGTATGGACATGTCACTCCTAGGCCTATATAAGCAGCGCCATTTCTAGGGTTCGGGTGTCTTTTCACATCTGTAATTGAGCTCTCCCAATAAACATGTGCAGAAGGATCCTATTGTGGTGTCGTTCTTGCTGGCGAGTCGGGCGCTCACAGTGGCCCACTTGTAATCGCAGTGTGTAATTCCAGAGGCAGAGACAGGGGACCCGCTGGGACAAGTTGGGTAGTGGGAGCATTTGAACTGGCAAGCTCTTAGTTCAGGAGAGATCAGGCCTCGGTAGATAAAGTGGACAGAGATCAATGAAGACACTGGGTGTCAACTTCTGGTACCCACACATACGTGTCGGGTGCTACACACACTTGTACTCATGCCTTCACACCACCCAAACATACATGTATACATGTGTGCTAGACACATGGGAACACACATACTACTCATGCTTGCATAGCACACATACATACATACATTTTTTTATTCACAAATATAGAATTTAAACAACAAGAAACTCAAGTGCCATAGTAATGAACTATGTATTCTCTCTCTCTCATATGTATGTATGTACGTACGTACGTATGTACGTACGTATGTATGTGTTACAAGCAACAATGGCTGTCATTTGGGAGGCTCATCAAACATCAGCTTCTGACAAATCATAACTTATTTTTGTTGATCACATATGAGGTTGATAGTCTGATACCCATTGCACAGATAAAGTTAATGGTCGATGACCTCAAGGCACCTGCCCAACCTTTAGATTCAGCCTGTAAACTCAATCAACTAAACTCTCTTTCATTACTTTGTGTGCCTGTGTGCCACATGTGTCCAGTGCCCAGAGAGGGCAGAAGGCGGCACTGGATTCCTGGAGAGCTGAGTTACAGTGACTGTGAGGCCCTTACCATGGATACTGGGAACAGAACTTGGGTCTTCTGCAAGAGCAGCTTAACCACTGGGCTATGTTTCCAGTCCCAGAAAATTATTTTCTTTATAAAACACATAGCTTTACATCTTTTGTTATAGCAAGAAAAAAATGAACTAACATCGTGGTCCAGAAGCTACTGTGGGAAGAGAACCATCTGTGGTTGCCAGTGGAGTGGAGGGTTTGGTCAGCGAGGAACAGCATTTCCAGCTGACAAGGCAATGAGGATGTAGCTCAACCCAGAGGGAAAGCTAAACAGAGACACAAAATAAGAACAAATGTGTCTGATGGGATAGAATAACATCTCTGCTATGCATAGGCTAGGTCTGTCTGATGGGAAACAGAGATGGACATACTGCGTTAAGTAGCAAAAGCCATCGATATCTGACTTTATTATTATCATTTTAGTATATCAAAGTGATTTTTTAAAGGCTAAGCAAAACAAAAGGATATCGCAAAAAAGAAAGCAGCGATGAGTACTGATAATTTAAAAACAGTGGTGCAGTCAGTGATGGGCATGATACAGCAGAAAGGACACTCTAGGAGTGTGGTGGTGCACAGCTGTAATCAGGAGGCTGAAGCAGGAGAAAGCGCGCACTTAAGACTAAACCTAAGGGGCTGGAGAGATGGCTCAGAGGTTAAGAGCAGTGGCTGCTCTTCCAGAGGTCCTGAGTTCAATTCCCAGCAACCACAATACAGAGGGTGGCTCACAACCATCTGTAATGGGATCTGATGCCCTCTTCTGGTGTGTCTGAAGACAGCACCGATGAACTCATATACATAAAATAAGTAATTCTTAAAAAAAACAAAAAACAAAAAGACTAACCGGAGGTCCACAGCCAGCTATATACCCTGTCTCAAAATGCCTAAGACAAGATGTAAAACATACACTGGCTGCCACCTTGGGTGTACTAGAAACCACAGAAGCTAAATGTATAAAGCACTCTGAAATAGAGAGAACATTAGTTAGTGTATTTTATTTGGAACTATGGAGATTCAGTGAAAGCCAAGTTAGCACTCTGGGTAACCAGACATTAGACAGCAGTGAGGCCGAAGCAGTGTGGTTTGAGAAACTCCACCCATGAGACAGTGCCTTGGCATGGGTCTGTGTGAAACTGAAGACCTGCGAGAAAAGGCAGATGCAGGAAGGACTGTCCTAAGGAGCACTACCTAAGACCCTGGTGTAAGTCACCCTACCCTGTGAGGGAAGGAACAATCTACCTCAAGATGGAGGTGGTGGTGAGGTAGGGGCAGTGTGAGCAATGGTAGGGTGGATGAGAACAGACCCCGTCTCCTGGCCCCTCTTGCCCACTGTCCCTGGCCTTAAGTCCCCTTTGCAGGATCACAGTCCAGGACATCTCACTCTGCATCCAACGGAGCAGGAAAATAATAGTTTAACTATTTCTGCCAGCCTCAGGACCATTTCCTCATGACGGCTCCCGTGGCAGCACAATAGTATTAATAACTGTGTGGGCTCTTCTTTTCTTCAGCTGTCTTTTGCTCTGAGGGCCTCAGCCAACAACTTAGAACTGTAGGAGGAAAAGATACTCTCTTCTCCTTTTTTAAACCGTAAGTTCTTAGAAAGTACCAAGTAGAAAATATTCATATATTTGTGCAATCGGGCAACATTACGAAATTCAGTCATATTCCCCATTACAAAAAAAAAAAAAAAAAGAATGATTTCTTTTAAAGTCAGATTTTGTAGACCATGCTTGCTGATAGAAATGGGAAGGCTGACAGGATTTCTAGGTGTGTTAAGAATAAGTCGGGGGTTGGAGAGATGGCTCAATGGTTAAAAAGCGCCTCCTGTTGTTACAGAGCTCCCCCCCATCCCCCCCCCCCCCGTCAGTTCCCAGCATGCACTGGGCGGCTCACAACCATCTGTGACTCCAGTTCCAGGTGATCTGATGCCCTCTTCTGACCTTTGTGGGCACCAGGCCTGCACGTGGTGCACGTATATGCAGTAGGCAAAACACTCAGATGTATAAGATACAAGGAAAAGCAAAACAGGAGCAAAAGTTTGGCCAAACTGTAGTCAACGCTTGCTTCCTAATTTTCTCTAAAATAGAGCAAAACCAAGGTGGTGTTTCTGGTGCTAGCTACCTAGTAACAACACTCAAAAAAAAAAAATTTTTTTTTTTAAGTAGAAAAAGAAAAAAGAAATAAAGTTATAAGATGCAAAATTTACGATCGGAAAAGCAAAGCGGTGAAGATAGTAGTGGAAACGGTGAGGTAAGGCCAGCAGGGTGAACCAACAGGAGCGCGGATGAGCGAGAGACAAGGAAGCGCTCGCTGGAAGCGGCTCCACCGAGTTAGTTAGGGGTAGCATCTCGCGGAGAGAAGGCTCAGTGGTTAAGATACTCTGCTTGCTCTTGCTTTAGACCCAGATTTGGTTCCTAGCACACACATGGTGGCTCACTGGGCCCCCTGGTGGCCACTGTAGGTACTACACATGCGCATGGTGCATAGACACACACAAAGGCATAATAACATCATACATAAAATAAATACATCTTTTTAAAAAACGTTTTTGTTTGTTTGTTTGTCTTTAAAGTAGAGACGTCAGTGTGTCTGGTCTAAAGCTAAATTATCTTGGGTTAACTCAGCTTCTGAATAACCAATTTCTGTCCCCTGCGTGTGTGACCCAACATCTTTGTGACGACAAAGGCTGAAAGTATCGTTGGGAAGTATATGAGGCCAATAACAGAGGTTTCCTGTTTCCACCTCCCGTTTGAAAAGTGCCTGAGTTATGACTTTCTTTGCTTTGCTCACTACAAACTCTGTGAAACAGTTTGGACATTGGAACCCAGTATTCAGATATACTGCAGCCGCATTTCTGGGCCATGATCCCTCATCATTGGCTCCAGAATAAACCATTTCCCCACTTCTTCGCAGCGACTGTTGGGTTTTCCTGTTGATAACGCAGAAGTGGACAATGACTTCCTTTTATTCCGTGAATCAGTCAATCACTCCCTTCACTAAGGGGCTCTTTTACTGTGAGCACAACTGACCAGTTAGCCACCCATTGCTTGGCTCATTAATTTTGCAGCAGGACTGAGTTAGATGGTGTTAGACAAGCCTATCCTCCTAGCCAAACTGCTGCCACATTCAGAAGCCCGGGCATATCTACTCACCATAGTCCATGAGTTGTCAGGAATCATGCTATAAAAGCATGGTCCGGCTAGAGAGATGGCTCAGAGGTTAAGAGCACTGACTGCTCTTCTGAAGGTCTTGAGTTCAAATCCCAGCAACCACATGGTGGCTCACAACCATCCATAATGAAATCTGACGCCCTCTTCTGGTGAGTCTGAAGACAGCTACAGTGAACTTACATATAATAAATATATTTTTTTGAGAAAAAAAAAAAAAGCATGGTCAATGAGAGGGAAGGCTAGTCCTGATGTAACCCACGGAAGTCACAGCCCAGCATTGATCTTTTGTTTGTTTTCCTTTTTCTTGTTAAAGATTTATTTATTTATTTTACGTATATGAGTGCACTGTAGCTGTACAGATGGTTGTAAGCCATCATGTGGTTGCTGAGAATTGAACTCAGAACCTCTGCTCTCTCCAGCCCCGCTAGTTCTGGCCAAAAGATTTATTTTTATTTCAGCTCCCTGGTTTTTTTTTTTGAGACAGGGTTTCTCTGTGTAACAGCAATGGCTATCCTGGAACTCTATCTGTAGCCTCGGTTGGCCTTGAACTCTAAAGAGCACTGCCTGCCTCTGCCTCCCGAGTGCTGGGACTAAAGGCGTGCACCACCACACCGGGCCACAGCATTGATCTTAACAGGTGCATTTATTGCTCCATGATTCTGCTGTGTTGATAAACTTATAATTCCATTTGGTAAAATACAGTCAAATCAATGCCACATGCTGGCCTTTTACACTGATTAGAGGCCCAGTTTGAAAACTGTGCTGTAAGAGCCCCTGAAGAGTTCTTCCATGTGTCGTCCTCCTCCTATGCCCCTTCCCTTGTGTACTGGCTGGTGTTGTGTGTCAACTTGACAACAAGCTAGAGTTATCAGAGAGGAAGGAGCCTCAGGTGAGGAGGTGCCTCCATGAGATCCAGCTGTAAGTGGATCAATTAATGACTAGTAGGGAAGGGTCCTGCCCATTGTGGGTGGTGCCATCCCTGGGCTGGTGGTCCTGGGTTGTATGAGAAAGCAAGCTGAGCAAGCCAGAGGAAGCAAGCCAGTAAGTAACATCCCTCCATTGCCTCTAAATCAGCTCCTGCTTCCTGACCTGCTTGAGTTCCTGTCCTGACTTTCTTTGGTGATGAACAGC
This sequence comes from Mus caroli, assembly GCF_978045245.1. Classification (NCBI taxonomy): domain Eukaryota; kingdom Metazoa; phylum Chordata; class Mammalia; order Rodentia; family Muridae; genus Mus; species Mus caroli. Next base: position 6,826,076 of record NW_028227271.1, read on the forward strand.
AGTGTGGAAGTGTAAGCTGAATAAACCCTTTCCTCCCTAACTTGCTTCTTGGTCATGATGTTTTGGGCAGAAATAGAAACCCTGACTAAGGCACCTTGGTTTCTTTATCTTTTTCTGTACTGGGGACTGAACCTGGGGCCTCATGCATGCCAGATAAACATGCACCTTACTACTGAGCTATCCCACTGCCACACTAAAGACACTGGTAAGTCATAGCACACGCACACGTGCACATAACTGGCTCTGGGTGACTCTGTGTGAACTATCTGGAGAAGTGCTTTTTAGATGAAGGAGCAAAGCTTTGTGAATGTGTAACTCAATTAACTTTTACCTGACTTTACGTGTTGATAAAGCCACCAAGAATGTAGTCATAGAAGCCTACGCATACCAACCCTTGAAGATGGAAATATAAGATGTTGGCGACTGTTCATCTCTATGAATTTTTTTTCAGGTTTAGAAAATGTATCGAAGTGGTTGATGATGTCTGATCTCTCTCTGGAGCTGCCGAAAGGCTGTGTGTCAAGTCAGTTACCTGACATCTCCCTAATGTACGCACACTCCCTGGAAATATGGGCGTGAAAATGTGAAAAAACCTCCATGAAGCTGACAAAGATGAAAAGCAATTTTGGTAAAACGGCCATCGTGCAAGCATTGCTGATGACAACGGTGTCCTCTCTGCAATCTTGAGCAGCACCAGGTGGAATAATATTCTGGGGGAAATGGGGTGTTTTTCTCCATCGTACTCCTCTGGTGAGATTGCTTCAGTACTATATGTTGAAGAGCCAAGAGAAGGGGGGAAAACCCTATCTTATTACAGGTCACATTTGTGCTTGGAAGACGTCAGTTGATCATGATGAAGACAGAACATAATCCTGGTTGGAGATTTGTAGATTCAGAACCAAATATTTGGTCCCCGGCATGCAGAAAGCATTTGGGTAATGTAGATGGAGTTTTAAAATGTATATTTTAGTCATGTGCAAACAAAATGTTTGAGATACTGAGCAATGGTTATATTTTAACTGGTCAGTATTATTTTTTTAAGGGATCTCGAGAGGAAGGGCGTTTAGACTGCTCAGTTACAAAGTGGCCAAGTTAATGTCCCCCGCTCCCCAGTCTCAGACAGAGCACATAATTTTTATAGGATGCTTCCAATACCAAAGCCCCCTGGGAAAACGGAGCCGAGCTGAAGACAGAAGCAAGATCGGTAGGGTGACTCCTACGCCTGTGCCACTAGGTTTATAGCCCTCAAAGTCAAAGCTGATTTAAACCTCATTTAGCACAGGACTTAATTTTGTTTATTTGGTTTCTATGCCAACCAGTTAGCAGGCCTCTATTCAACACTAATTCCCTGGGGTAGACTCTTGAACCGATCAGGCTTTAAGAACCGCTAGATCCCACACTGGAACTTTGAGGCTGTTTCCTTTTAACCCTGGTCTCATCTGCTTTTGCATGGTTGTTTGTGTATCTCTCTCCCTTCAAGAGTGTGGGCCTTACCACGCCTTATTAATATTTATATTTCTCTTTACTTCAAAATCTTCCCCCAAATCTTTGAAGTCTAGGCAGAGAGCGATGCCTGATGAGTACAATGATTCAAAAATGGGGGTTCAGAGGAGGCGATGTTCCGTGGGGGCAGGATGGAGGCTGCCCGTGTGCGAAGAGAAGGACATCAAAGGCTCCGCGCAGAGAAAACCCCTGACCACTCAGGACCTCTCAGTGCAAGGACAAAGAGGCCCCTAGAACAGCCAAGGGACATAGAGGGTGCTCAGAAGGAAGGACCACGCCCAGTCACCAGAAGGGTTTAAACGATGAGCCGCATGACTGGCTTACATAGGGAGAGGGAAGATGCTTAATCTCTAAGTGGGCAATGCAAGCGAAAACCCAGCGATAAGGGTATGGCAGATCGGGGGTGCTCCTAAGTTGTGGACCATGCCTGGAAATGGAAGACACTTGGGACAGAGACTCTATGATGATGTCAGTCACACCAGTAAGGGAGAACCTCACAGATGGCTTCAGAAGCTGCCAGGCTGGGTGCAGGTGCAGCATTTTGCTTTTGGAGGCGTGGCTGGAGCGTTTCCGAGAGGTCACCGGCAGCTTTACAACAATCACATCCATCGAAGTGAAGGAAGGAAAGGAGGGGTCCCACAGGCTGACTAGAGAATGGCATCGTGCGAGCGCGCAGTCCAGGTACGACCTTCTCACGTGGAGCTCAGGCTGGAGCAGCGACACACGTGCCACTAAAGCACGGTCGGTTACAGAAAGCACCCGCAGCTCTTCACTAACCCTTGCCCCGTTCCTACTAAGGCCCATCCTCTCAGAACCCGGCTCACAATTAATACTTAACAAATGGTGACTGGCTAAGAAAAGAGGTACGAAAATGTATGCCACAAAGATCGCCGTGTTAACCCTAGTATACCTTAGGAAAATGCCAAATGCCAAATAATCTTTCCTCAGTATGTATAATTTGTAAGACAGAATCAATACCCCACCCCCGCCCCACGCCCGAAGTTTAACAAAATCTCTGGATGTAACACTCTCTCTCTCTCTCTCTCTCTCTCTCTCTCTCTCTGAACTTTTCTTATCTTAAACTTTTTCAACCCCCTCCTCCCCAACCCCCTCCCCACTAAAAAAAAAAAAAAAAGACTTAGGAAGAAACATTTCCCAATTCACGGTGTTATATTTTCATTACCTGAATACAGAAGCAGTTGAGAAGCCCTACATGGAAAGCGGAGGGCAGCGTTTGTCATAAATATCAATGCAAATGCCTGCAGGCGGTGAGAGGGGATTCTAAGCTCCCGCTTACTAAGGACTCAGCACCATTACACCAGGCCTCTCAGCAGGAGCCCCCACAGCCACGACCACGGGGACTGACACACTTCCAGCCTTGTGAATAAATACCAGGGCCTATATTCAACACAGCTGCTTTCAAAAATAATAGAAAATTAAGGTTAGTGAGTACAAATTAAAGCAACTTGGGGCCACCAACCCAGCACCACAGAAGATACTTAGAAGGAATGCCATGCACAGGTAGGGGTGGGGTGGAAATGGTGAGCTCTGTGTGTGTGTGTGTGTGTGTGTGTGTGTGTGAGAATCAGCCACAATCCTGACAGCCAGAGAGGAACCGCCTCCTAAGAGGGACAGATGAACAAGAGAGGGTTCAGCAACTCAGCAAATCTTTCCAGTGACCAAGGAAGGGGGATGAGGACAGCAGAAAGCCAGCTCAAGTGACACACAATACCTCTAAATGCAAATGATCCTGAAAGACAGTTCACAGGGCTGAATTAAAATACAGGACCCAACTGTTTGCTGTCAACAACAAAGACATCTGAGCAGCAAAGACCCAACGCAGACCACGAGGGAAAGCAGAGAAGAGGGCACCCTGGGAAACGTGAACCGAGAGCATGAGGCAGAAGTCTGACGCCCATCTGACACAGTCAAACCCCTAGCAGACATAGTCACGGGACAAGGGAAAGGTCCTGCATACAAACACAGAAAGCAGTCGTCCACCAAGGCCGGGGTACCAAGGCCTGGGTCGCAATCGTCAAAACATGCGCATTAACACTGGAGGAAGAGTTAGGGTCCAATTTCACAAACCTGACAGAGATCAGGGGCAGAGACGTCCAGAGACATTAGCAATGGGAGACTTGAACGCCCCATAGGAATTAACAGACAGGTCATCTATACACAGGCGCACAAAATTAACAACGACACTTCAGAGGGAAACTGTACCATAAGTCAAAAGGACTTAAGAAACAGCAGCAGCAGAGGACTGTGACAGTCCTGCTCTTCTCGGTCGGCCACAAAACCGCCTTCAATACTTGTTAGGCCACAATATGGGCCTTTTCTTTACTTGAGGCAGACTCATGTGTCTTAGACTTGCTTTGATGCTACACAGCTGAGGAGACTGAACTTCTGATCCTCCCGCCTCCTCTTGTGGGATTTCCCACCTATTCTACAACACCTGATTTTCTGCAGGGCTGGGGATAAACCCAGGATTTGCTATCTGCCAGGCAACCAGTCTACCAACCGAGGTACACCCAGTGCCCTTCTAAATTGTATCTTATCAGATCATTATAGAATGAAACTAACACTCAAAAGCAAGAAAAAAAAAAACTACAGAAAACATGCAAAAAGATGGAGAGATTCATCAGCATATATATATATTTTTTTTAAAAAAAGATTTATTTATTTATTTATTATATGTAAGTACACTGTAGCTGTCTTCAGACACACCAGAAGAGGGCATCAGATCTCATTACGGGTGGTTGTGAGCCACCATGTGGTTGCTGGGATTTGAACTCAGGACCTCTGGAAGAGCAGTCAGTGTGCTCTTAACCGCTGAGCCATCTCTCCAGCCCTCATCAGTGAATTTTTGAGTGGCCAGTGGGTCACTGAGAAAGTCAGAGGAGAGATCTGAAAATTCCTAAAATCAAATAAACAAGGAAACAGCACATACCAAGATCTGTGGGACACAGCAAAGATAATTTAAGAGTTTATAACGGCCGGGCGTGGTGGCACATGCCTTTAATCCCAGCACTCGGGAGGCAGAGGCAGGCGGATTTCTGAGTTCGAGTCCAGCCTGGTCTACAGAGTGAGTTCCAGGACAGCCAGGGCTACACAGAGAAACCCTGTCTTGAAAAACCAAAAAAAAAAAAAAAAAAAAAAAAAAGAGTTTATAACGGTGAGCGCCTATGTTAAAAACTCAAAGATTTCAAATAAATGACATAATTGTGTACCACAAGGTTTAGAAAGGCAAGCTAGGCTGGTCAGTCTTGGCTGTCAACTTGACTGGATCTGAAATCAACCTCGAGAAACACCTTAGAAGCAGGCCTCTGAGGACATTCCCAGGAAGGATTAACTGAGTAAGAAGGACCCTCCCACAAATTGAGTAGTACCTTCCAGCAACGGTCCCAACAAGAAGAGGTCCAATGGAGACGCAGTGTTGGTTTTGCCTGTCTGACTTCACTACTTGACTGTGATTGCATCTAACAAGTTGCCACTGCCAACTCCACTGTGAACAGAACTCAGCAGATCAATATCCTTGATAAGCCAAGACGTACAGACCTCCCTGAAATACTTGAAAGGAGAAATCAATTGACCTGATTTCATACTAAAAGTTTAACTATGGCTGAACTCGAGGAAGTCAGCAGACCTATAACCATACACACAGTAAAACCGAAGACCAAAATCAATCAATCAATCAATCACATGATAATTTTAACAGATGTGGTAAAATCTTTGGGCAAAAATACCAGACACATTATAGAGAAACTAAGATTGTGGGAAGCATACCCCCAAATAACGTAAACCACGTACAACAAAACTGCATGCACGTCACCAGCATGACACTAAGTGGGGGGATGCTAACAGCTTTTCCCCTAAAATCGGGAATGAGATGAGTATTTATGTATTCTCACCATTCTTCTTCAATCTAGTGCTTGAACTCCTGACCAAGGAGATAAAACAAGACAAAGACATAACAGAGATGCAGACAGCAATGGGAGAGTCAAACCATCCCTATTTATAGATGGCACGATATTATACTTAAAGGCCCTGACATTTTACCAGAGCACACTCTGATCTGATAAGCATGCTTAGCCAGGTAGCAGAATATAAAACTAGGGCACACACACACACACACAAAATCAACAATGTTCAACTCGGTAAGAAGGAAGCCAAGAAAACAACCTCATTCCAAACAGTCTCAAAACAAAACCCAAAAGCTCTCAGCATAGGCTCAATCAAAGCCGTTCAAGATCTAGGCACTGAAAATGATATAGAGACACAGTATATGTGTGAGGGCATTGTGCTACATAAAATAAGGCCATCACCAGATGACAGGCACTCTATAATCCCACTTCAGAGTTGAAAATAGTTGTGGAGATGGGTGGACGTGGTAGCAGTTGTATACTGTGGGCTTAACTGTGAACGCAGAGCTGCAAAGCTCATGATGGTTACTGTGATCAATCTTATGCTAGGTACATTGTATTATAATAAAGGATTTGGGGGCTGGAGAGATGGTTCAGTGGTTAAGAGCACTGACAGCTCTTCCAGAGGTCCTGAGTTCAAATCCCAGTAACAGCTCACAACCATCTGTAATGGGATCCAATGCCCTCTTCTGGTGTGTCTGAAGACAGGTATACTCACATTCATAAAAGTAAATAAACCTTTAAAAATAAAAGATTTGAAGAGAAAATTTAGAATATCTTGATATGATATAAACATATACCTAAATAAACAAAGGCATGGGTGAGGTACTACACTCTAACAGTATCACAAATGGTTTTCCTTTTTATAGTTTATAAAATTTTAATCAAAGGATATGAACTGGTTTGAAAAACAAGAAAAGCTTTTCTCTGTGTTAAGGATACGTATTACCTATGGGAGAATTCATTTGCCTCTAGAGAACCATTTCTCAACCACTGTGTGTTAGGGATTCAGGGAAAGTCCTCTTATGCCCAGTGTCAGGATCTCAGTATCCAAAATTAAAAGACAAGGTCCTTGTTGTCAGGAGGTTTGGTGTTAAAAGGACGTAAGTTTTCTGTAGCATGTGCTGAGTATACACCGGGCTGCATTTCAGTGTGAGTGCTACCTTTAATCCATAACTGCTGTGCAGCAGATGACATCACTTTACGCAGAGGAAGCTGATGCTACAGACGCCAGTCCTTGTCTAACATAGACAGCATGATGCTTCATCGGAAACACAGCAGAACAGAAAACCCATGCAGGCCGCCCCTTTCTCTGCTTCCCGAGAATGCCTAAAGAGAGCTATAATCACAGAGACATTTGACAAGACAGAAGTGAACACGGGGTGCTGTGTTCAACACACATATGGCCAGTGTTGTGTGGGAAAGGTTGTGGAAGGCTTCCTGGAGAAGATGGAGTCTCCACAGAATGGAATATGGATAGGTGCTAAATGGTGCTAAGGCACAAGCAACTGTGAGTGCCTGTGTTCAGAGAACCAAGAGACTGGGGCAGTATGGTTGGAGACTGTCACCCACAGCGCCTGACGCAAAGTTGGACCCTCTCATCAAAAAGACATTTACCTTACCCAGCAGTATCAAGCAAATGAAAACCTTCCCATCTCCGTCAACACGGTGCGGGGAGAGAAAGGGTTACGTAAGCTCTAAACCTCCCATTCCAGTTTGAAGGACTAGTGCCATGGCAACCCAGCAGCAGCCTCCCGTGTCAAGGCTCTTTCTTTGGGCACAGGCATAAACAGTGATAAAACATTACCTTGGGGCTTTATATTTTGCCATCAGTTAAAATCCTGTTCTTAGCTATGGTGAAGACTTCAAAGAAAAAGCAAAGTGCTTTTTCCCTCAGAAAGGTAAAGGCCAGCAGAGGGATGGATGACTCTGCACCTCTCAGCAGCAGCAGCAACACAAGCCATTTGCTCAGCCGCAATGATCTCTGTGGAGAGCGCGTGGCCACCCCCTCACTGCTCCCTTTCTTTACGCCAGCTAGAAGAGATGAGCAGAGTCTCACAATTACTGCTGTGTGACAGCTGTGTGATGGGTGAGAACTTGTTTTCCTAAAACAATCCACAAATATTTAGATTTGGTACCGATCTCCACACCACGCTCAGCTCGGGGGCAACTCCTTCAAATCGAGCGATTCCTAAAGTAGCTTTCGGGGAGATCCAGCCGGGTTCAAATCTCAGGAGCTCTGCTCTGCTGTGTAAAAAAGGGATTTATACCGACTTCTTACAGCCTGCCTGAGAAGACCTGAGGTCATGAAGGCAAAAATGTGCCAGGCACCCATTCTGTGTTCAACAGCTGGTAGCAACTGCCATCGTTTACCCATGGTCACAGACTCAAAAGATAGCTAAGATCATAAAGCTAGTGAATGGAATGGCAGAAAAAAAAAAAAAAAGAAAAAAAAAGTTGCCACCCCCCAGTTAACATATTGTGGTGGTTGAATGAGAAATGTCCGCATAGTCTTAAGCATTTGGACACTCGTTCCCGATTAGGGTCACAGCTTGGGGAGGTCTAGGGGGAGTGTCTTTCCTGGAGGGAATTTATCACTGGGGTCGGGCTTTGAGGACTTAAAAACTCCTGCCGCGCCCAGTGAGCTCTCAGCTGCTGCTTCTGTCCCCTTCATCTCGGACTCTATGCAACCATAAGCCTAAATAAACTATTTTGTGCGGAAGTTGCCTTGGTCACAGTGTTTTATCACAGCAGCAGAAATTTCAGTAACGAAGACATCATCTGTCATCAATTCTGAAACACAGTGCCAGGTTTTCATATCTCTGGATCTGGGAAGTGTCTTGCAACATATGCTTTTCCATCACTGAGTAGACAGCATCTTTTCTCTCTCCATCGATCCTAAAGTAACGGCGCATCTTACGGTGGCGGGACTGACGGAGCAGAGAACCTGGGGTAAGTAGTTCCTCCCATCACACAGAGCGCTGGGCTCTGGCTGCAGGCCGACATTTAAAAGAGCGAGCCGAGATTCTATTCCTACTCCATTAATCTCTGACAGAAAAGATAAGGCTACTGACAGGTCCCCATCTCATCTTTCCGAACTGTCACAGCCTGGCAGCACACCTGTTCCCAAGAGCCAGTGGGTCAAAATCATTCACCTATTCAGGTCTTACTGTGCCATCATCGTGTGTCAGCTGGGGCCACCATTCACGTTTCCTCAACCTCTCCTTGCTACATGGGTTCCTTTCAACACAAGGCAAATGAATCCAAAAACACACTTATGATTTTCAAAGTTATTTCTATAACAGAAACAGGAAAGAATGTAATGAATGTAATTTTTCAGGCTTGTAGAAACCTGCTGGTCACCGCAGTCTTACTGTGCAGAGAGGAAGCAGGAAGGTATTGAGGGAATAGAGGGAGTGGTGACCCCAGAGTTGCTGGTAATCACTTGCTTGGGAACAGGACAGACAGACAGACGGACACACACATACATACATTTAATGGCACAGACAGCAGAATCTGATTATAAAGCAGGCTAGGAGGCGTTTGCCTGGGGACCCAATCTCTAAGAGCACTGAAATACCAAACCCATAAATCAGAAATACGATGTCAGCCAACAGGTTTCTGAAAACACTTCTCTGGGGTGGCTGAGACTCAGGTTGGTCTTGTTCCCATTAAAGGAGACACTGACCTTTTGAAAAGTAGTTTAAAACTCAACAAAAGAAACCCCCAATTCCCTAAACCTATTTCAAGCTAGTTTTCTGTGATGCTTGTAAGCATCACACAGTGCGCTTAGGGGAAAGGCCACAGATCTTAAAAGCCTGGACCAGAAACCGACAGTCATGGTCTGAAAAGGGCTGCCAGTATCTGCCCAGGACCTAAGTTCTACCTTGATGTCAAGCTAACAGGGTGTCTGGCAGAAGCACAGATACTGTAAGAAGACTTGTAAGTCCTTGTTAGATGGTTTAGAACAAGGTACCATCAACACTTTGGTTACAATGTTTGCAGCAATGTGAGGAAGCCTAGAGAGTTGTCTCCCAACAGTGAGGTCCTGTGTTGAGGGTCAAAGCTGCTGCCTCTCCCACTCTACTAGAGCCACACATGGAAGCACATTTAGAAGGAACACAGTAAACACAGTTGTGCTCCAACCCGCAGCACTGCGTGTTTACTCCTGGTGTGCTTGAATGGAAAGCTCAACTCGAAGAAGGAGATGGGGGAAAAAGAAATGAGGAATAGATCTTTCCCTTTGTCTGGTGAAATCAGTATTCAGTAGTTTGTAATTCAGAGGTGAGAATAAAGTTGGATGTTTAAATGGAGTTGGGAAAATCTTTCCCTAAAGGCATTCCAAGAGTTGGAGGTTTAGTTCTGGAGAGCTACCCCCCACCAACCCCTTCGGCTCCTGTTTCTGCACAGAGACCCTCTCCTTTTCTTTGGGCTGTTATCCAACAGCTCACACCTTCTCTGTATACTTCAAAGACTTCAACAAAGTTACCAGGTTTCATATGAATGGAACTTGACTCATTTTGAATTTAAACCTATTGGGAACATTTTGCATGAAGTGTGTAATTCACTTAACTTGAGTTTCTCAGTCTTTAGGTTGGGGGGAAAAGTCCTCTTTCTACTTTTTTTTTTTTAAGATTTATTTATTTATTATATGTAAGTACACTGTAGCTGTCTTCAGACACTCCAGAATAGGGTGCCAGATCTTGTTACGGATGGTTGTGAGCCACCATGTGGTTGCTGGGATTTGAACTCTGGACCTTCGGAAGAGCGGTCGGGTGCTCTTACCCACTGAGCCATCTCACCAGCCCCTCTTTCTACTTTTTACAATGTTACATTAAACTTCGTAACTGTATTCATTGGCAGGCAGACTCTATTTTAGAAAGTAACATTAACACAACACCACTAGCCAACTGGAAGATGCCATTCATATTTCATACTTTGTGAATCGTCCTCTGGTTTAGTTTAGGGTCTTCAATTGAGTACAATTTTGTGACGCTTTAGGTTCCCCCATTAGGACAATTTCTTAGTCTTCTGTTTTACAGCTTTGGTTTTTGAAAAGCCCTTTAGTGTGAATTTGTTTGTTATTTTCTTGTGACTAATACTGAGCACCTGCTGAGCGAACCTGACTCATCTTTCCTTAAGAAATATCTTAGATGTTTTAGATGTCAATGAGAAGTGTTGGCTGATAAAAAGCCACAGGCACGTGGACGACCAATCTGTACCGCCCTTTGCTTCCGTCCGGACAATGCCTGCACGTACAGAGCGTGACTCAGTCTAGTCATGATAATGTTTGCCTTCAACACACTCCCCCACACCTGCTCCGATGGCTGCGAGCCCGTACGTATAGGGCACATGTCTCATTCCTCCTAAACCCTCTACGATGAGTATCATTCTTATAATCAGAGAAAAAGCAGAAATCGTTAAGCTACAAGTTCACGCGTTACAGTGTAACTCAGCGCCCACTGCGAGTTACTAGGATACTGATCCCATACCGTGTCCTCTTGAGGGGGTTTCCACATCAACGGGCTCCAGAATCGGCTTTTAAAGCATCTCCTTGAAAAAAAAATTTCAAAGCCTATTTGTACCCACAAATAGGCCATGTGTTATTATGTAAGCCAATCCAGAAAGGGAGTTATACCAAGTCAGTTAACAGGAAAGGCGAATAGCAATGATAACAGCAGAGAGCATTTGCTCTTGATGGATTTTTGACAAAGAGGAGAAAAAAATAAAAAAAAAAGAGAAAAAGAGAAAGGGTGGAGGGGCTGCTCCTATGGGGGTGGAGGGGGTGAGGGTGCCAAGGCTAACTCTGCATTTGCACACGGGGACGGATCGGAGGACGGGAGTGAAGTGCTGAAAATGCATGCTGCAGGTTAGAGATGGAAGACAGACACAAAAGACAAAGCCCGGAGAGTGGCCGAGGGACGCCTCAGCTGAGAGACAATAGCTATAAAGCTGTTTCTCCCAGAGTGCGGTAGACTCATTTCTGCAGATCGAAAAGACTCAGAGTAGCCAAAGGGATTTTTGAGATTAATGGAGTATCCTGATGAATTGACTGGGGGAGAAGTCTGGGCAGTCAGCTCCACAGAGTGTCACAGTGGAGGAAGAAATGGACCCGGGCAGGGGTAGGGAGGGTGAGGAGAAGGTGGTACTCCCATGGGATGTGGGATAGACTTAAGGGGGACTGAGAACAGCTGCAATTCCTCTGCAGAGGACTGTCTGAGCTGAGAGGGACTCTGCTTAAGAACATCAAAATCTAGACCAAGGAATGGACATACGTGCACCCAGGGTGGACCTGTTGGTGGAGAGAAAGGTGCGCCTCTGACCCAGACCAGTACTTTTGGTTGTGAAGAACACCTAGGCAAAATGTGGAGGAGTGGAACTTCTGTGAGCATCAAACACTGCTCTTCAGGCCTTTGTTTCTGTGTCCTGGGAATCAGTTACTCCAGGGAGTCCAGGCATTAACAGCCCAGGGCACCCCTGAAGACTGGAAGTTTCCCAGCATGGTGGAGAGTTCCCATGGATGCACAGCAGTTGGCATCGTGGCTCCTGCTTGGTCTCTTTGAAGGAGTGCACATTGTTTTTAGTATCTATTTCAAGGTTTCTAAGAAACCACAGACATTTAGGAACCCCACCCCACGGCCATGTCCAACGTTGATCCATGACTGTACTGCCCAATGGTCAATGTTTCTTCCTAATGCACATCTTTTTTTGTTTTTTGTTTTGTTTGTTTTTGTTTTTTGAGACAGGGTTTCTCTGTGTAGCCCTGGCTGTCCTGGAATTCACTCTGTAGGCCAGGCTGGCCTCGAACTCAGAAATCCGCCTGTCTCTGCCTCCCAAGTGCTGGGATTAAAGGCATGCACTACCACTGCCCAGCCCTTGTCAAGAACATCTTGACAAGAACAGTTCAAGGCCATAAGGACTGGAGGAAAAGCTCCTAGGGGAGGCTTCTGGGAAGGGTGTCCTTGTTTTTTTAAAAGAAACAGGGGCTGGCGAGATGGCTCAGCGGTTAAGAGCACTGACTGCTCTTCTGAAGGTCCTGAGTTCAAATCCCAGCAAATACATGGTAGCTCATCAGGGGCATATTTAAGTCATGAGTTCACCGTCCTCCTAAATGGGACTAGTGCCACCAGGATCCTTGCCATTTCAACCTTGAGTGTACACAGCAGGAAGGCCCACCTTGCCTGTGAAGCAACTGGAAGCTGACTCTCAAGAATGCCCGGCTCTGCTCAGAGCGGAGTAACTGGAAAGGCTCATGGCCTCTGAGGAGTCACCCATGAACCAGGGGATCAAATGGAGAATTTAGTTCTTGGGCTCCGATGCCTCCAGAGCTCTTGAGGATACCCAAGCACTATGCTTGCTTGTGCTGTAAAGCAGACCTGGTGCTTAACCCTTGCACATTCTCGAGAAAGTCCTGGCACTTACGTGGATCCCTGGAGACGACATCTGAATGTACTGACACCTCAGGCCACAGATGATTAAAGTAGCTAACCAGGATTCGTGGTGGAAACTACTTAATTGCCAACATCCAGAGGCAAGCTACAGGATTTGGTTCTAACAAGACCTAAAGAGAGAGCAGTTAGGCCAGCCAGTCGGCTATAGCATTTCTTCCCAACGGACCCTCAGAATCGGCTCTCAACATCAAAGCACCCTAGTTGGTGACAGTACCTTGTATATGTTCTCACACTTACTCCTGGGGGATTAGCATTTGCGTATGTGACTATCCCTCCCTGGTGGACAGCTGCGGCCGCGTGCCTGGACTCTCCTACACTCTGCCCTGCGCACTTTTGTCTTGCCGATTTGAATCTGATGCCCATCACTGATATAAGTCATAACCATGTGTTTCAGATTTTCTGCATTCGGTAAGTCCTTTGGGGGAATCACTGAATGTGGCAGTGGTCTTGGGACCCCAACATGGCTCCTACATAGATGGCTGTTGAGTCTCATGAGTTTCATGCACACTAGCCCTTTTATCATACATGCAGATTGCCGTGATGGCCTCCTACCCTAGGCTGCTTTCTCGTCTTGTTGTTTCCTTTGATGTACAAAGGATAATAGCTTGATACAGTTCCAACTGTTTACTATTGCTTCGCTGTCTACGCTTTAGGTACTGTGTTTTTCAAAAGCGTTACAAAGGGCTGGATAGATGGCTCAGTGATTCTGTCCTTGCTAGCACATGGCAAGATGGCAAGATGATGCCACACTAATATACCCAGGAAGGCCCCCTGCAGTGACTCCATAGTCCAAGTAAGCAGTGAACGTGGGCTCGCCCTTCTCAGTCTCCTGTGCATCTGGGATCACAGGCTGGCACCAGCAGCTTGGCTGGCAGCTTCCTCATTAATTTTCTATCTATAGGTTCTAGAATTATTCCAAGGGGTTATTAAGTAGATATATATATGTCTATACTCTCTCTCACACACACATACATATGTTCAATTCTGTTAATATTTGCTTCACCTCTCTAGATTCTACGATGTTGAATATATGTTTCCCATTATTATTATAATACTCTTTCTTTGAGACACAGGATCTCACTACATAGTCCTGGCCATCCTAGAACTCAGTGTTGACAAGATGGGCCCTGAATTCACCAAGATATAACCACTTCTGACTTCTGATAGCTGGGACTAACGGTATGACGTCACCATGCTTGGCCTACAAGTTCTTAGAAGTCGTAGGACGACAAGAACAGAGCTTCCCCTTTTACTGTCTTATTTTCTATATCTTGAATGGACACGGGTTGACGGGGAAATTAAGCAACAGCCTCTAGGCCGGTGTTTCTCAACCTGTGGGTTGTGATCCCTTGGGGGGAGTCATGCGACTTTTTCACAGGGGTTGCCTAAAGCCATCTGCATACCAGCTATTTACATTACAATTCATAACAGTAGCAAAATTACAGTTAGGAAGCAACAACAAGAATTTTGTTGTTGTTGTTATGAGGGCAACATGTACAACTATATTAAAGGGTTGCAGCATTAGGAAGGTTGAAAATCACAGATCTAGGCTCTGCAGCTCCAAAGGAGCAAAACTGGGACTCAGTGACTGACCAGCCACACTGATATGGTCCAGCTTTTTTTTTATGTACTTTTATGAATTTGGTATCTTAAGTGTGAAACCTCTGAGAGACATGTGTTCTGTCACCGGAAAGTCCCGAGGACATCTTAGAAACTGACCTTGGCTTGTGGCCACTTCGGGAAATACTTATCTCATGTTCTGTGTTGGTTTTGTTCAAACCAAACAACAACCCTAAAAAAAAAAAAAGAGAGAGCTTCACTCCCTTGCTGGGTTTTCCTGTTTCTGCATTTTACAGATTTCCTTTTGCTGTTTCAACACACCCAGCATGGCTAGAGAGAAATCTATTATGTCCTTTACTTTCTTCTGAGATCATGAAACCTCAGCCGTAAAGCAAAGCTAAGTATTACAGCCTTGGTGGCTTTCTCTATGTGGGTTAACGAGGATGCGGTGTGCCATCTCCTGTCACGGGCTGAATCGAGACAGAGGGCTTAGGTACAGACATTAATGCAGAAAATAAGGGCGACAGTGACAACATATTTTTCTGTCCTTGACACTTTGATATACATTCCGTGGCAGCCTCGGGTACCAGGGGCATAAGAGACTTAAAAAGAAAAAAATAGGTCAAGAATCCTCAGCTTCCAAAACTGCACAGATTTAAAACTATGAACGTCTTTAAAATGTGTTTGCGATTTTTTTTCAGCATCTGCACTTTGTTGCATTATATTTAGCAGTGCCAAAACATACTGGATCTGTGGTGTTGATGAGTGGTAGAGGTGAAGTAATGTTGTGTTTCAGAAAACATCAATCCATTCTGAACAATCTGGAGCAGCCAATAGCAAACCCCCTTTTTAGTATGCATTGGCATGCATAAGGTGGTCTTTAAATTTGGAGAGATTGTTCTGCAGAAAATAGTCAGAAGCTGAATATGTCTTGTCTTGTCTTTTCTTTTTTCAAGCTACAGTTTTTGATCTCATCAAATACACTCAAAGCGCTGCGCCCAAGGAGTCAACACAGAGTTCAGATTCTCTTCTCAAAAGTCAGTTCCTGATGCTGCCTACGGTGATCTTAAAATCTCAGAACACTAAGTTCTCTGAGAAAGTAATAATCCATCTACAAATGGGAGCCAGGCTTCTGCGAGCTGTCAGGAAGTCAAAGGTCAGCACAAGGCAGGACCAAAGTCAGACTCCCCGATCTACAAAGGTGCAAATTCTACTCCGCCTCCAAAGGGAAAAAGCCTCCTCCATGTACAGGGTGAGAAGGAGGTCCACAGCGTGGCCAAGAGAAGCAGACAGGATCGGAAGGAAAAGAGATGCCCCAGAGCAACCTCCGCCAAGGAGACAGCTCACCGGGCTCCCACAGCCCCGAGTGTCTTTTTTTTTGACATTCTGTCCATGCAGCAGGTACTAAACTGACGGCTATCTGTCTCCTGCTCTCTTAGCAGCATATTTTAGAGTCTTCCGCTCCTACATGATGTCAAACTCCAGAACGAGGGCACTTCCTTAAATCACTGAAATAGTCCAGCAGCAATTCCATCAAAGGGGACCAACTACACTGAAATCGTAATGCCCTCCTCAGAGTCAAGGTCAAACATCTGAAGCACTTCCATGTAAACACCTCTGGAGACTGACTGGGTTTGGGGGTTCCACAGCCCCTATAGACTGTAAGCCTCAAAACTATTCCTTCTGCTCGGGAGAGAAACACATTACAAGCGCTAATGCAAGGAAAGGCATTGTCTGGATCTTACTAATTGTTTAAGTATGTTTTCTGTGTGTGTGTGTGTGTGTGTGTGTGTGTGTGGTATACTGAATGCACATGTGAGTGTATGTGCGTGAGTGTATGTATGTGTGTCTTGAATGCACATGTATGTGTGAGTGTAGTGTGTGTGTGAGAGTGTGTGGTGTATTGAATGCATATGTGAGTGTATGTGCATGAGTGTATGTGTGTGTTGAATGCACATGTATGTGTGGGTGTATGTGTGTATGTGTGTGTGTATGTGTGAGTGAGTGTGTGTGTGAGTGAGTGTGTGAACAGGAACACATGCATTTGCAGACCAGAGCAGCCCTCCATTTCTCTCCACCTTAGCTTTTGAGACAGGATCTCTCACTGACCCGGAAGCTCCCCATGTGAGCTACACTGGTTGGCCAGTGAACTCCAGGGATCTCTCTGTCTCTGCACCATTCCACAATGACACGTGTCTGCAGACATGCCTGACTTTTATGTGAGTGCTGGGTATTTGAATTTAGGTACCCTGTTGTTACAGCAAGCTCTCTACCCACTCAGCCATCTAACACTTCCTCCTCCTCTTCCTCTTCTTCTTCCTCCTCCTCCTCCTTCTTCTTTTCTCTTCTCCTTCTTCTCTTTCTTCTTCTTTTTGAGACAGGGTTTCTCTGTGTAGCCCTGGCTGTCCTGGAACTCACTCTGTAGACCAGGCTGGCCTCGAACTCAGAGATCCACCTGTCTCTGCCTCCCAAGTGCTGGGATTAAAGGCATGCGCCACCACTGTCCGGCTTATAACACTTTCCTATTTTATTTCCTGTAGCACAAATCACTTTTGTCAGGGATTGCTTTGGGTCTCTGGATGATTCCAGTTTTGTGCATTATTATATTTGAAAATACATATACACACTGAACACGATCAAAAAAGACAAATGTCCACACTTTATCAAAATAGGTTATTAACTATTTAAATATTCAAGATATAAAGTAAGATCAAAGCTATTATTGTATAGGCCTCATGGAAAGTTTCACATCCCATTTTGTTGTGATCGCTAAACTCTTTCCACAAGCTGGAGAACACAGACCCATCAAGCCACCACTGAGGGAAATCCATAGACATCTTAGTTCTCAGCTCTTACAGCAAGTGGGAGAGCTCCACAGTTTGCACATTGCCTTATTTCAGTTCTTATGATGAGCAAAGCAATCCATTTAATGGGTAGAAGGCTATCATATTTTCATTCTATTGATGAAAAGTTAAGGTACAAAGAATCTGAAGGAGTCACCCAAGATTACTTGTTAAGAAAATGTCAGAGACACATCCAGAACCTAGTGACCCGAAGTGTAACCCAGTAGCCCCAAGAGTCCTCCAGTAGCCCTAAGTACAATGGCCTCTCTGTAGCATGCTTCTCTTGCTGGTCCTGACTCCCCTGCACACACCTGTATCTTTCACATTTAAAGACCCGATCACTGTTGTTTCATTCACAGTGATGTCAGATGCTCTAAGTGCATCTCCTGTCAGTGGCATCATTTCAGATTCAGAACACTTGAAAGACATTAAAGAGTTACATAAAAGAGTCAGCCTTTCCAAGCTCTGATATGCATGTCCACACAGATGATAAAGGCACGGACATTTGGTTGTTTTCCCAAGCGTGCTCACTCATATTCTGCTTGGGTACACCGTGTTGCCTTCTTTCTATTTACTTGCCTTCCAGAGGAGGGGACTGCTTGGCTCTTATTATCTCCCGCATCTCATTTTTAAATAGAATTGGGCTGAAAGTCTTTGTACAAAAGGTCTTAAGAATTCCATCTGTTGAGAAGAAGGGATGTGAATAATTGATTTCAACCATCACAAACCTTTGACAGATGGACACCTCGCTTTTTTTCTTAATTTACAAAGATCTCATTCAAATCACTTAAAAGTGAACAAATCAATAGGAAAAAAGGGGACAAGAGGTATTGATCAGCAGCTCCATGTACTAAGTAAAAATAGCAAATAGATGAGAGATGCTTTTAGTAGAAAGAAAGTGGATAGGAAAACATGAGGTTTCTATCAGCTTGGCAAGAAGAACGAGGAAGAGGAAGAAGATGAAAGAAGAAGGAGGGGGAGGAGGAGGAATGGGAGAAAGGGGGGCAAGGGGGAGGGAGAAGAAGGGAGGAGGGCAAGAAAGAGGGGAGGGAGAAAAAATGAGGGGGAGGGGGAGAGAGAGGAGGAGGAAGAGGAGGCTCATGGTTGGAGGAGAAGATGTGGCTCAGTGGTAATTAGTGTTGGTGAAGGTATGAAGGATGGACTCTTACACTCAGCTGGTGGACATGGAGACCAATTTATCACTGCCTATAAAAATCA
The DNA here is from genome assembly GCF_978045245.1 of Mus caroli. Lineage (NCBI taxonomy): Eukaryota > Metazoa > Chordata > Mammalia > Rodentia > Muridae > Mus > Mus caroli. The sequence goes on from NW_028227271.1 coordinate 6,844,574, forward strand.
CAATTGTGTGTATCCCTGGAAGAGCCAGACTTCTTGTATGAACCTTACTATGTGGACACAGTAATGGAAGTTCACCCAGATCTGCGGATACAGACACCAGATCCACCAACAACCACATTATTTGTAATGACAAGCAACTGTAATCGCCAACTCTAATCAGCGGGAGCTGGCGAAATAAAACAGGGCAAGCCTGCGAGTGGAGAACACGGCAGCCGTGCAGTGGCATCGGCCCCTCAGCAGTGAGGCCGATGCTCATCAGTGTTTAAGACAGGATGACTCCCCAGCCTCAGAAGCCCATGGTTTCCTCACTCCAGTGATCCTGGAGATGTGGGCTGTCTTCCTCTAACCCAGAGCAGCTGGAGAAGGTAAGAGGCAGGGCCTCCCACCCCACAGCCTCACATTATACCCAACACAATGACAGACCCTTCTCTATGGAATGGAGCCTGGTGACTTCCCAGAGGCCCGTGCTGGGGCTGAGGAATTGCCATCCTGACAAAATAAAGACGGCATTCAAGCTCTGAATTATAAGTCTCTCCCCAAGTCATTTTATTCTCCCACAGCCTTGGCATACTTATTTATTTCAGAGAACAATTCCTATTAAAATGATATTAGGGCTTCATTTTCTGTTTGAATAAAACTAGAGCTCTAGACTGTTAAATGTAGAAACACACATGAGTAAAGATTAATACAGTGTTTTATGGGGGCTATTTCTCCCATTTTTATGTTTATGCGCACCTACTTTAATACATCAAGGCCCTAGCTCAAGCAACTTGTTTAGAAATTCACATGCAAATGAGAGAGTTGTTCACAAAAAGGGAAGAGGGATGGTACTACCTATTTGTAAGAGCCAGGCATGTCTTGTGTCTTTGTTTGTTTGTTTGTTTGTTTTGAGGATTTAAGATATAGCTACTGTATATACATCTTTTCTATACCCGCTTTTCTCCTTCAACTCTTCCCATGAAGTCTACTCCCTCTCAAATACATGACCTCTTTTTTCAGTGTGTGTGTGTGTTTTATGTGTATGAGTGTTTGGCTTGCATGTATGTTTGTGCACCACATGTGTGTAGTGTCCACGGGAAGACATCGGAGCCCCTAGAATTGGAGTCACAGACAGCTGTGCACGGCTGTGTGGGTGCTGGCACCTGAACCTAGCTCCTTTGCAAGAGCAGCAAGTGCCCTTCTCATGTGAGCCATCCCCTCTGCCCCTAAAATAATTTGTTTTTCATGGTGCTTTTACAGGGGTATGCCACCCTGATGTCCCACAACTGTCTTTATTTATCTTAACTTTTATGAATTTACTGTTGATCAAAATAATCAGGCGTATATCAATATTCGGCCACACAGTCCTCCATATTCAGACATCAAGATAATCATGATAAAGGAGATTTGACTAATTTTCCTACTTATCCTTCCTCAGAGCTTATTCTTTTTAATAGAAAAATGTGTAAGATATAAAGCGACACTTGTTTCATTAACTCTTACCATTTGAAATTAAGCAGACCCACTCTCTAAGAGAGAGAGAGTGTTCGGTGCTCAGCATGGAACTTAGGGCTCTGCACATAACAGACAAGTGCTGGACTTCTGAGCTATGACCCAGCCCAAGGACCACCCTGCTTTAAAAAGTTCTCCAGGTACAAGACCTTCTGTTCCTTTATCTCGGTGACTTGCGGACTCTTGTGAGTTCTATGATGCTATCTTCAAGTGAAATTTCACTTGAAAATCTAATACACAGAAGTGAATGATATGAAATGGCTGTGGCTAGAAGGGCACACAGAGTGCAGGGCCTGCCTACAAGTATCTCCTTAGGCCAGGCACAGTGCAGCACACAATAAACTGGCTCTCTGTGATACTAAGCAGGTGGAACACATGGAGGCTATACCATGAGTCCTGGCTAGGTTATGTCAACTAGACACACACTAGAGTCATTTGGGAGGAGGCAGCCTTAGTTGAGAAAATGCCTCCATAAGGTCGGGCTGCAAGCCGGTAGAGCATTTTCATTATCAGTGACTGATGGGGGAGGCCAAGCCCACTGTGGGTGGTGCCATTCCTAGGCTTTTGATCCTGGGTTCTATATAAGAAAGCAAGGCTGAGCAAGCCATGTAAAGCAAGCCAGTAAGCAGCCTCCCCTCCATGGCCTTTGCATCAGCTCCTGTCTCCAGCTCCCTATCTTGCTTGAGTTCCTGTTTTACTGCCCTCAATCAGGAACAGTGACGTGGAAGTACAAACCAAAGAAATGCTTTCCTCCTGAGTGAGCTTGCTTTGGGGCGTAGCGTTTCACCACAGCCATGGAAACCCTAACCAGTACACTGCTCTAGTGCCGAAGATAACTATAGAGATGGACCTCGTTCTACAGACTGGTTGGCATCTGATCTGCTGAAACTTTCTATAAATGCCCAAGTAATGCTCTGGAAACACAGCATGAAAATCCCTCCCCGAGGGGCACATCCTAGAAGGTTGTGAGGTCCTCTGTGGGAAACGGGGACTTGAAATACACACAGGGAGAAAGAAGCAAGAGGATGCACAGGAAGAAGGCAGAGAGCGGGAAGCTTTCAAAGCAGAGAGCCACAGAGACAAAATGACAGGGGGCAAGGGACCTGAGAAAGGAGAGTGATGGGCTGCTCTGGTACTCCCGGGCCAGACCACAGATCACTGCCGAGCCTCAAAGTTAATTCCAAGGTGGCTTCCTGCATGTCCCCACTTTCCTCATCCTTATCCAAGTCTCCACTACACAGTTAACTCAACATTCTCAGTCGGGTGGGCGCCCTCTGAGGAAGCCTCACTGACCCCCCCCCCACCACCACCACAAAGTCGGCCTGATTCTCAAATATTTGATCCTGATGAGCCGTTATCACGGGAAAGCAGGTTTGGATCCTGGATTGCTCTATTGTCTTAAGATCGGACAGACATCAGTAACTGAGCATTCTTGTTTATTCTGCTAATAAGACAGGGACCAACTTCAGGAAAAAGTAATCCACCTGTCCCCTAGGCCGTTGGCTGATCCATGTTGTTGACACAGGGTTGAAATCGATTTCCTTGTCTACTGCAGTAAGTAGCTGGAACTGGGTCATCTTTCTCTGCAAACTTAGCAGACGCCTTGGGTAAACCTAGGATTCTCAGTGCCCTTTGGCTGGGACGCATGCTGCATGTCTGCCTTTGGGAGGAAAACTTGCAGGTAAAGCTCAGGTAAAGATGCCTTTGTTCCAACCTTTGGCTTTTAAACACTTTTAGACAGTTAAGACATTCTCATCTGCTACATGTACCCGAGTCTGGTCAAATTTAACATAGCAAATGTTCCTGCAGCTATACAGTGAGTAAGAGTCACCAACATTATCACGGTGTTCGGAACGCTGCGCTCAGGTCTCTGGGCCATCTCGCAGACAGATATCTCTGTTCAAGAGCCAAATGATTCCAAGTACTGTTTGAGGTTATCGTTGACGAAGGATGCACTTAGGTAGTGATAATACATCTTCCTGTTGACATTCACAGCACCTTTCTCCTCCCAAGTGTTAATGAAGCACAAAAGGTATCACGGGAGCAAAAATACATGCACTTTCCCTTAGTAATTGAAGTGGACAGGCAAAAACAAAACAAAACAAAACAAAACAAAACAAAACAAAACAAAACAAAACAAAACAAAAAAACCAGCAAGCACATTGAGGTCCCGAACAGTACTATCAGCTAAACTGTCTCCTGTAACTCACCTAACACCAGCAAAACGACATTATTTTCAGGCCGTTAGCCAGGGACACAATATTCTAAGCCATACCATGCATCAAATTTTTGAAAGGACTTAAATCATGAAATATATTTCTTTACCATCACTGAATACAAATCATCGACAGGCAGCTAGCTACAAAGTTGCCTAATACTTAAAAATTAAATAGCTTAAATTTATACCTGGAAGCTGAAGAAATCACAGCGAAATTAAATTATAAAGTATCTTAAATTAGATGCAAGCAAAACACAATAATCCATGGGTCACTGCTAATGTACTTTTTAAAACACTCCTCTCTGTGCTAAAGAAAATGAATTGAAAGCTAAAATCTGCACACAAAAGTCCAACCTCAAATGACTTCTCTGGTAAGTCTAACCAAATATGAATTCCAAAATACTCTTCAGGGAAGTTACCAACTCAGGGTAGCATTATCCTGACAATGAAACCAAAGGTGTTACAAGAAGAGAAAATCTGCACAGCAAACATGTCCTGATGCAGATGGACTTTAATGCAGAGAACAGAACATACTTAACTTCAAAAGAAGTCGGGTTCATTCATGGTATCAGACCGACACTAGAATCTTGCCATCTTCCCAAACACAAAGACAGGAAAGTCCAAATGCCTTCCTTACAAAAATCCACAGTGAATTAGGAATAGAAGGGAAGGCATCCAGCCTGAAAAGGGGTCTTTAAAGGAAGTCTCACAGTTACTATCACCTCTCACGCTGACAGTGCACAACATTATCCCTGCAAGACTGAAATCAAGGCAGAAATGTCAACTCTCGCCGATTCTACTAGACGTTACGCTAGAGCTTCAACTATGCAACCTCTTTTTAAATGTTTAATTATATTTTATAATATAGAGCCATTGCAGTACATTGAGCTCTATAGAGACAGTGTTGGGGCAAGCGCAAGCCTGACGGGCACTGGGCGACTCTGTGCCTCTCAGAGGAAAATCAACTAAACATGGGCAAAGGAGATCCTAAGAAGCCGAGAGGCAAAATGTCCTCATATGCATTCTTTGTGCAAACCTGCCGGGAGGAGCACAAGAAGAAGCACCCGGATGCTTCTGTCAACTTCTCAGAGTTCTCCAAGAAGTGCTCAGAGAGGTGGAAGACCATGTCTGCTAAAGAAAAGGGGAAATTCGAAGGAAGATATGGCAAAGGCTGACAAGGCTCGTTATGAAAGAGAAATGAAAACCTACATCCCCCACAAAGGGGAGACCAAAAAGAAGTTCAAGGACCCCAATGCACCCAAGAGGCCTCCTTCAGCCTTCTTCTTGTTCTATTCTGAGTACTGCCCCAAAATCAAAGGCAAGCATCCTGGGTTATCCATTGGTGACGTTGCAAAGAAACCAGGAGAGATGTGGAACAACACTGCAGCAGATGACAAGCAGCCCTATGAGAAGAAGGCTGCCAAGCTGAAGAAGTACAAGAAGGATATTGCTGCCTACAAAGTTAAGGAAAACCTGATGCAGTGAAAAAGGGGGTGGTCAAGGCTGAAAAGAGCAAGAAAAAGAAGGAAGAGGAAGATGAGGAGGAGGATAAAGAGGACGAGGAAGAGAATGAAGAAGAAGATGATGAATAAGTTGGTTTTAGCACAGTTTTTTCTTGTTTATAAAGCATTTACCCCCCTGTACATAACTCACTCCTTTTTTTAAAAAAAAAAAAGATTTATTTATTATATGTAAGTATACTGTAGCTGTCTTCAGACATTCCAGAAGAGGGAGTCAGATCTCGTTATGGATGGTTGTGAGCCACCATGTGGTTGCTGGGATTTGAACTCCGGACCTTTGGAAGAGCAGTCAGGTGCTCTTACCCACTGAGCCATCTCACCAGCCCAACTCACTCCTTTTAAAGAAAAAAAACTGAAATATAATAAAAAAATTTATAATATAAAAAAGAGTTCACTTTCTCCAAAGGTTGTTTGAAAAGACTGCCATGGAAAAATGAACCTTTTTGAAGATGCGATAGCAGTCTGTACAGTAAGTGCTAGGAAGCTTACTTTTAAAAGTTATTAGAGGCCGGGCATGGTGGTGCACGCCTTTAATCCCAGCACTCTGGAGGCAGAAGCAGACGGATTTCTGAGTTCAAGGCCAGCCTGGTCTACAGAGTGAGTTCCAGGACAGCCAGGGCTACACAGAGAAACCCTGCCTCAAAAAACCCTTCAGACTATCCAACTCCTAGCCTATCCTCATTCCCAGTTGTCAGTTCCCAATACCTAGGAAACACAAAATTTTCCCCAGAATCTCCAGTGGCCACACCTATCAGGATCCTAGAAGAATTTCTTCCAGGAAACACACAGTCACTACATTCACCCAAATAGCAACAGAAACCAAGGAACAAAACAGCCATCCAACAAAGACAACATCAGGCATCAGCATTTAGAATTGCAACCTTCCCAAACCTAGATGCCAGCATAAAAACAATCAACAACGGCCAGGATAATTTTTTCACTAGAGCCCAGTGACCCTACAAAAACAGGTCCTGAAAACTGCAACACAAATGAAGCAAAGACCTTAAAGTAGCCTTAACGACTACCGTAGAAGTCCTTAAAGGAGAAATGAGTAAAGAAATTATTGAAAACATGAACAGTGGAAGGAAGAGAATGAACCAGCTCAAGACCTGGAAGTGGAAATAAAATCAATAAACAAAACCCGAAGGGAAGGAAATCTGGAAATGAAAATTTAGGAACTCGAACGAGAATCTCACAGGCAAGTCTAACCAACAGAATACAAGAGATGGAAGAGAGAATCTCGGACATTAAATAAACAATAGAAGAAATGAATGACTCTGTCAAAGAAAATGTTAAACCTAAAGCACCCCTAGCACAAGATATCCGGGAAATCTGAGATTATAATGAAAAGAGCAAATCTAAGAATAACAGGAATAGAGAAAGAAGAAACCCACAGTGAGAGCACAGGGAGAAAAAATATCTTCAACAACATCATAGAAGAAAATTTCCTTAAAGGAGATGCCTATCAAGGAACAAGAAGGATATAAAGCACCAAAATAGACTGGAGCAGGAAAATAAATCCCCCAGGGATTTATAATTAAAATAATAAACATACATAACAAAGAAAAACTATTAAGAGCCACAGGGAAAAAGACCATATAACACAGAAAGGCAGACCTATTAGAATAAATACCTGACTTCTCAATGGAGACACTAAAGGCCAGGAGGGTCTGGACAGGTGTGCTGCAGGCTCTAAGAGAGCACAGATGCCAGCACAGACTACTATACCCAGTAAAACTTTCCATCACAATTGATAGAGAAAATAAGAAACTCCATGATAAAACCAAATTTAAGCAATATCTATCTGCAAATCGAGCCCTATAGAAGGCACTAGAAGGAAAACTCCAGCATAAAGAGGTTAACCATAGCCAAGAAAACAATCCCCAAAAAAAACCAAATCAAAAGAGGAAAAAACACTAAAACACAAATACACATACACCCCCACCACCACAACAACAGCAAAATAAAAGAAACTAATAAACTCTGCTCACTGATATCTCTCAACATCAAGGTCTCAATCCCCCAATAAAAAGACACAGATTATAACAGAATGGATGTGAAAACAAGACTCATCTTTCTGCTGCACCCAGAAACACACCTCACCATCAAGGATAGACATCATCTCATGGTTAAAGGATGGAAAAAGATATCCCAAGGAAATGGACCTTTAGGAAACAAGCTGGTGTACCCATTTTTACTATCTGATAAAATAAACTTCAAAGCAAAGCTATTCTGGAGATAGAGGGAGGACACTACATATTCATCAAAGAAAAATCCACCAAAAAGACATTGCAATTCTTAACATCTATATACCAAACACAAAGGCACCCAAGTTCATAAACACTCCCACAGAACAAACCATATACTGACTATCACATACTGATATTAGGAGACTCTTGCCAATAGGCAGCCCATCCAGAGAAAAACGAAACAGAGAAACGCTGAAGGTAACTGATGTTGAAAGTCAAATGGCCTACCAGGTATTTACAAACATTTCATCTAAACACAAAAGAATAAACCTTCTTCTCCACACTGTATGGAGCCTTCTCCAAAATTAGCAACATGCTCAGATACAAAGCTGGTCATAACAGGTTCAAGAACACCGATATAAAACCCTAAAGCCTATCACATGACCATGTTAAAGCGGGATATCACAACAACAGAATCCACAGAAAGCTTACAAACTCAGGGCAACTGAACAGCTCTCACTACCAAGTGAAAAATGGTCAAGATGTGAATTAAAAAGAAATTAAAGACTTTCCAGAATTGAATGAAAATGAATACACAACATACTCAACATACAACATAAGTAAAGATCTTATACTAACTTTACTACCTGAAATCTCTAGAACAAAAAGAAGGAATCACCCACAAAAGGAGTAGACGGCAAGAAATAAACTTGTTAATGAAATCAATAAAATAGGAACAAACAAGAACAAATACAAATAATCAATCAAAACAAACATGATTCTTTGAGAAAGTCAGTAAGACTGACAAACCTTTACCCAAATTAACTAAGAGGCAGACAGAGAGAGAGAGAGAGAGAGAGAGAGAGAGAGAGAGAGAGAGAGAGAGAGAGAGAGGAGAGAGAATGAATATCCAAGTTAACAAAAATAGAGATGAAAAGAAGGAAATAACAGATATTGGGGAAATCCGGAGAATCCTAAAAACCTCTACTCCAAATTGGAAATCTAAAAGAAATAGATAACTTTCTCAATAGATAACACATATCAAAGTTAAATCAAGATCAGAGAAGCAATTTAAACAGACCTATAACCCCCTAGTGAAATAGAAGCAATCATTAAAAGTCTACCAAAAAAAAAAAGAAATAAAAAAGAATTCTTCCAGACTTTCAAAGAAGAGTTGATGCCAATATTCCTTAAATCACTCCACAAAATTGAGACATTTCCCAATTCATTCTACAAAGCTATAGTTACCCTGATACTCAATCAAAAGAAAGACTCAACAGAGAGAATCACAGACCAATTTCCCTTATGAACATAGATGCAAAAGTTATCAACAAAAAACTTGCAAACTGAATCCAAGAACACATTAAAAAAAAAAACAAAAACAAAAAAACCATTCACCATGAACAAGCAGATCTCATCCCAGAGATGCAGGGATGGTTCGACATACATAATCTATAAATGTAACCCATCATATAAACAAACTGAAAGACCAAAAGCACATGACCATCTCATTAGAAGCTGGAAAGGCCTTTGACAGAATCCAACATCCCATCATTATAGAAGTCCTGGAGACAGGATCTTAAGACTTCTGGTGAGTGGAGCACAGCTTCTGCTCCAATCCAATTGCGCGGGACCTGAGACTGCATTAGTTAGGGAAGCAGAAACCGGCCTGAGTAGGACCACAGGCCTCATCTGGCTGGATCAGCGCCGGGGTAGCGGGAGCGCAGGGTTGCCTGACACCCGCCAGCTACCCACGACCCCCGCCGCAGGATTTTGGGACTGCTGGTGAGTGGAACACAGCTTCAGCTCCAATCCAATTGCGCGGGACCTGAGACTGCATTAGTTAGGGAAGCACAAACCGGCCTGAGTAGGGCCACAGGCCTCACCCGGCCGGATCAGCGCCAGGGTAGCGGGAGCGCAGGGTTGCCTGACACCCGCCAGCTACCCACGACCCCCGCCGCAGGATTTTGGGACTGCTGGTGAGTGGAACACAGCTTCTGCTCCAGTCCAATCACGCGGGACCTGAGACTGCTCTGGTTGGGGAGAGAGAAATCCGGCCTACATAGGGCCACAACCCTCTTCCGGTCAGAAAAGCACCGGGGCAGCTGGGGCGCAGGGTCGGCTGACACTCACCAGCTACCCACAACACCCACCACAGGATCTTAAGACTTCTGGAGAGTGGAACACAGCTTCTGCTCCAATCCAATTGCACGCGGGACCAGAGACTGCATTAGTTAGGGAAGCAGAAAAACGGCCTGAGTAGGACCACAGGCCTCTTCCGGCTGGACCAGCACCGGGGTACCGTCAGCTACCCACGACCCCCGCCGCAGGATTTAGAGACTGCTGGTGAGTGGAACACAGCTTCTGCTCCAATCTTTAAACAGTGACAACGATAACAACTAACCCCAGAGATTACCAGATGGCGAAAGGTAAACGTAATAATCTTACTAACAGAAACCAAGACCACTCACCATCATCAGAACCCAGCACCCCCACTTTGCCCAGTTCAGGGCACCCCAACACACCGGAAAAGCTAGACACGGATTTAAAAGCATATCTCCTGATGATGATAGAGGACTTCAAGAAGGACTTTAATAACACACTTAAAGAAATGCAGGAAAACACTGCTAAACAGGCAGAAGACAATAAAGAGGAAGCACAAAAATCCCTTAAAGAATTGCAAAAGAACACTGCTAAAGAGTTACAAATCCTTAAAGAAAAACACGATAACATAATCAAACAGGTAGAAGTCCTTACAGAAAAACAGGAAAACACATCCAAACAGATGATGGAAATGAACAAAACCATACTAGACCTAAAAAGGGAAGTAGACACAATAAAGAAAACCCAAAATGAGGCAACACTGGAGATAGAAACCCTAGGAAAGAAATCTGGAACCATAGATACGAGCATCAGCAACAGAATACAAGAGATGGAAGAGAGAATCTCAGGTGCAGAAGATTCCATAGAGAACATCGGCACAACCATCAAGGAAAATGTAAAATGCAAAAAGATCCTAACTCAAAACATCCAAGAAATACAGGACACAATGAGAAGACCAAACCTACGGATAATAGGAGTGGATGAGAATGAAGATTTTCAACTCAAAGGACCAGCAAACATCTTCAACAAAATTATAGAAGAAAACTTCCCAAATCTAAAGAAAGAGATGCCCATGAACATACAAGAAGCCTACAGAACTCCAAATAGACTGGACCAGAAAAGAAATACCTCCCGACACATAATAATCAGAGCAACAAGTGCTCTAAATAAAGATAGAATACTAAAAGCAGTAAGAGAAAAAGGCCAAGTAACATATAAAGGCAAGCCTATCAGAATTACACCAGATTTTTCACCAGAGACTATGAAAGCCAGAAGATCCTGGACGGATGTTATACAGACACTAAAAGAACACAAATTCCAGCCCAGGCTACTATACCCAGCCAAACTCTCAATTAACATAGATGGAGAAACCAAAGTATTCCACGACAAAACCAAATTCACACATTATCTCTCCACGAATCCAGCCCTTCAAAGGATAATAACAGAAAAAAACCAATACAAGGACAGGAACCACGCCCTAGAAACAACAAGAAGGTAATCCCTCAACAAACCTAAAAGAAGACAGCCACAAGAACAAAATGCCAACTTTAACAACAAAAATAACAGGAAACAACAATTACTTTTCCTTAATATCTCTTAATATCAATGGACTCAACTCCCCGATAAAAAGACATAGACTAACAAACTGGCTACACAAACAAGACCCAACATTTTGCTGCTTACAGGAAACTCATCTCAGAGAAAAGGATAGACACTACCTCAGAATGAAAGGCTGGAAAACAATTTTCCAAGCAAATGGCATGAAGAAACAAGCTGGAGTAGCCATTCTAATATCTGATAAGATTGACTTCCAACCCAAAGTCATTAAAAAAGACAGGGAGGGACACTTCATACTCATCAAAGGTAAAATCCTCCAAGAGGAACTATCAATCCTGAATATCTATGCTCCAAATACAAAGGCAGCCACATTCATTAAAGAAACTTTAGTAAAGCTCAAAGCACACATTGCACCTCACACAATAATAGTGGGAGACTTCAACACACCACTTTCACCAATGGACAGATCATGGAAACAGAAACTAAACAGGGACACAGTGAAACTAAGAGAAATTATGAATCAAATGGATCTGGCAGATATCTACAGAACATTCTATCCTAAAACAAAAGGATATACCTTCTTCTCAGCACCTCATGGTACCTTCTCCAAAATTGACCACATAATTGGTCACAAAGCAGGCCTCAACAGATATAAAAATATTGAAATTGTCCCATGCATCCTATCAGATCACCATGGACTAAGGCTGATCTTCAATAACAAAATAAATAATAGAAAGCCAACCTTCACGTGGAAACTGAACAACACTCTTCTCAATGATACCTTGGTCAAGGAAGGAATAAAGAAAGAAATTAAGGACTTTTTAGAGTTCAATGAAAATGAAGCCACAACATACCCAAACTTATGGGACGCAATGAAAGCATTTCTAAGAGGAAAACTCATAGCTCTGAGTGCCTCCAAAAGGAAACTAGAGAGAGCACACATTAGCAGCTTGACAACACACCTAAAAGCACTAGAACAAAAGGAAGCAAATTCACCCAAGAGGAGTAGACGGCAGGAAATAATCAAACTCAGGGGTGAAATCAACCAAGTGGAAACAAGAAAAACTATTCAAAGAATCAACCAATCAAGGAGCTGGTTCTTTGAGAAAATCAACAAGATAGATAAACCCTTAGCCAGACTCACTAGAGGGCACAGGGAAAGCATCCTAATTAACAAAATCAGAAATGAAAAAGGAGACATAACAACAGATCCTGAAGACATCCAAAACACCATCAGATCCTTCTACCAAAGGCTATACTCAACAAAACTGGAGAACCTGGATGAAATGGAGAAGTTCCTAGACAGATACCAGGTACCAAAGTTGAATCAAGATCAGGTTAATGATCTAAACAGCCCTATATCCCCCAAAGAAATAGAAGCAGTCATTAATAGTCTCCCAACTAAAAAAAGCCCAGGACCAGATGGGTTTAGTGCAGAGTTCTATCAGACCTTCAAAGAAGATCTAATCCCAGTTCTTCACAAACTATTCCACAAAATAGAAACAGAAGGTACTCTACCCAACTCATTCTATGAAGCCACAATTACTCTGATACCTAAACCACAAAAAGACCCAACAAAGATAGAAAACTTCAGACCAATATCCCTTATGAATATTGATGCAAAAATCCTCAATAAAGTTCTTGCTAACCGAATCCAAGAACACATCAAAACAATCATCCATCCTGACCAAGTAGGTTTCATCCCAGGGATGCAGGGATGGTTCAATATACGGAAATCCATCAACGTAATCCAGTATATAAACAAACTCAAAGACAAAAACCACATGGTCATCTCGTTAGATGCGGAAAAAGCATTTGACAAGATCCATCACCCATTCATGATAAAAGTCTTGGAAAGATCAGGAATTCAAGGCCCATACCTAAACATGATAAAAGCAATCTACAGCAAACCAGTAGCCAACATCAAAGTAAATGGTGAGAAGCTTGAAGCAATCCCTCTAAAATCAGGGACTAGACAAGGCTGTCCACTTTCTCCATACCTATTCAACATTGTACTTGAAGTCCTAGCCAGAGCAATTCGACAACAAAAGGAGATCAAAGGGATACAAATTGGAAAAGATGAAGTCAAAATATCACTTTTTGCAGATGATATGATAGTATATATAAGTGACCCTAAAAATTCCACCAGAGAACTCCTAAGCCTGATAAACAGCTTCGGTGAAGTAGCTGGATATAAAATTAACTCAAACAAATCAATGGCCTTTCTCTACACAAAGAATAAACAGGCTGAGAAAGAAATTAGGGAAACAACACCCTTCTCAATAGTCACAATTAATATAAAATATCTTGGCGTGACTCTAACTAAGGAAGTGAAAGATCTGTATAATAAAAACTTCAAGTCTCTGAAGAAAGAAATTATAGAAGATCTCAGAAGATGGAAAGATCTCCCATGCTCATGGATTGGCAGGATCAACATTGTAAAAATGGCTATCTTGCCAAAAGCAATCTACAGATTCAATGCAATCCCCATCAAAATTCCAAATCAATTCTTCAACGAATTAGAAAGGGCAATCTGCAAATTCATCTGGAATAACAAAAAACCTAGGATAGCAAAAACTCTTCTCAAGGATAAAAGAACCTCTGGTGGAATCACCATGCCGGACCTAAAGCTCTACTACAGAGCAATTGTGATAAAAACTGCATGGTACTGGTATAGTGACAGACAAATAGACCAATGGAATAGAATTGAAGACCCAGAAATGAACCCACACACCTACGGTCACTTGATCTTCGACAAGGGAGCTAAAAACATCCAGTGGAAGAAAGACAGCATTTTCAACAAATGGTGCTGGCACAACTGGTTGTTAACATGTAGAAGAATGCGAATCGATCCATTCCTATCTCCTTGTACTAAGGTCAAGTCTAAGTGGATCAAGGAACTTCACATAAAACCAGAGACACTGAAACTTATAGAGGAGAAAGTGGGGAAAAGCCTTGAAGATATGGGCACAGGGGAAAAATTCCTGAATAGAACAGTAATGGCTTGTGCTGTAAGATCGAGAATTGACAAGTGGGACCTCATGAAACTACAAAGCTTCTGCAAGGCTAAAGACACCATCAATAAGACAAAAAAACCACCAACAGATTGGGAAAGGATCTTCACCTATCCTAAATCAGATAAGGGACTAATATCCAATATATATAAAAAACTCAAGAAGGTGGACTCCAGAAAGTCAAATAACCCCATTAAAAAATGGGGCTCAGAACTGAACAAAGAATTCTCACCTGAGGAATACCGAATGGCAGAGAAGCACCTGAAAAAATGTTCAACATCCTTAATCATCAGGGAAATGCAAATCAAAACAACCCTGAGATTCCACCTCACACCAGTCAGAATGGCTAAGATCAAAAATTCAGGTGACAGCAGATGCTGGCGAGGATGTGGAGAAAGAGGAACACTCCTCCATTGTTGGTGGGATTGCAAGCTTGTACAACCACTCTGGAAATCAGTCTGGCGGTTCCTCAGAAAATTGGACATAGTACTACCGGAGGATCCAGCAATACCTCTCCTGGGCATATATCCAGAAGATGTCCCAACCGGTAAAAAGGACACATGCTCCACTATGTTCATAGCAGCCCTATTTATAATAGCCAGAAGCTGGAAAGAACCCAGATGTCCCTCAACAGAGGAATGGATACAGAAATTATGGTACATTTACACAATGGAGTACTACTCAGCTATTATAAAGAATGAATTTATGAAATTCCTAGCCAAATGGATGGACCTGGAGGGCATCATCTTGAGTGAAGTAACACAATCACAAAAGAACTCACACAATATGTATTCATTGATAAGTGGATATTAGCCCAAAACTTAGGATACCCAAGATATAAGATACAATTTGCTAAACGCATGAAACTCAAGAAGAATGAAGACCAAAGTGTGGACACTGTGCACCTTCTTAGAATTGGGAACAAAACACCCAGGGAAGGAGTTACAGAGACAAAGTTCGTAGCTGTGATGAAAGGATGGACCATTTAGAGACTGCTGTATCCAGGGATCCGTCCCATAATCAGCTTCTAAACGCTGACACCATTGCATACACTAGCAAGATTTTGCTGAAAGGACCCAAATATAGCTGTCTCTTGTGAGACGATGCCGGGGCCTAGCAAACACAGGAGTGGATGTTCACAGTCAGCTATTGGATGTATCACAGGGCTCCCAATGGAGGAGATAGAGAAAGTACCCAAGGAGCTAAAGAGATCTGCAACCCTATTGTTGGAACAACATGATGTACTAACCAGAATCCTGGAGCTCTTGTCTCTAGCTGCATATGTATCGAAAGATGGCCTAGTCGGCCATCAATGGAAAGAGAGGCCCATTGGACTTGCAAACTTTATATGCCCCAATATAGGGGAATGCCAGGGCCAAAAGAATGGGAATGGGTGGGTAGGGAAGTGGGGGGCGCTATGGGGGACTTTTGGGATAGTATTGGAAATGTAATTGAGGAAAATATGTAATAAAAATATATATATAAAAAAAAAAAAGAAGTCCTGGAAATGTTAGGGATACAAGAGACATAACTAAATACAACAAAGGCGGTTTACAGCAAGCTCATAGCCAACATCAACTTAAATGGAGAGAAACTCACAGCAATTCCACTAAACCAGGAACAAGACAAGGTTGCCCACTCTCTCCATGCTGATGCAACAGTCTTAGCTAGGGCCATGAGACAACTGAAGGAGATCAAGGGGAAACACACTGTAAATGCAGTGAAAGCATCGTCATTTAAAGATGATAGGACAGGATATGTGGGTGGCCCTAAAACTTCCAGGAGACCAAAAAAAACCCCCAAGGCCCTGTAAATCAGCGTGATCCAAGACTTTATGAACTAAGAGACCGAGGCAAGAATGCTCAGGTCCTGCATGGACCTATACCACATGGGGCCCTAGAAGTGAAAGAATTGAGCACACCCCCCATCCCTAACCCGGAAGCTAACTAATTGATAATCACTACATTTAGGTTTCTCCTAGGGAGTCTCACTGGGCAAACAAGCTACTCTTTTTTTTTTTTTTTTTTTTTGCTTGTTTGTTTTTTCGAGACAAGGTTTCTCTGTGTAGCCCTGGCTGTCCTGGAACTCACTCTGTAGACCAGGCTGGCCTCGAACTCAGAAATCCGCCTGCCTCTGCCTCCCAAGCGCTGGGATTAAAGGTGTGCGCCACCACACCTGGCATCAAACAAGCTACTCTTAAGAGTAGGTAGCGGGGGGCTGGTGAGATGGCTCAGTGGGTAAGAGCACCTGACTGCTCTTCTGAAGGTCCAGAGTTCAAATCCCAGCAACCACATGGTGGCTCACAACCATCCATAACAAGATCTGACTCCCTCTTCTGGAGTGTCTGAAGACAGCTACAGTGTACTTACATATAATCAATAAATAAATCTTTAAAAAAAAATATATATATACACACACACATATGCATACACACACACACACATAAAATATATATACTATGGCTTCCAGTTTAGTGCTTTTATGGAATTCCTGAATATATATTTGTTTGTTGTGCCTTTTCTTGGGCTCTTTCCTTCTGTCTGTTTGTTTTGTGCAATTCTGATGTGTTGGTTTTTCTTTTATATATAATATTATATTTTATATTATAATTCCTTAGAAGCCTATCTGTTTTCTAATAAGAGGCAGAAAGAGGGAGAACCAGGGTAGAAGGGGAAGTGGCAAGGGATTTGAAGGATTAGAAGGGAAAGAAAACATAATCAGAATTATTACGTGAAAAAAATTCATTTTCAATAAAAGGGGGAAAAGGGAAGACCACAAAAGGCTGGAGTCAAGCCAGCAAGCAAACAAACAAGGTATTCCCAGCAAGACAGAGAAACGTAGATCAATGATCAAAATAGCAAATTCCCGAGTCCAGATCTGTGTGTGTGTGTGTGTGTGTGTGTGTGTGTGAGCACGCATGCACACACATTGTCAACGGATAACAAGATAATCCAGCAGGGAGAGTCCTTATAACCAGTGCTGACACAATCTCACCTATGTGCAAAGAAAAAGCAAAAGAGAGAAGCTAATTTGGATTTCAAAGAGTGCAAAAGAGATTGACACAAAATGGATCACGATTTGTAGCTTTTTTTTTTTTTTTTTTTTTTTTGAGACAAGGTCTTGCTAGGTAGCCTGGGCTAGCCTTGAACTACAATCCTCTTAACTCTGTCTTCCAGAGCTATAAAAGTAAGACACAGAACTGCACGTCTGTAGATCACATATTCAAGATCCACACACTCTATCCTTCCTCATCTCCTATACTCCAGACCTGAAGGTCTTTGCTACAGGCAACAGAGAAGCTTCACAACTCAGCAGGGGGAGATGCGCATACCTCAGAGAGGAATGTGCTGAGAGCAAAGGACCACTCCAGTTTCCCCGGCTACATCTTCTGGCTACAAGATGAAGCCACTACAAAATGTTTATGACTTTTTAAATTCATGCATAGAAATTATGGCATCAGATACACCAAGATGATGAGAAATGCCAAACATGAAAGGGAAGGGCATGTGCAGATCACTGGTCTCTGCATAGTTATGGAGAAATATGGTGCTGTATGCAATTAAAACTAAAGCAACTTTTCTGTAGCGTGGACACTTTAAGTCAGCGGTAAATCTCTAATGGTGCTTCACTGAAAGGGGGCACCAGGGTGAAGCGAGTCCTTTGGCTGGGCATTCTGACAGCACGCTCATTTGGCCATGTGATGAATGCCTACAGCCAGGATGCTGCTAAGCCCTTAAGCATGATTACTTACTGAATGTGAGGTCCACTTCGTTATCCCTGCGAATGCTTTCTTATAGCTTCCCAAGGACTGAACTCTGAGGACGCCAAATCACCAGGTGAAGGAAGGGACCCAAGCATAGTCTGCGACTGCGTATCCTGACAGCCAGGACTGAGCCAGAGTCTCTGGTGGGCTTGCCAAGCTCTCTGCCACCTGTCTCCGCCAGTTTCCTCAGGGAAGCTATCCAACCTCAGAACATACACAAAATACTACCTGGCATTTCATTAAAATTTTATCTTAATAAAAAATGGAGGAGCACATTAAATAGGCATTCTTGTTCTTACACACCAGAGAAAAACTGTCAAGATTTCTGTTTTATAATAAAAAAGCCACTAGGACTAGGAAGTGGCTCAGGAGGTAAAGATCTTGTTGTGAAAGCATGAGGACTGGGGCTCAGCTCCCCAGCACGCACGTACCTGCCAGGTAGGTGTGGGAGTTAACCTGCAATCCTGGAGCTTCATACACAGACAAAGGGTATCCCCAGAAGAGTGGTCAGCTAGACTAGACACATGGTGAACTCAGCGGAGAGACCCTGCCTCAAAGAATAAGGTGAAGAGTGACTAGAGAAAATTTCCCATGTCATTCTTGCATACATACATACATACAGACAGACAGACAGACACACAAACATTCATTCACATGTGTACAGCAGCACACACAAAGCACAGTTAAGAAGAATCACACACCACACATGCATGCACACACTGCATGAACATGTACATGCATGTGGACATCCATTTGCATATGTACATCACACATACAGAACACAGGTAAGAAAAAAAACATACACAAACACATGCACATGGACACACATGTAGACTTTCATGCACACATGTACAACACACACACACTCCTATTAGAATAAGCCATGTATAGCCTGTACATGTGTGTCACACTTGTAATTCCAGCATTTGAGAGCCTGAGAGTGCAAAGGTGTAAGTTTGAGGCTCGCCTGGACTGCAGAATAAGATACTGCCCCCCCAAACAAACAAACAAACAGCTTTTAAAAAAATATTCATGGTTGATATAGTCCAAAATCTCTCTTCTCTGATCTTGTCAGTAAATGTGCATATTAGTATTTAGATGCTTAAACAGTTTGACTCAAATGATCTGGTTACCCATCAAAACCTTGCACTATCCCAGTATCAAACTATTACAAAGAACTGTGCAGCCTCCTATGTTATACATAGAACTTACAAACGTAGGAACTGGAAAAATACTTAATAAAAACCAATCTATTCTTTTTTTAAAAAAAAAAAAATCACAAATCAAAACTAGCCTTTCACCCTTTAGATTATAAAGATGTCCCCTTCTGTTGAACTGTGACCCACAAAGCCTTTGCGGTACTAGGCTGACATCTGGAGATGAGGGGGACTTGGGTGCTTTGACGGGCTTTGCACATCCTGACGGGACAAACGATTATTGCTGCAGACAGAGGGTATCGGAACCTCTTCTGGAGTCAAGACTCACCACGCTGCGGGTGTGTCTGTAAACATTTATATCACAAGATGCTGTAATTGTGTTCCGGAAACTTGGCACTCTGTGGGAACAACGGAACAACTTAGTAATAAAGGTCATTTTAAAGAGAAACTCGAGAAAATAAATGACATTTTGAAACAAAATACTATAGAAATGTCCTGGCAGAAGTCCTAACACTTGATGTCCCTCAGTTGTGGAGAATCTATCTAGCACACACGAGGCCCCCGATCTAAGGCCCAGAGACTAGGAAAGATGGCCAAACATAAGACCAGCCCTTGGAAGGGGCAGGAAGACCAGAGGTTCTTGGCCATTCTTGCTTGGATAGTGAGTTTGGGGCCAGCCTGGGCTACATGAGAGACCCTGTTTCAAAAAGATCAAAATGATTGGTTCTGGAATATTTACTTTTTGGACATTCTTCGAATATTATTTATTTATTTACTCATTTGTTTATTTACTATGTATTTATTATTATGTATTGTTTTGCTTTGTTTTTCAAGACAAGGTCTCTCCCTGTGGCCTTGGCTGTCCTGGAACTCACTCTGTAGACCAGGCTGGCTTCGAACTCAGAGATCTGCCTGCCTCTGCCTCCCGAGTGCTGGGATTAAAAATGTGTGCTGCCACTGCCCATTCATATTTTACTTTTTGTTAAAAATATGCTTCTGAGCATAGACTTTCAGTAAACTGATTCCAAGGAACAAAGGTTGACTGATGTGAAATAAAAAGATCTACTGCTCTCAGAGGACAAAAGACAGTCCACACAACTTCACAGCACCGGAGCCTCGTCCAGAGGCTAACACTGTTGCACACGGGTGCTTTCTACATGCACAGAAGAGGACCTGCGTATAAAAAGACTATGTGAAGATCTAAGAGAGAGAGATCTACAGGATGATTCCAGCAATCACTGTGTTGCCACATCATGTGGAAAACACACGGCTGACAGGAGACCGAGGAACTTGGCCCCTGTGGTGGAAGAAGAAGAGCCAATCAATGCCATAATTTTAGATGCAAAGGGACTGATTATACTCTAATTTAAAATGTTTCTAGAAGGAGAGGAAGACTGGGGAAATTGAGTATTCACAACTTCCTCTTTAAAAGCAGTTTCTAGTTGTCCCATGAGCATGGCTGTAACTTAATGTCCCCATGAGCATGACTGTAGCTATCTAGTTGTCCCCATGAGCAAGGCTGCAGCTTTATGCCCAGACATTCTAAACTTGTCTTTGAAAACATAAAAAGTGGGAGGCTCTGAAAGACTGGAAACATTGGGAGCGGCAGGAAGACAGGAAAGCATCCACCCAGCAGGAACCATAGGAAGAAAGGATGCTGCCAACTGCTCCATTCCTGTGACATTGCTGTAACGGAGTTTGCAGAGAAGCTGGCAGCTCTCAGTTTAAGCGGGACCCCAGGGCCATTTATTTACTCACTGTAAGGCATTTTTTTTCATAATCGATGTGTCTTGCTCTGATGACAACCTTCATTTAGATAACACCATGTTTAATCAGACCGTAGTGAACTAGTCTGGAATTTAATTATGTTGCTGGACTTTCTCATTGATATTTTTTTTTTTTTTTTGAGACAGGGTTTCTCTGTGTAGCCCTGGCTGTCCTGGAACTCACTTTGTAGACCAAGCTGGCCTCGAACTCAGAAATCTGCCTGCCTCTGCCTCCCGAGTGCTGGGATTAAAGGCGTGCGCCACCACGCCCGGCTTTTTTTTTTTTTTTTTTTTTTTTTGGTATTTTTGAAGAAGCTCAACTGACATGCACACAGTTCAACTGCTAATGTGATGGTTTGTATATGCTTGGCCAAGGGAGTGGCGCTATTAGAAGGTGTGGCCCTGTTGCAGCAGGTGTGTCACTGTGGGCAAGGGCTTTACTGTTGGAGTGGTCTTGTTAGAGTAGGTGTGTCACTGTGGGTGTGGGCTATAAGACCATCACCCTAGCTGCCTGGAAGTTAGTCTTCTACTAGCAGCCTTCAGATGAAGATGGAGAACTCTCAGCTCCTCCTGCACCATGCCTGCCTGGATGCTGCCATGTTCCCACCTTGATGATAATGGACTGAACCTCTGAACCTGTAGACCAGCCCCAATTAAATGTTGTCCTTATAGGAGTTGCCTTGGTCATGGTGTCTGTGCACAGCAGTAAAACCCTGACTAACACAGCTTCCCTTCTCCCCACCTCTATAGACATTATGAAGTCTTACTCAGCAGCACCCATGGATTCAGACTTTCCTGCAAACGTGCTGTAAGACAGCTAGCTTGATGGAAGCCAGATGCTCCCTCTGTGAGGCTCACCCGAGCTCTGTGTGTCGGTGGCAGTGTAGGTGGCTGAGATCTCCATCCCTTCTGCAGCTGGAGGGTGTGGTGCCAGCAGCCCTAGGCTTCCGGGATAGGAACACATGCTTATTCCAAAGAAAGAAAGCGCTGCACACAGGGCGAGGAACAGCAAGAGCAGTGGGGAGGAGGGGTTGGGGCCGCAAATAAGTCAGGGCGGCAGACTTGTGCACTGGAACTGGTGTGTTACACAAAGGTTACAGGGCAGTCCCAGGCCTGTCCCAGGGGAGCGTTCTCTGGATACTTCCCAGAGTGCTAAGGTGACAGACCAGAGCGTGAGAAAGCAGGACTTTCAGGATGGAAAGCCAGATTTTAATGAGCTGAAATGCCTTTCCTCAGAGGCCAAAGGAGATAGACTTAAAGGCAGAAAGGCCTGGGCTTGAATCTAAACTCCTGAAGTTATAGTCTTTTCACACCTTGCCTCTCTCATCCAATGGGATCCGTCAGCACGCAGCTCCTTCTGCCCAGCTCGATGGCAGAAGGTGAGTTTCAGCTACGGTGTGTACAACGTGTGCACAGGATCTGAATTCTGACAGCCGGTCTGCACAAGCGTGCCTCTCATAAGAGCTCTACATCTCTCCCTAGCCCCAGAAAACCTTTAACACATCTCCAAAGACTCAAACTTTAGTGCTTATTTCTGCCTCCTTAACAGGAGTTTCAGAAGGGACAGGGAATTAGGAAAACAGGAAAGGCCTCCCACCTCTGTGCACCTCGGGATGGAGTCTGTGATTCGCAAAGCCACAGTCTTTGAGAATACATACTGAGAGTAATATTTCTCTATACACATGTCGTATAAACTTAAAGGCAGTTCAAGTCTGGTAAACGTGGGCTGTCTGGATGCTTCCTGTCTGTCTTTCCTTTGGGGTGTGGATGGGCTAGAACAGGAATGAGCGAGCTGCAACGTAGCCCAGCTCAGCTCTATGGAAGAGAGTCATCAAAAGTATGAATGTTGAGCAAAGAGTAGAAAAGCCCTCCTCTCGTTTCCACACAAGGAGGAAAAACATCTCACCATGCCCAAGTGTTGGACCCTGTCTGTGAGCTGCTATCACAGCACCAGGCCTAGTGTGTTTGTGTACGAAAGGCTGGACACTGAGACTTACCTGTGATTTCTAAATCCAGAGTTCTTTCCACCCTGCGACTTCCCACAGGTGTCTCTCAACCACATGTCTATATCCTGGACTGGGAGACTCCACCTCTGTCACAAGGATTCCCCGGTGTGCCTGGGCACATCCATGAGTCCTAACCCAGCACCCGCCACTCCTTCAGGGGATGAAGGAGACATTTCCAAACAGCTGGGCAGACACTCTGTGTTCTTAAAGAAAACTCCAGAACCCAGCTTCAGATACCAGACAGAGTGCAGGCATTTAGCTGACCCATCCTTACACGGGCTTCTACACGCAGCAGGGCAGCCACCTCTGTGAGGGCCTGGCTGTCGGCCTCTCCCACACAGAAACACTCCCAGGGCACGACAGGTTGAGACGCTTTGCTGTTGAAGGACACCTTGGTCTACCAGTTGAAGGGAAAAGACGCACCTAACTAACACCAGTGCTTCCTAGAGCCCAACAGAGGAGGGGGGAGCCTTTTAAAGGACTCAAGAATAAAGCTAGTGTAACAGTGACAATTACTATGACTTCTTTCGTTTCTATTACATTATTACATCATTAATCTGACTTCACACATTTCTATTACAGGATCATAACAGTAGAAGGTTGTGCTGATGGTGTCTGCCAACTTGACACAGACCTAAACGTACCTGTGATGAGGGACTCTTACATTGAGAAAATACCTCCATCAGGCCGGTCTGTAGGTATGTCTGTGGGGCATTTTCTTGATTAATGATTGCTGTCAGGAGGGTCCAGACAACTGCTTGAGGCCCTCCCCCTGGGCAGGTGTTACTGGGGTGTATTAGAAACAAATTGGAGATGCCATGGTGAGCAAGCCAGCAAGCAGCGCTCCTTCATGGTCTCTGCTTTCGTTCCTGCCTCCAGGTTCCTGCCTTGAGTTCCTGCCTTGGCTTCTCTCAATGGACTGTGATCCAGAGGCATCAGCCAAACTAAACCTTTCTTCCTCAAGTTGCCTGTGGTCATAATGCCTTATCAGAGTGGACTGGCTGGCTTTGTGTGTCAACCTGCCACAAGCTGGAGATATCACAGAGAAAGGAATATTTTCCCTGGAGGAAATGCCTCCATGAGATCCAGCTGTAAGGCATTTTCTCAATTAGTGATCAAAGGTGGGAGGGACCAGCCCATTGTAGGTGGTGCTATCCCTGGGCTGGTAGTCTTGGGTTCTATAAGACAGCAAGCTGAGCAAGCCAGGGGAAGCAAGCCAGTAAGAAACATCCCTCCACAGCCTCTGCATCAGCTCCTGCCTCCAAGTTCCTGACCTGCTTAAGTTCCAGTCCTGACGTCCTTTGATGATGAACAGCAACGTGGAAATTAAGCCGAATAAACCCTTTCCCCCCAACTTGCTTCTTGGTCACGATGTTTTATGCAGGAATAGAAACCCTTGACTGAGACACTTAGTAACAGAAACTACGTTAAGGAAAGGGCATTCTGGTGAAGCACTGTACATTCCTGAGGGGTGGGGGACACACCCAAAGTTTAGTATACTGAGGTGCAAGACATAGACTGTGACAGAAATCACAAGCAACCCTTCAGCTGAAATTATTGTCTCACAAATATAAACAGCCAGGGTAACCGATGGGATATGGAGATATGTATTTTCCTCCAAGATAAAAATTTAATGAAACAGAAATTTGCCTAAAGACTCCCAGAGAAATGGCACTTACTCAAAATAAGAAAACTCTAGGGGACAGCTTTTTAACAACAGAGACATCTCTAAAACATCAGGAAAAGAAGCTGCCCTTAGGTGACCTGGGAAGATCGCCCTGAAGTCAGTTTGTCAGAGGCATCCCATGAATAGCTGGGAGCAGATCGAATAATCACGCTGCACTGCAACGTTTCAGGCTGTGTGACAGTGGTAAATAAACTAACAGCAACACGTGACACGGAGGGTCTGAGTCTCCCGTTCTTACGGCTCTTACCCACATACCAGATGG
Organism: Mus caroli; assembly: GCF_978045245.1. Classification (NCBI taxonomy): domain Eukaryota; kingdom Metazoa; phylum Chordata; class Mammalia; order Rodentia; family Muridae; genus Mus; species Mus caroli. The sequence continues at coordinate 6,869,307 of NW_028227271.1, forward strand.
CAACACACACCCATAATCAAGCACAGAGCCCCTGTGGGCTGGGGGCTGGCGGCAGCTGAGTCAGACTGGCCTCTGCAGAGGAGCTGATCCGCCTCCACAAAGGGCTTTTTTGCGCTGTCGATTCTCTGTCTCTCTCTGTCCCCCCACTCCCCACCAACAACCTCCAACCCCACCCTCCCCACACCCTTCTTTTTTTTTTTTTAAACAGGGTCTCACCATGTAGACCCAGCTAGTCTTAAATTTATAGTCGCCTGCCTCAGCCTCCTGCCTCAGTCTGAGGTCACAGTACGGATGCTCTTGAGGGCTAATGGTACCCAGGGATGGGTTCCAAGCACCTGTGAATGGCGTTTGCTTAATGCTATATGTAAAATTATATCCCGTCAGAATTAAGACGCTGTGCAAACACACTGAGACATCTTAGGGTGAGTAGACACAGCTGGACGCACAGGAGTCTTAGCTCTTTAAAAATGTCTCCTTTAAGCTAGAGGAAGTACCCAAGGAGCTGAAGGGGTTTGCAGCCCCCTAGGAGGAACAACTATGAACTAATCAGTACCCTGGGACTAAACTACCAATCAAGGAAAACACAATGGTGGGACTCATGGCTTCAGCTGCATATGTAGCAGAGGATGACCTATTTGGTCATCAATGGGAGGAGAGGCCCTTGGTCCCGTGAAGGTTCTATGCCACAGTGTGGGGGACTGTCAGGGCCAGGAAGCAGGAGTAGGTGGGTTGGTGAGCAGGGAGAGGGGGGTAGGGAGAGGGGATTTTTGGAGGGGAAACTAGGAAAGGGGATAACATTTGAAATGTAAATAAAGAAAATATCTAATAAATAAAGTCTCCTTTAGTCTAGTGTGCCAAGTGAAAGAAGGCAGTCAGAGACAGACAGACATGGTTCAGTTCAGAAGCAGGAAGTAGAATGGAGCTGTCAGGTATGAGGGGAGGGGAGGTAGGGTAAATGGTGAAGGGAAAGTTTTTATTTGGGGTACGTAAAGTCTCAGTTTTGCAAGGTGAATGCGCTCTGCAGGTGGATGGTGGTGACAGCTACACATCAATGGGAAAGCATCAATTCCTACACTTAAAAGTAAGATGCATGCTGAGGTCCAAGAAAAAAAGATCAGGAGTTCAAGGCCACCCCAGACTACATGAGACCCTGTCTCAAACACAGAGCCTATTTTGCCTTTGCATATTTGTGGTAGGTTGAATATGTTTGGCCCAGGGAGCGGCACTATTAGGAAGTATGGCCTTGTTGGAGGAAGTGTGTCACTGTGGGCGTGGGCTTTGAGACCTTCCTCTTAGCTTCCTGGGAAGACAGTAATCTTCTGTTGGCCTTTGGATGAAGATGTAGAATGCTCAGCTCCTCCTGCACCATGCCTGCCTGGATGCTGCCATGCTCCCACGTTGATGATAATGAACCTGTAAGCCAGCCCCAACTAAATGTTGTCCTCTAATAAGAGTTGCCTTGGTCATGGTGTCTGTTCCCAGCAATGAAAACCCTAACTAAGACAATAATTGAGTATAATCTAAAATACATAAATGAAAAACATGTAGAGAAAAACCCAGTAAGTATTTCCTCTGAGGTGAGAGAGGCCTGTGGTCACACTCTCACTGTCTGCCAAGCTGTCTTTCATGAGAATGCGGCTTCCTCTGCATCAAGGTGACACCCTCTTTGTTTCCTTGCGGCTTTGTGAAGGCCTTTCCAACAGGAGGCTCAGCGCAGGCCCGGGCCTCTATTATTAACAAAACTGAAATGTTAGTGGACTTTTCAGTTCTACCAAAAATCAGTTTTGTTTTTTTTTTTTTTTAAGCATCCTTCTAAAGCAACCGAAGTCAGTGGGAGGAGGACTGTATTTCTCTTAGATATGTGAAGTTACATAAGTCAAACTTCAAAGAACGCAGCACATTTCTTCATGCTGTGCATGGCTTTTGAACTGAAGAGCTCAAATCTCTGTGGTACTGTGACCTCGTCTTTCCCTGTACCTGTGGCCTGGGAAATCAAATTTCACAATGGACCAACCTCTCTGCCTGTGCCTGGTATCGACTCAACAGAGAAGGGCTGATGGGAAGCTGTCTGTAAGAACAGGCTGGTTGGATCTGTAACAGAAAACCCATGTTTTAATAATCAAAACAGCTTCTCAGGGGAACCTTAGGGATTGGGTCACTGAATGGAGACCCGGGGAGGTCTCGAACACTTCACACTGCAATTCGAGGTGAGACTGTCTCTTGCACTTTAGATCTTCATCGTGCACATAAGGAAAATCCAAATTGTCTTTGACCTTCAGGAGTTTTGCCTACTCAGAAATGTTCTAAGTCCTGTCTTCAGCATTAAAAAAAATGCTATATTTTATTAATAAGCTCAGGGCACACATTATGCAGTTACATTGTTCATGTCAACCACAAACTGGCACGGAACATCTCCTAAGGGAAACATATTGGATTTATTTATTTTATGTGTATGAATGTTTTGCCCACATGTATACACGTGAAGAGCCCCTGTAACTGGAGCTACGAAGAGCTGTCATGTGGATGCTGGAAATCAAACCCAAGTCCTCTGCAAGAACAACTGCCCTTAAAAACAAAAGGCCATCTCTACAGCCCCACTGTGTTTGTTGTTTGTTGGTCTAAAATTTGTTTGTTTATTTTGTAGGTAGGGGAGTGCAGGTGCCTTGGCACACTAGCAGAGGTCAAAGAGCAACTTGCAGAAAAGTCTTTCTCTTTTTCTACCACGAGGCTCCAGGAATCAAACAGAGGGGACCCAATTTGGGTTATCAGCTTGGCAGTGGGCATCTATACTCACTGAGCCATCTCAGTCAGCCTAGATAGACATTTACAGTCGATTGATTTCATAGATGATTGAGTAAACAACCATCCGTTAAAGCGGGTCTTCCTGTAACCCTACTGCGCTCGCCTCGTTATGGGCGGCAAACTACAAAGCTCACCTTGCATCTAACTACATGTTAAAAGCATCCCCAAAGTGGAGATGGGAGAAGAGGCTGCTGCCTGGGATGAGTGAGTCACGTGACTAACCACACAGGATTAGTTCACTCTGCCCTGACCAACGACTACTTGGCTCAGCAAAAAGCTCACAATACCGCTATATCTATGGACCATCATAGGAGTGGGAAACGCAGGTTTAAAAATGATTTCAGCCTCTAGCAAGCATTTCCAGGCCAAGCACTGAGCCCGGTTATCAATCCCATTACACCGCGTGGGAAAACAGAAACTCGGCCTCCCAGGTTAAAGATCACAGAAGAGCTTGATCTACTGCCCAGATTCTAACAGATGTTAGAATCTTAGTGTTGATTGTTAGGAATGTCAAAGACCATCGCACGCAGCAAGGCCCGTTCCTCCTGCACATGAGGCCCATCTGTGAAGTTTTTTTTTTTTTTTAAGTATCACTATTTAATTCCTAACTCCAAGGCACTTTGATTTAGCAGACTTGAGTTGCCTTTTTTTCCCCCTAAAGAAAATTTAAAATCATCTTTAAAGTGTTTTACAAGTATTTCCAATGTGTCGCTAGGGGCCATCACTGACATGGTCCAGTCGCTTCCCTGTCCCCATCCACGAAGAACGAAAAGACAGACAACTGGCCGACAGTGGCAGAGTGGCCGGTGGAAGCACGCAGCAGCAGGGATTTCTAGAATTCTAAATTGAACCTTCTCAACATCTTGGAATGTTCTTTCCTTCTTCAAAAGCCGGCCACACGTGCTGGCTGCCCTTTAGGCAGAGCAGAAGCGTGTTACGTGCTGTGCTGTGGGTGATCTCACTGGAGCCGGAGCAAGCTTGAGCTGAGGTGAATGGCAAATGATAAAGCTTAAATTTTATTTCTAGATTTGAGTCGAGATGAATCCAAAAGATGAAAGAGTTCCATCTAATGTAGGGGATCTTCCGAAAAAAGACAGACTAAAGGTGTGTGTGTGTGTGTGTGTGTGTGTGTGTGTGTGTGTGCCGAGAGACACTGCACAGCTGTAAAGTTAAACAGATGAACTAACTAACCAACTAACTAACTTAACTAACTAATGTGAAGTTTAAAGGAAACTAAAGGAAATGGTGAACGGCCATGATGAGCATGGGGTCCTGAGCCAACTCTTAAAGTGATTCCGTTTTTTAAAGTAACAGAATCCCAAGAGAACACGCGACTGGGTGATAAACGCAGGAGAAGATGTTTAATCTCAACGGAGATGGGGGAAATGGGAAACAAACTACAACTCATTGGATTAACAGAAAGTAGAATACTGATCATCCAGCTAAACAAAGATGGGAGAAAGGATGATCTGGGGTACACTGGGGGACTGCGTTGTTTCAGCATCAGGAATGTGTAGGTACAAAGGATTCTGGGAGAGGAAGTTGATAGATAACATTCTTCCCCTTCACCCCCCTTACAACTGACTTTCCCCGTGAAACTGCTAAATCAACAGAGCTAGGTCCTTGTTCAGGACGCACACAGTTCCCACATCAGTTCTGGGGAGCCCAGCAGGACCTGAGCTGCTTCCCTTGCCATCTGCCCTTGCCCTTCTCCAGACCCTTCTCCAATAGCAGACTCCACGGTTCTCAAGTTGGAGACCACGAAGCTTACCTACCCCACCCCACCCCACTCCTGGTAGCCAGGACCTGGCCAGCTTGGTTGCTAAACATCACCACGTTCTGAATGCTCACTGTCCAAGCAGTGTCTCATTTTCTCATACTGACGCTGTCCTCAAACAACCCTAGACGGTGATTATTATTCTTGTTTTCATTTTACATCTAGGTAACTGAGATTTGGGGGAGGTTAAATGGCTTTCCTGAGTACACTCTGGGGGCCTGCAACAGAAAGGGTCCTGCTTTTTCTTGTTTGAGAGTATCTTTTGTATTGAAGAGTGAGGTCTTCAGAGTGAAAATACAGTTTTTTTTTTTTTAACAGTTTCCCCTCCTAGGAGACTGACCCTAAACAGATGTCTGGGAACTTGCCTAAGGGCTGGAGGGTAGCCCAGGTCAGGGAACTCCAGCACTAGGCTGAATCCCACGGCCTCGCTCCTTTCTGTTTGGAGGCATTTCATCCTGCTCTGCCAGGTCACTGTCTGCCTATCTGCATGTTGGGCCTCGTGCTAACCGTGGCGCACATCATTGGAGAGAGAAGGCCCTGCCCCCAGGGATCCCGTCTACCAGGATCCAGCAGACACTGGGCTTACGTCGGGGGCCCTCTGTAATAGTTAATAACAACTGTCAACTTGACAGGATCCAGCATCACTTAAGAGAGGAGCCTCTGGCCATATAGACGGGGGAGCAGGCTGACTAGGTTAACTGAGGTGGGAAGGCCCATCCTAAACATGGCCAGCACCATTCCATCCCGTGGGCTGCGGTCCTTGACTGGATAAAATGGGGAACGCCAAAGGAGCATCAGCATCTCTCTCGTCAGAGCGTGGCTGCATCATGACCAGCTGCCCCAAGCCCTTGCCCTCATGGCTTCCCCACCGGGATGGGTGCACCCTCAAACCAACCCAACCAAAACAACCTCCCTTCCTTAAGCTGCTTTGCCCATTACTTTGTTATCTTCCCCCGTGCTCTGGATTTGGCTCAGTGTCTTCTGATTCTTCTGAGAACTGAGAAAACCCTGAACAAGTTCACCTCAGTTTGCCCTTATAAATGTGGGCCTTTCCGGCTGCCTTCTATCAGAGGAGCTGCAGAAGGGGAGAGAGCCTCCTCTCACTTCCGGCAGAGTGTATCATGGCCCTGTGCCACGGACCAGTCTGGAAAGGCAACATGGTAGCCCACAGAGGCGGGTAAGCCTGACCCCACCAAGATTCCAGCCTCTTGATCCAGTCACAGCTGCATCTTAACAAGTGACCCAGGAGCCGAGCATCAATCAATCAGAATGCTAGAGCCTTTCATTAATTAGCACGAGTTGATAATGAAAAATAGGAAGGCTGTTACTTCCCGTCCCTAAATTCAAACAGAGACTCAGGGTGCAAGGTATCACTAAGAATTGTCTCAAGGAGATCAACCAGGAAAACAAGAGCCTTGGCGGATTCCGTGTAAGGATTTTCTAAGCAGCTCTGCCACTGGTAACTTCTCTATCATGAGAAACATTTATACTCACATGCTCGATTTCTGCGTCAACATAGAGTTGCCATTAGCAAATAACGGCAATGACTCAAAGTCGCTACAGTGGGTATAAGAATTTAAAGTCTCCTATACCCATCCGCAGAAAAAGCCACAGAGGACTGGTCCTGGGGACGCCTGAGGCTGGACCGTCTGCTTTGGGAGTCTCCGTACTGGCCTCTCATCTCTGCCTCTCTCTGCCTATTGCTTTGTTCTGAGTTGAGGAGTTGGAGAAAGAGGGTCATCCTAGCAACAGCAGGCTGGACTTTTAACTTGTCTATCGCACAGTGAGCAACCTCTCAGGCCTGGTAGGGAAATTCTGGAGAAGGAGTCAAACTGGCTTCTTCTGGACAATGTGACCTTCTCTGATAACTGAGGTGGTCTTTGTTACCATGGAAACCAGGGAGAAGTGGGGCTAGGGTGTAGCTTGTTGCTACAGTGCTTGTTGCCTGGCAAGTGCAGAACCGTGGTTTCTATCCGCAGCACTGCATTAAACAAGTGCAGCTGGCTCACGCTGGGAATTCCAGTGCTCAAGTGGTAGAGGCAGGAGGACCCGAATCTCAAGGCCATATATACTATGTACAATGTACTAAGTACTGTGTACTGTGTACTATGTACAATGTACTAAGTACAAGGTACAACATACCATGTACTATGTACAATGTACTATGTACTGGGTACTGTGTACTATGTATAATGTACTAAGTACAAGGTACAACATACCATGTACTATATACTGTGTACTATGTACTGTGTACTGTGTACTATGTACTGTGCACTGTGTACTGTGTACTACTGTACTACATACAATGTACTATGTACTGTGTACTATGTACTGTGCACTGTGTACTATGTACTGTGCACTGTGTACTATGTACTCTGTACTGTGCACTGTGTACTATGTACTGTGTACTACTGTACTACATACAATGTACTATGTGCTGTGTACTACATAGTGTGTACTATATATACACGAGTCCCAGGCTCAAGAGGAGGGGTGGTAGGTAGTAGAGAATGAAAAACATATTATAATTCTACTTCCCAGGATTTGTTCAGCATCCATCACAATGCTGGAATCCACCATATCCTTTCAAGTCACTGGAAAAAGAACCACCTTTCGTCTCAATGCAAAACCCAGTAAAAGTGAGCACTGGGAGACTGTGAGGCTAGAACCATAAATTAAGAAACACCGTGAGGAAGAAAAACGAAATCAGGAAGTTGGAAGCTCCGACCGGCCTCACTGCTAACGGCCGTCCAGGGAATGCGCTCGGAGAACCGGCGATTTCAAAGCATGAGGCTGATGGCCAAGCACTAAAAACTGAAGATGTCATAAAATGAACTGTGTCTAGCTAATTCTAAAGCGCTGAGTGTTTGCAGGAAGAGTCAGCATGAATACTGCATGAAGGGCAGAACCAAGCTTGGGAGACTTACTACCCACCAACGCATTTGTTTGATCCAATTTCAAGATGGAAAGACCGTCAGGCCAGACACCCAGACAGATCTCTTAAGCGGCCTGTGCTTAATGAAACAGGGGTCTAATGAGAATCGCGCTGCGTGAGTACTTTCTGGCTTCTGCTAAAACCCTCCACCTCTAGGAGACTCAGTTGCACAAGTCCTTGCTTTGTGCACGTTTTACAGGACATCTGTCAGCTTCTGTCAGTGTGTCCTGACAACTTCCTGTGTCCTCAACAGGCCAGGCCTCTGAAGTGGCAGGAGGAGAATCTGCAGGAGAGAGGGTGGGTTCTGGGGCCTCCTTCCTCAGTATGGGGGATGCCACAGGGAGAAGGCTGCTGCCTGGGGACAGGCGCACAAAGCAGGGCCTAGATGTTTGCCTGAAGTAGAGACAGGCTGTTTCTCATGGGTCAAAGGCAGTGACTGAGAAGAAGCGAGTGTGACAGAGCAGGAAAGGGCTGTATCTTTACAGAATGGATTCTCTTCTCTTACAGCTTTATGTGGGCAGAGAGGGAGAACTGTATGGAGGGGTGTGTCCCACAGTCTTCTGTTGCTGTGCAAATGCCCAAGAGAAACTATCTAAAGGAGAAAATATTTATTTGCACTCACAGTCTCATCACAGCGTAATGGTAGGATAGATCAAGGTTGCTTACCTAATGGTGGCCACGGAGAGGGAAGAGGAGGGTCGGGGTGGGGGTGGGGTAGAGGAAGAGACAGAGAAACAGACAAGAGAGACAAGAGAGGCAAGGCACAAGGTAAGCTATAATCCCAGTGACCTATTCCCTACAGCTCAGCCTTACCTCTTAAGCTTCCAGAACCTGACAAAATACCATCACTAGCCACGGAGCCAGGCCTTCAACACACAAAACTGCGGTAGCAGGGAGAACAGAATGGAGGCTCATGGGTGCGCTGGCAGAGGAGCTCCCTCAAAGACAGAGAAGGGATTCCTGGGGGTGGGGACTGCTGGCCTCCCTGGATGTAGGCTCCCTGTCTCTGCATGGTGAGCCAGAGAGAGGCATTTGCTGACGCTTCTGCATGGGATTCGCCCAACCCTTAGTAGCACAAGCTGGGCGTTGGGGCTGCCTGAGTTCTACTCTTTCCCACAGGCACCTCTTTCCTTCCCTCTGGGCCACTCACGCCCTTGGGTCTTCAAAGACATCATCGATAGGAGGCTTACATCACAGCCAGCTAATTCTACGAACGGAAATGTAATGTTTGCAACAGGAGAGATGCAATGAACGCGCCCCCACCCCCACCCCCATTTTAAAAGTGTTTTACGTCATCTCTCCTATTTCATTTCAGCCATCCGTCATCCAGGGCTCTTGAGAGTGCAAGTTCTTACCTTCTAGCCGAGAATCAAACCCGAGGCTCTGGGTGGAGGCTTTATGCGACCGTCCTGTTCATTCCTCTGAAACATGATACAGTGAAATAGAAGTTGTCTGGGTTTGGCTCTCTGACAGTGATAGACATACACTGTTCAACTGAAAAAATCATACAATTTTCCAACTTTTCCACCACGCAATGCTTTCCAGAGACTAGAAACGTTTCCACCCACGGCTGAGGACGTGAGGTCGCTATGAGACCCGCCCGTGTGTGCAAGCATCCGAAAGGCACCAGCGTTTGGGCCCCTTCCGGTCACTGCTGCTCTCTTCCTCTCTGACACTCATTCTTGCAGGAACAGTTTCTAGACGCTGTTTTCCCTACAGAAGTCTAAGGCTGAGCATTTTGAGTAAAATAATGAATGACACAGCAAAATCTGAGGCTCAGCTCTGAGCGGAAATGGCCACGGTTTTCCATATAACCAATGACCTACTCCAACGCGCCTCACTGCGCTACCATGGCCTTGCTACTGTCTTCTTCCTGTTAAATTACTTCAGCCACTCTTGTAACCATGGCACTGTGCACTAAGGTTTGTTTTTCTTTTAGAAATTCTGCTTTTGCTCTCTACCATCTATAATGACTGACATGAGGAAAAATCCCAAGACCATGGTCCAATTCCTAGTCCTCTTTCCGCTGGCCAATCAGAGCGCTCCTAGCCACCATCACTCCTGACTGGAGCCAGTTTCTGCGCCATATTCCAGACCCGGATATATAGCTTCCTTACTAAAGCACCCTTCCGTTTCCTGACCTGTTCTTTCCTTTAGAGAAGGTTCCACGTCTTCGCTCAGCAAAAGGGAGGAACTACTAAGACACGGTGGTGTTTCTGCGCGGAAATAGGACAGGGCTTTCTCAGCAAGGCTGAGTACCCTGCTAGTTGGAACGAGCTTAAGGACCCTCAAAAAAATGTTAGATGAGGCAGGAGTCAGAGAGGTAGGGCCTGACCCAACTGGTCCCTGCAAAATAGTCCTGGGGTGGTCTAGGCTGAGTGGGCTTCTTGTAACAAGGAAAAGTTAAAGGAGGGATTCGGTGATGGATAGAGTCTGGCAGAGATTCTGATCATGCCCTGGAGTCTGATGTGGGTGGCTCTGTCTCCCCTCCACAAGGTGGCCTTGTGAGGGTCACATCTGCCCTCTTTTTATTTTCTGTAGCTTCAACCTTTTATTGTAATTGAAAGGTTTGGTAGAAGGTTGGATTTCCTAACACTGTAGAGATCTGGGTTTTTATCCGGGGGCCTAAGATAATTCACCCTTAGCCTTTAGCCCAGTGAATCAAAGGAAAATTGAACGCCCTGCGAGTGGACACTTGTCTGAGGCTGGCATCCACACTGCTCAGTTCATTGGTCTGCATCATCATCGTGAAGCTATTAGGTGGCATGAGCCGATCACCGACTGTGTTAGGCACGGTTCATTCACTCTGCACCACTTGATGGCACCTCTGCATATATGCATGTTCCCATGCTCTGAGAGAACAGGTATGTCAAATGTTCACTGCTCTTATGGTTTAAATACACAATGCCCCCACACAAGGCTCATGTGATGGTTTGAATATGCTTGGCCCAGGGAGTACACTATTAGGAGGTGTGGCCTGTCACTGTGGGCGTGGGCTTTAAGACCCTCGTCTTCGCTGCTTGGAAAACAGCTTCTGTTTGCCTTTGGAACAAGATGGAGAACTCTCAGCTCCTCCTGCACCATGCCTGCCTGGAGGCTGCCATGCTCCTGCCTTGATGATAATGGACTGAACCACTGAACCTGTAAGCCAGCCCCAACTTAATGTTGTCCTTATAAGACTTGCTTGGTCTTGGTGTCTGTCCACAGCAGGAAAACCCTAAGACAGCTCATATTTTCAGTTCATATTATCCAATTTTTGGTTCTATTTTGAAGACCATGGAACCTTTAAGACAGTGTCTCTCAACCTCTCCAGATGTTGTGACCCTTTAACACAGTTCTTCATGCTGTGGTGACCCCCAACCATCAAATTATATTCATTGTTACATCATAACTGTAGGTTTGCTACTGTTATAAATCATAATGTATTTTCCTTATCTGATAGGCCGGATATCTGATATGCAATCCCTGTGAAAGCGTTGTTGGACCCCTAAAGGGATGTGAACCACTTTAGGAGATGGGGCCTAGAGGGCAAGAACAGATCCCCAGGACAGGCCATTGAAGGTATACTCACTCACTTCTGGCTGAAGTCTACTTGTTTCTGCTTCCTAGCCTAGCACGACGTGAAGTCTGCTTCACGCTTGAGCTAACCCACCTCTCCTGCCAAGACGGACGGAGGCCTCTCTGAAACTACAATACAAATAAACCCTCGGTTCAAGTTGTTTTTGCTGGGTCTCTGAGAGTCAGAGCCAGGTGTAAAGCAGCGTTATCGTGTGGTCTTAGTTTAAGCAAAATATGTTAGCGGATGCGTTCTCACCGTAAGAGGCTAAACTGAAACTCACATGTTTGCTGGAGACTGGGTCTTCAGCACGATCCTGACTTCTTCTTGTAGGGTGTCCTCTGGGATCTGAGGGCCTCTCATTACCTGAAATATGAAAATGGCACACATTTAATTATTCATTTTCTATCACCCTTAATGAGGGGATTAACTGCAGAATGAAACAAAAGGAAATAGTCCGACCTTCAGGCTGCCAGGAAGTGATAATTAACTAAAACCTCAAGTCCCTTTAAACGGACAAATGAAAGGGCTTTACTGATCATGATCTGCAGGAGTCATCAGGGTCACTAATTGGAGTCGCATAATGGAGCAACAGCCATGAGGCAATAAACACGTGCTAAGGGTACGAGCTCTTAATTATGCACACCTGATGTTTGGTGTGGAGGGGCTATAATGTCGCTCGCACGGTGGACAGAGGGACAGGGTAGGGACGCCGCTTGGCAGGGTGTGGGGGTCAGTTAGATCTCCCGAGGCAGAAGAACTGCAGCGAGGTAGAGCTAACTGGGAGATGTGCTATTCACAGCATCCACGCTAATGGCTTGGATTTCCCTGACTTGGCCTATTAGTCTGACCAAACATTACCATGGCAATGATTCATAGACTCACTGCTGCCGCACCGCATGTAAACACAGCCTTCTAATATAGACCTTCGCTGTTACAATGGTCACAAATAGCTTCGAATTACTACTGCTACACAACCCGGGACCTTATCACAGCTTCTGGCCAAGCAGATGGAGCCCTGTTCCAGGTGTTGCATTAGTACCCGCCTTCCCCAGAGCCCTTAATGAGCACACCCTGGTAGGCGTGCCTCAGATGACAGAGTGGCACCTTCTTCACCCTGTTCTCTCCTAGAATAACACATTTCTTCCCAAAGACCATCAAGTCTTGAAAGTCTTCATACACCGATACAGTGAGACAACATACAAATGTGTGTGTGTGTCTATACTCAAAATATAGCAGATCGAGCCACGATTAATAACTCAAAGAATCGTAGGGATCCAGTCAGTCCAATCTCTGTGCCAAAAGTCCAGAACATTTGCTCAGTACTTTCCTTTTTTTTTTTTTTTAATCTGTTCTTGGTTTGCTTCAGTTCATTTCCTATTTAGACCCTTCACTGAGTATGTCAGACTTTAACTGTGACCTTACTAGGACATACCAGTGAATACAGGGATGGCAGGCCTTCAAAGCCTTGGGTTTTTTGTTTTTTTTTAAATTGTGCTTTCCAAACAAACATTTCCCACTTCTCCATAGCAACCATAGCAACCATCATCTTTGCCGTATATGCAGAAATGGCCAGAGGAAAAGCAAGGGAGCTCTGCGTTATTTTAGGTCGGCAACAGTACGCTGTTATTAACTATTTCTTGAATATCTAATACTCCCAGGCCCGGTATTTCTATATAATTGATAACCTTCCTACCAATCCCCACACAGCATGTGTTATTCTCATTTCACAAACCAAGGCTTGGCTCTTAACGAATTGGCCTGACACCCCACAGTTCATGGCTGTGGAGTTCAGGCAAGATTTCAACACCAATGCTCTTCATCGTGAACCATGGGAAGCTGCCAGGAGTCAATTATTTCTTACCCAAACTGACAATTTTATGGTTCGACCTAATAAATGTAATATGTTGACCTTAAAAGGAAACCGGTTATCCCCTGACATCAGAGTCTTTCTAAGCTTTCAGTGTGTGTGGATTGGAGAACTTTCTCATACAGTGTTGGGGTGGGGGCGGGGTGGAGGCAACGGTCAAAGGCCCTTTTGGATGCATCCTCTCTGGAGACCTCCACACGGAGTCATGCTCATTAGAGCTTTCCAGGCATTGAACTGATTTCAAGTATTCAAAGCTACTGATGCAAAATGTTATTTTGATAGGCCACTGGGCTAGTCGTGTATGAGCAGGTGTGTGGTCAAAGGATGAATTGGAAAGACAGCTTTAACTGCAGGGAAACTACGTGGGAATCAATACTAGGGTACTTTAGAAGGAAGAGACAAATATTTTCTATGAGTTTTCCTTTTGGGAATAATGAGTAATAGACTCAAATTTCCATTCAATCCACAGCTTCCTCTATTGACACAGTCAGGATGGAGGAAGTCATGGGAAGGGGGGTCATGATGGCTGCACTGGATATACAATACCTTCTAAGCTATGGGCTGTTCCATGCATCATGGCTGGGATGTGTGTGTGTGTGTGTGTGTGTGTGTGTGTGTGTTGCTTATCTTTCATCAAATAAGTCACAGAGTCATTCACCAAGAATTAAAGTGAGCTCCGAAGCCCTGGAGGAACCTTTTTCCTGAAAGGAAAGCTGAATCACAAGAGCTCCTCATCAGTGACAGCTGCTCCACACACTGGCACCATCCCCGTGGCCAGCATCAGTTCCTGCATCTACAGCCAGGGCCCAGGCCTAGGTGCCAACCTCAGCCAATCACAGCCCAGCTCCCAGTAGTAATTTTCCTCTACCACCTATACGTATTTCCCTGGAAAAGAATACGCATAAGCTATTGTGCCCTCAAATTAACATAATAAATAAAACATCCTAGACAGCTATATTTAAGAGTCTCCTTATCTGAAACAAAATGGTCAAACAACGTTTAAAGCCAACGTTTACTTAAACACCAAGCAAAGAGGAAAGAGATTCATTGGTGCATCCTACATGTGCTCTCTCCTACCCTCCCTTCTAAGCTTATCTCCCATTTGGAAAGCACTTGACTGACGCGGTGCTAGACTGGGCATGACTCAACTTTGCAAATCAATACTTTTCATAGGATCCGAGCCATGACAAGGTTAATAGCCACTGCACTGTATTACTCCCAAACCAAATAACTGAAGTGAAGGTGTTTTAAATAGAAGACTGCCTGGTGTCCTTTCTAATATAATGATGGGTGTATGAAAGAAAAAAAGGAAAATAAGGACCATGGTTGAAGGAAGAAAGATGGATGGATGATGGATGGAAGAGGATGGATGGATAGATGGAAGGAAGGATGGATGGAAGGATGAATGAATGGGTAGATATATGGAAGGGTAGATGGATGGATATATGGATTGATGGATGGAAGAAAGAAAGGATGGATAGATGGATGGATAGATGGATGGATGGATAGATAGATGGAAGGAAGGATGAATAGATAGATGGATGGATGGATGGATGGATGGATGGATGAATGAGTAGATATATGGGAGGGTAGATGAATGGATGGAAGAAAGGAAGGAAGAAAGGAATGATGAATGGATATATGTATGGAAGAAAGGATGGATAGATGGATGGATGGATGGATGGATGGATGGAAGGATGAATGGATAGACAGATGAAAACAAAGAAAGGATGGCTAGATAGGTGATGGAAGAAAGGAAGAAGGATGGGTGGATGGGTGTGTGGATAGAAGGATGGATAGAAGGAAAGGAAGGAAGGAAGGATGGATAGATGGATGACTCATCTGGTTCCCGACATCCACGGTGACTCATTCTGCAAAGCTGGAATGTTTAGAAAATAAATCTTACTATTGTACCAGAAAAGACAAGGACATAATATGGTAGAGAACAAACCGTGCCAAAACCATCATTTTCTTCTCCTTCTGTGTGAGCTTCCAAGTGTTCGGAATATTTCTCTCGCTTCTAACGATACAGGAAATAGAAATAAAAGGGTACTAATAGTCTGCCAGAAGAAGCAGTTCTTTATCAATGGAAATGTTTCTAAACAGCGCTTTAAGCATTTTAAGATATGTTTATTTATATGTGTGTGCACAAGGGTCTGTGTCACAGCATGCATTACGGAAGTCGGGAAAATCTGCCAGGGTCAGTTTTCTTCTCCCACCTTGTAGATTCAGGGATAGCACTAGAGTTCTCAGGCAAGTGACCTCACCCACTGAGCCATTCTTACCCTTAAAACGGTATGTTTGGAATAGTCCTTCATTTCTATTGATGTTCTCTTCATGAGTCTTTTAAATTGTACGCCCCTCCCCATGTTGCTCTTGGGTGGAATTTGTGCAAATGGACTGATCCCAGTGAATGTAACACCCTGCACATGACCGACCTTCAGGACCACTGTGTTAATATGCTTAAATCTGCACCAATGCTGATGTGCCTGGTGCTGCTGTTTTTTCACTGGAAAGCCTCTATGACTGGCTTAGGATGGATTCTGGCCTGAGGCGCTCCAGTAGCCAGAAGGCAGGTAACGCTGGCTCAAACGGGCCTTTCCAATGGCTGACAATGGCTTCCTTAATCAACACTTTGTGCATGAGGTTGAGCCAATGCCAGGTTTTCCATTTCCCTCCCTCCCTCCCTCTCTCCTTCCCTCCCTCCCTCCTTTTTGTCCAAGGAAAAACCAATAATGATTTCCTGTCTCCCTGATGCACCTTAAGCAGGTTCTAATAGGACTCAATGTTCAAGGGCAGATGACAGTCCAGAAAGTGTGGCAAAGGTGACAGGCATGTTCCTGAACATCAGGCTCAGAGGTGCACACAAGCAGTCAGATTACACTGTACGGATGGCAGGCATCCACCTCGTAGCTGTCATATTAAGGTGCAAAGTCCATGACAGACACTGGTCCTCATTGGTGTTTCCATGGCATTCCCAGAGGAGTCTGTATGGCATGCAGTGTGGAGAGTGGAGAACGGGTGGGTTCAAGCGGGATGGGAAGCAGCCTTTTCTGGCAGGATATGGGGCTGGCTGCTCAAACAGTAAACAAGAACACGTGGCTGTCAGTGTTGTGTGTGGCCTTCCCACACTCTGCTCCTGTGGAAGGCTCCTGGGAGGCCAGAGAACAGCCTGTAAGAGCAGTTCTCTTTCCTGTCAGGAGACAGTGCTGGGCCAACAGCCCTGGGTGGCCAGGAGAAGGGACTGTCCCTTAACCAGAGGCTGCTGGTTGCTAGGAATCAAATCTAGTTCTAAGTAACTGAAGTTGAAGCAATGAATTTACTGTGATGATAAAGCCAATGAGTTCGCAGAGTCCCACAGAGAAGAAGCAAAGTCCAGCCCAGCTCTGTGGCCACCTGAGATGGGAGACAAAGGTCCCTCACACTCAAACTGCATTCTGATTCAGTTACTGTCTTTGGTTCTTGACCAGACAGTTTTGTTCTTTAAAAACATGCCAGATTTCTTCTCTCCATAAACTTTGACTTCCTCTAGTTATAAGGGAGAAATGCTACGACTCTGGCTTGCTCGGATGCTAACCTTAGCAACTCCCTAAGCACGGGGCCATCGAGGCATTCACAGCCTGGCCTTGCCTTTATATCCTGCCTCAAAATCCTGAGAGACTCTGAGGGTGAATGTCCACAGGTCTAACCCCAGTGTGAAAAGGTGGGTCAGGACTGCTGAGTCTGTACTTTCTGAGACTATGAAAGGCAGGAATTCTCAAAGAAGGAAGCAGAGAAGGTCACACAGATGTGCCAGTACACATGAACTACTATCCCAGACCACGTACCCCCTTTCCTCACCATGTGGCATGGGACTGGGTCAGGAGAGAGCTACACTATGTTTTCCATGGTACATAATGTAGAATGATATTTTGGAATATGCATGGATATTTGTATTTGGTGTCTGTTTCTCCACCCTTCTTCTACTATAAATGTCACACATGCACACACACACACACACACACACACACACACACACACACACACACAGAGCTGCTGCTGCTGCTGTCACAGGGACAGCAGCCACCTCTACAGATGTGGCTAAGAGCAGCTAATGGGCATAAGGAGGAGGCAGAGACCTGGACTCAGACTGTCTGCATCCACTCGTGAACTAATCCACTGAGAGTCCTTTGTCACCACCTACATCACAACCTGGGCAAGCCCAGCCCTGTGCCCACTCCCCAAAGCCTTCTCTACCAATCACTGTCTGGTGTGCAGTTCTTGAGCTGTCCACAGAACCGCATTTTAAATACTTAGAACCTGCCCAAATATTCCTGAAATCTAGCCTTCCTAAAAATGTCTACAAGCAGAGCCTTAATACATTTAAATAAACAATGATAACTCCTGGCTCTGGATACGGAGTTCAGTTCAGCACCTAGAAACAGAAACCAAGCAGGAGGGCTAAAATCAACACCATAATCCAAGCCTCGCCTTCTCTTCTCCATCCTGGGTGGCTTTCGGGCCAGCTTGCAGAAATGCTCCTCGCTGTTTGCCTACGGCAGATGTTTATCCGCTTGGTTGTTTAAAATCTAGTGATTTAAAATCGGACAGGAAAGAAAAGAAATCAGCTATGCAGGAGATTGTAATTAGGCTGTGTGCTTGGACGGATGTCTTTTCCATACATTTATTCATCTCGAGAGACGTGCAAGTTCTGTGAGGCGGTTTTAGTGGACACAGGTAGGCCACTGAACCAGGCAGCACAGGACACTTGAGTTCAAGGTTTGACTCTGACCATCAAGGGTGTGCAAAGGTGAGTCAGCTCCTCGATCCCATGATCCTCCAGTGCTCTGTGTTCTTTCCCCATCTATCAAGTTATGGGAGCTAATCAAGGGAATGAATACAAACATTCTTCGGAAACTGTAAAATACCACTCTCCTGGTTGGATTTTTTTCCCCCCTCTGTGTCCACTTGATACTAACTAGGGAAATTCAACTGAGAAAATACCATCAGAATGCCCTGTGGGCAAGCCTGTGAACCATTTTCTTGATTCTTGAATGATAATTGATATAGGAAGGCCCAGCTTACTATGGGCAGCAGCACCCTGGGACAGACGGTCTTTGGAGGCATAAGACACCAGGTTGAGCAAGCTGTGGGGAGCAATCCAGGAAGCAGCCCCTGTCCCTGGCCTCGACTTCAGCTCCTGTCTCCAGATGCCTGCCCTGTTTATACTCCTGGTTTGGCTTCCCTCCATGATGGCCTGTGATGGGGAAGTGTAAGTCAAATAAGCCCTTTCCTCGCCATGTCAAGGTGCCTTTGTCATAGCGACAGGAAGGTAAGTAACTAAGGCAAGAACCTAGCAAGTCTTGTGTTTGAGCGGGTAGTTTCAGTACTTTACAAAGCAACAGATACGGTTGCCTGTCCTTACTGCGAAAACTATTTTGCACAAATGTACACGTTTATTTTTTTTAGTAGTATTTAACTAAATTTCATCTCAAATAAACTTTGTAAGTTCTGGGTATGTGGGAGTGCATCCGAGCTCAGGTGGCCTTGGAGGCCAGAGGGAACCCCCTGGGGCTGGAGTTCCAGGTAGTTGTGGGTGGTAACAGAGTTTGGGTCTGGCACAAGTGCAGTCTGTGCTTTTAAGAGATGAGCCTTCTCTCCTTCACAGCTCCATTACACAATAGGTAGATTTCAAGTTTATTTTCTAAAATATGCAGTAGGATGAACAAAAATAGTCATTAAGAAGCAGAGATCATCCCAAACAGACGACTAATCAGTAAAACTAGAAATGGTTACAATACCCATTGGAAAAAAGTCTGCTTTTTTTTTTCTTTTTTAATTTTGGGGATTAAATCTAGGGCCTCATGCACGCTAGGCAAGTGGTTTAGTCCTGGATTATAACAACAGCCCCCAAAGTCTGATTTAAAATACTCATTCTTAAAGCAAGAACAGATTTCTCAATTCAGCCTGACCCACAGACTAAGCCCACAGTGTGTCAGGGCAAAGAGCTTCAGAGATTGACAAGACACACAAGACTGGCTCTCTGTCCAATGATTGAAGAGAGAGCAAGACAGAGGGTAAGCCAAGTAAATACAGGTGAATTAAGTTCTCTGAATATATATATTAATATAGATATAGACTAATTAATATAGATAAAATTCTTTAGTTATAAAGATAAAACATAACAGCTTTAAAGATAAGTCGATTGTTGAAACGAATTAGCCCAATTAACTTAATAAGGTCTGTCTATATTTCCACGTCATGTTTAACCAGTGCACAATACAGGATACAGTCTCTCATCAATAGTGAGGCAGTCCTAGGACCCTACTAATACTGAGCTATGAAGCCACACAGAAATGGGTTTTCAGGGGGCTGGAGTGAGAACACAGGTCATGTGCTGAGACCTCAGGGACGCCGCTACACTGACCCTCTCGGCTTCTGTTGCCCAGCATGAGATACGGTCTTGCTAAAATAACAGCCCGTACCAAAGGAGACCTGCTTCTGTGAGCATCCTCTCTCAGTGAGGTTAAACACAGGCAGCACACACTCAACCCTGACCAGGGATGTGATGGTCAAGCGTAAGGCTGTGGGACACACACAACAGGAAACTAAGCTCTAAGGAGCTGGAGAGTTGGCTCAGCAGATAAGAGCACTGGTGGCTCCTACAGAGACCATGGGTTCAATTCCAGCACCCACATCAGCTGCTTCATAGCCACCTCTACTTCCAGGAGATCCGACTCCTTCTGGCCTCCTCAAGCACATGCACACAGGTGCACATACACACAAGGTGCACATACACACAGGTGCACATACACACAGGTGCACATGCACACAGGTGCACATACACACAAGGTGCACATACACACAGGTGCACATACACACAGGTGCACATACACACAAGGTGCACATACACACAAGGTGCACATACACACAAGGTGCACATACACACAAGGTGCACATACACACAGGTGCACATACACACAGGTGCACATACACACGAGGTGTACATGCACACAGGTGCACATACACACAGGTGCACATACACACGAGGTGTACATACACATGAGGTGTACATACACACAGGTGCACATACACACAGGTGCACATACACACGAGGTGTACATACACACGAGGTGCACATGCACACAGGTGCACATACACACAGGTGCACATACACACGAGGTGTACATACACACGAGGTGTACATACACACAGGTGCACATACACACAGGTGCACATACACACGAGGTGTACATACACACGAGGTGCACATACACACAGGTGCACATACACACGAGGTGTACATACACACGAGGTGCACATACACACAAGGTGCACATACACACAGGTGCACATACACACAGGTGCACATACACACAAGGTGTACATACACACGAGGTGTACATACACACGAGGTGCACATACACACAGGTGCACATACACACAGGTGCACATACACACAGGTGCACATACACACAGGTGCACATACACACAGGTGCACATACACACAAGGTGCACATACACACAGGTGCACATACACACGAGGTGCACATACACACAAGCAAGCAAAGCCAGATTCACATAAAGAAGAGAAACTTAGAAAATTTAAAAATGGCCTCTCTTCAAGGAAAGAAGGAGGGAGGGAGGTAGGGAGGGAGGGAGGAAAGCAGGGAAGGTGAAAACTATTGTGGGGCGATGGAGATGGTTTATCAGGTAAAGCACTTCAGTCTGATCTCTGGATCTCACAGAAAGATGAAGGATGACTCCACACACGCTCCTCTGGCTTCCATGTGACTGCCAAGGTACACGCATGGCTACACAGACACACACACACACACACATACCACATACCACACACACACACACATCACATACACACACACACATCACACCACACACATACACCACACACACACACACCATACACCACACACAACACATACACCACACATACACACACACAATACATACACCACACATACACCACACACACACCATACACACACACACACACACACCACACATACACACACACCATACACCACACACACACAAACATACCAGACACACATACACACACACACACACATACACACCACACACACACACACAAACCACATACCACACACACACATCACACCACACACATACACCACACACACACACACCATACACCACACACATACACACACACAACACATACACCACACATACACACACACAATACATACACCACACATACACCACACACACACCATACACACACACACACACACACACACACACACACCACACATACACACACATCATACACCACACACACACAAACATACCAGACACACATACACACACACACACCATATACACCACACACACACAAACATACCAGACACACATACACACACACACACCATATACACCACACACACACCACACATAACACACACATACCACAACACCACACACCACACACATACACCACACACACACCATACACCACACACATACACACACACAACACATACACCACACATACACACACACAATACATATACCATACATACACCACACACACACCACACACACACACACCACACATACACACACACCATACACCACACACACACAAACATACCAGACACACATACACACACACACACCATATACACCACACACACACCACACATAACACACACATACCACAACACCACACACCACACATACCACACACACACACACAACATACAACACACACAACACATACACACACACACAACACCACACCATACACACCAGACACATACCACACACCCACCCCCCTCACAAAATAAGTTAAATTAAAAAAAAAAGAAAAAAGAAAACCAAACAACCCAAGTTTCTTAGCTATCTAGCTCACATGAGCTAAAACTTCGTTTCCAGAAGAGGAAGGTAAAATACTTGTGATAAGTATGATAAAGAATATAAACAATTAACAAAGGGGGGCTTTCTCTAGAGATATTGATTTGAAAAAATTAAATGGTCATCCAAGGGCTCTAAGCATCTCGAAAATTATCTGAAATGAAGACACGAATCAGTTATTCAGCAGGCTGGACACAAGCTGTGTGCGTCTGAGGGCTGGGATTCCATCAGCAGAAAGCACGTGGAAGCAAAAGACACGAAAGAATAGAGACAGCAGCCAGAGACAAGCCACGTGGGACATTTCACATTCACGTGTGACTGGAGTTCCAAACACCAGAGATAATAAACAAGGCAAGGGCATCGCCATGTAGATTCCAAAAATAAGATAAACACTTGGAAAAATGCAAGCAACTACATCATAGTCAAAACAATGCAAACCAGAAAATTCGCAAAAGTCCTGAAGTTAGCCAAAAGAACAAAAAAAGAGACATCAATCTTCAAAGAAGCAACACTAAGATTTACAGTTATGAACAGACATAATGGATTCCAGAAGACAACACTGTCAACTTTAATGTCTCAAAGAAAGTAGATGCTAGCTAGACCGTATCTCAAGAAGCCATCTTTCATAAACGAATGGGGAGTAAGAATTTTTTTGGAGAATCTAAAAGATGTTCTTCAAAGCAGAAGAAAAATAAATAATCTCGGGGTGGGGGGGGACTTGCAAGAAGGACTAGAAAAGCACTGGAAAAAACACAGATAAATAGATATTTATACCTGTTGTCCAAACAAAATGGTAATTGCAACGCGCTTGGAAGTATAGAATATTGTAGAAGCAAGGGGCACTCCGAGAACCCAGTCCTCACAGGGATAAATGGCTTGAAAGATCTTGCATTAGATCAGGAGTACAAATGAATTGTATAAGTCTGTGTAATGGTCTGAATGTTTGTGCTTTCCCCAAATCCATCTGCAGGAACCCTGACCCCTGGGGTGACCGTCAAAAGGGCTGGGATCCTTGATAGGTGGTGGAGTGACAGTATTAACTGTCACGTGAGAAAACCTAGACTCCTCTGGAAAGAGAGGCTCAAGGAGGAAGTGGCCCGTGGGCATGCCTGTGAGAATTTTCTTAGTTGGTTAATTGAGGTGAAAGATCACTCAAATGCAGGTGTAGCATTTCGTGGGCTGGGCCTTGGGTTGAAGAGCAGTGAGTGGGCTGAGCGCAGGCAAGCATGCATGCATCCTTTCCCTGTGCAACTGCAGATGGGAAGAGCTGCTTCCAGTCCCTGCCACCCGTGACTTCCCCGCTAGAGACGATGACCTGGAGCTCTGCGCTAAAATAAACTCTTTCTACATGAAGTTGATTTCATCAGAGCCAAGAAACAAAACTAGGACATTAGATTATAAGGCTAGACAGTCTCAACCGGCCAAATCCTGTTCCCCCACTCCCGGAGCTCCCAGGGACTAGACCACCAACCTAAGAGGACACATGGAGGGACCCATGATTCTGGCCAGGTATGTTAGCCTTGTTGGACATCAGTGGGAGGAGCGGCCCTTGGTCCTGTCCAGGTTCGATGCCCGGTGTAGGGGAATGCCAGGGCTGGAAGATGGGTGTGTATGTGTGTGGGGGGGTGAGTAGGGGGGCTGTGAGGGGCTGTGGGGGGTGTGGGGGGCTGTGGGTGTGGGTAGGTGGGGGTGGGGGGTGGGAGCACCCTCACAGAGGCAGGGGGAGGAGGGATGGGACAGGGGGTTTCTAGAGGGGAGATCTGGAAAGGGGATAACATTTGAAATGTAAATAAAAAGAATCCAATGAAACAAACAAACAAACAAAACAGAGAGGTATCTTTGGCTGAATAAGGAAACAGCCAGCAGGTACCACAGTGAGGACAGGGCTGTGACCAGGGTCTCTCCAGCCTCCTAACTGTGAGAAACAATTCTGTGTAAAGCTATGCAGTGTAGGGTATGTTGTTATAGCATCCTGAACAGGCTTAGACATTCTGTGACAAGTCAAGACTGTCCTCTACAGTTTCTAGAATAATTACTTCAGAACAATAAAGTCATATATGACCCGCAAGTCACTAGACTGCAAACAGTAAATAATATTTTTAGTATTCCAAAAGAGGCATGAGAGATGACAAAAGAAACTGAAAGTGATAACAGAAAAGCTAATGAAAAGAGGATGGCTACAGACCCAAAACATCAGCTCTTGTGCCGAACATAATAGAACCAATTTGAAATAAAAGGCGAAGACTGTCACTCGGTTTTTAAAAATCCCAATTATATGCAATAAATATAATCAATGTTTGTTGTAAAAGGAAAGAGAAACATGCTCTCCCAAAGCTAATCAAAAGGGAAATAAGAAAGAGGGACCTACAATGTTAGCAGAGTGAAGCATAAGCAGGATGTTGCACACCTCAGCATCTACACAACTCGTAGCCTAGAGGAGAGAATCTTTAAAATGTCTAAACCAGCAGCCCCTTTGAGAAGAATAAACACATCTTCAGTAACTGGCAGACAAAGGCGAAAGGGAAAACCCAGCAAGGACACAGAAGACAGGAACGGCTCAATGAACACCTGATGTCAGTCCCATAGACGTAAAACTGTGGCTTCCAGTATCCAGTTCACATTCGCTTCATGCACATATCAACATATTAAAGGGCATATCTTATAACAAAGTCTCCACAATTTCAAAGTATTAACATAAATCTGAGAGCATCTTTCCCACGGAGACTAGAGGGGCCTCACTCCTCCACCCAGCTGTATGACATAAACCCCGCCCCCTGGTCAGCTGTGTGCGACAACCCTGGCTCCCTGCCACACCGTACGTAAGAAGCGCATGCGTTTCCAGGGTGCCGAGGGTTCTACACCACAGAGACCACCCTACCTGACCCCCAGATTTTTTTTCTGTGTCCATCTGTTGGTCTCTTCTTCATTTCCTCTCACAGCCCCTAGTGAGGCCAAGTACATAGAAGCCCTGTGAAGGGCGGGCTCAGCAGCCCCTATTTTAACATGTAGAAAGTGTTTGCATTTGTCTGTGGGGTAGCTATGTTAGGCAGAATTATTATTGCTTTCATTTGGAAATTAAACATATTACTAAGAAGATGGTGGACTTGGGATGTCTAACCTTCGCTGTCTTTTTTTTTAAGATTTATTTATTTATTATATATAAGTAAACTGTTAGCTGTCTTCAGACACACCAAAAGAGGGCATCGGATCCCAATACAGATGGTTGTGAGCCACCATGTGGTTGGTGGGATTTGAACTCAGGACCTCTGCAAGAGCAGTCAGTGCTCTTAACTGCTGAGCCGTCTCTCCAGCCCCAACCTTTGCTGTCAATTTGACTACATCTAGAATGGACTAGCTATGAGGGATTTTCTTGATTGGATCATTTGAAGTGGGAGAACGCACCCTAACTCTGGGTCCCACATGTTCTAGTAACAGCTTACATACAGGACATGGAAGAAGGGAGCCTTTGCCTTCTGCCCGCTTGACCCCACTCACGCTGGGGAACTCGTGTTTCCTGCTGCTGCACAGCCTTTGCTGGCACGAAAAGAACACTGAAGACCGGCAGCCCTCTCGGAATCCCTGGGACTCCCACACCAGACTGGACTGCTCAGACACCTACACAGAACAATTACTAGAGCCTTGGCAGCTTTGTCGGTAGACATCCATTGTGGGACGAGGCCAGGCCACAGCATGTAAGCTGCTGCAATAGGGTCCTCTCTACAGAAGCTCATAGAGACCGAAGTGACAACCAGAGAGTATGCACTGGATGGGCCTAGGCCCTCTGCATGTATGCAACAGTTCTGCATCTTGGTCTTCATGTGGGACCATGAAATTGGGAGCAGCGACTATGGCTGGCTGCACTGCCTGCCTCTGGATCCCTTTCCCCTAACTGGGCTGCCTTGTCTGTCACCAATAGAAGATATATACATATATACACACACAGACACACACACACACACACACACATCTCCATCCCTGACTAATGCAGGTAAAGAGCAATGAAAGAGAGAGTCTCACTGTGGGTCATACAAATACAAATACAAATACAAATACAAATACAAATACAAATACAAATACAAATACAAATACAAAAAGGACAATGAGAGGAAAAAAATAACTTTATGCAGAGGAATTTGATAATGTGGATAAAATGGCCAATCCAAAACTAAAGCTTTACCAAAGCTGACAGAGTACACAGAAAACATGACTATCTCAGTAATGTATTATAAATGAGTCCTAGGGTCAGTGAGAAGGCTCCGTGGGTGAAGGCTCCTGCCACCAAACAACCAAACCAAACCATTCGCTGGGACTCCCACGCTGGAAGGAGAGAGCTGACTCTTCCAGGTTGTCCATAGACTCTACCTATGTGCTGTGCACACACACACACATGCACTATTAATAATGATAATAATAACAGATGTAAAAAATTAAATGTAGCCTATCATTGAAGAAATTTTCTCCCTAAAGAAAATCCAGACCAAGAGAGCTTCCCAGTGAGTTCTTCCAAACATTCTGAAAAGAACCAATACCTGACTTCTAGAGTCCTTCAAGAAAATTAAAGCCTCTTAGACATTTTCAAAGTATTAAAATCATACAATATGATTTAAAAACTGGGATAAGCATTATGAGAAAAAATATGTCACTTGTCTCCACTTTCAGGAACATTTTTAAAATGTGTCAGCAAAGTATTAGGAAACCAATGTGAGTTTAGTTTAGCCAACGCATGTAAGGAGGTCTACCATTCAAAACCAGTTCACCCAAGAACACACAGGAGGAAAGCCTTGCAGACATCTCAAAGCTGAGTAGCACATGAGAAACTTAGGCTCCTAGTTTATTAGAAACTAGAAAAGTATATGATATTGCTGAGAAAATATTCTTGAGTCAAATAGATAGACACACTCACATTGCTGTGTGAGAAGTGTATTGTTACAGTTCCAAATGAACACACACAGCGCCCTGGTCAGATGCCTGCTGGCTTATTTGTTCTCAGAAATGGATAAAACTTTCTACAATGAACATGTAACTATGAAGGGCTAGAAGAAGCAAGGCGTTCTAGGACTGTCACAGGGGCTCACAGGACTCGTGGCAAGGCTATCGTTCCAAAGCTACTGATAATAATCAAACAAGAGTCCGTGGGTCCTGGAACTGTGTGTGTCCAAATGTAGCCAGGCATATCTACCATCCCATGACCTACAAGAATGTGACCCTGTTAACTCAGTAGGAAAGGTGAATGAAGAAAAAACACTTGTTGCTACACACAAAAGCCAACTCCTGGTGACTTTCAGAAATAAACGGGGAGGTGAAATAGCGGAGCCTCCGGAAGTAAACCTGGAGCCTTCAGAGGCAAACCTGCCTGTTGAGGTTTTGTCTTTTACTGTCTCTTCTTATGCTCAGTGTGGGCCCCGAGACATGGAGTCTGCAAGTAGCTCCTGTGACCTGGCCCCCAAGTTAATTCTGATTGGTGAATAAAGATGCCAACAGCCAGTAACAGGGCAGAAGAGAAGGGTTTTAGGTTTCATAGCCTTGAGAAGAGAGGTGGACCACCAAGAGAAGAGGAAGGAGAAGCTGCCAAGTGTTAAGGGTCAAGAGAGCATGGCCCCAGGGCTGTCCAGTTGGAGTTAAGGGCAGCTCAGATGAAATACAGTAAATAGTAATAACTCGGGGTTATTGATAGGAAAGTAGATTCTCACAGCACGGAGGGTAGGCAGCTGCCCAACCATTGTGCTGTTTAAGGCTTATTGTAGATATAAAGGCTGTGAGTGTGTCTTTCATCTGGGAACTCAATAACCAGGCAGGGTAGACACCCTGGGCCAGGATTTTAAATGTTTTCTATGACATAGAGGCAAACCTGGGGTCTTCAGAGGCCAAGCCCTCAGGGAGCTGGTGCAAACTGCCCCAAAGGACAACACAGGAAAACCAACCAACCACCAAAGAAACAATGGAACAAAGTCAACTCTAATAAAGCTAAGAACTTCTCTTCCCCAAAAGTGAGCGAGGCCACGGGAGTCGTTAATCTGTGGTGCGAGCATATCAGAGCCAAAGAATGGTAAGTGATACTCAGTGTTGGCAGGGATTGTCAAGAACGTAGGTTCCCACATATTCCCTGGGGGGGGGGGTGGATAAACTGGCAGAACCACTGAGGGAAGCTGGTAGTTGTGCGACTAGTCCTGACCATGACTGTAACCTCTCACCCTGCAAATCCATCCCAGGTATGTACTCAAAGGGAACTATGGGATTAGGTATGTCTGTAGTCCTATTACTTCAGGGTCATCCTCTGCTACAAAGTGACTTTAAGTACGGCCTGCACTATATGAGATTCTGCCATAAACAAACAAACATACCATCAAAAAAAAATATGTGCATGCTTAGCAAAGTCAAGTGACACGATACACACAGGAACCAGCTGAAAGCTGGCTTGGGATCCGGTTCTGTTGGCAAAGTGCTTGTCATGTGGGCATGGAGAGGAGAGTCCACCCTCAGCGCCAATGAGAGAGCTGGGCATTATCGTGTGTGTTGATCATCCCAGCCCTGGGGAGGTGGAGCCGGGAATATCCCTGGGGCTTGCTGGCAGACTGGCTAGTTAACCAGTGAGCTCCAGGCTCAGCAAGCAATTCTGTCCCCAAAATTCAAGTGGAGAGAAACTGAGAAAGACATCTGACATTGATTACCTTCTGGGCTGCATATACATGTATATACACACAAATACATGTATACACACACATACACAAAAACATATATATATATATATATATATATATATATATATATATATATACACACACACACACACACAAGTACACATATACACACAAACACATGCATACACAAATACACATACACACAAAAACACACTTATACATACACATAAACACATACATATACACACATACATGCAAAAACACACACACAAAAACATACACACAAAACCACACTTATACATGCAGGTATACACAAAACACAGTTATATGCGCACGTACACACAAAAACATACTTAAATACACACACACACATATAGAAGCTACACAAATGCCCCATTAATGAAACGGTTAAGGAAATTGTGATATTGCCACACAATGGAATATCATACAGGTCTACAGCTAACCACAAAGCCAAAACTACAGATGAAACTCTCTAATAAATTTAGCACCAAAGCAGGCAGAAAGTGTCAGACTCCACTACCATAAAGCTATTTGCACTGTTACAAGTCAGGAGGCTCTGACACTGGAGGTTGGTGGCCAGAAAGAAAACCCAGTAGACATCTGAGCTGGTGGAAGCCCTGTGTATGGGCTGCCTTTGAAGGGGTGTGGCTCTCCTGTTCACCCTGTTCTGTGAGTCTGGTCTAACGCCTGTCTCTTCCCCCATCAAGCTAGCTGGACATTTTATCGAGGCTCTGTGAAATGCCCACTTCTGCTGACTTAACTTCTGAGCCTTTGTCTCTTGAGGTAGCTCCTCAGCTTCCTGAGTTTCTCTGACACAAAGTCTCTGTTCTTTATCCACGTGCCTCCTCCTCATCACAAATCTACCTTATTTACATCGAGGCTCTTTCTCCTCTGCTAATGTACTGACCAGGGAAAAAGAGGAAAATTCAGTCTAAAGAGCCACGGGGATGTTTTTCAGTAGGGCAGAAACAGAGGCCATTGTCTTGCTTGCGTAATAGGGTTCACTGGGGCTGAGGGTGTAGCTCTGTTGGTACCCTGCCTAGCAGGCATTAAACCAGCCCTGGGTAAGTAAGAGGGAGTGGTGGCTTACTCCTGTAACTTCAGCATTGAGAAGCATAAACTGGAGGCTCAGAAGTTCAACAGCATCTTTGCTTACATACTGAGTTCAAGGCTTGGGATACACAAGACCCTGCTTCACCCAACCAACCAACCAACCAACCAACCAACCAACCATGACCCACCATCACCACCACCACCACCACCACCTACTACCACTAAACCTAGTTTACTGAAAACTAGGGAGTTAATATATGCTTATACTCCCTAACACAGGAACAGATGAAGCAGAAGGAGCACTAAAACCAGAATCTCACTCAATAAACCCAAAAGATTTCAACCATTACATGTGGTATCTCTCTTGTGTCATTAAGATTATAATAGCGAGACACCGAGAGGCCAAACCTACTCTATCTTGGAACTAGCCTCCATCTTAAAAGGAAAACAAAACAAAACAAAAGCCTGAGAACTTGGCCCAAACACAGCTAAACGCAAGCTGCCCTCACATAGGCTTGTCCTTGGCCAGAGTTTCTCCCTAGCAACTTCCTAGCAACGGATAGTCAGAGATTAGTCTGACTGTTTCAGAGGTACTTTCAGACCGTTCGTGATTCGTGACTGTATTCGGTCTTGCTTCAGAGCACCCACCTGTTGGCTTGCAATAGTCATTTGTAGTTAGATACTTGCCAGGCTGGGCCCCCTCTCACTTTCATTTTCTATAAAACCTTGTCCTAATGAGAGTTTAGGGCTGCCTCACCAAAAACCCTCCTGCGGGTCGGCGGCAAGCCCAAACTCCAGTTTGTAATAAAGAGACCCTAACGTGATTACATCAGAAATGGCTCCCTGGCGGTTCTTTGGGGTTCACGAACGCTTCCTGGCACAATAATACTGCTAGATATTAAACATACAGAACACTTCTATTTCACCCTCAACAAACACGGTCATGTCTGTGACTTTGGTTTCTCAAGGCTTTCTTTCACATATGCAGTACAGCCAGATGGAAACCGAGCTCTGATCCAGTGAACTCTTGCTATAAAGGAATAGGTAGATATTCACCTGGTTCTAGTTTACATCACTCTCTGTGGATTAAAGACTCCAAAAATATGACACTTCTAGTTTCGTAGGGAGGAGCCATGCTGATGCTCCTGATCTGGCCACCCCTTCCTGGACCACACCGCAAAACTGGCGAACATATTGACCACACACCGATTCAACAGCCAAGAAGCGGAGACTCAGCCTGTCTGCTTTCTGCTCGGGGGCAGCCAAGAAAGCCCACACCTTCTCCTACTGCAACTGTCCACCACAGTGTAGGAGGCCAGTGGCAGCCCCAAAACTCTTCTCCAAAGTGATTTCTTGTTTGTTTGTTTGCTTTACTTTGATTTTTCTATAGTGCCCTTTGGGTATTTTCCATGGAACACAAAGACGACCCCTCTTTACTCCTAACTAAAGGCCTCCACCAAAGAATTCACACTCGTCAGTCCCCGGGGGCTCCGAGAAGCCCAGGTGGGCACACCAGCTGACTCCTGTCATCTACAGCATCAGCAGAGGGAGCAAGGTGGGCTGAACAACGAGGACCTGCTGTACTCTGGCAGAACTCAGGGCTCGAGGGAGGCACATAATTGGCATAAACAAACTGCAGTGAGCCGCCGCTCCAGCTCCATTTATTTTGTACATAAACCTTGCCATTAGGTTCAACAAACATTTATTAAACATCTGTGCTATATCAAACCACAGCGAAGGCCAAGGGCACTAAGACAAATAAGACCCTTTTACAGTTTTATAGATCTCTGAGCCCTATTCACCTGCCTCAACCTTACAAACCCAAATTGCCTCTCCGTTACAGCGTCACACCAGAAGGTTGGAAACTGGAAGACCAACTTCTTACTAGAGATCACATAGGCAAGAAACAGCATTTGGGACCCCAATCCAGGATTTGACTCTTTATTCAATGGCCCATTTTCACATACCACCTATTTCTATACTCTGCCAGTTGGCACTTAATTACAGGATGTTTTCAGACCCACCACGCATGCCAAGAGAGATTATTTTCCTTTGCTTATAAATCTTCGTGGTTAATGTCATGGAGAAGAGGAATCTTACAGTTGTCCACTCCCTTTTGTTGTCAATCGATTCTGAGGCAATGTCTTATGAAGCCCAGGCTAATCCTAAACTTGCTACATAACTGAGGCTAGTCTTGAACGACTGACCCTGTCTCTTGGTTCCATCTCCCAAGAATCAGATTACAAGCATGGGTCGCTGGGCCCTACGTGGTCACTTAGTTCTGAAACCATTGTTCACCTCTGGTTACTTACTAGTTTATCCCAATTTATGCCTTAACTTAGACACACTTCACTTGGTTGAATCAGGTATTTTGCCAACAAAAATGAGTAAGGGCTGAAGTTCTGCACCTTTCTGGGGCGAGCATTTCGGCAATTGGTCACCCCCAGGTTGGAGTCACATTCTCTGTACTGATATTTATTTCCAATCGCAATACAGATTCCTAGAAGAGAGCAACCACATTATAGTTCTGGGAGTGTGGCCAGGACTAACAATATTTGCTGAATGGAATTTAAATCATGGCTAGTCCTGCTACTCCCTAAATGGGAAACATTAGCACTAATGGTTAAGCTTGCAACTGGAGTAAGAAAAGCCAGGGGAAGGGAGCGGGATCTACCTCCAATCTGGGGCCAGTTCACTAATTAAGTCCCATAGCTCTTGTTAGGAAATGGGGGGTGCGTAGTCCAGAGTGTGGTGAAGTGCTGTCTAGACTGTGTGCACTTGCTAGAACCACTTCCTGTGATCTTTCCAGAAGTCCTCCCCCCGGGGAATGTGATGTGACACCTCACTATTACAAACGGAAAAGTCAGAGCTCCTCAGCAAATCATCCATGGAGGACCAAACACAGAAGCCCGTGTTTGCTGAAAGTAACCGATGGAGCTCTGTGGCCATGACAGAGGGTCCCGTAACAGCGAGGTTTCTCTTTTTCTCCCTCAATGCTATCTTGTTTCATTTGTGTTCTTAGTGGGAGAGTGATGTTTGCTTCAAACTAGACGTTACTTTGAATAATCACATTTGCCTTTATACAACTATGGTAATTAATCCTACATGAAATTTTCAAACCTGGGAGTTTTAAATGTTATCAATGTGCATCTAAATGACAGCGGTCACTCTGGTTTTGAGGAGATAATAGCATTTAGGAATTCAACTAGATGATCCCTCCAGGCTAGGAATTCGAAAAATGAAAATTAGACCCCTGCCATTTATGCCCTCGACCCTAAGAGGTAGTCATAATAACGACAGACATCGTTTCGGCACACCCGAGTTTTTCCAAAACTGTCTATTTTAGTTGTTGTGTGCATTCTGTGTTTATGTGTGCGCGCGCACGCTTGCAGGGTGTTTACCCATGCATACGTTTGTGAGGGCCAGAGGTTGATGCCAAACATCTTTAATAGCTCTCTACCCCGCCCCACCCCTTTTTTGAGACAGGCTCTCTGACTGAGTCTAGAGTTTGCAGCTTCCCCTAGACTGGCTAGCCCATGAGTCCCTGGGACCCACTTATCCCGAGAGTGATGGGGCCACACTCTCGTGTGGGTCTGGTTTGTAAGTGGGTTGTGCACATTTGAAATCATGTCCTCATGCGTGAGCAGTAAACGCCACACCTACTGAGCCCTATCCTCAGCCCCACAGATCTTCAGCAGCAAAGTATTACCTGTGTATTCATCCCGAAGGCTGAATGTGGAAAAAAAGGGCATATTTTATGTTTATGAATATATTTATATGCACTCTTATAAACTCAACGTTTGGAAGGCAGAGGCAGGGAGATGGCTGGTTTGAGACCAGCCTGGGTTACATAGCAACAAGGGGAGGAGGAGGAGGAGGAGGAGGAGGAGGAGGAGGAGGAGGAGGAGGAGAGCTGGAGGGGGAGGAGCAGGAAGAGGGGGGAGCAGGAAGGGGAGGAGTAAGGGAGAAGTAGCAGGCGGGAGAAGAGCAGGAAGGAGGAGGAGCAGGGAGAGAGGAACAGGAAGGGGGAGGTGCAGGAAGGGGAGGAGGAAGGGAGCAGGAGGGGGAGGAGCAGGCGCGAGAAGAGCAGGAAGGGGAGGAGGGGGGAGGAGCAGGAAGGGGAGGTACAGGAAGAGGAGGAGCAGGAAGGGAGGGCGAGTTGGAGGCGGGGAGTAGGAGGGGGCTGAGTTACATAGTAACAAAAGGAGGAGGAACAGAAGTGGGAGGAGGAGCAGGAAGGGGAGGAGCAGGAAGTGGGAAGCAGGGGGCCTGCTTCTAACAGTGCATAACTGTGACAAAGAAGAAAGTCATTTTACTGACTTCACTCCAGTGGACTCATTCTTTGAGCTGAAACTTTAATTTACCAGCGAGATTATGGACGGCAGTTCTCTTGATTCCATTTCTTCTCCACCTTCCTGTCTTTCTTGCAGGAAGCACACAGCATTTCCACGATTAGGGGAAAGGTCCTTGATTACGATTTTCATTTCCCATTGAGAGCCAAATGGTAGCGTGGGGCAGGGGAGCGTGTGACCTTCTCAAAGGCTGGCCTTGGGAGGACTCACAGTGTTTTGCAGTGAAACTCAACAAAAGTTGTTGAGTCCTGACTTGGAGCTGAGAAGGCAGGAAGTCTGTTTCCACTGTGTGCCTCATTTGCATGGCGCTGGGCTGGAGTGGCTGCGAGATCATTTAGACAGCACTGTAATCCTGTAACGGGGCCCAGCACTCTTGGGTGCTTAGTAAATGATGAACAACTGTAGTGCTAACACAGGCGGGGTTGTGTCTTCATCCCTCCCCGCTTAGGGGTTATTTCACTGCCTGCCTAAGAGATACAGGAGGACCTGGCTCTCTGACATTGAAGTGGGTGTTTATTAAATCAGAACCCCAACTAACCAGAAACTCTAACCAGCGAAAGCTTTCTGTTGTGCTTTTCTCATCGTAAAATACTGTAGAATACTAGAACATAGAGATAAGGTAAGAAAGGGGGGTATTTTAAAAACCACTGGTGTAGGAATATGCTATGTTCACATAATGTATAATCTATAATTCATATACACAGTACAATCATAATAGTACCACTTTGTAATTTTGATGTCCTCAAATACTACCCTTCCGTTGTATTTTAGATAACAGGATAGCAGGACTTCTTAAGCTCTCTACTCACGACCCCATTATTGCCCTATATATGTTTAAAAGACGGCTGGTGTGCCTATATATTTATGTATGTATATATGCTAGCTATACAAACTGAAAACATGCTGGGATAAAATTTTCATTTTAACACAATTTTTGGTATATAATTTTACTATTTATTGGAGATGAAAGCAAACTTGCATTGCGATGAGATAAAGGGTGGTTGTTATTTTTACAGAAGGGTTGGAGGGATGGCTCATTGGTAAAGACTACGTGGTCCTCGGGCAGAGGACCAGAGACCAGTGGTCAGTTCTCAGTACTCAGACTAGATGGGTCACAACTACCTGTAACTCCATCCCAGGGAATCCGATGCCCTCTTCTGGCCTTTGGAGGTACTTCATCTTGCCCATGTGTAGGCATTCATGATCAGGCACACATATACACAATACACACACACACACACACACACACACACACGCAATGTAAACAATAACTGAATTTTCAAACCATGGCAAGTATTTGACACTAAATGACACTGTCACATAGCACTATCAATGGTGTCTTTTTTTTTGAGTTGATTTTTTGATTTTATAATCACCAACGATGATAGCAACTCTGCATAAACAAGCAACACAAAATGGCAAAAGTATGCTTTTCGGCTATTTCAGGAATTCAATCCTAATCCTAAATCGATTTTTGCTTAATGACTTTTTTTAAATGAAACACCAGGCTGCCATTCAGACAATATTTCAAAACAAACACGACATAATCCAAACATACTACGTCAGTATCTGCACACTGAGGAACCACAGCAGAGGAATATTAAATGCTTATGTTTTTCATAATTAGACCATTATGTTTCTGTATAAGCAGGAAGCCTTGTATATGCAGTAAAAACACTGCGGTTCATAGCATGGGGTCTAAACTAGGTGTTTCCAGCAGCTTTCATGGGTGCCACTTGGCATGACGGAAGAAGTGTGCACGCCTTGTGCTCAGTACCAAGGCTACAGTGACATCGCATAATGTAACACAGGTGAGCCCTACCAAACACTCCTCGCATTCCCTCTAATTCTGATGAATGCTTGGCTTTTAAATGTTCAGAAACCAACCCTGATATCCGGTTACTCTCCCTCTGTCACAGCCCACAGTCGAAGTGGCAATAAACGAGCGCGAAGCCAGCCATGTGCACTCGAAGGCATTTGTTTACCCACATGCCTGCCGCCTTAAGAACGTGCCCTGCCGTTTCTGTTAGAAAAGGTGCTGTCGCGAACACGTGATATCCAGCCACAGCTCAAAACCTAAGCCAAGTCTGCTGACACACCTGTAACCCCAACACTCAGAAAGCTGAGGCAGGAGGATCTCAAGTTTGGGGCCTGTGTGGGCTACCTAGTGAGATCTCCACCAGCCAGAGCTATATATGTAGACAAACATTGCTTCAAAAAAAAAAAAAAAAAGCCTCAACTAACTCACCAAATAAATAATTAAAAAAATACATACTTGATAAGACAATCTGTCAACTGCACACAACTGCCTTATATTGCTTCTGTTGAAGGAGCAAGAGACAGCTGCCAACCACTCCGGAGACCGAGGAGGCTATGTGCAATTGCAATAGCATGGGAACCTACGGAAAATGATACTCAGACCTGTTCCAATTACTCAATACTTGCTTCTTACAGCAGGTGTCCCAGGCTTGAGCAACAGAGGGCAGACAGACAGACAGACAGACAGACAGCTGTCCAAACCTCAGAATGAAGTTTAGAAGTTGAAAAGTTCCTTAAGAGAACAGTGTTTGTCACATCCCACATTTGATCCCTGGGAATTCCGGACAAGTTATGGGATCTTCAACCTCAGAGGGTGGAGTTCTATGATCACCGAGCGGTCTCAGACTTTCAGAGTTCAAACCTCTGAACAAATGGGACTGTACCCACTTCCCTGTTTTATGTCCAAGTACAGCTAAACCAACTATGCAGGGACTTCAACAGGCCGGTCCCAATGCCACCCAAACTTCTCAAAGGGTAAGCAAGTGACGGTATATGCCAAAGACTGCACACTGCACAAACCCTTTTAGGCACCTGGCTGGAAAAGACAAATCCCCAGAGACAGGAAGTGAGACAGATCTTGAAAGGGCTGAGAAAGGTATAGTAGCTAATTTTCTTATGGTTGTGAAAAAATGCCTCACAGGAATTAACTCAAGAGAGGGGTTCCTGGGCTTACAGTTCATGACTGCACACCCTATCCTGTTGAAGAGGCTCCGTGGCAGGAGTGTGCCTTCAGCAAGCCACTTCCTCTAGCTAAGCCCCACTTCAAGGCCTACACCAAGCAGGGGACCAGCTGTTCAAACGCACAAGCCTTTTGGGAGACATTTCACATCCAATCTTCAAAGGAGAGGAACAGGTTCAGCCTACTCACTGCCTACTGGCTCAGTGATGTGCAGTGCAGACCCCTGCAAGCACACCAAAATATGAACTTACAATTTAGGACAAGCTAGATTGTACAGTTAAAATGTTTTTAAAAGGTGACTTTTCTCTCCACTGACTACCAACAGCAGCCTGGAATGAAGAGGAAGCCCAGGGAATGGACCCTGGTCAGAGCTGACCACCAGGGCCCTCCCTGGGCAGGGGATGTGGTCCATTACAAGGCTGCTGAGAAAGCCATGTATCTCCCTTGGGTCAACACTTTAGGGAAAAAAAAAACTATTGTAGCAGTGAAATAAAGTTAGGGATAAAAGGGATATCAGAGGTGTTAACCTACCAAGCTGACCAGATGAGAGGAAGGATGGGGCTCTGAGCTAGTTCTGGCAGGCGAGCTGGCTCCCCTAAAGACCCTCTTTCCTGAAGGAGCATGCGCAAGGCACTGTTGCCTTCCGAATATTTTTATTTCTAACTCGGCCAGTTATAACAGGCTTCATTGCAGGTAAAACAAAACAAAACAAAACAAAACAAAACGGTTTTTAAGAAGCCTCCACCTGTTCCCGAAAGGGCACACCCTGAATATGGGGAGCAGATATGACATAACCAAGGAGAACAACAGTTTAGTGTCTGCAGCAATGAGAGTAGTTAGCTCTCACCATGGTGAAACTGCAAGCTGATCGTGGAAGCAAGAGAACAAAGAGAAAACAGAACACATAATGGCTGGCAGAGCCCACCAGGGTCCAAGACCACACCACCTGTAAGGTCTGCTGCTGCAGCCACTGCCACAGCAGCCAGGGCAAACTGCCAACAAGGTCAACATTGAACAAACAAGTCAAAGATGAAGAGGGGCTTCAAAGAGTGACCACTCTCCTAACTGCGAGAGCATCAGGTGTGCAGCCTGTGAACATCTCCCTGCAGGACACGCACAGAGTGTGAGGCCCCATTGGCACAACTTGTGATACATTCAGAGAATAAACCAACCATAACAGAAATGTCTTCCGTCTTTCTTTAGTTCCTGCCATCCTATAAAAAGCCCCTAGACAAACAGTTTAGAGGGTTTTCCCTTCCCTTGG
Source organism: Mus caroli (assembly GCF_978045245.1). Taxonomy (NCBI): domain Eukaryota; kingdom Metazoa; phylum Chordata; class Mammalia; order Rodentia; family Muridae; genus Mus; species Mus caroli. The sequence continues at coordinate 6,907,450 of NW_028227271.1, forward strand.
AACCTCTCCCGAGCTCTGCTTTTTGCAACAGATCTTTAATCTCCTTCAAAGCTGCATCTCTATAATAAAAAGCTCCCTCCTAGGAGGACTCTTCTTGTCTTGTGAATTTCTTCCTTGAGCCTGTGAGACAAGGACCCAAGGTAGAGTCACTGACTCTTTTGTGTGACCCTTAGCATCCAATGCTCTGACTCCTGAATACTTAATGTATACTTAATGTAAGAAAACCCAATCCTAAGGACACTCCCACAGTCTGTTACCATGATTGCTACCTGGCAATGAGGTACACACACACACACACACACACACACTCACACACACATACACACACACACACTCACACACATGGGGGGGATTGATTCATTCTAGTGGATCACAGAAAACTTGTTAGATTCAAAAGAAATAGAGAACATGAAAACCCCACACAGGCTAGGAAGCCCTACTGAATGTTAGTATTAGCCAAAGCGACTATTTGTTATGGTTAATCTTGCTTGTCATACGAACTGGAATCACCTAAAAGGCAAAGCACGCTGGGCAAACCCGTGAGGGACTTTCTCAATCAGGTTATCTGAGATGAGAAGACCCAGCCTGGATGTGGACAGCCCCCCTTAGCACCCCCCCCAGGCAGCACTGATGAAAACTTTGCTTTTTGCCTGCTGGCCCTTGCTCTCACTGGCAAGGTCATCTACCCCACTGCTGCCATCGCTGCTGTATTCCTCTGTTAATACCAGAATCCAGCTCTAAGCCTTCAGAGGCAGGCTGGGTCTGCTGAGACATCCAACCTCACAGACAGCACAGCTACCAGGTCTTCAGCATGCCCAGTGTGGGACTGGCCAATGAGGGGCTACTAAGACAGTAGTCCAAGCCTAGCTGGTAAGTCCCCTCTTTATATACAGATTCACTGTATGAGGTCTGCTCCCCTAGAGCAATCGAATACACCACTGCTATAATCATGCCTTGCCCTTGATCTCTAACTCTTCAGGATTTTAAAATACAACCTGGGAAATTGGAAACCACAGAGCTAGAACCCGAGACCTCATCTCAATCGCACCCTCCAGACGGGAGAGCCTTCCAAAGCCAGGAAGGTACACCACGGCCACGCCCATCTCAGCCCACCAGATTAAAAATCAGATCATACCCTGAAGCCACTTCCTACAATCCACTGGAGTCATCATCATCAAACGGTCAAAAATACCAATAGAAAATACCACGCGGAGAGACCAGAGGACCATCCATCTGTCCCACTTTAGAGCCCGAGACGGCACTCAGCCATCTGTCTTGGTACTTCTTCCAAGCTGAAGGAAGAAACTTCTCTGTTCTGTTCAACTTAAAACTCTTCGTGCAGAGGCTCAAGTCCATTTCAACGCATTCCACTTTGAAACAATTTGGAGTGTGGCTGTTGATCGTCTGGGTTATGGGACAGTATCACTGTAGGGTTCAGTGAACAATGAATGAGCTACCGTATGCAGGCTAGCTCGGTCTGGCACATAAGAACACATAGACAACTCATACTTCCACTGAGGGCACCAGGACTAGGTCAGTCACAAGGGACAAAAGCACAACGCAGAACAGTGTACCCAAAACAAAGATCAGTAGAGAATACAGTTAAATGAAAGCATTTGGTGGCTTTCAGGCATGGCTGGTTCCAGGACTCTAACATTTGTCAGGGTCCCCTGCCTTAGACAAGCTTTATGAAGTGTAAGGGACAAGAACCAGAAGACTGAGACCATCGCCATCTAGAATACGTATCCTGTCACTCGGTTTCATTCATCAAAATGCCATTGAATGCCAACCAAGTGTCAGCTGGGACCCTGACAGAGAAAACGGCTGTCTTCACGGAATTTTCCTTATAGTGGAGATGGGGTGCTATGGTTTGAATATGATTTGAGTGTGTCCCTCCAAAATCCACTTGATAGAAGTCTGACCATATGTGATCATATTAGGGTGTGACGCTTCGAGGAGGTGGGGTCTATGTCGAGCCATTGATTCATGGAGGCTCACCCATGGACGGGATTAATGAAGGTCTCAAGGGACCACTGGTGCTAAAGTTGTTATACAAATAACAAATGTGGGTCCTGAACCTCTCTGGCACACTGTGCCTCTATGTTGCTCTCTGTCTTACTCTTCAACCATCCACCCTGCTGTGAGTACCCTGTGGTTCTTCTCTAGAGGCAGGACTGAGCAAGAGGCATGACCTTGGACAGCCAGTCTCTATAACTGTAGGTTCAATTTCATTTGAGAAAGGCGCCCCATTTAGGTATTTTGTTATAGCAATCGAACATGGACTAACACGGTGGAGATCCATGAGGCGATAAAGGTTATCAAATAAATAAACCTGAAAAATAAAAACATTACCTTCCGCAAAGTAAGGCCATACCTTTTGCTATTACTGAAGTCAGCTTTCTTGTCTCCATGCTATAACCACACACCTCTCATGCCTCTCTTGCCTTTAACATACATGGGAGTCCAGAGAGCTGGTCTTATATAGACCTGCCGCCTGCGAGTTTGTGTACAGCTGGTTTATGCTGTGGGGTGATGGCAAGATACGTCTGAGAGTCGCTGGCAGGTATAGCATAACTTCCACTCTCCGCTTCTTAAAATAAACACCCATTTTAGATCATTTTGTGATAAGCACAGGTTAACCGGCTTCCCAATTTCCTTCCATTTAGGACTGCAAAACCCAGTCACTTACTGGTCATTTAAATAACATGCCTTTGATTACCTGACTCCATTTCCAGGTGACCGCTCAGCTTTGTGACGTTGAGCCTTAAACCCGAGGTTTTCTTGGGGGAAGCCGGGGGTTGGGGGGGGTGTGTGTGGTCTGATAGGAATCTTAAACCTATTTCTCTGGGGAAGTGACGAATGCACCCCTGGAGCACACTGGGCTGGATGCTTGTGGTTTTAAAAGTCAATCTTTAGTGAAAGTGAAACTAACAGGAACCAAGTTGCCCTCCCTTGAAAACCCTGAATCGCTGAGCTCTCCCGGAACCAGTCCACATTAACGCAACACACAGGTCCATCAGATCCATGCCAAAAACTCACTCAGGAAGTTTTCTGCTAAATTTAAGGGTGCCACGGGGGGGGGGGGGTCATTTTGGTTTTTAAAGTTGTATTCATGTGCTCTGCCTTCACTGTCTCCCCAATTTTGTCTTCATTTCATTGGCTCCCTAAGCCCTTCTACTGTGGTTAGCATGGCTTTTTAGGGACAGTAATTTATTTCTTTTAATCCGTACACAACGGCCAAATGGATCACTTGGCTCAGTCAAATCCCATCGTTTAAGCCTTTAAACAAGAATGGATTTGTAATCGAAAAGCCCACCAGCTTCAAGCTCTCTCCCTCATTTTCACATGGCCTTGTTCAGCTTGTGCCTTCCGAGAATGCTAGCTCAGTCTACTGGAGCCCTGGTGGCTGTAGGGCCTCTAGGGGACAAGTCCTTCTGCGTAGCCACCCCTACCGAATTAATCCTAGTCCCGAAGCCGCCAGCACGACTCTGGATTTTTTTGGTTTTTTGTTTTTGTTTGTTTATTTTTTTAAGGCTAATGCCCTTATCTGTGCATTCCAACCGGAAGCCTTCTTTCCTGCCCCTTTGCTTCTAGAGCTGGGCCCGGTGCCTCGGGCCGCTGTCTCCGAGTTAGGAAAAGGGCTCGAACTTTCCCAGGGAACCGGGGGGCGTCCCCGCGGCGCCTCCGCACCCCCTCCCCCCGCAAAGCCCCGGTGGTGCCCAAGGAAACGCGCCGCGGCCCTAGCTCCTGTCCTCCTCCTCCTCCTCCAAACCCGGGCGGGGACCCCAGCAAGCACCCAGTGCACAGCGCCCGCCAGGCCCCTCGCCCCAGCCCCTAAAGCCAGGCTCCGAGATCGGGGTGGGGTGCCACCTGCGGGCCACCGCCCGCGGGCTCCGGCGCGCGGCACCCCGGCACCCTGGGCGGCTCCCTACCGGGCTGGGCGGCTCCCCCGCGGGCGCGGGGCGAGGGGCGCGGGGCCTGGGGGTGCAGAGTCGCAGGCCTCGCTGCGGTCCCACCCGGCCGAGAGGCGGCGCGGAGCCCGCACGGGGCCGCCTCTGCGATTGGCTGCGCCCCCCCACCCTGCTCCGCCCGCCGCGGCGCCCGAGGAGCGAGGACGCGGGGACCCGCCTCCCGCCCGCTCCCGACCCCGGGCGCACGGGATAAAAGGCGGGCGGCGGGCGCGGGAGCCCGGGCCCTGCAGCCTGCGAGCGCCACCGGCGGGCCGGCTTCCCCCGCCGCCCACCCCGCTCCCGGCGCGGCCGAGCTCCGGCGGTACCTGCAGCCGAGCGAGAGAGCCGGGGAGCCCGCGCCGCCGCCTCGAAACTCGCCAAAGTTGAGAGGCTGCCGCCCACCGGGAGCTGGAGGGAAGGTGCGAGCGCGCGGGGCGCGAACCGGCAGGCGGACGCGCGGACCTTCCGAGCGCACCGCCGTCGGCGGCCTCTCCGAGCCGCTGCGGCTTCCCAGCGCTGTGAGTGGTCGGCTAGACCGACGGCTGGCTAAGTATTTCCGTTCAATTGTTTATGGGATGCGATTGTGTGTTTTTGTGTGTGTCGGTGGAGGGAGTTAAGGCAGAATGCATCCTTTAAAAACAAAAACACAAAAAAGCCTGAGTTTCTCATGCTGAGACTGTCGCATTGAGAGAAGGTACCTGGAAATCTCACTGAGTTGGAGTAATCTAGGAAAAATGCATATAACAGGTTCTTTATTAAAAAGGCCCCCCTATTGGAGATGGAGCCCATTTCAAAAGTTAATTGGAACGAAAGCAATTACGGAATAACTCTAACGGGTTAACTAGTGGCAGTTAACTTGTACTTTTCTCCCGTTTTAAATGTTGTTACCAGATTGGTGGGAGACTGAGCTGATGAGAAGCGACTGGCAAGAGACTCAGAGGCGACCATAATGTCGTTAAGGTTCCACACACTGCCCACCCTGCCTAGAGCTGTCAAACCGGGTTGCAGAGAGCTGCTGTGTCTGTTGGTGATCGCAGTGATGGTGAGCCCCAGCGCCTCAGGAATGTGCCCCACTGCTTGCATCTGTGCCACCGACATTGTCAGCTGCACCAACAAAAACCTATCTAAGGTGCCCGGGAACCTTTTCAGACTGATTAAAAGGCTAGATCTGAGCTATAACAGAATCGGACTGTTGGATGCCGACTGGATCCCGGTGTCGTTTGTCAAGCTGAGCACCTTAATTCTTCGCCACAACAACATCACCAGCATCTCCACGGGCAGTTTCTCCACAACCCCAAATTTAAAGTGTCTGGACTTATCATCCAATAGGCTGAAGTCGGTAAAGAGTGCCACATTCCAAGAGCTGAAGGCTCTGGAAGTGCTCCTGCTTTACAACAACCGCATTTCCTATCTGGACCCCGCAGCGTTCGGAGGGCTTTCCCACTTGCAGAAACTCTACCTGAGTGGGAACTTTCTCACACAGTTCCCTATGGATTTGTATGTTGGGAGGTTCAAGCTGGCTGATCTGACATTTTTAGACGTTTCTTATAATCGAATCCCTTCCATACCGATGCACCATATAAACTTAGTGCCGGGGAAACAGCTGAGAGGCATCTACCTTCACGGGAACCCATTTGTCTGTGACTGTTCTCTGTACTCGTTGCTGATCTTTTGGTACCGTAGGCACTTTAGCTCTGTGATGGATTTTAAGAATGACTACACCTGTCGCCTGTGGTCTGACTCCAGGCACTCCCACCAGCTGCAGCTGCTCCAGGAGAGCTTTCTGAACTGTTCTTACAGCGTTATCAACGGCTCCTTCCACGCACTTGGCTTTATCCATGAGGCTCAGGTTGGGGAGAGGGCGATCGTCCATTGTGACAGCAAGACTGGTAATGGAAATACTGATTTCATCTGGGTCGGTCCCGATAACAGACTGCTGGAGCCAGATAAAGACACGGGGAACTTTCGTGTGTTTTACAATGGAAGTCTGGTCATAGAGAACCCTGGCTTTGAGGACGCCGGGGTATATTCTTGTATTGCAATGAACAGGCAGCGGCTGTTAAACGAGACAGTGGATATCATGATAAACGTGAGCAATTTCACCATAAACAGGTCCCACGCCCACGAGGCGTTTAACACCGCCTTTACCACCCTGGCTGCCTGCGTGGCCAGTATAGTTCTAGTGTTACTGTATCTCTACCTGACGCCGTGCCCGTGCAAATGCAAAGCCAAGAGACAGAAAAACACGCTGAGCCAAAGCAGTGTCCACTCGTCCATTCTCAGTCCTGGCCCCACTGGCGATACCTCTGCTGATGATCGGAAGGCAGGTAAAAGAGTCGTGTTTCTGGAGCCCCTGAAGGACACGGCGGCCGGACAGAACGGGAAGGTCAAGCTTTTCCCCAGTGAGACCGTTACAGCCGAGGGCATCTTAAAGTCCACCAGGGCAAAGTCTGACTCAGACTCAGTCAATTCCGTGTTCTCAGACACACCCTTTGTGGCATCCACTTAGCTGGGTGCCTGCGTTCGTCTGGTGTCGTGATTTAACGTCTCCCTGCTTTAACTTTGGTCCGAAGAATTAATAGCAGGACGGGGGAAAAAAAAAACCTCTGTTTTGTCTTTTGAGATAAAACCAAATGGTGTCTTTTTAAGATGGTTGCTAGGAAGTGAGGCAGAGCACACTGGTTGCTTCTTGGGCTGGGTCAGGAGGCGGCTTAGTTTGAGAGTTTTGAGTAACAGCATCTTAGCCTTCAGCATCGCCGAGGATTTCAAAGCTGCCTTGAAGGCAGTAGGACCAGCCATTATCTCTTTATTTGGTTATCTTGAAGGAAAAATGAAGCTGTGTGTTAGCATTCTTTAAAAATAGACTCTTTTTGACTTACTAGAACCAAAGTTGAGCTGAGCTTTTTTTTTTTCTTTTAAAGAAAAACATTAGTGGCTTCTTTCCCTTTTAAAAGATATAGAAGGAAGAATTGGCTATTTATAAAGCATAAAGTTAGCATAGAGGTTTTTTCAGCCAAAATCATCATTTCAGACCAGAATAGACAAACTTATAACATCCATAGGGTTCTGCCACATCCCATGTAGTGCAAAAGGGCATTTAGCTGTTTAGCCGTCTTCTCCGTCATCGCTGTGCTGTATACCCTGGTACAAAAGATCTCCCTGAAACATTAAAGGTGTCATTATTTGTTGCAAAGCATATGTGTCAGTACCGAAATGTCTGAGTGACTCCCTAAACCTGCATCGTAGCAGACTCACGGCTGTCCGTCTGCTTGTGTATCTGTAGAACCTTCAGTTATGTGAATGGCTGAGTAGACCCTAATGTGCTGTGTTTCAGACATTTAAATCCATGCAAATACATACATGTGCTCTGTGACTTGATGCTTGAGTTGCCTATTTACCGATGCAACCTGAGATGTTGAACGTGACAAGCCTGTGCTGTGTCTGTAAACCTCCATCACACAGTATCCACATTACAGCAAACGGCTCTCCTCCAGAATTCTTGTCCTGACGACAGGAACTTTAGCTTTTAGAGGGAGAAAAGCCACTTTAATGTGTTTCAAGTCAGAGTTTCTCTCTCTGCATCACAGTCTACTCCGATATTGTGCATTCCAGCCAGGTCTGGGAGACCCTTACATTCTAGTTTTAGGACAAGTGAGTGCCTGGGGGCGCAGTGGGGGGGGGGGCAGATTATTCTCCTGTCTGCCAAGAGACAGTCATGTGACTCTCTGGCACTGAAATGGAGGGCTCAGACCAGTTGGTGTTTCCAGTTCCTTTCATATTAGAATCTGGTTTCCCAGGCACCCCAGCACAGAATCACAGTGCCTTCTAACCTGTACCGTACACTGAGGGAATGTGGGGCTGGGATGAAGATAGGCTAACCAGCACAGCACCATAGATCACAGGTGTCTCAATGGAGGAGGCTCAGAGAGAATCATGGGCTGTGTATGACCAACAGAAGCAAAGGGGCTGAGGGAACCCAGGCTCAGCGTGCTCCCCAGAGATAAAGGGTCCAAAAGAATGGTTTCCTTAAACACCCACGGGCATGGAGAGGGATTAAAATCAAGAGTGACCAAAGGCAGAGGAGAAGCGGGTGGGCATCTTCCTAGGGAAAGTTGGGTATGGCCAATAGTGGCACCTTCCAGGGGTGTAGATGAGGATGGAGAGTTGACAGTGACACTGGTGACTTACTGGCAACATGGTTGGCAATAGTGGATGTGTGACAGCTCTCTGTGCTGTCTGGAGTTCTCTGCAGCAGACTGGTCAGCAGGGAGCTAAGGGGCAAGGACTCACCCTGGGGAGTAGGCTGCAGAACCGGGGCTCAGTACTGTGAACAACATTACACGGTGTTAGAAATGACCACCCTGCCTCTTAAATCCCTCACCCTGTAGATCGACTCCTTCAGAGCTGTGTTTCCAGCCAACATTTTATCATAGTGGCATCCATGTAAGTATCAAATGATGTATGGAGCTGGTATGGCCACAGGGGCAATCTTCTCTTCTTCTTTCATGTTTAGAGAAATGCAGACTTAGGGGTGCTTGATTAGTTAGGATCACAGCAGCCCTGAAGGCGAGGAAGGGACAGAGGGCAGGCATGGCTGTGCTGCCTCTGGGGTGCTCTGGCAATGAAATGGAAGAGGGTCCCTACACTGTCTCTCGTCTGGAAAAGATACCAAAGGCCTTCCAGCTGCTGATGCCTAAGAAATAAGTGTTTGGCTTGGCAGACAACGAAGGGGCAGTGCTGGGAGGGGTGGCAATGACTTCAACCACAGCTGCTTCTCATGCCCAGATGCCAAGTTAGGGCAGGATAGACTTAGGTAGAAACCAAGGTATTTTTAATCAGAATCAAACAAACAAACAAACAAACAAAAATCCCGAGTATTCTAAAACTTGTTTTGAGCGAACATAGGATGGCGGTGAGTCCTGGGACTGAATGCTGTGGCGTGGAGCCCTACATGCCTAGGAACATCAATTGTTAAGTAGGAATCTGAGCTCATGGATCTTAAATACAGGTACAAATTTAACGTGTGCTTTGTACGTTTGTCGCACGCAAAACTTTTATATAATTTTCCTTCTAAGCAATAACCTGGACTTATGCAACTGGGTTGCTCTCTTAAGCCAGTGGGGAGAAGTGGAAATGTATGGAAAAACCAAGTGACAAGCGACAGGCTCCGAAGTGCCATTCTTTTCCTTTTTTGAAAGATTCATCATCCTCTCCCTCTCCCTCTCCCTCTCCCTCTCCCTCTCCCTCTCCCTCTCCCTCTCCCTCTCCCTCTCCCTCTCCCTCTCCCTCTCCCTCTCCCTCTCCCTCTCCCTCTCCCTCTCCCTCCCCTCCCTCTCCCTCCCCCTCTCCCCCTCCTCCCCCTCTCTCTCTCCCTCTCCTCTCACTGCTGTGTGTGTGTGTGTGTTGTGTGTGTGTGTGTGTGTGTGTGTGTATAGACCATAGGTGCTGGATCCCTGGAGTTGGAGTTACAGGAGTCGTAAGCTGCCTGACTCAGGTCCTGGAGACTTAACTCTTGTCCTCTCTGTAAAAGCAGTGCACGCTTTTAACCTTGAACGACCTCTCTAGCCCTGACATGAACTTCCCTTGGGTTTGGATCATTTTCACTGAAATAGATTCCAGGTTCATGCTTTTCTGTGTGTGTATATATATATATATATATATATATATATATATATATATATATATACACACACACACACAGTCATTCTAATTTTAAGATAAACATTTTAGGGATTCAGGGGTGGGGGGATTCAGTAGGTAAAAGCCAAGCCCGATGACCTGGGTTGGGATCCCCATAGCCCAGGTAAAGAACTGTACCCCGCAGCTCACTGTCAGTTATCCAGAGCATCTCAGTGGCAAGATGAGAGGTAGAGAGAGGAGAATATCCACACGCTGGAAGGCAGCAAGCCTGGCTTGCACCGCAGTGAAGTGACTCAGACAAGGTGCAGCACCGGCAAAGGCCAGCTTGAGAAGGCTGTCCTTGGATTTCTGCAGGCCCCATGAGGCATGTGTGTACCCATTCCCCCTAACACACAAGTACAGCCCCCAACATACAAGTACACACAAGCATACACACAAGTACACAAATACAAGCACACATAAGTACACACAAGCATACATAAGTACACACAAGCACAAGTACACATACATGAACACACAAGCACACACAGACACACAAGTATACATACAAGTACACAAACCAAGTACAAGCACACATAACTACACACAGAAGCACAAACACAAGTACACAACAAGAACACACAAGCATACAGACTATGCATACACAGATACACAAATATACACACACAAGCACACACATGCACACATAGATACACAAGTATACATGCACAAGTACACAAATACAAGAACTCAAGACACAAGTGCACACACAAAGGTATACAAGTATACATATGTAGACAAATACAAGCACACACAAGTACACATAAGCTTACATACGTGCACACAAACACAAGAACTAAAGTACACAAGTGAGCACACACAAGTGTATAAGCAAGCGCGCGCGCACACACACACACACACACACACAAGGCTTTCAAAAATAACATCCTGTAAGGATGGCCTAAAAAGATTTTAGAATGTAGATTTGGCTTCTGCATCATCCCTCACTGCTGCCCAGTTCAATAATTTTTAATCTTGCTTGATTAAGCATAGAAAAGTGAATTTTATTTTTCCAAATCAACTTTTCTCCCCACTAATTAGAAAGAGGAACAGAGGACGCTTATGAGGGTAGAACATGAGAGGAACAGGCAGATTGACTCTCAGTCCCAGACCGGAGAAGAAGTGTGGCTGGGGAATCCTACCAACTGTTGTTGGAGCAGGCTCCAGCCCCAGCAGGCATCCTCAACACCACCATCCTTCTCTCTGCTGTGGCTGATTCCTGCCGCCCTCCACCATCAACTGCCTATCTGCTAGGCTAAGCAGTGAGCAAAAAACCAGGCTGCCATGTAGGTTCTCTGGGGAAAGTAAGATAAACAAAGCGTTCCTACTCTCCTAACCAGAGAGTCTTAACTTGGGAAGTTTAGGACAGAGCCTGCCGATCATATTTACAGTTTTTCTTACCATATGATTCTCAGTCTACCTGATTTGATGACACATGCTAAGTGGAACCATAGCAGGATTCATGGGGCCAGGCCCCGCCAAAATACAGTATTACTTGTTAATGGATTTATTAATAAAAGGGAATATCCTGGTCTCCCAAAATAGACTAATTAAAAAAACAACAACAAGATGTTGGTGTGCTGACGCTAAATGAACCCCCACATAAAGCACTGGCTGGAACTCAGGGCTTGCGTTTTTGTAAATTATGAAATCTAAAATTATTTTGGTATGGCAACATCCCCTATTCTTTCGTTTTTAAGCTATTTTTAGTCTGGAGGCAGCTACAACAGATCGGGTCTGTGACAATGAGCACTGAATGAGCTTTCAAATTTGATGAGCTCAGAGAGCTATCAGTGTATACGCCACGGGCTCCAAATGTAGGTTCCACTTACAGAGAACTGAAATGTCACCATTTTCCAACATACTAGAAGGTTCTTCTTTCTAAAACCCACTAGAGCTTTTCCCCAGCTCCCTCCTTCCTCCCCAAGGACAGGTCCACATTTCTATTTCTCATCCTGGTCTACATGAGGAGAAAGCTATTGGGTTGCTGTATAAGGTAGTTAGGTTGTTTGTATCACAGTAATCATTGAAAAGTAATCTCTTTAAATACTCATACAGGTGCCTTCCTGGAATGGCTTTGTAAGGCAGGGGTTACATAACCTTTCTCTGGGTCCTCGCCTTCCGTCCATTGCCTTGATCACAACGTGACTAGAGGCATGTTGCCGAGGGAAGGCCTTATCTGTCTTACGCATCCTGATGCAGTACATCACTGAAGAAAGTCGGGGCAGGAACCTTAGAGGAATGCTGCCTACAGACTTGCTCGGCCTCTTTTCCTACATAACCCAAGATTCCTACGTAGGAGTGGAGCTACCCACAGTGACTGGGCCTTCCTCCATCAGTGGTCAATCAAGGAAATACCCCAAGAGATGCCCACAGGCTTGTCTGATGGAGGCAATGCCTTCGTGATCAACTTTTCTCAGGTCTGTCAAGTTGATAAAAACTAACCAGTACACCCATTGTGTATGTCCTGAATAATTGAAAATATCGCCTATGGGCCATTGCAGATGGATTACAGGGAAAGCAACACTTTGATAGTAAGGACAGGGCTAAAGCAAATGGTTACACAGACACTTTAGAATGCAAGATGGACATTTATAGTGGGTTCTCGTTTTAAGCACCTACTGAATACCAGGCGTGCAACAAGAAGTAGTAGAGGTTTGCTGTCATTCCGACAGTCTGGGACAGATGGCAAGTCCAGCAAAGGAAGAAAGAAACTCATAACAGAAAAGGTACGTTTTCCAGGTGACCCAGTTAAGAACTGGTTTTAATTCATGTAACCACTAAACAAACAAACAAACAAACAAACAAACACTCTCCGTATTCTCACCTAGACACACTATCAATGACTTTGTATGTCACGAGTGGTAAGCAAACTTTCAGTTAAAGAGTGCAGAGGAGGCCCGGGAAGATGGCTCGGGCAGCGGAGAGCTTTCTGCGCATGCGCAAGGGCCTGAGGCATGGTCTCCAGAACTTACGTAAAAGGCTAACTCGGTGGCTTTCCCCTGTTCCCCAGCGCTAGGGATGGGAGAGCCAGGGTAGAGGATGGGTAACTGGATCCCTCTCCCTGGGCATCTGGTCTACCCATCTGGTGAGTTCCGGTTTTGTGAGAGATGAGTTCAGACAAGACGCCGAGGAAGACCCAGCTTTGACTTCTGGCACAAACACATACGTGTACATACAAACCCACACTCATGAAGAGTGTGAAGTATCGCTATTCAGGGAGAGCATGGAGGAGATGAAGAGGAAGCCATACGTTATAATACATGCGGACACGATTTTATTTTATTTATTTATTTTGTTTTATTTATTATTTTTTTTCTAGACATGGTTTCTCTGTGTAGCCCTGGCTGTCCTGGAACTCACTCTGTAGACCAGGCTGGCCTCGAACTCAGAAATCTGCCTGCCTCTGCCTCCCAAGTGCTGGGATTAAAGGCATTCGCCACCACGTCCGTCCATGCGGACACAATTTTAAAAACAAACCGCGGTACGAGCAGCAAAACCGGGAGTCTGCCTAAGAAGGTGTAGATTAGGTGGCTGTCTTAGTTCCTGACACAAATCATAACCTAGGCACGGTGCAAGCGAGAGCTTTTAATTTGGGGGTTCACGGTTCCAGAGACCGTGACCATCGTGATGGGGAGCATGGCGACAGGCGGGCATTGTGCAAGCTCCAGGCAGAGAGGAGAGAGGGAGGGGGAGGGGGGAGGGAGGGGAGGAGGGGGAGGGACAGAGACAGAGAGATGGAGAGACAGAAAGAGAAGGAGGGAAAGAGAGACGGAGGGGGTAGAGGAAGAGGGAAAGGAAGAGAATGCTAACTGGGAATGGCTTGGGCTTTTGAAACTTCCATGATATACCTCTTCTAAGAAGACTACACTGTCTAATCCTTCCGGAACACTTCAACCTACTGGGGACCAAACATTCAAATACAGGAGCCTGTAGGGACCATTCTTATTTAAACCATCACGGAAGTCCAGGCTTCCCCAGTTTACTGACTCATTAATCTGATTCTCCTTCTCCATGCAGTCACTGAAGATGCAAAATATATTTCTGCTTTGACACTATAAGCTGTATAACACGTTTAAATGAGCAAGAAGATGAACAAGGGATTAGCTTCCGTATTCTGAGAATTTTAAATTATTTGTGATTTCTAAAGTGTAAGTTTTATTTGAGGGAGAGCAGAAAGTTTCAATTTCCAGGAAAATCATGTGGGCAATTCAAACCTTTTTAGGGATTTTTTCCAAACTAATTTTAAAACTGGGTTTTAAAACCGAGATAATTTAAAAATTATTTTTAAAGTACCATTGCTAGCGTACTTCATTAAAAATTTCTACTAAGTAATATTCTGGCTGAGCACTAAAAATATTTTCAGAAAAATTTGTAACGTCCATAGCATCTTTGTATCATAGGGTGACAGGACAAAGGGCCTTCACATTGGGAATGACAACGTTCCTAAGCGTCGCCAGTGCCATGGGCCATAAGTATGGATAATCGCTCTAGTGTCCTCAATAGTGGTACAGAGAGCGACTTAGCTTGGTTTCTGTTGCTGTGATAAAACAAAACAACGTCACTAAAACCCACTTGGGAAGGAAAGGGTGTATTTGGCTCACACATGTCAGGTCGCAGTCCATCAAGTGACGCCAAGGCTGGAACTGAAGCAGAGACTATGTCTGCTTATGAATTGGCCCCTCATAGCTGACCTAGTGCACTGTCCGACACCACCCAGGGCCCCCTGCCCAGGGGTGGGGCGCCACCTACAGGCGGTCCCATGTAAACGCTCTCAATTGAATTTCCCTCTTCACCTAAGTCAAGTTGGCAAAACCAAAGGGGCCCAGAGGATAATCAAATAACCCTAAAGCGATTCAAGGGTGATCCAGAGGCGCCTGCTAGTGACGTTAACAGCCGACGGGAGGCAAAACGGGAATGTGATTGGCAGATACCTTGCTTTTGCAACCTGGGATAATGTGGGGGAAACTTGAACACCAGTTCAGCAGCCCCTAGATCGGTGGCTCTCGCCGTGTGGGTCGCAACCCCATGGTGGGGGGGGGGGAGATTGAAGATCAGATATTTACATTATGATTCACAACAGTCGTAAAATTACAGTTATGAAGTAGCTACGAAACAATGTTATGGTTGCCCACAACATGAGGAACTGTATCGAAGGGTCGCACTCAGCATCAGGAAGGCTGAGTGAGAAGTGTTGCTCCGGATGTTGTGGGTACCACCTACGGTGAATCCTCACCTGCTGATGCCTTACAGAGGCAGGGCAGGGTAGTTAATAGTCACCTAAAATAAGTGTCAGTGGGCTCATTTCAAGTTGTCCTACCTGTGGCTTATTCAAGACCCACAGGGAGGCCATGCTAGCCCATTGTCTACGCTCATAGCCCCAAGTGTCACCACCACACACAGCAGAATAAAGCTTTCTAAATGTGTGCTGGCCCTGCCATGAGGAAGAGAACAATATAATTATTTCCTGTGTGTAAGGCTCCATGCTAACACCCACATTCTGTCTCGTGCTTTATTTTGCACAAACCTTCTTTTAGAGGGCAATCTTGGAAGTGTATGGGGATCTGAACCTCGTGGTCTGGGCCCAGAACAACCATCAGCGGTAGACATTGTACAGTGCTTTGCAACCTTTCTAATGGGCCCTTTAATACAGTTCCTCCGTGCTGTGGTGACACCTGTAACTTTGTTTTCAAATCCCATTTTTAATGATGGTTCTTAAAACGCTTTAACCTCCCTTTAGCCCACCACTCACCAGAGGAAGTGGACTTGCTTAGAAAGCTTCCTTGGGAGCAACTCCCGTCTGTGTTGTCTGGAAATGGGCAGTTAGGTTCACAGGTCAGCAGGCAGCCGCAGCTCGATCCACTCGCAAACACTTCACGGGCACACCAGCATTTCCAGTTCGGTAGAGTCAGGTTAGCAACAGCGGTGACACGAGCTAGCAGAGACAGCCAGGCCTCAGCCTCAGCTCGACTGGCTCCAGGAGCCAGGAGGGACCTGGAGGGACACCAGAAGAAGTTCTAGGCTGTGTCTCCCTCAGGAAAGGGAAGATCAGTGAAGATGCGAGACCCACAAGCATCGCACAGGTAGCTGTAGCAACAAGCCAAGTTCTGTCTCTGTCCCTCCACGGAGTCCTATTAATACTCGCCTCAGTGTGGCACGTGCAGCCAATCAGCCCGAGTCCTCTGAGTCTGGACAAACGCAGCTCAACTACGCAGTGTAAGGCAGACCAATACAAGCGTGGTGTTAGCAAAGAATCCTTCGTCGCGTGTCCTTTCACGCTCTCGCTTTCGGGTGTTTGCTTCAGGGAAACACTCCTTCACGTGCTTGCCCCAGCAAAACGCCATCCAACACAACTGGCTCTCCAAAGAACCCTCAAGATACCACTTCAGATCCCCCGACGATAAAATTGTTTCCATCACTACTTTATAACTGTACTTTTGCTACTATTATGCACTGTAAGTATCTGATGTGCAGGATATGGACCCAGAGGTTGAGACCCATGACCTCAGCCCATTAGTCTGCAGTACCTTTCCTCTCCACAAGAGGGCTTTGCTCTTGCTGCATTTCTGTACGGAGGCTGCTTTCCCTTCAGTGGTCCGACTATATTTTCCAGCCTTGCAGAGACTGCCCTTTCCCACATCCCCATCTGAGTCTGCCTTCCATCACTATGGCCTTTCTTCTTTTTTTTATGTCCCCATCTTCCTGACTCGGTCCTTGTCCTGTCATCTGTCTCTTAAGCCCAAAACTTAGCACATAACGGGCATTTCTATTTCAATTTCATTCACCCACCCATCCAAGAAACATTATCGGAAACCTAGTTATGGGGGCTGGAGAGATGGCTCAGTGGTTAAGAGCACTGACTACTCTTCCAGAGGTCCCGAGTTCAATTCCCAGCAACCACATGGTGTCTTACAACCATCTGTAATGAGATCTGATGCCCTCTTCTGGTGTGTGTCTGAAGACAGCTACAGTGTATTCATATAAATAATAAATAAATTATATATAAAACCCAGTATGTAGCTTTCCTCATCCTCAACCAGAGTATAACAACAGTCAAACCACTCCCAGGCTTTGAAGCCATGCAGAGCTTTACTGTGAAGTAGATGTCTCATCGCTGAAATGCTCTGATGGGAGGGCAAAGAATTCCTGGAAGAAATAATGCCTGGGCGGCTTCCATGGGTGCCCAGCCCAATACAAAGGCTGGAAGTGTGGCTCAGACTTATAATGAGCCCTGTCAGTAGTGTGGGGGGGGCACTAGTCCCTTTGGAAGGGGTGCAGTGTAAAGACCCTCTTCACTTCACAGTCCTCCGTCTGTCCTTCTGGTCTGGAGATGCAGCCCCCAGACTGCCTCGTAGCTCTTCATGGAAAGTCTGCTAAAGTGGCTCACATAGAGCCGTATGTTCTGCTAGGCTAAAAAGAGCTAGGAACATTAACATCTCATTCGAAGCTGGATTGTGATAAGTAACCCTACTTAACTCAGTGGTCACTCTGTAGACCAAGAAATGTCTCAGAGACCAAGGAGTGTTACCCAAGCCTCATTGTAATTAAGTCTACATTGTGAGCCCATGTATTGACTGGACTAAACCGGTTTTGTAAGAGTGGCTGCCTTGGGTGGAAAGGGACAGAAAAGTGTGGCTTTGAAGGGTAGACTATCAGACTGACCTTCGTGATGAGTGCGAGTGCATGTGCGTGCGTGCCTGTGCACATGTGTGTGCACTTTGCCCCAACTCTGCCTGCTTAAAAACTTCTCCAAAGCATTGGTGCTTGAGCTGCACTCCCTCAAAGTCTTGTCTTACAGAACTCATGCGCATGTAAGAGCATCCATTTTTCATCGTGTTTCTTTTTCCAAAGAACTCAGCTCGCCTGGGGAAAAAGAATATAGTGAAATATCTGTGAGGAGTGAGTTTAAAAGAAGTCGATTGTTTTGTTTTTTTAATTTGCTCTCAGATTTTTAATATTCATAGTTAATTACAACCTTAGGGATGTCTTCAGCTTTCAATCTGACCTACTTCAAAACAGTGGAGAGAATAGCAAACATTCCCCCTTAGCAACCATTTTATAATAACTTTGACTTTTTCCCCAAACCCAGAGGAAACACTGCTTGATCCTGGGCCAAGTTTGTCAGGAGCTATTTGGGTTGTAAATCTCAGTCATCCTAGGATCCAACTGGAAACGCACAGCATTGATTGTTATATATAATTTGCAATAAGGGTCATGCTCTCCTATGATATATAGTGATCGGAAGGACAAGGCGTTGCTGGCAGGCATTTTGGATAAAACCATGCATTGCCCCATGCAGGGTCTTGGATTTTCGTAAAGAATCAAGTCTGTCATTACTTTACAGGGATTCTGCGACCAATAATCTGGCTGCCTGACTCCCTGCTCTTTGTCTCTTGGCCTGTTGGGCTTTAAGCACCACGCAGTGGGGGAGGTAGGAGTGTCACTTACAGGATGAGGCACCCTGCACTTCTCTTGAGTGTGGAGATAACGGGAGGATCCCTGGGAGGGCGTGAGGTCTCTTCCCACAGGGTGTAAGGATTCAGGGCTGTGGGCAGAGGCATTTCTGACACCATCATCTCTTATTCTAGAAACTACTTAGAACATAAGAACAAAGTACTTAGCTGCTATCAAACCACCCTAAAGATACTTAGCTACACTTGCCCCCCCCGGCTCCTCCCTACCTCAGAGGTATTTAGAACACACTCCCAGTCCAGGGGCATCCCCTGCAAGGGTTTATGCTGATGGCTTCTCGGTTCTACCCTTGTCCTTTCTTGTAGAGGAATTTTTTTTTTTTTCTGAGACAGGGTTTCTCTGTGTAGCCCCGGCTGTCCTGGAACTCACTCTGTAGACCAGGCTGGCCTCGGACTCAGAAATCCACCTGCCTCTGCCTCCCGAGTGCTGGGATCAAACGTGTGCGCCACCACCGCCCGGCTTTTAGAGGAATTTTAATCCAGCAATGTGGCTGCTCTGTTGAGGGATCGTATCCAAATGTCTTCTAGGTCTGTGTGTTCTGGCTGGAATACAGAACCATTCTTAGTACACTCCTCTAATCCCTAACAATGACCGTAAGGTTAGTTCATAGAGGGAAGCAGCCATGTTTGAAAGTGATGTCTAATTGAGTGGCAGATAAAGTGATGAATCAGAGAAAGATTTAACAGAATGAGTCAAAGATAGTATGGGCTCAACTTTTTCTTACCTCAGTCAAATGACAACTCCATCCTTTCCATGACTGAGGCCCCAGACCATCTTGGATGAGTCCCTTGCTCTTTTATCCTAGGGAACATTCCCTAGGCTCCATCTGCAAACTCCACTTTGCTACCCTATCTCATCCTTCATTCAGGCATACACTCCTTGACTGGCTGCACTGCTTCCATCTTTGCCCTTCCAGGGTCAGTCCTTAACACAAGACACTACAGGGGTCACCTGAAGTAAGGGGGAGTTCGCCTCATCCTCAGCTTAGAGCCCTGTGATTCCCTGTTATGGTTTGTATATGCTCAGCCCAGGGAGTGTCAGTATTAGAAGGTGTGGTCCTGTTGGATTAGGTGTGTCACTGTGGGTGTGGGCTATAAGACCCTCACCCTAGCTGCCTGGAAGTTAGTCTTCTACTAGCAGCCTTCAGATGAAGATGGAGAACTCTCAGCTCCTCCTGCACCATGCCTGATTGAATGCTGCCATGCTCTTGCCTTGATGATAATGGACTGAACTTCTGAACATGTAAGCCAGCCCCAATTAAATGTTGTCCTTATAGGAGTTGTCCTTGGTCATGGTGTCTGTTCACAGCAGTAAAACCCTAACAAAGACATGCCCTGTCTCCTATTTGCTCGCTCTGCACTAGAAACATGTACAACAAGATGCCAGAAGCATTCCCAGGCTTGAGATTCACACCAGAGACTCACTTGACTGAAAACCTTGCAGTCAATTGTCAAGTGCAGCCAAGCGCAAGTTCATCCCACAGCCTGCTGACCCTTACCCCAGCCCCAATCCCTGGCCAGCTTTCTGAGAACCAGACTCAGCCTGCACTCATCCACTGGCTCTGTGTGCTCCAAATGGTGATCTCCTTATTTAGGACCTTTCTGCTTCTCTCTCCTCTCCCTAAAGGCTTTCCTAATAAGGTTGGCCTCCTTTGCCCCTCGTAGGAAGGCTTCTAATCAGACCTGATTCACTATGTCCTGCTTTGCTTGATTGCTGCCTGTGCCCTGGACAGCTCTCCACCTGACCCTACCTGCCCTTGGGGGTTGGGGGTGAGGTGGCACAGAGTTAACGACACGGACTCTGGGAGCAGGTGAGAAATGCTGCAGCAAGCTCATCTGAGCACTGCTGCAAGCTCCTTTAATACCCTCCACTCACACCCCATTGGTCCCAAGAAAGCATCTCTTCTAAACAGTAGTTCCCGATTGGTTGGTGTTGTCTGTGCCAGCAACCCTTGATCTCTCAGACAGTGCTCAGTGAGTTCCTCCTGCAGGAGATGCTTTTGTGACTGCGAAGTCCCAGCATTGACATAGAGGTGGCCCCGCCGTTCCTGATCTTTCTCCATCACATTATCACAATCCTTATCCTTATTATCACAATTATCCTTAGCAAGAGTTCCTAGCCGCCGCCCCGACCCCCACCCGTGAGCTCTTCAGCAAGTTCCTCTCTGGTGTCAACACAGGTTGAACTAAACAACGCTATGTAAGGCGAACCAATACATGCCTGTCGTTAGCGCAGAATAATGAGGTGGAGCAAACCAAACCAATGCTCCCTCTCTTGCTGGCTGTGAGGTCATATTTATACTCCTTTATCACCTGCCCTTTCATGTGTCTGCTATGGCAAAACATCCTTTCACCTGTGTCTGCTTCAGGAAAACAGTCTTTCACATGTCTACTCCAGCAAGACATCCTTTTTACCTGTGTTCCTCAACAAGACATTTGACATGACTAACTTTCCAAAGAAACTAGAAGTTTCCACTTCAACCATGACCACAGCAACTCTTATAAAGGAAAAGAGTTAGTCGTGGCTGGTTTATAGTTCAGAGGTTTAGTACATTATTGTCATGCTGGGAAGCATGGAGGCACACAGGCAGGCATGGTACTAGAGAAGGACCTGAGAGTTCTACACCTCCACTGGCAGCCAACAGGATAAGACTGGCCAGGTTTGAGCTTCTGAAGCCTTAAAGTCCACTGCCTAGCAACACACTTCCTCTAAACAAAACCACACCCATTCCAACAAGGCCACACCCACTCCAACAAGGTCACACCTCCTAGTAGTGCCATACCCCTGGACGTCTGAGGCCATTTTTATGACCACCACACTGGAAATTCTGCAAGAATGAGGTTGTTTATCTGTTTTGTTTATCATTGTCTTCCCTGCATAGAACAGAGTCTGGCTCAGCAACTTATAAATACTTATTAATAAACGAGTGACTGTATGAACTTCCAGAAGGAGCTATCTGACTGCCCACTGATGTGAACCTGAGGGGTGGTCAGGCCACGGAAGCACATACTGTTTACAACACAGTTGACGTCCACTTCACTCATTTTCTACTCTGCCCTATAGTTTGTCCCCCTTGCCCCTCAAAAGAGCACACGATGAGTCTTGCCATATTCGTGGGGTGAATAAACTGTCTAAATACATCTAAGTGCCCATTTGGTGCTTCTGAGACGCTGTCATGCTGAGTACAGGAGAGGCAGGAAGCGTCTGCTAAGGGAATCATGCCAATTAGCATGTGTCAGGGTCCCCCCTTGCCCTGAAAGGCATCAGACCGGGTTGAAAAGGGATCTCAGGCAGCAGACCTAACACACAGTTAATAAGCTGTCTCCTACCTTTCCAGCGGGTTTTTTAGCATCTCATCCTGTCAGGAGGATTGCTGATGGATTAAGCAACACCAACTGGTGTGTTTACTTAGTCACGGAAGGCCAGCTGTCAGAGATGACCTCTGTGGGGGTGCGCGGTCTGACAGGCCAATTAACTGTTCTCCTGTCAATATGTGGCAACTTCCCGCAACTTCCATGGCAACATTTTTTTCTGAGTTAGTTCCTGGTACCGGGAGAGGTCTGTGTTATCACAGAAAGAAATTGAGTCAAAGAAGGGATCAAGTGGGGTGTGGGGTGTAGCATAGGACTGAGCCCTCAGGATATCTGCCCCTCCAAAGGGGCACCTGGGGAGAGGGTAGGCGGGATGATGGGTGGCCCAGGCTGTGGGAACTGTGAGGTGCAAGGCATGGGTGATCTTCAAGGATGCTACCTGGGACAGGATGGAAAGTCTGTCAGACCACAAACTCTCTTCTTTAGAGTCCCCGAAGCTCCTCCCAGCCATCGCCCCTTTGCTGTATGGTGCCACACCCAAGGGGACATGGGGCGGCATGTCACTTTTAGTAGGTCAGTCTTCTTGGAGGATTAGACAGGCATTTTGGTTTTTTCTCATATTTATGCCGGTTGTCATGGCCCAGTTTCTGGCTACTAATTAAACTAAAGAAAACAGCCTAAAATTTAAAAACAAAACACCAAGCAACAGTGATTGAGCGTTTTCCATAATGCCAACCCCTGTGCTTGGTGAGCTAACTGTTGTAATTTTCCCAATGACCCTGAGTTAAAAATCAGCGAAAATACCTGATGTGGTAGGAACATCAGGAGATACGCAGAAATGAGCCCAGGGTCACACAACTGGAAGTGGCAGATGATGCTTCATTTAATTTTAACAACACATCGAAGTAAATACTGTCATCCCACTGACATCAAGAAGATGAAGAGAAATTAGTAACTCAGGGCTGCTAAGTAGGGAGTTAAGATCAGAATCCAGATTTGTTTGGCTTCAACACCTAGGCTGTGTGTGCCCTTTAAGACACACTCTTATTGATCCATTATTGACATTCTGTGCTTGGAATTTCCACAACAAGTACTGTTGGAAGTTGGCATCCTGATGTCCCCCACTGGGGTTGGAGATCCTAGAACGTCTAGAGCTATTGGGGATGGAGCCTCAGCTGTAGGGTGTTTGTCTAGCATTGTGGTTTGTAGTCCCCTGAGGGCTGTGAACAAATGGCTGCTGTGAACAAATGGATACTGTCTTAGTTAGGGTTTTACTGCTGTGAACAGGCACCATGACCAAGGCAACTCTTAGAAGGACAACATTTAGTTGGGGCTGGCTTACAAGTTCAGAGGTTCAGGCCATGATCATCAAGGCAGACAGCGTGGCAGCATCCAGGCAGGCATGGTGCAGGAGGAGCTGAGAGCTCTACATCTTCATCTGAAGGCTGCTAGCAGAACACTGACTTCCAGGCAGCTAGGATGAAGGTCTAAAAGCCCATGCCCACAGTGACACACCTACTCCAACAAGGCCACACCTATTCCGACAAGGCCATACCTTCAAATAGTATCCGTCCTGGACTAAACATATACAAACCATCACAGCAGGTTAAAGGTCACTCACCCCTTTACCCTGGAAGGACATCATCTGAGAGCCCTTCCTCGCTCTGTCTCTGAAGACTAGAGGACACAGAGAAGAATCTGAACAATTGGCTCTGGTAAGTCCCCCATGTTTACCATCATTGAGTCATAGCCCTTGGTTCCTCATGCTTCTCTGTGATTAGTGACCTCCTCATCAAGCATGGGCCATAGCTGACAACAGCTTACCTTTTGGTCTTCATTTCTGAAGGTCTTCATGTAAGATAAAAACATATCAAAGATTTCCTGTCTTTTTCACTCTCTGTCCCTTACCCTACCCCCTTAAATTTTTTTTTGAGATCTTATTTTTATTGTATGTTTGTGAGTGATTGTCTATATGTGTGTCTGTGTACCAGCTATACGAAGTGCCACTGGGGTCCCAACTAGCTGTGAGCCACCATGGATGCTAGGAATTAAACCCAGGTCCTCTGGAAGAGCAACCACTGAGCCATCTCTCAGCGCACTTTTTCCTTTTCTTTTGTTCTCTTTTCTCTTTCTTCTCCTTCTTCTTCTCCTTCTTGGCAGTGCTAAGGGACCATCCCAGAGCCCTGTTTCTGCTAGAGAAGCATTCTAATACTGTCTGCACTCACAGCCGAGCACATCTGTAACTAGTGTGTCTGTCCTCTGTTGGGGGACACCTTCCCACCTCTTATAAAGCATTTATGAGAGATTTTCATCCCTCGTAAAAGATATGTGTGCACAGTTTCATCCCTTATAAAATACATGCAAAAAAATTTTATCCCTTATTAAGTGTATATGTGAACAAATTGGACTTAGCTTCTTCATCAGACCCTAACAGACCAAACCAAAATGGAGTCACTCATGCTAAAAATTCCATGAAGGTGAAATTGCTTAACTTCCTTCAAAATGTAGAAGGAAGAAGAGAGACAGGGAGGGAGGGAAGAAGAGATGGGAGGGAGGGAGGGAGGGAGAGAGGGAGGGAGAGAGAGAGAGAGAGAGAGAGAGAGAGAGAGAGAGAGAGAGAGAGAGAGAGAGAGAGAGAGAGAGAGAGATGCTAAATCCCCCAATAGGCCCTACAGTAAGGAAGTCCCTCTCTTTAACCTTAGAAGGAAACTAACTTCGGAACAACCCACTTGATTTTCCTCCTCCTTACTGTTGTTTTTCTGTTTTGTTTTGTTTTAGTTTTCTGTCTGTGGTGATCTCCCAGTCTTTTCCTAGTTCCCAGAGATGCCTGGTTTGTCAGTCATTCTTTGCCCAAACTGTTATTTATTTTGTCCGAAGCCTATCTTTTTTTGTTAAATAACATGAACATACACTTAATACAAAATAATTGCTTTGGTTAGATACTACAGTAACTAGTGGTTTTATTTTTTAAACATTTTCTAGGTCAATCTATATTTGTTATTTTCATATCAGGATGTTAAAGCTATGTCTTTGTTGTGAGATTGTGTCTTCCAGTAAGTTCAGAGGCTACACACTCACAACGTCTCCCCAACATGACTGCCCAAACAAACATGAGCTGAGCCAGGAGGACACCGATGAACATGGATGGGAGGGGTGGGGAGCTCATAAGGCCTCACCGCTACTCAAAGAACTACAGGCAACGGGGGCAGAAGAGATGACTGCCCTAGGAAGGGCACACTGATGGGTTATCCAGTAGTCATCCCAAAAAACATACATACAAGTAACATTATATTAACGCAACAGGTTATATTTAGGAATATATGTCTAGACAAATACATATATGCACACAATAACAATGGATGAAAAGAGGGTGTGAATTTGGTGGGGGGGAGGTTTCAGGGGACAGAGTGGTGGGAGGAAAGGGAGAAATGTCATGATTAAATTACAATCTCAAAAACAAACAAAAGAGTGAAAAGATACAGGTCTTAAGATGACGTCTGTGCACCCACTTAGCTCCTCCACCTGTGTCTCTCCTGGACGCTTTGGATGTTGCTGCCTTTGCAGTCACTATCCTTTGAGGGGCTGCCTGTGATCTGCCACTTCAGAAACCTTTCTTTCCTACCAACTCCCTCCCGTGTGTTTGTTAGTCTCAAGTTAGGTGCAGAGCCAGATTTCATCCTGCAAAAGGACACCGGACGATGCAGATCTTGGGCATCGCATTCAGAACTCTCTATAGTGGCTTACAGACAACTTCTCCGGTATTCCAACAATTTGTCACTTAAAAGTCCACTTCAATCTTATCTACACAAGGCCACCGAAGGGGGTTCTCTCTGTTAGGAATAATCTTAACAGGAGAACGCTCGCTCACTTACATGTAATCCCAGCATTCAGGAGGTGGAGATAGGACTATCGGGAGTTGCAGGTTAGCTTAGCTGTGATGAGTTCCAGACTAGCCTGGGATTCATAGTGAGACCCTGTCTCAAAAGAGACAAACAAATCAACTCTCAAATATTTAACACTGACCAGCAAAAAGTCTATTAATCTGGGAAACCTAGCAGAAGTCCCATTGGTGTGAAGCCATCTTTGAACTCACCCGTGGATTTATACATGAAAGCAACATTTTCAAAATATCCACCAGTGCCGATTCCTACCCTCCTTCCAAGCCTGTTCTAAGCAGGACAAGGCCACGAATCTAATTTCCATTTGAAGATGCTCCCTCTGGTAGTAGTGCTGGCATTGGCTGGGATGGGAGAACGCAGGAATAAAAATTAAACTACTTAGGTGGCTGGACAGATGCCCTGGAGCAAAACGAGGGCTGGACCTGGGGAGAGCTGTTAGCTTTCAGTGTTTAATAACTGGATCGGGTGGACCATTCAGACTCTTGTAGAGAGTCATAATCATAAATGCATGCACATGGCGCTACAGGAGAATGAAGAATGCTGGCCACCCAGAGGAGGTTCTTGTAAAGGATCCAGCACCCAGATGAGCTTGAGGGATGAGCCTAGAAGCGAGGGAATGTGGCGAGAGAGGGTGGAGGGTCAGCTGGAGAGGGCAGAGTGGTTATAGGAGAGAAGCAGAGAGAATACAGCACACAGGCTGACTTGTAAGTAGTTTGCCTCTGCCAGAACCACAGCCGAATCAGGCCGGATACATCTTTTCCATAGAGGGAAATCTGCCAAAGTAGTATGAAGGACACCATATAAGACCTGTCTTAGTTGGAGTGTCTATTGCTGCGATAAAAAACACCCGAACAAAGGCAATTTAGAGAGAAAAGAATTTATTTCGTCTTCTGTGTTGGCCATCATCCAGGGAAGTCAGGGCAGGAACTTGGTTGGAGGCAGGGACTGATACAGAAGCTATGGAGCCCTGTGACCACTGACTTGCTTGCTCTTCATGGCTTCCTCATTCAACTTTCTTACAGTACCCAGGTCTACCAACCTAGGGGTGGCACTGCCCACAGTGAGATGGACCCTCCCGTGTAATTCACCAGCTAGGGACACATACCACAGTCTCGCCTATAGGCCAATCTGCTTAGGGAATTTTCTCAATTGAAGTTCCCCCCTCCCCAAATGACTTTATCTTGTGTCAAACTGGCACCAAACTGACCGGCACAACACCACCATGTCATTTTAGACCTAATCTGAAAGCCGTGGTGTCCTGTGGTGGATTTCAGCGGCTGGAATGACGTACAAAGAAGCCAGCATTCTAGAGAGGGGGTTTCTGCTGCAGTCAAAGAAACAGAATATTCGGGGAACTCTAAGTAATCTCATAAGAAATGGTACTGGCTTGAACCGGATGTGGTAACAGAGATGGCTACTAGACACGTATTAGAGAAGCCTTGAGGTGCTAGCATTGACCAGATCGAGTGTGCAGAAGGAGCAGGAAGGGAACAAGACTGGCTGTCTGGCTTATTGTGTGAGCCACACAGTAAAGGATGGTGTTAATTTCCCAGACGAGAATATGTTTAGGAGAGAAGAAAGTGAGTTTTATGTCAGATGTGTTGCACTTGGACAGCCCGTGCCACATCAGCGAGGAATTGTCCAGCGCAGAGACAGATGAAGACGCCTGGAGCTCAGAAGAAAAGGCTGAGCCAGAGATGTGGATTTCTGCCGTGGGCGCTTAGTTAGGTGCAAGCCCTGGGAGAGGGTAAAATAAATCAGAGCGTATGTAACAGACGAGAGAAAAGGAAAAGAGTGGAGACATCGATCTTTAAACAGCTGGAAGGCCTAAAGGTTGGGGAGAGGGAGGGGGGAGTCAAGTAGGTAAGGGAACAGAGAGCAGAGCTGAAGAGTAGAGAGAGACCCCTTGAAGACAAGAGGAGAGGAAGGTGGCGCTCAGCAGAGGAACATTTCGAGGAAGACAAAGCCTGGAATGTGCCTCAGATTTAGGAGCAGGTGACCCTGCCAAAGTAATTAAGTGGGGGAGGAAGCCATATGGCAGTGGGCTGCAGAACGCTCCCAAAAGAAGGAAGAGCATCCATGCCTTCCGGAATTTCAGCTGGAGGGAAGGAAAACAGAAGAGGGTGCCCCAGCTCTGAAGATGCAGAATGTGGGCGGTCCAGTGACATTCAACAGGGTTGGGCATATCTCATATTAGGGTTGTTGGAAATTAGTGTTTTTAGTGCCAGAAAAGAAACACACAACGAAAATGAAGGTACCCCATCCCGCCCCAAAAGCGACCTTCCTGGGTCAGCAGTAGAATCCTGAGTGGCCAAGAGGGCCCCATCTTTTATTTATCTAACCTAATGATGCAAAGAGGGGTTGAGTTTTCCTTCTTGCCCAAGATTCGGCCTCCCAGTTTATCAGAGATTGGCAGGCTAATTCAGAAAGCAACGAAAGAGGGAGAGAATCCAGGGAGAACGCAGAGCTAGCTACACCTAGATTTTTAAACATTTCAGGAATTCCACAGCCGATTATACCTGGTCTAACAAGTTTATCTGACAAAGGATTAACAAAAGAGACTCTGGGAGAAGGTATGATGTGGCAAGTAGGCACACAGCCACTAACCTGTGTGTAAGAAAAGAAATGACTGAATGTGGTCACAGAGAAGCCAGTGGAGGGCGGGGGATGAAGGCCTCCCTGAGAGAGGGCATGCACAGTGGAGCACGGGCGGGCGTGACAGGCGAGACAGCAGTAGTCTGGGAAGTGGGTATGTCTGCACACAGGCAGAATCTTGAGGACAGAGAGGCACTAAAGAGACTTACCTGGAAAAAAAATCATGACTTAGCTGCCAATCAGCAGAGGGGGTCATTTGATAGAAACCTAAAGAGCCATGATAAATCGAGAGAGGCCTAAAGCAGTGGTTCTCAACCTGTGGGTCGCGACCCCCCAAACCCATCGGAAAACACAGGTGCTTACCTTACAGTTCCCAACAGAAGCAAAATTACAGTTATGAAGTAACAAGAAAAATAATTTCAGGGTTGGGGATCACCACAACATGAGGGACTGTATCCAAGGGTCTCAGCGTTAGGAAGGTTGGAAACCACTACACCAGAGGAAGTGACTGTGACTTAGCTACGGCTGGGATACAAAGACTTGAGAATAAAGACTTGTAATGTGTACACGATGCTTGTATTCACCGGATGTTGCTGTTGTCTCCGAGACTGACTGCTGAATAAGCTCACCCTTTCTAGTTATTTCTGACCTCTGACTGGCTGGTTCAACTCAGCTGTTCTGGCTCAAACTCCTCTCCAAGCTGACTGATTCCATTGGGCTTCTCTCAGCGTCTCACTGAATTGCTCTGCCTGACCTCAAACTGACTGGCAATTTGTTCTAATCATCTGGCTCCTTGTTACTCTCTCCCTGTAACCGCCTCTGCTGACCTGCACTGACCTGCACAGACTCGGGGAACAGACCCGACTCTCCTGCGCCACACTCGCTACACTGACCCCCAACTGAGTCCACTCCCAACCGACTCTCCTTTGCTGCTCCCTTAAATACCCTCCCTTTCCTACCAGTTCTCCTGAGAGTTGGGCATACCCCATCTCTGACTCATCCTGTCAAATCTTTCTCTGATTCGTCACTTTGCCTGTCCCTCAGTTGGATGTCATTGGTTGAGATTAAGAGTGTATACTAAGAGCATGTCTGTATTCCAGCCAGAGGATTAAAAGTGTGCCTGCGTTCCTAGAAGGTCTTTGGATGTGATCAGAGCAGCCATGTTGCTAGAGTAAAACTCCTCTACAGTAACAGGCTTAGATTCCTTCACCCTCATCAGTAGGTATGGGAGTAGAAACCCTGGGGAGGGGTGGCTCTATGGAGAGCAGAGCCCCGGAGGAGGTCTGCAATCAGAGTTTCTCCAGAGTGGTATGATGGGGGACAAGTTGTCAAGAGGGAGCAGGGTTATTCCTGTGACCTCCCGGGTAGGGAAAGATGTGAGTGCTAAAAAGGATAAGAGGGGTGGGTAGGAAAGCATCACCAGGCTGAAGAGCGATACAGCTGGGAAGTTCTGGGGAAAGGACGGGAAGAAGGGAAGCTAGAAGCTTAATGAAGTTGGAAGGAGATGTGAGGTGTGGACATCTGCAGTGTCACCCGCTCGGTGACATGTGTGCATGAGTCAGGAAAATACAAGACTTCACCCCTCCGTCCCTCCCCCAATGGCTATCAGTGACATTTGTTTTTGTGCATGCCTGTCACCGGCCAACTTGGGTTGGCCAACGGGGTTCCGGGCAGATGCTCAAACACTCAGAATTTGAGGCTTCTCCTCTACACGACTCCCTACTATCTTATTTGTTTCCGAGATCACCTTAAAACAAAGACTTGGGGAAAGAAAACGCCAACTCTGGTATATGGATGCAAACATTTCAATAAGACGCCAGCAGTAATAAAAAGAGAGAGAGAGAGAAAAAAAAATTACAGCATGACCTGGTTGTGTTTGCTTTAGGAGGAAAGGAAAAAGGTTGCGCCTACGTGGGCCCGGCGAGCTGGACGGAATGGAAACATTGGCTTTGCTCGGTGTTCCGCAGCTCATCCAAACATCCATATATCCCAAAGTCAGGAGTGCTGGCTTTATACGTCAACATCCAACAATGAGATAAATCTCCTTGACACCCTGAGTCAAAAGGTTCATTGTGGGAGTAGGGGGATTGCTATGCGCACAGCTTCTCCCCAGCCTGTCCTGTTGGTGTATCTGGGGGTGTTTAGGAGAAGAAGTTTAAGGTGTGTCACGGATTCTCTTTCCAGTCCTTAGCACCTGGTTGGGAAAGGTGATTTGTGAAGATAGGAAAAGAACATGCAGTTGTGAAGATCTAACAGAGCTACGGACAAGGGACGCGCCTGTTAAGAGGTGAGACTGTCCCCTGAGAACATGGAGGAAGGCCTGCAGAGCATTTCAGGCTATAGAATGTGAACGCTACTGTCAAAGCCCCAGCATTCAGCTACTACGGAACTAAGTGACCCATCCGAGGCTTCAGGAACAGAACCGGAATTTGTGTCCTAGGGTCTGAACTTCTTAGTTCCTAGAACAGAGATCATTATAGTCGTTCCCCACCCCACCCCCCAGCCCCAAGTTCTATTCTCCTTGGCCTTTTCCTAAGGCCTTATGTGTTAGAGATAGAAATCATTCAGACATTGCTCTCAGGGGAACTTAGCAAAATGGATTAAAGAGCTTCCCAAGGTTCCCCAGTCACTCTGTTAGGACTGTGCGTCTTTCTTTAGTCCCCTTCGTTGGTGATCAAATGAAAGTTCAAAGAACTGCAGAGTCCAAGATCTCATTTTATCTTCAAACTAACTTGCAAGTCAGCCATGACCCCTGGTTGCTGTGGAAGACATAAGAGTCCTGCAAAGAGATGAAGGGTAGTTTATTGTGAAGCAATAATAATCAAATATCATTTTTCAATGGGCACTATAAGAGAATTGACAGATGATATTTGTACATCAGAGGGTTGGCTTGAGAGAAGAGCTGATCTGAATCTTCCATGACAGGCTGTGATCATATCCATTCTTCGCTCTGAGAGAAAGCACTGTATTTATGTCATTACACTGTGCCTGACAGCAGACCTGCCTGGTTTTGCTCCAGAGAGAATTGCTATCTCTATTTACTAAGGTTGTTTTGCACACACAAACATCCTTGAAAAGACAGCCCATAACAACAGGCAATCAGTGCTTCTGCAAATGGCCCAAATAGCTCAAGACTCATGGAAATTTTTCTCCCAACAGCATGATTCTGTGAAAACCAGCCCTCTCCAAGTCACTGGCGATGGCTATTTTTATATTTTCAGAGTTCTTAAGGTAAAAAGCCACTTGAAAATTCAGACACCAGTTTCGAGTTGTTTCAGTAAACCTTCCAGCAAGAAAGCCGATTTTTAAAAAATCCACTCCGGCTAGAATAACTCAGAACCAAAAAGAACAGTGCAGTGCTGTACACAGGGAGATGGGCACTTCCTAAGTGTTCTGTTCTAGGAAGGAGGATGTTTTCCTAAATACACAAA
Source organism: Mus caroli (assembly GCF_978045245.1). Lineage (NCBI taxonomy): Eukaryota > Metazoa > Chordata > Mammalia > Rodentia > Muridae > Mus > Mus caroli. The sequence goes on from NW_028227271.1 coordinate 6,938,787, forward strand.
TGCATGGGAACTGCTTTCTTGTTTGGGAGGTAAAATGGAAGAGGCCGGCAGCAACTGTCTAACTTCTCAGTGTGTGTGCACGCAAGCACGAGCACACACACACACACACACACACACTGGGGGGGTGCTTCCCCCTCAATCTGTGCAAATTGCTCATCACGTAGGATCTTTACCTCTTTATGGTAAGAAGAAGAAATTATTAGGAATCTTCAAACCATGTGCATCCTCTGGAGACATATTTAATGGTTACAATGATTTGCCATGCATGTAGCGATTCCCCCATTCCCCCCCCCACACACACTGATAATACCAGCCATAACTTGTCACATGCTGCCATGTTCGAATACCATCATGGTTTGAGCTAAAATATCCTCAATAGGTTTTTATCTTTAAATACTTGGTCCCAGCTCGGGGTGTTAATTTGGAAGGTTGAGGAGTTTGTGTGTGTGTGTGTGTGTGTGTGTGTGTGTGTGTGTGTGTGGCTAGCTGGAGGAAGTGGTCCACAAGGGGGCAGTCTCTGAGAGTCACATACAGTCCATCCCAGCTTTTAGCAGGAGTCTCTTGCTGCTCTCTAGGATGCAGAGATATGAATAAGCGATTCCATGCGCCTCCCGCCCCCCGCCCCCCATGGAGCTACCTCCATACAGTAAGAGTAAATCCTTCCTACCTCAGATTGTTTCTTGTCAAGGACTTGGCCACAGTGATGAGAAAAGCGACCCATAGGCACTTGGCCTATGTCGTCGCGTTTGGGTTTTACAGAGGCGTGTGAAGGGATCAAGATAGACAGCTAGCTCCAGAGCAGCCAGGACTTGGAGTGGGCCTGCTTCCGACTGAGATGAGCGGCAGCCTCTATACTGTAGTATCTCCCACAGATGCTCTGATTACGTCCTGACTCGGTGCTTCCTAGGCAGGAAACCCCTTGTCTTAGTTATTGTTCTATTGCCGTGACAAGGCACCATGACCGTGGCAGCTCTTATAAAGGACAACATTTCATTGGGGCCGGCTTGCAGTTTAGACCATTATCGTCACGGCAGGAAGCATGGTGACACCGGCAGGCATGGCACTGGAGAAGAAGCCTAGTGTTCTACATTTGAATTAGCAGGCAGCACTAGGCCTGTCTTGGGCATCTGAGACCTCGAAGCCCACCCCTGTGACACACATCCTCCAACATGGCCACAGCTCTCAATAGTGCACACCTTGCCCAAAATCTGTTTTCCAGTATTTTCTCTCTTCTACTCAAGAAATCTGGGGCAGGAGTGGGGTGGTTCAAAGAGACACACTGAGCAAAGGACAAGAGTCTGTGAGGTTCTCTTTATACTTTTAAACATTACTAAAGTTAGAATACAATACTCCTGTCTCAAGTTCCAATTAAAATAAAATCATGCTATGAGGCACTCAACGATTTGCAACAGAAATGGTTTGACTGACAGAGTGGAATGCTTTGAAAGATATCAAAGCTGACAGCCATGGCAGAAGATCAACTATGTAGTTTGAGCGTGCCCACCTCAGCTGCACCTGTTAGATGCTTAACTCTCTGGGTGATGGTATGGGGAGGCTCTGCCTTCATGAACAAGTGAATGCCTCAATAGTAAGGTCTCACGGGAACAGGCTCTGTTTGGTCTTCTGCCCTTGGAAGAACAGTGTCCCACATCCCCAGAGCACACTGACTTCAAGCCACTCTAAACCCTCTGAAGCAGAGGTAAGCCCCTCACCCCTCATCAGACTGCCTGCACTCTGTTCTGGGAATTCACTTCTAAATCATGAGAGACCAAGTTCTGATTTTCTTGCTTTACTTTGGTTTTTATGCTAGGAATCAAACTCAGGGCCTCTCACCTGCTAGGAACCCATCTCCAGTTGATTAATGTCTTGCTTTGGTTTGTTTTTGATTATTTGGTCCCCAGTATCAGCATACAGTGGACTAAAGGGTCTAATACTGAGCAACTATTGGGTAAGCATCTAAACTCTATGGAGAGCCTGGTGTCACGCTGTATACCTTTAATCCCAGCATGCAGGAGACAGAAGTAGGTGGATCTCCGAGTTCAAGGCCAGCCTGGTCTATAGAGCTGGTTTTAGGATAGCCATGTCTCACTAGAGAAACCTAGTCTCAAAAACTCAAAACAATAAATAAAATACTCTATGGAGATGTTAACAGTTTTATTTATGTTTGTGCAACATTATAGGCAGTCATGATAGCAGTCTTGATAAGTACTTTTTCTTCCCTAAAGTCAGCACTGATGGCTCTCAGTACTCTCTTTCCTCTGATCTATCTACTTTTATTATTGGTGGTTGGAGTCTGGGCTGGCCATTTCCAGGTTCTTGGCCTTTGATTAAAGAATGAAATATAAAAGCCTCCACAGACCACAAAATAGCAAGGAAGGCTTATATAAAGTAAAGGGAAAAGTCAGAATATAGCACCAGAGAGCTGCAGGACTCTCTCTGTCTCTGTCTGTCTGTCTGTCTTACACACACACACACACACACACACACACACACACACACACACACACACACACAAAGGAGCCCAATTGTCCCTGATCACTGCGCAGGGCCTCCTTTTATGAAGCTCAAGAGAAGGAGGGGTTTGTGTTGACTTAGATTTTTCAAAGCCTACTTCATTTAGGATTCTTTACTACTTTAATCTTCCTTCTAGCCCACCGACCATAGGTCTGCATCATGTGACATATCCAAAAACTTCTACTTCAAGAGGTCGAGGAAAATGAACGTTAATATGAAAAGGGGGTTGTGAACCTGTTTAGAAGTAGTTTCTGGGGCTGGTGAGATGGCTCAGTGGGTAAGAGCACCCGACTGCTCTTCCGAAGGTCCAGAGTTCAAATCCCAGCAACCACATGGTGGCTCACAACCATCCGTAACGAGATCTGGCGCCCTCTTCTGGAGTGTCTGAAGACAGCTACAGTGTACTTACATATAATAAATTAAAAAAGTAGTTTCTGGGAGTAATTCCACTCTTCGTTGTCAGGATACCAGCCGTCCACACCAATAGCAAACATACACACAGATGCACGCACACACGCACGCACGTGCACTCACGCACGCAAACGCAGACACATGGTGGCATGATCCAGCAGAAACCGCAAGGCTTGCCCGAATCAGCACAAGTCAGTAGAAGTAGCTAGAATCAGCTGTAATACGAGAAGTGAAGACCAGCAAAGCATCGCTCAGCGGTGGCTTGCAAGGTCAGACACCTCTCAGTGTCTGTGGGCTTCCATTTATGTTCTTTCTAAACACCACACACCCTCTCGTGTGTCTGCCTCAGCAAACCATCCTCTCACAAGATGGCTTCCAGAGACACATCACGTGACCCCTCACGAGACAGCTGTGTGTCACATCACGTTACCCAACTGAGCTTTTAAAGAAACCAGAAATTTCTACTTCAGGCTTGGTTACTAGGGACATAGTGTGGGTGGTTTCTCTATCATGACTGGTAGATTGGATAATACCATGTATCCTAGTCAGGGTTATCATTTCTGGGATAAAACACCATAACCAGAGCAGTAATGTAAATCACTGTTCATTATTGAAGGACAACGTCAGGACAGGAACTCAAGCAGGGCAGGAACCTAGAGGCAGGAGCTGATGCAGAAGCCATGGAGGAGTGCTGCTTACTGGCTTGCTCCCTATGCCTTGCTCAGCTTGCTTTCTTATAGAACCTGGGATCACCAGCCCAGGGATGGCCCCACCCACAATGCACTGGATCCTTCCACATCAATCATTAATTAAGAAAATGTTCTAGAGACTTGCCCACAGCCAAATCTTATGGAGGTTTTACCCTCTCTGATGACTCCAGCTTGTGTCTAGATGACGTAAAGTGACCCAGCACATCCTGTTTCCACTCCACCATGCATCTGATTTTAGTCATATACATGCCCAGTTTTGCATGGACACTTGATGGTGAATAGGGGATTCTCACTAAAAGTTCACTTGAGGACAGTTTTCCTTTATTGAACATGTATTCTAAACTAGTTTAGGCTCTATAGGATATATATTTATTAATCCATATAAAGAGAATATAATTGAGTGGAATCTAAGTCTGGTGATTGTTGAGAGGAGGAGAAACTTATTCAAAAAAACTTGTTCAAGGAGGGATGAACATGCAGCCTGATACAGTGTTGTTAGAAGGTTGCTGGGCTTACTGTCCAGAGTAGGGTATGTGTGTACCGCATACTCAGATGAGAGTCTCAGGGTGTCAAGTGCATTCGTATCAGAAAAGGAGGATGCACGAAGCCCACACCAAGTGGAGTCCCAGGTTACTAAATTATTTCCTATGCTTGCCTGTATCACTTTTTTTTTTTAATTCAGTATATTTTAAAGTCCTTGGTTATCTCTGATTTAGACCAAAGTGCCAAGCAATTCAAAAGCCTCTCTTAGGAAATCCGGTTTGTTTTTGTTTATTTATTGTTACTTTTCCCCCTTCTATACCTTAGTATTTTATCTGGTACACTTTTGGAATTTCAGATAATTGGAGTGGGCCAAATAGCATCCCCCAGAAATTCACATCTTGAGATCAAAGAATCTTTTTTGTTTGTTTGTTTTGTTTTGCTTTTTGTTGTTGTTGTTTTGTTTTGAGACAGGGTTTCTCTGTATAGCCTGGCTGTCCTGGAACTCACTTTGTAGACCAGGCTGGCCTCGAACTCAGAAATCCGCCTGCCTCTGCCTCTCGAGTGCTGGGATTAAAGGTGTGTGCCACCATGCCAGGCTTATAAGATAAAGGATCTCGATTTTGGAAGATCCTGCATCTAACAGCTAACATTCTTATTTGAGGAGGGGAGAACAGAGAGGCACGGAAAGGAAGGCGATATAAAGACGGAGGCAGAGATTGGAATCACGTAGCCACAAGGCAGTGCAGGCAGAGATGCTCCAGCACTGCCCCACAGTAGAAGAGAAACAGCAAATGAGCTCTCTTCATTCTGGTTTTGGATTTTTAGTTCCAGAACTTCAAGAGAATACATACGTTTAGTTTATTCTCTCCCCTTTTCTCTCTCATGCATGTGTGTGTGTGTGGTGTGTGTGTGTTCTTGCACACGTGACCACATGCTCCTTGCATGCATGTAGACGTCAGAGACCACACTGTGCAGTCGGTTCTCTTCTTCCATCTTTATGTGGGACCTGAAGTGGCCAAGTGTATGGGGACAAGCACCTTTTATCCACTGAGCCGTCTCACTGGCCCATATCTGCCAGTTTTTAAATTACCCAGTTAGAAGTAAATTGTTATGACAGCCCGAAGAAACTAAAATAGCAATATAAAAACCATCTAAGAGAATGAGAATCGTGCTTATCAGTGAGTGGTGTGTTAATTAACAGAGATAAGTTGAGAAGAGCAGAAAAGATTGCCCAGAAGATGTCACTCGATTTGAAGCCAGGCGGCTGCTAGGACTGCTTTAATCCGGAAAGGTTTTTCTTGTTAAAAGCCTGTGAATGCAAAGAGGCCGCTCGCCCTATTATCTTTGTTATCCTCCACAATATGGACTCCGTAGCATGAGTTGTCATCCTCCCTGGGTGTCACGGACCCTTCTGATCCCCAGTCAGGCTCTGTGTTCCACGGGGATGGAGAGATGGCTCAGGAGGAAAGCACACCAGCTGCTCTTCCAGACAACCCAGGTCTGATCAAGCACTCACACGGGGGCTCACGATTATTTATAATTTCAGTTCCTAGAGGTCTGATTCTTCCATCTGGCTTAGCTGGGTACCAGGCATGCTCTTGGTACATATATGTAGACAAAACACCCATACTATACTGACTGGTTTTGTGTGTCAACTTGATTCAAGCTGGGGTTATCACAGAGAAAGGAGCCTCCCTTGAGGAAATGCTCCCATGAGATCCAGCTGTAAGGCATTTTCTCAGTTAGTGATCAAGCGGGGAGGGCCTCTTATGGGTGGGACCATCTCTGGGCTGGTAGTCTTGGGTTCTATAAGAAAGCAAGCTGAGCAAGCCCAAAGAAGCAAGCCGGTAAGTAACATCCCTCCATAGCCTCTGCATCAGCTCCTGCTTCTTCACCTGCTTGAGTTCCAGTCCTGACTTCCTTTGGCGATGAACAGCAGTATGGAAGTGTAAGCTGAATAAACTCTTTCCTCCCCAACTTGCTTCTTGGTCATGATATTTGTGCAGGAATAGAAACCCTGACTAAGACACATATGTATAAAAAAATAAAACATATATCTTAAAACAATCCTCTGTGTTCTAGTGCAGTGACTAGCATGTGGCCAGTCACAGTAGTTAATAACAGAAAGAGTGACAGTTCCCAGGTTTGTATAGGGCTGACTTGATTTTCTGACCTAATAAATAATAGTGTCTCCCTTCATTTTCAAAGTGTCTGAATCTCCATGATTGACTGAGTTGTCATCACACTGACAGCCATGTGTGAAGATGACATTAAACTGGTCTGTGGAGAAGTGGAGTCTTTAAGTGAGAGGGGGACATTTTCATCTCAGAATTTAGGGTGCCATGTGACCAGGGTCACACAGAACTTCCACCGAGTCAATGAAAGAATGGAATTCGGAGGCAACAAGAAAGGTCAGCTGGAAAGAGTTTTGTTACAGAGAGAAAACATGGGGAAGGACTTAAGGAGTCCTGAAAGAAAGCTAAGTTCCAGAGGGGGCCCAAAGGAAGGAGCACTCAGGGAAACTATGTAATTAGGGCCTTACCTGTGGCAGGTAACTGGACCAAGACTGAGGCTGTTTCTACTGAGATTGGCTAATTCTCTGAGCACATCGCAAGCCAAGCTCATGGAGAAGCCCCACACTCAGTGAGTCTTTCTCCACCCAAGCCGGGGGATGGTTGCAGGCTGTTCACTGATGCTCATTCAGCTAGGGTCAATGTTATGCTTGAAGCCCGATTTTTATCTTCAGTTTGCTTGTTACTTGTTGACCTTGACTGTCTGTGGGCAGTTAGCCATGGCTGTGGTTGCTACTGCGGACCTTGTAGCTGTTGCTGGTCTTGGACCCTGGTAGAGTCTTCTCAACCATTACTTACTCTGTACTCTTTCTTCACGTGTCAGTTTGAGGTTTGGCCATGGTGGGAGCTATCACAGCTACTAAGAAATAGCTGTTTTCCTTGGTTACTTTGTATTTAAGCGTTGGGTCTGCAGGGAAGTCTGGGGAAGTCTTCTTCCTGGAGTAGGTGGAAACCTTTATTTAGAAGCCAACCTTACCCACAGTGCTCAGCAATAGTCTGTTGCTTTAGAAGCAAGTGTCTGTAAACTGCAGCAGTGCCATTCGGGCTGGGGGTGGGGTTCCTCCGGTTCTGTGGAAGTTGAAGCCAGCCAGCCTGCAGAATCCTGTTTCCCTCAGAGCTCTGACCTTCCCCTTACCTGGCCAGCGTGGTTATCTAGACCCGGCAGAAAACTCTTTTACTCCCCAGCCCAAGTTGTCTACCCTCGTGTTTTCACAAATGTTCTAACATTCTTATTAACCCCAACCTCGGTTTCCAAGGAGAATTTCCTCCTCTTGGTAATTTTTCTTTGTGATGGTTTCAGTTTACTGCAGTTAGTCACATTCTGAAAATATGTGTGGAAAATTCCAGAAGTGACAATTGATAAGGTTGGATACAGCTTTGTGAGATATTTCAAGAGAACTTTCCCATAGCTTTTATTACAGTATACCGTTATCATTTTTATTTTATCATTGTTGGTGACCTTACACTATGCCTAATTATCAAATCAAGCTTTATTACAAATATATGTTGAAGAAAAATTCTACTATATATGTTTTATCATCCACTGGGGTGGTGTAGAATGTATCTCCTGGTGCTAAGGGGTGTGGAGGGGAAAGACTGCCTTACTCTTCTGGGTCTATCATTTGACCCAATCTCTTTCTTGCTTACCTGTTTTTAACCATAAAATCTATGCATGTATTACTGTATCTAGAATCATCCTATTAACATACATCAGATTGTATTGTATTTTTTTCTTTGCTCAAACTCTTCTGTTCTCCCCATGTTGTTGAAAGTGTAGTCAGCAAGTCTCTGCAGTGGAAAGATGCCACTTAAGGAAAAATACAGGGTCATACTAAAAACAGTAACAAAGGAAATAATGATATATTTTGGGTTAATGAATTTTATAACCTGTAGAAATTATACAAATTGATGATTTCTTCTAGTTTTCTTTTTAAAAAGATTTACTTATTTCTTTTAAGACTTATTTATTTATTTATTCATTTATTTAATGTATGTGAGTACATTGTAGCTGTACACATTGTTGTGAGCCTTCATGTGATTGTTGGGAATTGAATTTTTAGGACCTCTGCTCACTCTGGTCAGCCTTTCTCGCTCCTGCCAACTCTGTTCACTTAGTCCTTACTTGCTCTGGCCCAAAGATTTATTTATTTATTTATTTATTTATTCATTCATTCATTCATTCATTCATTCATTATACGTAAGTACACTATAGCTGACTTCAGACACACCAGAATAGGGCATTCTATCTCATTATGGGTGGTTGTGCGCCACCATGTGGTTGCTGGGATTTGAACTCAAGACCTTCCAAAGAGCATTACCCACTGAGCCATCTCACCAGCCTTCTTCTATTTTTCTTTTCTGTCTTTTTTTTTTTTTTTTGATAGGGTCTCATACAGCCCAGGCTGAACCTGATCCACATCTTTTATCCTTTTGCTTTTGGGTCCAGGCACGTTGTCCTCCTTCCCGATACTGAAATACACATGATGCCTGAGACAGAGGATCAGTTCTGTGGCTCATAAAGAGTGAGCTGCCAACATGTCAGGACTGCAGCTCACACAGCACTTGGCATTAGTATGCATTAGACATCTGCCATAGGGAAAAGCAAGCGAGCAAGTGAGCTGAGCATAGTGGTGCATGCCTGCAATCCCAGTACTCAGGAAACAGGGACAGGAGGATTGCCAAGACCAAGCTGGGCTACACGGTGCGTTCTAGGATAACCAGGAATATATGTCCAAGGGATGTCTCATAAACAAAACAAAATAGTAATAAACAAACAATAAATCATTGATGTTTCGGTTAAAATTCTATGAGCTTAAGTAAGTCATACTAAAAATGCTAAAATAAAGGAAAAATATCTTAAGATAATAAATTTAATCACTATAGATATGATTTATGCAAAGTGATCATTTTTCTGTGTTTCTAGTTGTTAGTCTTTTGCTGCTTTTTTTTTTTTTTTTTTTTTTTTTTAAGGATAGGGTTTTATGTAGCCCGTAAACTTGCTCTGTAGCAGAGGCTGGTCTTGAACTCCTGATCCTGCTGACTCCATTTTTCAGACGCTGGGGTTACAGACCATACCCAGCAAAACGTGGCTATTTGAAGGGACAGAAAATTCTAGCACAAAGGTATAAGCCAACGACAGGACACAAAAGGGCACAGCAATTAACGTTTTGAAGAGTACAGAGTAACAAAACCAATGATAACAATTTTTAAAGCATGGGTGAAATAGATAGTTTAAGAAAGGAAATATAAGTAAGCAGGAATCCTGGATGAAGAAGGTGTCTGTTACCGATAGACAGTGCTCAAAACGTTTCCTCCTACACGGGCGTCGAATGCCGAGACTCTCATTAGTGAGCAAAAGGCCATCCTTCTCTTCATACACGGCTATAGAAGAGAAGAGTAAGCTTATTTTTATGTAACATATAATTTTGATAGCAAAATGAGATAAAATAGCAGATGTATTTACACTTCAGGAGGCTATTTATAAAATGTGTGCACATCTTAGGGCTGGGCTGATGGCTCTCAGTACAGTGCTTGCTCTGTAAGTATGGTGACCAGCATCTGTGTTCACTATGCTTTCTAAATTATATAATTACATATATTTATATATAACATACAACTAGATATTTACATATTATATAAATTATAAACATATATGTGTATATATACACACATATGTGTATGTGTGCAATCTGTGTGCATATATGGTGCATGCCAGAAGGGGACATCAGATCCCATTACAGATGGTAGTGGGTACCATGTGGTTGCTGGGAGTTGCACTCAGGAGCTCTTAGAAGAGCAACCACCTCTCCATCAGTGGTCCACTCTAATCCCAGCACTGGGGAGGCAGAGACAGGAGGATTCCTGGGTTTTGTTGGCCAGTCAATCTAGCTGAATTGTTGAGCTCCAGATGCAGTGAGAGACTCTCTATGAGATGAAGGGCTGGGTAGCTGACTCAGCAGATGATGTCCTTGCTATACAAGCATGAGGATCACAGTCCACATAAAGCTGAGTAGTTGTAATCCACCCCATAATCAGCCTCCAAACACTGACACCATTGCATACACTAGCAAGATTTTGCTGAAAGGACCCAGATATAGCTGTCTCTTGTGAGACTATGCCAGGGCCTAGCAAACACAGAAGTGGATGCTCACAGTCAGCTATTGGATGGATCACAGGGCCCCCAATGGAGGAGCTAGAGAAAGTAATCATGGAGTTAAAGGGATCTGCAACCCTATAGGTGGAACAACAATATGAACTAACCAGTACCTCGCAGAGCTCGTGTCTCTAGCTGCATATGTAGCAGAAGATGGCCTAGTGGGCCATCAGTGGAAAGAGAGGCCCATTGGTCGTGCACACTTTATCTGCCTCTGTACAGGGGAACACCAGGGCCAAGAAGTGGGAGTGGGTGGGCGGGGGAGGGGGTGGGGGAGTGGGTGGGGGACTTTTGGGATAGCATTGGAAATGTAAATGAAATAAATACCTAATTAAAAAAAAAGCTGAGTAGTTGTAGCAGCCGTCCTCTAATTCTGTCCACATGCATTTGCTCACATGTACATATGCATACACAAACACACACATACACACACACACACATGCCCGCCACATACATATGCAAAAATAAAGATGGAGAGCAACTGAGGAGGCCTGGCCACAGTAAGCGTGCATAATTACATGTATCCAGACATACATGGACATATGCGCACACATAAACATATGCCCACAAATATTTCCCAATCAGATTGGGCAATATAAAAAAATCAAGTAGTGAATGGTTCAGCCCTAGAAATGCATTGATGTAAAATTGCTAACAATGTTGTAAGGAGAAAATTTATGTGTTAATCTTAGAATATGCAAGATTAAAAAAAACCCATTAAATTCAACCTTGTGAATTTTAAGAAAAAGCGTAAGTTCTACTAGTGATTAAAGACCGAGTTCTAGTAAGTATTTAATAAGTAATAGCAATTTTATGAAAACTTTTAGATCATAGAAAAAGAGGAACATTCCTCCAAACTATTCAATAAGTTTAATACAAGTACTAATAGACAAAACAATGGAAATTACAAACCAGTTCCACTCATAAGCAAAGATGTAAGGAGACTGGACCAACTATACAATGCATAATTTATTCACTGAATACATAGCAGATAATTAAACCTGTGCTCAGGAAGCCTGGCCTTTTGTCTTTGGCTCTAGGAAATGATCTAGCCCTTGGAGAATCAGGCTTGATTGGAGTGTCCCTACCTGGGAGACCTGGATCTAACAGGTCTAAGTTGATTTAAGTGTGATGTACCTACAGCCAAAGACAAAGAATAAAATTTAGCGTGAGAGTCCTTGGGTCTTTCCTTGGGGGTGAGAAAAGGACAAGTAACCAGAGGGACCTGCTGGCTGATGACTACAGGGCAAACATGGGGAGATTCGTGTTAGGCTTGAGGTCCTAGGGGAGAGCTGCAGACAGCCAGTGATGCCATTGAGCATCACCTCTGAAATCTCAGCCACAAACCTATCTTAAAGTTTATATGAAAGAGCAAAGCGTTAGGAATCACCTGGGTTTTTCCAAAGGTGAAACTGAGATTTCGCACAGTTTTGTATCAGGACTTATTACAAAGCTACTGCCATAATGCTTTGTCTTGGGCTGGGCTTTGTCTGTGGATAAAGTGCTTGCTACCACAAGCATGGTGATCAGAGGCAGGAAGGACTCCTGTGAGCTCAGGATGCAGGGGCAGAGGCAGGCTGAAGCAAGCTGACTAAACTATCTGGAATTGGGAGTGACAGAGGAAGAACCCTCTCACCCACTTCAGCCCTCCACATGCAGGCACATAGATGCACATGCATGCTTACACACATGTGAACACATATGCACATTCATACACACCACACACAAACACACGAGCAAAAGACCAAACTCTCGCTTGTAGAACATAGGTTTATCAATGAAACTCAACAGAGAGCTTAGAAATAGACTTGTCTATATTCTGACAATAGTCAATGCGAAAGAAAAAAATAGCCAAAGGAGAAATAAAACATAATCGAAGAAAACCCCTTGGTTCTGAAGCTGACTAGCAAGACATCTTAGACCTATTGGTGAGCTCTGGGTTGGATTGAGAGACCCTGCTTCAATGAATAAAGTGGAAGAGCCACCAAAGATGACTCCCAACCTCAAACTCTGACGTCCAAATGTCTGTACACACATGTGCATGCATGCCCGCATACATGTGCCCACACACATGTGTATACACATGTGCATACCACAAACAGGAAAAAGGAAAATAGGATTCTTTGATCTTTAAAAATGGGCAATGGTGATTTTGTTCACATTTAAAATACATTTGCAAAAGGATATGTAAAAATAAGCTGGGCAGTGATGCCACACGCCTATAATCCCAGCACTTGGGAGGCAGAGGCAGGCGGATTTCTGAGTGTACACAGTACATCAGACACATGCAGGCAAAATACTCATACACAAAAATAAATGTCAATAAATCTTAAAATATATCAAGAACAGTAAAGAACATCTGTAACTTACCATCTAGGTTAAGAAATCTGGAGGCTGTAAGCGGACTCTGTACAGGTGTCTTCCTCACTAAAACTACACTCTCTTTCCAGGAACAATTGATAATTTGATTCCTACCCCCCCACCCCCTTTATTAATGATTTGTTTCTTTTTTCTTTCTGTAACATCTTTGTGACCAAATACTACATTGTTTAATTTGGCTCATGTAAACTCAGTATAAAGAGAATCACCTCAATTGTACATCTGTGTGTGAGAGTCCATTTCCGGCCTTGTCCATTTCCGGCCTTCGCTTCCAAGTACATTTCTTTTTGAGAATAAAACACTATTTAGTGTCAAGTTTCTAGTGCTAATGGACACTCAGTGGTTGGGTTATTTCATGATCTCTAACATTTGGTACTTTAATCAGCCCTAGTTTTTGCCACTCTGATAGCTGAGAAATGGTATACTGTGGGGGTGACTTTTTTTTTTTAACTTCTTATAATGGTGTGTCCCTGTGTTTTCAATTGTTGATTCTATACTGAAAGAGAACTAAGCGCTGGCAAGATTTTGGTATTGCCATTTCTACGGGCCATCACTGGTTTTTCTATTTTATAAGTAAATGCTAGTCCTTCCTCAACCACCTGGGGGCCACCTAGAGCTAGAGCAGAGGTTGTGTCGCTGCTGATTGGTTATAATAAAGAGTTGGTGGCCAATAGCGGGGGCAGGAAGGAGGGGGGTGGAACTTCCGGGCAGAGGAGTGCCAGGGGAAAATTTAATAAGCCAGAGAACCAAGAGCCATACAGGAACAGACTTGGACAGGATCAGGGAAAGGTAGAGAGCTAACTAACCACGTGGCGGGTCAAAGACACGATATTTGAGTTAAGTTTAACCGGTAACTGGAAAACTGTTCAGAAAAATGTCTAAGCTTTAAACGCTTTTAGCAGCCTTCTTTCTTGTCTTTCCACTGGCCGGTCTGAGGAAACCCCAAAATAATATCCCAAGGCGGCCTAATTATAGCTTGCAGATTACAGTGAGGCTGCAGTGCTTTTCAAATGTTTATGAAATGTCTGTATCTTCTATCAAACACCTTGTGTCTTCTGTTAAATAAAGATAATACTTGGCTCTTATATACTCGGCAAAGGTAAAATTACGTTTGTCTGTTTTTTTTTTTAACCGAAAGAGCATTTCTAAACAAAACCCAACAAAACAAAAACTCCACAAAAAAACCGCAAGATAAAACCAACCAACCAAACAGCAAACCCCACACACAAACACAGAAAACCCCAATGAGTTAAAACCAAAAGATTTTCGAGACTGCCGCAGCAGATCCAAATGTGGCTTTTCTAGCCCTTAAAATTTGCATCTAGGACAAACAATGCTCTCTATTTTCTCCACTTCTTTGATCAGATATGCTGTCGTAACGCACAGTTTGGACCTTCCCCCCAGAGAAAGCCACAGCCCCCGGCCGGGTTCTGAGGATATGGGTGAGCGCTGTAACTGTTCTGTTACTCAAATAAGCTTCCCGTTTGCTGCTCTCGAGGGGCAGTCATTCACCAAACTGGAAGAAAAGCCGTTCCACGGAAATGCTGGTTTTATTTTAGCTTGCCTTGGTGTCTTTCTTTTTAACTGTCAAATACAATGAATAAACCAATGTTCAAGACAGGGTGACTATGGTCCGTTAATGTATTTTTTTATAATGCATGAAAATCGATCTTCTAGAATGGAGTTCAGCAGAACCGCCCTCAGAATTGGTTCTCATGAATTTTTAAAAAAGTCATCTCTACCTTAGAAAAGATTTTGGAACACACAAATGAACACCAGCTTCTACGATTTCGGAAAGAACAACTGGCTGCCTTTTATGTAATATTACAGCGCCCTCAGTGATGGTGCACCTCAGTCGGCTCTCTGTTCCCACTCAAGGTTAGACTTACACTGCATGTGGGTGTGTGGGGTTTCCTTACACACACAGTGCCTCTCAGGCTCCTTGGAATAAAATCCATTGCACAGTAAAATTTCCACAGAGACTGATTCACTCCAAAGAATTCCCATGCAAAGCGTCCTCAGAGTCCGAGTCTATGAATGACTATAAGCTATAATTATCTCCCCCACCCCCCTTTTTTAAGCAGAGAAAATGTCATAGGAGGTTTCAGATAAAATGTTTCTGCATGGCTTCTCACTGGGGGTCCTGTATGTGAAGTTACAGAGGTAGCTAAAGGAGTTAAAGGAGCGTGTGGAGGTAGCCTATGTTTGATACTTTTATTGTTTGTCTGTCTGTCTGTCTGTCTGTCTATCTGTCTGTCCTGGGGATTGGACGCCAGAGTTTTGCAATGCTGGGTGAGGGTTTGCTTAGCTCTGTCCTGAGCTCTCCTGTCCAATTTAATTCTGAAACAGGGCCTTGCTATGCTACCCAGGCTGGCCTTGAACCAGCTCAGCCGCAGCACTGCTGCCCTTAACCTTGTGATCCTCCTGCCTCACCCCCTCGAGTAGCTGGGACTTCAGGCCTGTGCCACTGGGCCCAGCTAAGCAATTTTTAGATGCACATTACTGTGGGTGGATTTATTTGACGGCATTGTAACAGATTTCCTGTCATTGTGTGTCAATAGCTGTCCCCTGAAGAAAAAGTCAATTTGTAATTTATATTTTCCATGGTTCTGTTCCACAGTGGCGAATCAGCTGCACATCTCTTGAGTTCCTTACCGCTCATTGGGGTGGGGGTGGCGGGTAGAGAATCTTCCTTACGTTCCCATCACTGTCCTTACACGTGGCCACAGACAGAGGACCTGGCTAATGGCTGGAAGAAAGAACT
This sequence comes from Mus caroli, assembly GCF_978045245.1. Classification (NCBI taxonomy): domain Eukaryota; kingdom Metazoa; phylum Chordata; class Mammalia; order Rodentia; family Muridae; genus Mus; species Mus caroli. The sequence continues at coordinate 6,954,273 of NW_028227271.1, forward strand.
GGAGTAAGGGAACGGCGCCATGCTGAAATAAATGTCTTTTGACAAAATGTCCTGAGTCTGTCCATTTCTGCGTGCTAATGTGTTGCCGCTGTCGAGGGTTTCATAATCAGAGTCCATTGAGAGCCAAAGACCGTTGGAAACCAAGGCACATCCTAAGTGTTGGACTTGGAAGACAGCTCAGGGGTTGCTGCTTTTTAGGGGATTCATGCTTAGTTCCCAGCACCCCATTTGAGTGGCTCACAGCCACCTGGAACTCAAGCTCTGGGAGACCCTATGTGTTCTTCTGGTTCCCACATACTCCTGCATATACATACATCCTATATATATGTGCATGTATGTATATGTATATATCTATGTATATATATGCATTTATATGTGTGTATGTATATTTAGTGTATGTGTATGCATATATGTATATATACACATATATATGTAATTTAAAATATAAACTAAAAAGACTTTAAAAATAATTTTAAAAATTGCTAAAGTGACACTTGTAACGCAAAGCATTCAGGAGGAAGCAATAAGACTCCATCTCAAAACCAGGAAAACAAAACAATGAATGAATAAATAAATAAAACAGTGGACCTTTTTTTTTTTTTTTTTTCTAACTTGAACCACATTCTTGAGATAGCGCAGTCTCATGAGCCACTCTCGGACTTTTCTCTGTCCCCACGGCTGTGTCTTCCTGAGGCCATTACTCTGTTTACTTTCCAGTTCCAATCTGTCTACGTGGCGTTACAGTGCTAGAGTTTATTGGCCATTTACATGACTCCTCCCCCTCCTTCCCCTCCCCTCCCCCTCCTCCTTCGCTCTCCTTCCTTCCTCCTCTTCCTCTTCTTCCTCCTCTCTCTGCCCTTCTTTTTGTCCTTTTAATCTTCGTCTCCTCTTCCTTCTTCTTCTGCATGGTTTCTACCGAGCTTCTCCTCCTCTTCACCCTCCTTCTTCCTGAGCAGGGTGAACATGGATGTATGAAGGAGTGAGAAAGCCCCTAGTGGGGGCAGAACCTTCAGCGTTTGCTTTGTACACCGACTGCTCCACTCTGGGCTTCTCCTTCCATCTGAAGGATGAGTGTGGCCAAGCAGATATGACCCATGTCCCTGGAGCTGAACGGGTAAGTTATGCTTTGGGGGCTGCTTTTGAGTTGGTGTCTCTTACATTCTATTTAAAAATTGAAAACTATGAAGATATTTTTCTGTAATATTTTTCTTTTTTAAAAAAAGGTTTATCTATTTCATATATGTGATTACACTGTCTTCAGACACACCAGAAGAGGCCATCGGATTTCATTACAGATGGTGGTGAGCCACCATGTGGTTGCTGGGATTTGAACTCAGGACCTCTGTAAGAGCAGTCAGTGCTCTTACCCACTGAGCCATCTCCCCAGACCCCCTTTATTTTTCATATTTTTTTTTTGTTTTTTCGAGACAGGGTTTCTCTGTGTAGCCCTGGCTGTCCTGGCACTCACTTTGTAGACCAGGCTGGCCTCGAACTCAGAAATCCGCCTGCCTCTGCCTCCCGAGTGCTGGGACTAAAGGCGTGCGCCACCACGCCCTATTTTTCATATTTTCTTAATGTTCTTTCATTTCTCTTCACATTTTTTACCTTAAGATTTCCTGATTTTATTTACTTATTTTATTAGATTTATTTTACTTTATATGCATGAGTGATACACACACACACACACACACACACACACACACACACACACACACTGTACACTCTTGGTGCCTGCATGGATTAGAAGGGAATATCAGGCACCTGGAACTGGAGTTACAGACAATTATGAGTTGCCACGTAGGTGCTGGGAATTGAACCCAGGTCCTCTGGAAGGCGAGCCATTCTCCCCTCTACTGCTCTGTAGCATGACCTTTCTCATGAGCCAAATGTCTGCGTGCCTCCCTTTCTCTTTGCCTCTTGCTCTATCCATCTCATTACTGTGCCAATGTCCTTACACTGCAGCTCTAGGGCCTTGATCATCAGAAGTCCAGCTTTAAAACACTGGCTGCATCTTCCTGGATCTTAAAATTTCGAAGTGTATTTAGAAACAGTTCATCAGGGTGTATTTATGAGAAAAGAAACTATATAACCAAGGTTGCTTTTATTGAATTATTTAGATACATTCAGAAAGAATTATCCCAGGAAAGGGGGATGCTGGTGGGGATGAGGTGGGAGTAGGGGGTGAGGAGCACCCTTTCAGACGCAAAGGGGAGAGGGGATGGGATGAAGAACTCGGGGAGGGGGACTAGGAAGGGGGTAACATTTGGAATGTAAATAAAATAAAATACAATAAAAAGAAATTTAAAGCCGGGCGTGGTGGCGCACGCCTTTAGTCCCAGCACTCGGGAGGCAGAGGCAGGCGGATTTCTGAGTTCGAGGCCAGCCTGGTCTACAGAGTGAGTTCCAGGACAGCCAAGGCTACACAGAGAAACCCTGTCTCGAAAAACCAAAAAAAAAAAAAAAAAAAAAAGAAATTTAAAAAGTATTATTGTTTACTGTTTTGATATCTTCAATGCGTGAATTCATTTCTTATCAGTTTTTAGGCCTCATTGTGTTTATGTTAATAATGCTTTCCTATTTTTTACATAGCAGCCTGGCATATTTTTATAGTTTTTTTCTTAATTATTATTTCATGTATATGCTAGCTAGTTTTATGTCAAGTTGACACATGATAGAGACATACCTGAGACCAGGGACCCTTTATCAGCAGCTCCCTAAGATTGGCCTAAAGGAAAGTCTACAACCCATTTTCATGATTGATGTGGGTGGGCTTCCCCTAGGAGGGGTGGTGCAAACCCTGGACAGAGGGTCCTGAGGTGTATAAGAAGCAGGCTGAGCCTGCCGTGAGGAGCAAGCCAGTGAGCAGCACCCCTCCATGGCCTCTGTATCAACTTCTGCCTCCAGGTTCCTGCCCTGACTAATAATGAACTCTCACCTAGAAGTAGAAGCTGAAATAAACCTGTCCTCTCCAGCTTGCTTTTGGTCACAGTGTTTTGTCACAGCAATAGAAACTCTAAGAAGGACAACGCGTGTAGGTGTTTTGTCTGCAATGCATGTCTGTATACCACATGGGTGCCTGGTGTCCAAGGAGACCAGAAGAGGGTATTGGATCCTAGTCCTGCCTTCAAATTCACTTATTAATTCTTTCATTATGGCTGTAAGTTCATCTTCATTGTCTACATACATAATCATACCATTTGTGAATAATATTTTTACATTTACAATAATTATATCGTGTATCCATTTTTCTCTTCATATTGCTCTGGGTAGGTCCTTCAGTGTCATTTATACATTATATATATATATATATATATATATATATATATATATATATATATGTGTGTGTGTGTGTGTGTGTGTATGTATACATGTATATATGTATATATACACACAAATTATATATAAAATAGATTTATATATTTTCTTTTTGAGACAGAGCCTTGGACGGCCTGAAATTTACTATATAGTCCAGGCTAACATTGAACTCACAGAGACCTTCCAGATTCCAACTCTAAGTGCTGGAGTTAAAGGCAAGCACCACCATACCCAGGTCAGTACCATCTGCCCATCTATCTAGCTATCTTTTCTGTTTGTTTATTTTTTCAGACAGGATTTTTCTGTGTAACAGCCCTGGCTGTTTGGAACTCAGTTTGTAGACTGGCCTCAAACTCAGGGAGATCCTCCTGCCTTTGTCTTTTGAGGGCCAGAACTATGCTCAGCACTAAATATCTATGTATCTATCTATGTATATATGTATGTATGTATGTATGTATTATGTACCTATTTATATCTATCTGTGTGCAACCCCCTCTGTGTGTGTGTGTGTAATACAAGAAAATGTCTTGTAATCTCAAAAAAGAAACTTTGCATTTTATCATTAAGTTAACCAAAGACTGTTTTGTTTTATAAATATTGCTTATTATGCTAAGAAAGTTCTTTGTGAAATTTTGTGGTTTTTGAAAACTTATGACTGCACACTGAATTTTAGCAAAACTTTCTCCCAAATGGTGAGATACGTGTTTTTGCTTTTTTTTCCCTGTTAATTTGATAAGTTTATTCACATAAAATCAAATTCAAATCTGCATTCCTCAGACTGAATTCAGTGTGGCATAAAATATTCTTGTTTTCTTTCTTTAATGCCTATAGTAATAATAGTATAGTAATCTATAGTAATAGAACCAAAGTTTAAGAAGGTGAGTTTATGTTGCCACTGCATCTCATGGCAATTGCTGAGTGAACGGTTAATCTCTCAGGATCATATCACCTCCATCATTGATCTGCCTAGCTGCTTGGATTGAAGCAGGTTTCCTGTCTGGGCGGGGCTTCCCAAATTTCAGCCACTTCTCAGAGCGCATGCTCAGAACCTCTGGCATCCCCTATGTATCCTGTCTGTCTCCTCCCTCACCAAGGGGGCTCTGCACCCTTACCTGTCCCCCTGTACCAAGGCGACAAGAAATCTTGTGTTCTACACCCAGGATTTTGCAGTGATCGCTTGACCCCATGAAATGGGCACACACATCCAGGTCACAGAGACAAGGCTGAGAGACCGAGCAGCAGTCTTGCCTTCACCCAGAAGCCAACGTCTAAAATCTCATATCCTGGCAAGAATTCTAATCTCTTCCCTGAAGGTGCTCTGTGAACAGACTAGGAATTGAAATCCGTGCCTTTTTGTCTGTGTTCTTGAAATAAGGATGTAGGCCAACGAGTATGTGTTAGATAACAGGTATTTATCTTGTTCCCTCCGTCCAGAGCATGAGCAATGCCTTTGCGCATTAAGGAATTTATTGCCAAACATTTTGAAGTTAATGAGAAAAAAAATCCTCGTCGTTTTTAAATGCTCAGCCTACCGTGGAGTTAACAAGCTGCCAAGGAACAAAGTGGCAGGAACTCTTGGCATGGTCTCATTAGCGATTCCGTGATTCTGCTTACAAAAAATCAAATTCGTAAACCAAACACTCAGCCTTAGTTGTCTTAGAAGGTCGCAGCTCTTCATGACTCCACTGACCACATCTTTCCGCTCCTACAACTTCTGCCCTGAGAGTTTCATCTTTCATTCCAGTCCTGCACTAAGCCGGGACAGCTCTCTATCAGCTTATTTTAGCCAGTGCCAACCCTGCAGAGTGCTTCAATACTACTTTCCCTAGAAGCCTTTTTCTGACCTGCTCTGCCACTTAGCCTCCTCCAGTAGGAATCTCCTCTCTGTGACTCCGTGATGTACTGGTTTTTGTTGTTTTGCTTTGATTTTGTTTTTTGCTTTGTTTTGCTTGTTTTAGATTTACTTGGTATTGTATGGGTGATTTGCCTGCATTGATGTCTGTGTATCATGCGCAAGCCTGGTGCCTATGGATGTCAGAAGAGATCAGATCTCCCAGAACTGGAGTTGTGGATGATTGTGAGCTTCAGTGTGGGTACTGGGAATTGAACCCTGGTCCTCACCAAGTGCAGTAAATTCTCTAACCCCTGAGCTATCACTCCAGTCCCTCCATGATGTACTTTTACAGCACCTTGAGTGTTTCCAGTGGCATCATTCCATTGATATTATGTGTTTGCCTTCCCTGGAGACTAAGCACTCAGGGAGGGGCCAGGTTCTCTTGCTCGTTGTGGAATCGCAAGGCTCTGAAGCAGTACCTAGACACCGCAGAGGCTCAACAGATGCTGAGTGGAGGAGCAAACAGTTACAACCTTAAATTCTTTATATTCCTGCATCACTAGCTCCAACCTAAGCAGACCTGCAGTGGCCACAAGGTTCCCACTGTCCATATCCACAAGAGATGCAGGGAAATGTTATCTTCCCTACCATTAGGAGGAATGATTTAGGGCTAAGAGCCTCTGCTCAGTTCCCAACACAAAGCAGAAAGTCTGGGCTTAAATCCAGCTCTGATGCTAATATGTGGGCTGGAACAGGTGACAGTTTTTGTGTACCTTGGCTACTTTGTAGATGAACTGTCGTATGGTCACTACTACATGTCATATGGTCACTGTTGAAGGATCTGAGGAGTTTAGTTCAGTGCCTGGCAAGCAATGAATGGCTAAAGGACATTCTCTACTCATGGAATCATAAGTTAGGCAATACTTATCACTGAGGTGAATGGCTTTGGTGAGGGACTACTCAGTCTTATAATCTGGTCTTGGGAGTGCCAAAGGGGGTATGTGAGGTGTCAGTCACTGCTTTCAAATCAAGTTGGGTTACTGGGTCCTTAACAGCCTAAAAAAGACTCCAAATCCTGGACAGTGGAAAAGCAGATGTACTTAAGGAGGCAAGTGAGTCCTCTTCCTTGAATTTCTGGCCCTACACAAACACAGAGTGAACAGGGTTGTCTTTTGAAAGATGAGCTCCCTCTCGCTCTTCGTCTTGTTCCAGACAACTACACTGAAAGACCAGTAGTCACAGACTTAGCAGGAGCCCTGCCCAAGCCTTCCCTGCCAAGGCTCACAAGACCTAGGCTCGGAAGGGTTTCACCAGTGGATAGGAGAAAGCCTTGGAGATGTATTAGCATGCCCCACACTGTGGAGTGGCTAACATGATTCTGATCCCAAGATGCCTCTTTACTTTATGCATATGAGTGTGCATATCTGCATGTACACCTGCGTGCCAGAAGAGGGCATCAGATCCCATTACGGATGGTTGTGAGCCACCATGTGGTTGCTGGGAATTGAACTCAGGACCTCTGGTAGAGCAACCACTGAGCCACCTCTCTAGTCCCGAAGATCCCTCTTACTAGCAGTGTACCAGTCAAGGTGGACCCATAACAGAACTGTGACAGAGTAAATGTAAGATAGCAGCCATGTCCTGTGTTCTCTGGGATTGATTTTGAAAAAGAGAGGGACAAAGTGAGGGATGAAGGGAAGGGGAAGGAGGGAGGGCATGGCTAGCATCCCTCCCTGTTCATCCTCCTTCATCTTCCTTCCCGCCATCTTGCATGACTGCCGTCTAACAATCACCAGGAAACAGGTATGATCACAAATCCTTCCAAGCCCGGAAGACCAGTGGGAAGAGAACAAAGCCCAGGTTGGATGTCATCACAGAGCAGATGCACCTGGCTTGGGCTGCCTACCTGCCCTTTGTGTTGGAGGACACACAGAAGGACACACAGACGGTTGCGGTCCCTGTTGTTTGGGTTTCCCAGGCCTTTGTGTGGACTCCTCACTAAGGAACTTGCACGTAGCCCAAAGCTTTAAACTGCTGTGTCCATGAACACGGGTCCTCACTCTGCTCTGCTGGGTCTCTGTTCCTTGCAGGTGGGGCTCTAGGCTTGCTCATTTCTATAGCACTGGCATACAGTGGGTCTCCCACAGATGCTTGACGAGTGAGTATCGGTGTCATCTGAGATACACTGTGACCGGTGAGACTGTCACCGCTGCTGCTGAACATCTCCAGGTGCCGGTGTGACCGTCTGGAATGCCAGCTACCTGGCAGCTTTAGAATTCTCACAATTGGACATTCCTCGGGGACTCATGCTGAGAGCAGGAAAAGACCAATGCTTGGTGCCAGCCAGAGGGAGAGTTTGTCTCCCAGGAAGAGATCTCAGAGTTCTGACAACTTGTCTGACTAGACTCTCCCCTGAGAGACTGGAGCTAAGGCAGTGATGGGCAGGACCAGGCCGTGGCCAGAACTGCTTAATTATGCATGCATCCTTGGCGAAGAATATTATCTGTGCACGCCCTTTTCTGCACTTCACTATTATGGCCCATCCCAGTGTGTTCACACTGCCAGGGTCCAGGATGTGACCCTAACAGTCTGGTGATGTTGGGTTTCATCAGAGAATGGTGTGATATGCTTCAAACTGGGTGCTTGTGCAGAGGTAAAGTCATGATCTACAAGCAGACTGTAGGTCCTTCATTTCTGCATGCATCATAATGACAAGCAAAGCCTCTAAATAGACAAACTAGGGCTCTTCTGTCGATAACAATGTAGCTTGACTGAAACGCAGAAGTAGCCTCAATGAGAGAGGAGTGGGGTGGCAGAAAGGACCCAGCAAAGGGAGATGGGATGGATGGATTTTCTCCCTGACTCCTCGGGACTGTCTTTCCTCATCTGCCTCCTCCGTTGCCTGTGGCAGTTTCCATTTCCTTCAGCCTGGCTAGCTACTGAGCCAATTACCCAAAGCCTTTCTTTCTGTCATCTGCGTCAGCTCTCCTCGTTCCTTCACAGTTTCTGCGTTGCATAAGCATTTTAGTGCTTACACAACAACCTTAGGTCTGTTGGGGTCTTTGAACCTCAGAAGATTGTAATACATTGGCTTGAATACTCACCTGTGGAAAGCCTGATACCTTCTTTTGAGATTTCTTCTGATTCCCAGCAGACTTTCCTCTGGCTGGGGAAAGGGATGGAGGTGGGGAGGATACAACATAGACAGGACACTCCCAGCTTCTACTTCCTTCTAAGAAGAGTCTGATTTCTCACCATGTGTGTGCTAAGCCCTTCCCAACATTGTGTTCACAGAATCAAGGGCAGCAGGACCCCATTCATCTCTCATTGTCAATTAGACAGTTTGTATCACTAAATATTAATAACATGTTAACACTTCCACACAGCCCATAAACATGGCCTTAGTGAGTAGTATGTCCTAAGCATTTATTCTGTGCTGGGCTTTGTCAGGCAAAGGATACTTGAGTGACTTACTGTAGTAGTGATGGAGACAGAAGGTGGAACTGCAGAGACATAGTCGGTATCCTTATAGAGTTCTGGCAGGTGTGGTGGTCCTGTGTGAAGGGCCACAGGAGCAGGGACACACTGTGTACTATGCAGGCACAAGGTTCTGAAAGGATCCGTGTGGTGTTGCTTCTTATGCTGATGAACAGAGATCCCTCCTTCACAAGGCCTTCCTCTGTCACGGAGGCCCAGCCAGAAGTTCCCCTAATTCCATCCGCACTGGAAACAAGCCACTTGTGCATCTGCACTAGGAAAGGTCAGCCACTTGGGTTGAAGAGAAGCTGATGATGTCCCCATGTGGTCCCAGGAAGGGAATGCCACTGTCTCGAGGGTTAAAGTTCACTCTGTCACACAGGTGAGTAATCTGCAGCCAACCTCACGCCTTTTCATAACTCCCCCCTGGATTTTACACGTTAGCAAATGGCTAGCTTTCTTCTGCTAGAGGTCTGCTTGTGTGTGTGTGTGTAAAGGTGGGCTTTATCGCCATCTAGTGGCATCTTTTATCCTTGTGGTTTCTTGAGTATAAAAATACTAAATGTTACCATTAAGCAAAAGAAAAAAAAATTCATTTTAAAAATTGATCCCTAGGAAAAACAACAATATCAACCAACCAGACCTCCCCCCAGAGTTCCCAGGAACTAAAACATCAATCAAAGAGTACACATGGAGGGACTCATGGCTCCAGCCGCATATGTAGCAGAGGATGGCCTTGTCAGACAGGGGAAGGCTCAATGCTCCAATGTAGGGGAATGCCAGGGCAGAGAGGTGGGAGTGGATGGGTGGGTGGGCGAGCATCCTCATAGAAGCGGGTAGAGGGAGGATGGGATATGGGATTTCTGGAGGGGAAACTGGGAAAGGGGATAACATTTGAAATGTAAATAAATAAAGTAACCAATAAAAAAGAAAAAGAAAGGATATATATAATATATATTATATATAATATACATATATTATATAATATACATATTCTTATATTATATTATAAGAAAAAGAAAAAGAAAGGGTATATGTATATAACATACAACATATAATATAATAATATATTATGTATTATGTGTTATATATTATATATCATATTATATTATAAATATTATATTATATATTATATATTATACATCATATCATGTTATGTATTATATACATTGTATATAGTATATTGTACATTATATATTTATTATATATATTATATATTATACATTATACATTATATATTAATGTACACACATCACACACACACACACACACACACACACGATCCACATATATAGAGGGATTTGGTACCCTGACATCCAAGACTGTGCTCCAGCTTTTGCACTTTCTGTGCTACCCAGTTTTGAAGGAAATAAGCCTGTGGCTGTCCTCACATGTCCAGTGGCATCTGACGATTCTAAAGTACGTTTACGGTTTCTCTCAGCGCAAGCCTCCTGAGCTAGCAAAAGCTGGCTCCCCAGATATCAAGAACACAGCCTGCTGGCTAGACAAGCCTTAGTTTGTTGCTCACCTCAGAACGTTGTTATCATCTCAGCGAGGGTAAGGGGGATACTGGGGATATCAAGCATTGTGTGAGAGAGGAGATTTCGGCTGGGCTTTTCAAAAAGAAGGCTCAGGATTGGGTAAGAATCAGAGTAGAGAAGTCCAAGGTTGGTGAAACCATCAAGGCACAGGACTTTTAGGTCCACGCCGTCAGGTGACAGTGTCTTTAGAAGTGATGGGCTGTTGGGAAACCTCCTGGAATAAACAACCTAGCCCAGGGAGAAGATTTGCAGAAAAGCAAATGGACACTGGCAAGGCAGCACCAGGAAGTTCTGTTAATACAGACAGGGAAGTGGCTATGCCTCTTATTACCCAGGCTGAGTATCGGAGTGGCCATTTCTGTTCTTAGTGGCCATCCACAGTTAAGATGCCGGCATAACATCAAGCAGGGTTAAACAAGGAAACGCCACCATAAACTGTCACAAGCAAGGCTGGGGATGTGGCTCAGTGGTGGAGCATTTGCTTAGTGTGTGTGTAGCTCTAGGTTCAATCTCTGACACTACAAAAAAAATTAAATAAGTTAATTGTGTCCCTGTGTCAGGGGCTGGAGAGATTGGCTCAGCTGTGAAAGGCTCACAGCCAAAACAGAGTCCTTATGTCAGGATGCTTAGGCAAAAACACGTTGAATGGGCATGGTTTTAAAGTGATACGTAGCGAGGGTACATAGTTTTAGAGACAGCGTAACAATATGATACATGCATAGCATAGAATAGTTGGGTGAGGACAGTTAGCATGTCTGTCTCCTTAAACAAGTATCATTTCTACGTGCTGGGAAACCTTGAACTCATCTCATTTATTGTCTAAAGGCATACTGAATCCTAGTCACCCCACTGAGCTGTAGAACACTAGAATGTATTCCTGTACGGATGCATTTGGGTATTTGTTATCCAGCCCCTTTCTGTCCTCTCACCTTCCTTCTCCTAGTATACAGAGAACACTGTTCTATTTTCTACTCCTATGAGATTAATTTGTTAAAATCTCCATATATGAATGAAAACCATGTAGTATTTGTCTTTCTGTGCCCAGCTTGTTTCACTTAACATAATGTCCTCCAGTGTGTCTATCATCTGGACACAATATCAGGACTTCATTCCCCTATGTAGAACACTATCTTCTTTGTGTACACACTACAGTTTTGGTTGTCATCTGTTAATGGACCTCAGTTGACTCTAATTTTAGTTGTTGTGAACATTGCTGTACAAACCACAGGAGTGCAGACATTTCTGTGATAACTTAGTCTCATTTCCCTTGGAGGTAGACCAGTTGGACAGCTGGATGGAGGTAGACCAGTAGGACAGCTGGATGGAGGTAGACCAATAGGACAACTGGATGGAGGTAGACCAGTCAGACAGCTGGATCCACAGCAGTTTCATTTTCCATTTTATTGGTTTTTGGTTTTTTCTGTTGCTGTGGTTATGTTTTGAGGAGACTTCATAAAATCTTTGGTACTGACTGTATGAATCTTCATTTTCACCAAGAGTAGAACAGATTATTTGGTGAGCTTTGTTGATGGTCCAAGGTAAAGAGGAGCAGGCTGGGGAGATGGCTCAGTCTGTAAAGCACCTGCCACACAAGCATGAAGACGATTTCAGATTCCCAGCACCCGTGGGAAAGCTAGATGTAGAAGCTTCTGGCTATAATACAAGACCAGGACAGATGGAGACAGGAGGCTCCCTGGATTTGTCGGCCAATCTGGCCAAACGAGAGCTCTGGACTCAATGAGCAACCTTGTCTCAAAAGGTGAGCTGGGCGCAGGCGGAAAGACTGGTCAGCGTGGATGAGCATCTATTTTTCTTGCAAAGGACCCAAGTTTGATTCTCAGCACCCATGTTGGGCACTTCACAACTGTCTATAACTCCAGTTCCTGGGGTACCCAATAGTTCTGGCCTCCATAATCACATGCTGCATACACACACATGCACACACAATTAAAAATAAAATAAAGTAAACATTAACAAACTAAGGTGGAAAACAATTAGAGAACCCAGGATGACCCTGACTACATACACACACACACACACACACACACACACATACACACACACACACACACAAGTGCCTATGCACCCATCCCACACAATAATAAGATATTCTGGTCCCTGTGTGCACATACACATGTATATGTGCACAAACATGTACACATGCATGCACATACACCCACGGTAGAGAGATACAGTAAGAACAAGAAGTTGGCAGATGAACAGAGGCCACAGTTCAGGGATCAGGAACTGCTTGCTGGAAGACATATGATTTTCAAACTGAGCCTTTGGTCCTAAGGAATGCTGAGAAGAGGGAGTGAGATACCGACTCCACTATCCTCAGTGCCAGCCTTTGCTCTCAGAGATCTGTGTGCGGTTTTACTGTGTGGTAACCTCACTCTGGCCTCCTGGTTTCCTTTCTGAAGCTCACGTTCTTTTCAGTCTTAAGTGTGCTTGTGTTTTTTTGAGAAAGAAAGAGTGAAAAATGTCAAAAAGAAATGGCACCGTACACTTTCTGAACACAGCCAGGCAGGTTTCCTCTGAGCTTGTACAGCACAAGGGACATCATCAGAACTTTGCTCTGACCCAAGTATCCATGCCTGCAGCTTGCTGCCATGCTGCCGAACCATGATGAACTTTTTTTGTTGTTATTTTTTGAGACAGGGTTTCTCTCTGTAGCCCTGGATGTCTTGGAACTTGCTCTGTAGATCAGGCTGACCTTGAACTCATAGAGATCTACCTGTCTCTGCCTCTGCCTCCCTTGTGCTGGGATTAATACAGCTAGAAAAGTATGAAAGAGGCCACAGTAGAGTTCAAGGTATTCAAAGAGGCCTATGGGGGAGGGGAGGGGGGGATGGTGGCAATGCTGAGTGTCACTGCAGATGCTTAGATAAAATGATAGCCCAGCTGGAGAGCCACCTCATGACCATGGCCAAGCTCAGGGTCGAGTCAGGCAGCAAATTGAGATAATCTAGAGAGAAATAGGCTGCAGAATGTGGAGGCAAAGTGCAGAACCAATCTGGATGGATGGACAGACAGATGGACAGATGGACAGATGGAAGCTTGAGTGGACTGTGTTCAGCCGTGGCATCTGTTGTACCCTTTGTTGGTCTTGTGTTTTTAGTTAGCCCTGGACCTAGCTTTTGCTGTTTTCAAGTGTTTTTAGTACACTCATGTGCTCACATGTTCCAGTCTACTTTGGTGTTGTCTATATGGAAACATGTTACTGCTAGGAATACACTCCTCTTCATTCTGAGCCTTGTGAGTGATGCTGGACGAAGGGTGGCTTCTAGGTAGATGCACAATGAGGTGCATCCCGCCTTCACATCTGCACTCAAAATGGAGCCAGATTCTGTTTTATAAAATGGAGTCTCTCAGGTCAAGGTACAGCAAGAAAACTACGGTTATACACACTAGGGAGTAACTTACAGCAAGGCACAGACTGAAGGAATGTTTAAAAACTAGATACAGTGGAAGGAGGGAAAAGGATACAGTGGTGGAAGGGGGAGGCAGGGGGATAGGAGGAAGGGGCAGGATGTGTGTGTGTGTGCGCGTGCGTGTGCATTTGTGTTATTTGTAACCCTGTGTGGGACGATTTATGTAGGTCTTGGGCCCCAAATGGAAGACAAATACTTCATCTTCTTTGGCTGCAACAGAACTGTCGCTGCTTAAGAAGCCAACAACCAGTGAAAATACAGGGTTTTTTTTTGTTGTTGTTGTTATTGTTTTGTTTTTCTCTCTTAGAAAACAACTGATGGAGTTAGGTGATAGAAGAGATAGTTTGAAAAACCTCACTTGAATTCAAGTTTGGGGACTCTTGACTCTGCTCGAAGATTTCTCTTTCTTATAAGGTCTAAACAGATCAAAAGACATACATATATTGTCAGTTTCCCCAGCTCCTAATTATGTGTCTTTCCTCGGAGCTTTGTCTAATCCCAAGAAAGATAAGGGTTAAAACAAGTAATCGATCACCCTCTAAAAGCAGCTCTGACTTCCACGCACTGTAGCATAGTGTCCCAGCCCTGGCACAGGCAGTGAGAGGCGTGCTGGAGCTGCTGAAGGAGCCAGTCATGACAGCAGACATGTGTGTTTAACTCTGTTCAGTGACCTCCAGGGGACACACTGACACGGACACAGGAGGAGGAAGCATAACACATACGTTGACCAGTGAGAGTTGCCCCTCCGCTACACGATTTTGCTTACCAGCACGCCATTGATTGAACATCAAGGATCCTTTGGCCACCTCCCCCCCCCCACCCCGCCTCTCCATGCTCTCTAAGTGTTTTCAGGTGGCAGTATTGGACAACGAGGTTCGGACCACTGGAGAAGTCAAATGGTTTTGAATGTTACATCAATACAAAAAAATCGGTGGGATCATATAAAACTGCTTATCTTTACAATTTTTGACTTACAAAAACGGCCATCCTGTACATCTCGTATATAGTCTGATCTAATAAAGAAGTTCAAGTTAACAGAAAAACGTACAATCAGCAATTCCTGGAAATAGACCTCTCCGTCATAGGGAGGAACCCAGAGTCAGCATCCGCTGAGAGACCCCTGTCCTTCCGCAGCTGACCTTTGCTCTCACGCTCTCTGAGTCAGGGTCACAAATGTCCGATGTGCTCTCCAGAGATAGGGCCTTTGACCTGGGCAAAACAGTAGGAAAGACAAAGGGTTTTTTATTGTTTTTTTTATTGTTGTTGTTTTTGCATATCTTCACCCAAGAATACTGGATGGGCTTAGTCCAGAGACAATCCATCCCTGGCCCCAGGGTTGGCGTCTGCTTGCCCAGGGAGGAAGAGACTTGAGCAGCTTGCAAGGATCTGATCTTCAGAATACTTTCAACAAACTCTACCCAAGTATTCTCTAGTTGCAATGCATCAATGCATTCTGGGCTACTTATGATCTTTTAAGCCAGTGGCTTAGCATGGTGCTGAGCTAGTATGTAGCTTAGAAAAGCATGCAGTACAAATTAACACACTTTATAAGTTGTACATGATCACAACATAGAACTTTATCCTTGAGGTCTCAACCTTCAAACTTGGGCCATTGCATGGCACAGCGCTCGTGCCGGGTAAAATTACTAACCTGACATCTTGGTCTAATGGACGTTGGTTAAAACTGTTGTACGGTAATACATGTTATAAGACATTCTGGATGTTGGTCATTGGGAGGAAACCTGAAGGAGTAAATATGCCCAAATGGTGATATCTACATCCTTTAAAACCCCTGGCAAAGCATGTATCTACCTCAGCATTTAAAGATTATGTTTCCCCGGTGATTGTAAGCCTGACATCAGCAGGTCAGCCATTACTGACCCAATCAATAGCCGGTCCAGGTTAACTGCTGCGGATGCTCTGCCCACCTGATGGCTTCATTGCTGCAATTAGGAAAAGTCCACTTGGCTCCCCGGCTCCTGAGTGCTCGTCATTGAGAATCACACACAGTGCGTGCATCCGGTACATGGCTTTAAGGTACTTTTGGCCACATCTGTGAACAGGGCCTCTGGAATCAGACACTTAGGTCTTACTCAGGAGTGGGTCTTACTTAACTCCAGACACTTCACTTGTCAAAGGCTCTCTGCCAGGTTACTGACAAGATCAAAGGAGGCCAAGCAGCAGAGTGCTTCCCCTTCCCCACATTAACAATGTGAGTGACAGGTTCCGGTCTCCGTTTCCCAGCGTCTACTTAAAGGCGAGTCTCCTGCAACAATTGCATACGTGACAATGGTTCCTTAATAATCATGATTGCAACATCTGTCATAGTAAGAGCCACACAGAGTCTGCTCTGTGTCTGGGCGAGCATGCGGCCACCCATTCTTATGCCCGTTCTCCATATTACCTTTACATGGCCGCTGCGCACGATTTTGTGGTTTTGTCCTCGCATACAGCCGCTGTGCCTTCCCTCATACGCTGTCTGTGAAAGACCACGTTGCTGCGGAAGGAAGCCCCTCCCCCTTTACGTAGCGATGGAAAAGCAGAGCTCTGAAGGCCAGTCTATAACTAAGAAGCACAAATGGCTCTCATTTATCTCTGTCTTTATTGAGTATTCAGTACTAAACGTCAATATATAGATAGGAGCGTGTGAAAATAGGTATAGACCCGCAAAGGGTCAATTAAAATGACAAACGCACCGTCCTTCACACCGTGCTCCTTGACAGATACAAGATCATCCTTTTTAACTTTAAATTTTAAGCAAGCAGAAAGCTCAGAGACACATCTTGATTCTATAGCATAGAGCATATCTATTCAAAGAGTAGATCTATGGGGACCTAAAAGTATCCTTTCAGATCAAGAATAAAGCTAATTATAATTTACGTGTAGTGTCAAATGCATTTTACTGTATTTAGGCTTTAGGTAAACTGTTGGTGTACAGGTGATTTGTGCCTTCTGTATGATCACCAAACGAATACGTTGACTTGTTCTGATCTTTCATTCTTCAATTATATTGACTAAGGATTTCTGTGGCTCTCTGGTAAATTTTTGGATAATTCAACATTTTGCCATTGTCTGTGTTATACAACAGTCTGATCCCCCATGTTCTTCCAAAGAGAGCTCATTGGATCGTTGCATTGAAAGCCTCTTCTACCCCAACAAAGCTTAAGGAAAAAATAAAAAATAAAAAAAATAAAAAAATAAATTAATCATGCAACATACCCACTAGATGGCGCACTAACAACAGTGATTCTCCAGCATGGGGGAACCAAAAATCAAATTTTTGAAATCTACAGAAAATTAAAACAGTAGATAGAGTGGGTGTACTATTATGCTGTTTTAAAATTATTTTTTTTAATGTGGCTTATGCGTACGAGTGTGTGTGTATGTGTGTTTTTATGTGTTCTAAACTCAGAAGTTCTCCTTGTTTGCTCCACAAACATTTTAATGACAAAGCCCCAGCCCCTACATCTCTATTACGGAACAAGTGCAAGTGTCGAAAGGTTGACTGTGGAGCCTGCAAGATTATGGCTCAGAAGGAGAAGGCACTCGCCTCCAAACCGGACAACCCGAATTCAATGCTCAGAACCAACAAGCCGGAAGGAGGGAAGCAACCTTGCAAGTTGTCCTCTGACTTGCACACGTGCGCTATAACACGCACACACACACACACACACACACACACACACACACACACACTAAATAAAAGAATTAAAGACTAAAGTTGACTGCAGATGTGAATTTCTATGAAGCAAATTTCCTTTTCCCGTTGATTCCTATTATAAAGTCAAAGATTCCTCCCCGCTTGGCCCCCTAAAAATAGGGAATGTTGATCAAGGAGATGTAATAAATTGTCATGGAGAACAGTAACAAATCTTTTGTATTGACTTATTTGAAAGGAAATTCTATTTTTTGGCATGTTAAAAAAGGTGTCAAAATGTCACCCTCGAGTGCTGTGTGGTGAAGATTAATTTATGGTTGGTGCAATGTCATGCAGGCCTAGAGAAATAAATGACATTTTCTCTGCACTGAATAGATGGGTGATAATCACTGAGCTGCCGACTGTTGCGACGAAATGAGTCCCAGCAGTCATGGCGGCAGGGGTGGGGTGGGGGGGGTGAGGGATCATGGGGTGTGCCGGGGAATTTAGAGAGAGATGGTAAGGGTCGGAAGAAAGGAGAATAATCAAGAACTTCACAGGCAGGAATGAACATGGATGGCAGTCCACCATCCCCAGCAATGCTCTGAAAGTCCACCACAGCAGTCTGACAGCACACTGACTGACGGAGAACTGGAAAGGCGGTGAGGGTTTCATGAAGAGCCCTTAGTGACGCCACGGCTCCTTTTTAAAATCATGAATTTCCTTATTAGGAAGGCCCGTGGGACTGACACTTCTTTCAAGGTCTAATTCATGGCTAACTCAAAGTAAAATTCTTTTTTTTTTTTTTTTTGGTTTTTCGAGACAGGGTTTCTCTGTGTAGCCCTGGCTGTCCTGGAACTCACTCTGTAGACCAGGCTGGCCTCGAACTCAGAAATCCGCCTGCCTCTGCCTCCCGTGTGCTGGGATTAACGGCGTGCGCCACCACGCCCGGCTTTCAAAGTAAAATTCTTTTTTAAGTAGTAGGCATGAGTCTTCCTCTAATAGCCACCTGCCCTTGTCTACCTATTTTCCTCTGCCACAGACGTGATTTCTACGACAAGCCTGCTCGCTGTCCTGGGCGTGGTTCATTTCTCCCTTTGTACTCTGCTATAGCAAAGATGGCAGACTGTCTTTCTGACAGCACACACAAATCTCAACCTGTTTTTCTAAGCCCAGCCCTCCCTTACAACCAGATGGAGCCGTGAGTAATTCTTGTCAGTGGAATGTGACTTGAAGTAATGGCACGCTCTCTGGGCTTTCGCCCTTTGCAGCTGCAGGGGCCTCCTGGATGATCTTAGAGGCCCCATAAAGAAAGCCCTAGAGACTCCCACTTTAGAGTTTCAAATGACAGGATGGGTAAGGGTCTTCCCCCGTCTCCACCCCTCTTTTGCCATGCAGCCAGAAAGCCTTGTTTTGGATTTTATGTGAGTGAGAAATGAACTTTTATCGTGCTAAGACCTGGGCTTCAGTTTACCTCCAGTTTCAAACCAATCATCTGTACCCCACATCCCAAGGGACTGGCTGGGCACCAGGAGGAGCTCGAGGCTTTGACAGGGTTGAAGGAAGGCAGTGGGCAAGCGAGGGTAAAGGGGGACTCCACGTGAGGCTGACACAACCAATAAACCCGTGAGGGAATGGGTTAGGTTTCATAAATGAAGTTTGATACAAAAGATTTTTTCAAAGCTTTGTGTGAAGAGCTTTTGGGGCTGCCTTCTAGGAATTTGGCAGGAATTTTGACATCAGGATAGCACAAGGAAGTAGGCTCAAGATGAATCCAGCTGAGGACTGTGTCCTTTTATCTGGATGGGTCTTGTTATCATGGGACCTTTGTTTATGCTTTGCTTGTTCCTTAACTATTCTGTTTATGTCTTAGGACTGACTATATATTTTGTATGTACCTAAAAGCAGACTGGAATAAAATAAAATAAAATAAAATAAAATAAAATAAAATAAAATAAACCCACTTCAGCCTCAGCGTGGTTGGAATCATGTTATAATGTTGTCTGATTGGCTCTTTCTTTTCAATCCTCACTCCCTCCCTGGAGACCCAGTTGACTGACTGAGCTGGCTTGGTCAGGTTTGTTTTTATTTTCGTGTGTAAGTCTGTTTACACTGTGTGTGTGCTCTTTGGGGGCCTGGGGGGGGGGTTAGATTCCCTGGAGTAGTGGCTGTTGGGAACCAAACTCGTATTATCTGGCAGAACATCGAGCACTCTTGAACATGGAGCCATCTCTCCAGCCTGCGAATTTGGGTTTTTACACGCATCCACACCAGATGAAAATTTCAAACAGTATTTAAAAATTTTTCTTCCTTTCTACTCTCAGGTTTCCATGTCAGCCCCCTATACCTCCAGATCTGTTTTAGATTTTGCATTGTGTTCCAGTGTACATCTGTTTAAAACACATTTCCTTTTATAAATATGATTTTAAAGGAGATTCTTCAAACTCAGGAAAGATTATATTTGAAAGAAGCAGGGATTTGGGTCTTTCTGGAGTCCCCGTATCTTCCAGACTCCCTTTGTGTCCAACGTGGATGGCACGTCTATTCTGCAAAGCTGTTTGTCCCCATTGTGAGGTTAATACAGGCAAAGGAGAAACAAGAGCATTGTCACGTTCAAATTTCAATGAAGACATCAGATTCCTCATGTCTCCAATTTTGGGGGTAAAAATCATCTCGGTTAAAATTGAGTTTGTATAAAACTGCTTTTTGCTATCTTTAAGAAAGCATTACTAGTGCTGGGCTTGATAGCACACACCTTTAACCCTAGCTCTGGGGAAAGAGAGGCAGGAAAATATCTATGAATTCAAGGCCAGCCTGGTCTATGTAGGAAGTTCTAGGACAGCCAAAGCTACATAGTGAGACCTTATCTTCCACCCCTCCCTGCCCAAGAAAGAGAAAGGGAAAGAAACAGAACTAGAAAGCACTGGAAAGGGCTGTCTCGGAATGACTAGTGTTCTCCTCCAGCAGTGGAAAATCCCATCATTTCTAGTACGTTTCCCGGCTGTCTCCTTTGGGTCTAATGTGACTGCAAAATGCCCAGTAGAAAACTGCAAACAGTGGGTTCACAAGGCCTGGAAGAATTCCCAGGCATCCTGTGGGCTTATCAAGCCACTCTCTGAACAATAAGGGACGTAGGAAACAGAGTGGCCGCCTTACAGAGAGCATTGCTGTTCATACCCTAGTCGCCTTCTGTTCAGTGTTGACACACTTGGAAATTCATGCCATCGGGTCATCTCAGGCTAAAGAGGGGACACCGCAGCAGCATCTCAGCCTGACATTGCTTTCCCGATTCATCTCTATACAAAGCGGCATGGGCAGAGTATTGCAAGCACTTTCCCCGTGGGAAGAACAGGGAGGAGTAAGGTACAGAATCAAACTCTCACGTTGGAAGTGCATCAGGAGGCTAGCAGTCCCTCACCCAACCTTCACGGGGATCTTAGGAGGTGGGAACCACAATTCTCATTTGCAGACGGACCTTCCTATGAAATAAGTGGCTTACTCAGTGGTTAGAACTTACGTCTCCATATCCATAGCTTAACCATGGAGCGCTCTTCAGGAGGCTTCCTTCTTAGTTCACTTGAGAGAGAAAAGCAAACCAACAGAAAATATAAATATCAGTTGCATGGGCACACACACACACACCACACACACACACACACACACACACACACACACACACACGGGCGGGGGGGGGGAATCAAGCCCTAATGAGCTATCTTCTGAAGGTCCATGCCTTATTTCTTTATTTAGGAATGAAGTGGTTTTCAACCTGTGGGTCTCCATTCTTTTGGTAAGCCTCCCCCCACCCCTGAAGACAGGGCTTCTCTGTGTAGCCCTGGCTGTCCTGGAACTCACTCTGTAGACCAGGCTGACCTCGAACTCAGAAATCCGCCTGCCTCTGCCTCCCAAGTGCTGGGATTAAAAGGCATGTGCCACCACTACCCAGCCCCTTTGGTAAGCCTTCATCTCCAAAAATATCTTCATTACGATTCATAACGGTATCCAAGTTACAGTTATGAAGTGGCAATGAAAATAATTTTATTGCTGAGGGTCAGCACACGTGAAGAACTGTATTAAGGGGTTGCAGCGTTAGGAAGGTTGGGAACCACTATATAGAGAGACACGCAGAGTTTCCGTAAAGAACCTGCTGCATTCATTCCCCATGAAATAAAATATTCATTCCCCATGAATAAAAAATTCATTCCCCAAGAAATCTTGTTTCATTTCTTGAAACAAGATTTCTCTATATAGCTCAGGCAGGCCTAGAACTCACTATATAGTTACATGCATGAGTTAAGCACACCTGCTTATAGAATCAATAATCCTTTAGATCAATATCTTTAAGCTCAATACTTTTAGCTAAGTAAATAAATACGTCTAAACATTTACCCTTGCTAGGTTCTCTGAGTGTGTGTAATCACAATGCCCCAGATTGTCTGGAGTAGCCAACAAAGCCCTTCCACGCAGGTGGGAGGTGATGGGAGGAGATGTGAGGAGTGTATCTGAGCCGCGCTGGAGGGCATGTGAGGCAGAGGGAACGAGAGGCAGAAATGTGCAGAGGTGGCAGAACAATGCCAGTCTGTGGGACACTGGGGCATGCATGTGACCTGCGGGGAAGTCACACAGAGTAGTAGCTCAGGCATAGCCGTGCAGCTAAGAACTGCCAAGTTTCCCATGGCTCTGAGAGCCTTGTGAACAGCTGCTGCATCTCATGGCTGAGCTGAATTCTGAGCTGCTCACTCTCCCTCGGTGGTCAGGGGATTTACTCAGGAAAAGGAAACGTGATGCCCACGGAGCGTGACCGTAGACATTATGACTGTGAACAGTCCTGTTAAGGAAGTCTGGCCTGATGATGACTAATTTGTCTGATGAGCCAAGTGTTGTATATTTATTTCTAGGAAATATACCTGTTGCCTGCCCTCGCCATTGCTGTTCCATGGGTCAGAAATAGAAGCGGCAGGCCAAGGGCAAATTCATCGGATGCTAAGGATGTATTCTTTGAGGGATAACACTAACATGGGTACGTGATAGATGGGAGAGAGGTTGTACCGATTTGTTGGGCTGTCATAACAGAATGTCACAGACTGATTGGCTTATGTGACGGAATCTGTTTCTCATAATTTGGAGGTTAGAAAGTTCAAAAATTAAGTCAGATTTGATTTTTAATTGCATGGATGTCTTCTTTCTAGTCTTCAAATGTTAAAGAGAAAATAGCATCCTCTTCCTCCTCTTCCTCCTCCTCCTCTTCTTTCTCTTCTTCCTCCCTCGTCTTCTCCAGACATCATCCTAATCAAACTAGACTCCACCATGTGACCTCACTTAACCTAACCACCCCATACATATTCTACTGGCCAACATTAGGGGTTTGCCCTCCATATATGAATTTTGAAGGAAAAAACTCACTTCATAGCAAGCAAAGACTTAGTCATGGCCATTGAGTCAGTCAAATGAGATTGTGCCACTAACTCCGAATGTTGGACACTACAGGGAAGAGAGAAAAATCGCAGCAGGAAAGCAGGTGATAATGTCCGTCATCCTCCATCAACATTGGTGAAATGCTCCTCAATTTACGAACTGATAAAGATTATTCTTTTTCTGTATTGTACTTATATGTAAACCGTGAGACAATTGCTGAGTTCTTTTGGACAAATGCTTTCATAGCTGTTTGGAATAAAGAAATAGCTGCCAGACTTAAATTCTTCTGCCCGTGTCTATTGGACGGACCACTGGTCATGAGCTGGGAGTTGTGTATTCTGTATGGATGACCACCTCAATAACAAGTGTACTTACCAAGAGAGAGACACAGAACAGAGGGCTAGGAGATGGCTTAGCACATGACATCTTGTGTGAGTGTCGTAGTGGGAGGAGGGAGCCCTGGGGGGAAATATAAACAAGGAACAAAAGAGGGAATATCCATGTGAGCTGGCAAGTGTCCAGTATGTACAACCGGGCTGGTCAAGTACCTTGGGTAACCATGGCAACTGCAGGCTGGTCAGTACTTTGGTAGCCATGGCAACTAAGCAGCGGTCTCCCGCAGCTCTCTTCCACCTGGTCTTTTCTCGCCCTCACCTCACTGCACAGTATTTAAAGAATCCTATCAAAATGAATGTAGCATAGATAGGACACAAAACAAAAAAAATTACATAAAACAAATGAACAAAATCCAACACCTCAACCTATACCATCCGGGCTGCAGCCTTTGGATAAGAATCCTCTAGCAGACCGCCAGTGCCATAAACTGGGTCCTGTCTCTTGGCCTGCAACACGTGGTCCTGAGTTTGGCTCCTCAGATCCCACATAGAAAACTGTCCTGACAGATGCACCCGCAGTCCCGACCCTGAGGCGGCAGAGACGGGAAGGCCTCCAGAGAGAGCTCCCTGGCAACACTGGCTGAGCTGATGAACTCTTTTTCAGTGACAAACTCAGCCTCACAGCCTAAGGTAGAGAGCCATAGAGAAAGACACCTGACTGTCTTCTACAGGTCACCTCTGTAGGCCACCTGTACATGGGCACGCGCTCACATGGAAACATACACACTCATACACACTCAGAAAGAGAGACAGAGAGTAAGGACGCTCCGCTGAGAGGACATGCAGTGTTGTTCCCTGTATCTGTCCTTCCCATGTGGGCTTCTCATTCTCCTGGGAGACAAACGAGCGAAGCCAACAAGGGATGCTTCTACAGTTAACGTGGTGATTAAAGCCATGAGCATGAGCCGCTCCACCATGGTGGTCGTGTTGAAAACCATGCCAATTATGCTTTCCTTCTCACCGTTTCTTTTCATACCGTGTCATCTTGTAGAAGGCCCAGAATGAGATCTGAAATGTCCTACAAGCTGAGTTCATTAAACAAAAATGTTAAACGTAAGTTCTATTTTATTGCTGGCTAATGTTATGCTAATATGTTAGCCGACTCAACTGTCACTACGAACGAGGGCTTTAGAGATCATCCTTCTACATTGCCTTCTACATTTATTAGTTAGATTTCTTTCAAATTTATATTACTGGCCACAACCACATGTCTAAATTCCAGACTGGAAACTCTCATGTTCCATACAGGGTCACTTGTCATCCTTTCTGGATAACTGAGAGCAGGCCTTTGCTTTCTTCCCCTGGACTTGCCTCTTCTCCAGTGCTCTCCGGTGACAGCACTTCCCCTTGTCCATTGGACCAAGTCAGGAACCAGAAACCTTTGGCTTTTGGTTCGTGTAATCGTCTTATCAAAGTCACTGGCATATCCTTCTGAGAGAGCCTTGGGCCTGTTGACACAAAACCAGCTCTTATCTCAAAGGGAGTAAGAGAGAGTTTATTATGGAAGGAAAAAAATATGAATGACCAGGACCCAGGAATGTGGAGCTCGGTCACCTCAGGTCCCGTGAACCAGTGTGGGAGCACTTTTTATGTTTTATAGTTGCAGAATGAAGAAAGCCACAATCCAAGGCAACTTTACAATACATTGGTGGGTGCATCCGAGAGGCAGCTTGCAGCTAGGTGGATGAGCTTGCTGTACTTAAAAACAACAACAACAACAACAACACGTATTTATTTTTATTTTATGTGCATCGACCCTTTGCTTACACGCGTCTCTGTGTGAAGGTGTTAGAACTCTTGCAGCTGGAACTACAGATGATGTTGAGCTGCCACGTAGGTGGTGGGATTGAACCCGGGTCCTCTGGAAGAGCAGACAATGCTCTTAACCGCTGAGCCATCATCTCTCCAGCCCCTCTGAGGCATTTTAAACCCCCTGATTAATGGAGATCAGGATTTTGTTAAGTTATCACATTCCAAAGGTTGGTTTGTTTGTTTGTTTTTTTAGTCTGTTTGCCAGGATGCTAGGTTCAGCTTTATCCACTGCTTCCAAGATCTGACACAGGTGGCAAGGAGTAGCTATTTGGTGGCTAAAGAGCATCCCAGGGAAATTGCAATTTGGCTCTGAAGTTGCACGGTTCCAACGTATCCACGGTCACTGGGGTTTAATCTGTTCACCGGCTTTCTGCAGATACAGCTTCTTTCCAGGCATTTTGGTTTACAGACCCTACCTGTTCAGTCCTGCTCAGCTTGCCCCATCATCATTCACTGTCTATATCACCTGGACTCAACAGTCTCACCAGTTCAACTTGGGCCTCAGTTTACCCTCCACCCAGGAACTGAAGTTCTAACATATTAAATCCCTTGATGGTCCTAGAACATTTTTATGAAACACATGGGTTTTTATTTTTTTTCTATAAGAAGGAGCTTTCCCACAGGCTCACATCTCACAGATCTCTTCCCCACCTTGTAAAGTTTTTATGTGCCCATGTGTGTCTATCTATGTGTGTGTGTGTGCCTGTGGCTCTCTCTGTGTGTCTGTGTGCCTCTCTGTGTGTATATGTTTGTCTGTGTGTCTCTGTATGTGTGTGTCTATCTGTGTCTGTGTGTGTGTCTATGTGCCTATTTATCGATGTGTCCATGTGTGTCTGTGTGTGTACATATATGTGCACGTGTGTCTATCTCTCTGTGTGTCTGTCTGTATCTTTGTGTGTGTGTCTGTGTGCTTCTCTGTGTGTATATGTTTGCATGCCTCTGTATGTGTGTGTGTGTGTTTGTGTATCTCTCTGTGTATCTGTGTGTCTGTGTGTGTATCTGTATAAATCTGTCTCTCTCTCTCTCTCTGTATGTTTATCTGTATGTCTCTGCATGTGTGTCTGTGTTTGTCTGTGTGTCTCTCTCTCAGTGTGTCTGTGTGCGTATCTCTGTGTGTGTAAACTGTACATACACTGTAGCTGAGCTGCTGTTGCCTGTAAAGTAAGCATGGCCAATGAATCCCTTTTCATTTGTTCAGATTCGTGGTTATAAGGGAATATCAGACCCTGGGCCTCTGTAGCACCAGTTTTGATTGCTATAACAATCAAATATAACAGCTTAGGAAATTACAGCCATTCTTCCAACATGACGTATGGAGGAGAAAGCAGGACAAAGCCCTCTGGTAACAGCCCGTGCTGTGTCTAATGCATTATGGAACACGGCAGGGATTTCCACTTGGCTTTTACTTTCAAATTAAGAACGCATTCCATCATGCAGTTGACAAATTACCTCTGCAGCTCTCCAGTTGACGGGACCTATCAAAGGTGATGCAGTTAAGCTGGTTAATCTAGTATATAGGAGAATTACTGTGAAAATCCATAATCAAAATAACCCTAAGCAGAAGCAACCAGGAAATGGCTCTAGAATACCTACCCAGCCTGAGAATTTTCCATTAGTAAAGATGTTGAAGCAATTGCTTCATAAATAAAGGCTTATTCTATTTGCACTTGCAGTGGTGATTTGAAAAATAAACCCTCCCTTGAGTCTTCAGTATAAATATCTTGTTCTGGAATTCTCTAAACTAATTTCATAGGTGGAGAATTGAGTTTCCCAGAGGCGAGGCAAGTGATATGGCCCCAGCCTCCTTCAGTGCCTCACACTCATGGACTGTTCAGGTTTCCTGTCTGACCTATCCACAGGAGGTCACAGGCGACATGTGTGATACCTCAGGCACAGCATCTGCAGGGAGGGATTGAGATTTCTAACAGTTGTACACTTGAAGCTCCATGAAATTGTATACAGGGAGGACACAGAGGTTCTAGGCCTTCCTTTTAGCCCACTCTTCCTCAGCACTAGTTAAACTGCTACCCAACTGGATTTTAACCGGGGCACATCATCTCTGAATGGACATAGAAATAGATCTGCTGATTGGAAAGAAGAGGAGAGGGTGGGATGTTGGCTGCCTCCGATGCTGAGCCCATCTCAGAGAGGTGGGAAGCTGCTCTTCCCGCTCAGCCCCTCCGGAGTTCTGGAGTTAAAGGCAGTGGGGTAGCCAGCCTTATTCTTGGTTTGGAGTTGTTCTTGCTGGTCTGATTCAAATGATCATGTTGTGTCATCCCAGCACCTGTTTCTCCATCATTCTCCGTTGGTGGTCAGTCAGTGGAAAGTCCATCTGAACTTTGACCTGTCCTCTTCTGCTTACGGCATCAGGGCCAGTTTTTATCCTCTTTGCATATTCTCACGAGCATTTTAATAAGAAGTTAGAAGGAGGGGCTGGAGGGATGACTCAGCAGTGAAGAGCACTGACTGCTCTTCCAGAGGATACCTGATTTGGCTCCCAGCACTCACATGGTGGCTCTGACACAATTGCTCTTCACTTCGGTTCCAAGGGATCTGACACTAACTTCTAACCTCCATGGGCACAGGGCATCCAAGCAGAATGCATGTATACACACAGGCAAACATGTTCATACACATAAAATAAAAGCCATAAATAACAAACAAGAGAAACTAGAAGGGTGGATGTTAGGATTGCTGTTTTGTCCAGCTTGGAAGGTTAATCTGTTTGCTGCTGTTTATGATTACAAATGGTCCACTAAGCAGAATATTTTTAATCCAGCTGAATGGAATCACCTAACAGTGTAAGAGCTACCTTCAAGTGCACAGTCTCTTCGACTATCAGAGAGAAAGGAAGTTAGTTACTGTCCAGTTTAAATCCTCACTTTAGATGATTCCATAGAGACCACCTTATTCAGCCAAAGACTAATCAGGAGATTCGGAGAGCTGAGCAGGTGCCCCTATCCCCTGGTTAATATAAGTCTGCATCTCTTGTCATTACGGGCATGGAAGCAAGGAGAGGACAAACAGTTGGGAAACCGTCAAAGATTGTTTTAGGGGCTGGTCTCATGCCAAACCCAACGAGTACATGTCTCTTCACCATGATCCACTGAGTGCCTGCTTTGTTATTTACCTGCCACTCGAGAATCTTGCTTTTATTAAACCAGGAATTTAGATCTCTAGTGACCAGAATGTGTTTCTGTCTGGGATGACTCCTGGGAACTTCGAGGTAAGCAGGAGGTCACTTCAGGAATTCTAGACTGTCGGAAAGACTGTCTGGAGACAAGACTCTGCTTTCCCGGTCCCTGCCGAGCACACACGTGTCAATGCTTTGATCCGTGTCAGTCAGGTTATTCACAGGACGAACATTAACCATCCCTACCTCGGCGCTCCTGGGCTTCCTCTTTCTACGGTTCACACCGACTAACCGGTTTGCTTCGTGAGGTCTGCACTCAGATGGGTTAAGTCAAAGTGATTAGATTCCCCCCTCTCACTGGGGTCCTTGCACCAAAGCCTTGACTGGAGTTTCTATTGTTGTCAAAGCCTGTCATGGTTGATCCCCGTGAGGACCAGTTCCACTCATTTCATGGAGATGTGGCTGCCTTTTTCCTTCCAGAGGACAGATCTCCTTGCTATCTTTCCAAAATGTAGGCATGGATTAAAGATTATTTGTTGCTCTGATGATGTAATTGAGTGGTGAGTGAGTTTACCTCACGTTGTCTATGAGTAACACAGAGGTGCTGCTCCAGCAGAGAGCTTGGGAGAACGTCTTACACAGAATACCTCTCACTCATGGTTGAGCGGATGCCCTAGAATCTATGGCTTAGATCAAGAACGCAAAACCAGAAGCATCGCACAGAAGTAGCACTGAAAACTCACTTCAGCTGACAATTTTAGACAGCGATGCCTAGCCACACACACTTACACAACTTTCCAAATTTAACTATTTTCTCCAAAGCTTTTTGTCTTGTCTTTTTCCCCCTCCCCCTCTTGGAGAGGTGTTCAGCAGCAGAAGAACGCTGAAGGTTTGTGGAGTGAGCTACATGGGCATCGAGAGAGACCAAAGTCAGGCAGATAGACAACAGCTGAAGCTTGGATGGTGTGGAGGGATGGGTTCAGAAGAAAGACAGGAGTCATGAGGTCAGGAGCAGAGAAGTCTTAACAGCCAAGTGGATGCGTCTCTGCGTTTCCCACACACACCAGACAAAATTTCCAGGCGCTCGTTACACCAAGGAAAGAACCAGAGGTGAGACCTCAGCATTGGTCGGATGGGAAAGGAAGTCTGTCCAGGAGCAACCCGGGCTTCTTCCTGCCCCACAGAGCACAGACGGCCTCACGACCTTTTAAACGTTCTAGAAGGTTCTCTGCCACAGAGAGGCTGCCAGGGCTGTGTGGGAAGTGCTCCAGGCACCAGGAAGCTCTGAGACCTCTCAGTGAAGCAAGGCGATTTGTGTAATTAACCCCACACTCAGTGTTCCCTACAGTCTTCGGAGCTAGCGGAGCAGGGGAAGCACACGTCAGCAGGAGCAGAGACAGCTTCCCCATCTTCCTTTCCCTTTCACCTCTGACCTCAGCAGCTATCCGGGCTGAGATTTATGGGCTGTTATCCACCAAGCCTGGGGACATGGTCTGCAGCTAAGACAGCCAGTTCTCCATCTGCAAGAACAGCCTGCTCACTTCTCTTGGCTCCCTGTCTGCTTGTCACCTGTTTTATGTTAGATCCTGGGTCTGTCCTTTACGATACTGGACACCCTAAGTGTCCGGCTGAAGATGTCTGGATGTAGTTCCCTGGGACAGATCTCTGTCTCTGTCTCTGTCTGTCTTTCTGTCTCTCTCTCCCCCTCCCCCTCCTTCCCTCCCTCCCTTTCTCTTCCTCCCTTCCTCCTCCTCTCCCTCCCCCTCCCTCTCCCTCTGCTCTCTCTCTCTCTCTCTCTCTCTCTGGGAAAGTTAAGAAGCCACATTGTGCTGTGACTTAACAGTCCCTAACTTAGGACCCTGTGCAGTTCCTCGTCCTCCATTCCCCTTGTCACATAGGCTATCCCATACTAAATCATGTGGTTTAAAATTCCCCACTACAGCCCCCCCCCAAAAAAAAGGCTAAGAAAATTAGGGCATTTTTATCAAGGCTGTCTTTTGAGCCTCCTCTTTCATACTGCTCATGGAAGCTATCTCTCTTTTACCTTAAGGCAGTGTTTCTCAACCTGTGGGTGGTGACCCCTCTGTGGGTAGAACAGCCTTTCCCAGAGGCACTCCTACATGCCAGATATTTACATTGTGATTTATAATTAGCAAAATTACAGTTACAAAGTAGCAATGAAAATAATTTCTCCAGATTTTAAAGGCAATCAGTCCTTTCCATCCATTTAAGGCTGCGCCATGGCCTTTTTGTTAGAGTGAACCATTTTCATGCTCTCCTACCTTGAGGTCCCCACCTGATTCCTGTGGTCACAATCCCCTCTCTCCTGATAACGCTTGTTTTCGTTTGATGTTCAGTTGCTTTCCCACACCAACTGCTGACTTCTTATTTATATATATATATATTTTACTTCACTGAGAAATGAGTTTTCACTTCATGATGGATTTGCCTAAAACCTGGCCCTTCATGTCACTGCAAGCTTAGGGACAGAAGAGACAAGAGACCAATGTTTGCAACCTCAGCCATCAGAGAACTGGAAATTAAAGCTACACAGAACTGCTATCATTAGGAAAGAAAAATGAAAACGACGGAGAGACTGGGGGCACAGAGTGCTCTTGTGCAGGTGGCGGGATGTAAGTTGAAGCAGATGTTACTAGGGGCACTTCCTTTCTGACTCTTCCATCTTGTAAATAAAAGAACTTAAAATAGACTCAGAAGGAAACTTGAGGATGATTTTACTAGAGTTTGAGAGAAAAATCAACAGACCAGGCAAGCTGTTCAGCAAATGCCTGAGGAGGGAGAGAGCAGGCGCTGTGGTACCGAGGAAGCCATAGCACACACCGCATGTCTGGAGACCAGGCTGGCTCTGCCACGCCCACCTAGCCAAGCGCCCGCACAGCATGTCTGGAGACAGTGGGATTTAAGGCAACTGGGCTGAGACATGCCAGCAGGGCCTCAGGCCTTGGTGGAAGCTGTCCCAGCTACTGTGCTCAAAGTCGAACTGCAGAGAGGCATCTACACACTTGACACCACCCATCACTGTTTGTGGTACACCATCAGTCACACGCGGGTGCCCCTGCCTCCGTCTTAGACCAGTGGTTTCTCCCCTCTGAGGGCGCCCTCCTGGTGTACCAAGTACTCTTATGTGATGCCATGAGCTTCACGTGTGGGCAGGGCATTGCGGGGCTTGGAGTGCAAGCTGTGCATGGGAGCCTCGGATGTCAATGGAGGTAGAGAAAATAGCCAGTGCAGAATCCCCTGGAAGCCAGCACTTAGCACAAGAATGTTACCACTCTCCCGAGGAGCGTGCGACTTTTCATCAAGGTGGACAGAGCTCTGGGAGCCTTCAGCACCGTGGCCCACCACCCCGGGTTTTCTGTCCTGAACTTTCTCAGAGCACTGTAGACTCCCCCCCACCCCCCTTCCTCTTATCACCAGACATGCTGTATGTGGCGCAACTTCCCTAGCTCTCGGCTGGGTCTGGCTCCATTACATGTCATCCCCGGGATTAGGAAGGGTGCAGGAAGATGATTTGAGAGTGAGACTACACTCACGTGACTCTATGTTATCAAAGGGCAAGATGATGCACAGATTCCTCCATCTTGTTTTCTGGCTAAGGCCATTCCGGTTTAACTCTAATTAGATCTGCTTCTCTCTGCTCCGGGTGTTTTTCCCGTGGGATCTCCTGAGCCCTCTCCTCATGGCTGAATTCTTTCTTCCTCTTTCTCTCCTGGCTGGCATAAGTCCATTAGCTGATCAGCTTTTATTGACTTATCAGAGAATAAATGGGGAGCAGTGTTTACACAACACTGAGACTGGAGATTCTTTAAATAAATAAATTACAAGGCCATGTCCGGATGGCAGCAAGATATGGGGAGTGGGGGTGGGGAGCACAGAAATCAGCATTTGAATAATAAAAAGATAATCTTTACACAGTTGACAAAAACATTACACCCGCAACACCCAGCAATGTCTTTGCTTCAAAGTGGGATCCTGGTCAGACAGAAATGCACACTGAAAACTTTACACATGGAAATATATTTAAAGTGATCCTGGGACAATGGAGAGGGTGGCAGAGACCTGGGAATAAAATTGTCTGGGGTGACTGAGTCTGGAGTGACTGATGGTTATTGAAGGTGGGTTTAAGGCAGTTGGGGGCTTATTGCATCTTCACCCTACTTTCATGTATGGTTTTAATTTTTCAAGCTAAAACTCTTAAAAGAACGTGACCATCTACATGCAAGATGGCAACTTCCTGAACACGAGGTGATTTGGTTACAAGCCACGGTGTAGCTGTAAATGGTTAAGTCGCTCTGAGCTTCTAGCAGAGCTCTGGATTCATGAATGAACACACACACACACACTTTATATTTAATCTGCCTTAGCTAGCTCAATGACCGGGCACTTCTAAACCTGCCTGTGACTAGCACACGCTCCCTTCTGGTATTCCTGAGTTAACACTTTCTGAATCTTATCGTTGCTTCCCTGTTTCCTTCTGGCTGACCCTCCCACGGGGCAGCTTTCTCATTGCATCTACATTTAGACCGTGTCACCCTCCTGCTCCTTCATGCCATGGCCTGACTACATCCCTCTCATGGCAGAATTCCTTCTTTCCTTCATCCCTTGCCCGGGAATCCTAAAACTCCCACTCTTTCTCCTTGCCATTGGCCGTTAGCAACTTTATTTCCCAATCAGAGCCAACTGGGGACAGGCTTCCTTTAGCCTACATGACCAGGCCGATTTTAGGACCACCTTTGGGAAGCAAGTCAGACTGCATGGATTTTTGGAGATAGTATTGGTGAGAAAGACAATATATGTGGGTGTCTGTTTTAAGCAGGACAAAGAATTAAGAAGGAATTTGTGCTTAAAACAAACTCTCCCCCTAAGCTAGAAACAATGGAAACTGGTGTAAAACCATACCAGAGAGAGTCTTCCCAGAGGCAGAAGCAGTCCAGCAGGAAAATGGGTCAGGAATGAGTGATCTCTGGGGAGAGAGGGAAAAGGTGAGAGAGCTGGAGTCAGGGATGATTGACATCCAGGGAGAGAGGGGGGAAAGGAGGTGAGAGAAATGGGGTTCTAAGGTAGTTACAGGAACTTAAAAATAGCTGTTATGGGTTACACAAAAGTTAGATGTTTGTATACCATCCATTTGACACGTCTGTCTGTCTGTCTACCCTGGCAGCTGGCTTGTAGCAGCTGTGTCAGAGCTCATCCATCACAAGGCGGGTAGGTGGAGCCCATGGCAGGGAGACTCCCTGCACTGCTCTGACTCTTTCCCAATGAGTCTTTATATAAGCACTTTGCTAAGAATGTCTGTGACAAGTCCCCAAAGCAGCAATGGACCAATCACATGTGCCATGCAGGGTGTGAAGAGACTAAAGGCTCAACAGGATGTCCGGCTATACTGAAATTGTATCTTAAGTGGCTGGAGAGAGGGCTCGTTGGTAAAGAGCATTTGCTGCTCTTCCGGACTACCCAAGTCTCAGCCTTACATGGTAGCCCAGCAACTGCAGTTCCAAAGAACCTGACGACCTCTTCTGGCCTCCTCAGACACTGCACACATAGTGTGCACAGATATACACACAGATTAATATGTATACACATAAAATAAAAATAAATAAAAGTAAAATATCTTGAGCATCAGATGAAAATACGTCTCTGTCCCTTTTACTCAAAATCATGAGCCGTTCACTTGAAGATTGAAGATTGGTCCTGTTACCCTGTAACAGGTAGGGACTGAGGGATGCTGGGAGATCCTGAAGGGCAGGTCCACTTTGATATGTTAAATAGGCACCTCAGCCATATGTCCTGCTTTGAAACTTAACACACTGGATTAGATAAAGGTCTTCAGCCTCCATCACAGCCTTCACACTGCACATAGCAAGCTCCTTTCACTGTGAAGGTCAGACGAGCCATCTGCAAACAGAGAGAACACTGAGAATAAGTCCCGGATAAAAGTAATAACAAAAAGTTCTCCTGACTGTGCAATGACCAAAAGGCTCCTCAGTCTTTTACATTTTATGTTGGATAGAGAAAACTAAGTTGACTGCAAACCTGCCATAGTGAAAACCCTTCAAGTTATAATATAGGAGTCCTTGGCAGGAAGACAGCCCTGGCTGCTTGGCGAATCCCTCCCTCAGGAGCCAGGATCCACATCTGAGCACCTGCCAGCTCTTGGTTCACACAAACGGACTGTGTTGCCACACTGGACACTTGACAGGAGCCCGATGTCCTCACAAAGTACAGGGTACTAAATTTAGGATCCTGGCTGTGCCACTAGAAGATCTACAAGGGTCATCCTGACGGCTCCAGTGGCTTTCCAGAATCTGCTGCCAGAGGCTTCCCAAATAGCTGAGGTAGCTTGGCTGCTCCAGGACAAAGGCCAACTAACCCAGGGCTCAGCCCGGGTTCCCTGTATGTAGTGCCCCAGTCCCCTAAGGTTCCAGGCTCACTTCCTATTTGAACCAGGCCACTGCAGGGCCTGAACACACGACAGGCAGAGGAGGCTAAAGCAGATATAACACACCTACCCACTAAAACCCAAACGGGAAAACAGACACTCCCGAGATTGTGGAGAGTGCACAGGGCATGACTTAGAGGCATGAGGTGCACAGTGAGAGAGTCACTGTCCTCCACTGACTTCAGCTGAGAAACTTTGGTAGAACCGATGGCGGACTTTATCCCAGCTTGGTTCTGCACAGGCGGGGCAGGCTTGCCTTCAGAGCATGTCTTGGGCAGCAATGCACAGGAAACAGCACAGCTCTGCTGAGAAGTTTCTAGATTCTCCAGATACCAGGTACCACGTTGCCCAGAGTGCAGGCTGGGAGCTGGACGTGGGTTCACCTATTATCCCTATAAAGGCAGGCCCTGTGTGCTGCTCTCCTCAGCTGGCCTTGAGCTAGAAGTGTCTGTCACGTAGTCAGCATGTGTTGAAGGACTGCTGTTACCACAACAGAAATATCCCCCACGCATCACAGTTTCTCTGTCACTTCTGCACGCACAGACTCCGAGTGCTTCCGGAAGGGATGATCTTATGTACTTTTTCATTACAGCAGGCTGGCATTAGTCACAAAGAACAGTCTTCCTAACCAAAAGAAAAGCTCTGGATTCACTTATTGTACTATCCAAATGAGACAGTGAAATTCGAATAAAGGTTAGGTATCTTTGTTTGTTTCTTTGTTTGTTTGTTTTTGGCTGGAAATACATCCATATTTATGGTTGATTAAAAACTAAAATCAAAGTGGACTCTTCCAATATTGCTTCCCCTGACATTTTCTGAAGTATTGGGATAATTTTAAAACCACTCCAAGCTTTGGTTTCCTCCCCAGGGCAAGCCACTGGTCAGCGAGGGAATCCTGTCTTAAATCCAGCTTTCTTAGGTAGGCTGTGGTGGTGCTCCTGCCTAGGCTGCCTTTCAAAGGCTGTCTAGCAGAACTGCTGGGATGCTGGGCTGTGAAAGGGTCTCACAGCAGGGCATAGCTGTAACTTCATGCTGAGTGACAGAGAGCCACCATGGATATAAGTGGGACAGAAATGTCACAGAGGCTGCATGTTATCTTGGCCCACGTGGCTTCATTCCAGCCTCAGGGAAGGCAAAGATATGAGTTCCCAGAACACCGTATGTACCCCTGTCAAATGTAACTCCTGCATGTTTCATGGTGAAATGGAAGCAGGGAGCCATAGTATAGCTTAGTGCAAACCCCTTTCAGTGTGCCCTTGGCAGAAGCCTCCACCTTGGAGACAGTCCCTAAATGCTGACTGACTCTGGTTGGTTACTTGTACCAGTCACTGACCCTCAAGAGGTAATGGGGAAGTTTTTCTTGGGCAGTTTGGAGGAAAAATAAAAGGGAAACCTGTCAAGATAAGTGCTGGGGACTGAACTGGGTTCCTCTGCCAGAGCAGTAAGTGCTCACCACTCCCAGGCACATCCCTCCATCTTCTAATTGCTTAAGTTGACTCCTTCTTAATTCTTTCAGATCTCCACTGGGATTGCAGGTAAACATCGCCTCCTTTCGTTTACGATCTTTCCCCCATGAAAATTAGTGTATGTATCGGCTGGTAAGGCAAATGCACTTTTTTTGAGGGCAAATTCTAGCAAACAGTCATGAATTCTGTACACAGGAGTAAGTCTCAGAGGCAAGGAAAGGCCGCTTCACATTTATCCGTGATATCCAAAGGAGCTGACACTGGTACAGAAGAAACCTCTGTTTCTGAGAGATGAGATTTGACTCATTCAGGACTCGGCCTTCTTTTTTTTTTTTTTTGGTTTTTCGAGATAGGGTTTCTCTGTGTAGCCCTGGCTGTCCTGGCACTCACTTTGTAGACCAGGCTGGCCTCGAACTCAGAAATCCGCCTGCCTCTGCCTCAGGACTCAGCCTTCTAAGGCATTAAACTAGACCAAGGTAATGGGCCAAGACATCAACCTTCAGGATACATGAAGGCCACATCCTCTCTCCTCCCTCTCTCTTCCGTCTTTCCTCCTGACTTCCTCCTCCTCCTCTCCCTCCCCCCCTCTCGTCTTCCTTGGAGATGAAGATCTTTTTTTTTATTTTTAAGATTTATTTATTTTTTATATGTAAGTACACTGTAGCTGTCCTCAGATACAGATGGTTGTGAGCCACCATGTGGTTGCTGGGATTTGAACTCGGGACCTTCGGAAGAGCAGTCGGCGCTCTTAACCACTGAGCCATCTCGCCAGCCCGGAGATGAAGATCTTTCAGTTCTTTTTTTTTTTTTTTTTGGTCTTTCTAACGCAAGAATCAGCCTACACAAAGCTGACTACATGCAGGGATTGTTTCCTTTGGAAAACAAGGAGAACAGCAAATCACCCTCCGTGTCATGGTGACAGCGCTTGGTTCTACTTGCTTACGTGTGTCGGGTTTGCTTTCCCACCTTCGAATAGAGAGAGAGCGAATAGAGAGAGAGCGAATAGAGAGAGAGCGAATAGAGAGAGAGCGAATAGAGAGAGAGCGAATAGAGAGAGCGGAATAGAGAGAGAGCAAATAGAGAGAGCGAATAGAGAGAGAGCGAATAGAGAGAGAGCGGAATAGAGAGAGCGGAATAGAGAGAGAGCGAATAGAGAGAGAGCGAATAGAGAGAGAGCGAATAGAGAGAGAGCGAATAGAGAGAGAGCGAATAGAGAGAGCGGAATAGAGAGAGAGCGGAATAGAGAGAGAGCGAATAGAGAGAGAGCGAATAGAGAGAGAGCGAATAGAGAGAGAGCGAATAGAGAGAGAGCGAATAGAGAGAGAGCGGAATAGAGAGAGAGCGGAATAGAGAGAGAGCGGAATAGAGAGAGAGCGGAATAGAGAGAGAGCGAATAGAGAGAGAGCGAATAGAGAGAGAGCGAATAGAGAGAGAGCGAATAGAGAGAGAGCGAATAGAGAGAAAGCGAAATAGAGAGAGAGCGAATAGAGAGAGAGCGAATAGAGAGAGAGCGCGGAATAGAGAGAGAGCGAGTAAGGACTGAGAGCCGTGGCTGGAGGAAGCTAGTGAGTCTTTGGTAGTTACTCCCCAGTGGGGATGACTTCTCTCCCTGGAGAAGGGTGTGCTAAGTGATCTCTTCTTCCGGCCACCCCCAGTGAGTCTTCAACCAGGACAGCTGGCATGCAGTGATGGCCACCTGACCGGCTTTCCTCTCTTCTCTTGCCTCTCCTAAATCTATTCTCTATTGTTCATCTTTCAAGAAGTCAAGCACGCTGGCTGTGTGCTCGTCATGATTTGTGTAGTTTGGAACACGAACACAGAGGTTCTCAGAGGGAAAAAGCTAATTATCCCAAATCGTCTCCGGTAGGACTGTTTGAGCAGACATACGAGTATAGGACACATGCCTCCTCTGGAGGAAAAGCTGATGTTAATTTTCTTTGTTCTTTGAAGTAAGACGTTTTTCAAATCATTCTGAAGACTATCCATAGGTAAGGGCTTGTGCTACTCAGAACAAGGCTTGGACTGCCATTTGTTGACTCCTCAGGTAAGCAGGGGATTGGGCCACGGGTCTTACTCACCATTCCCCAGTCTCATGTCAAAGGCTCCAAACATCTCTATCGGTTGCAGGATTTCCCCTGTCCAATCACATTAGGGCAGCAGGAGGTCTGTGATTGGACAGGGAAAAGGAAGGTGGAGCTAAGAGTTGCAGAGACAGAGAGCTTAGGAGAGGGAGGAAAAAGGAAGATGGCGGCGGCCGTGAACCAGCGTGGCCTTAACCAGCCATAGTTATGATATTATAAGGTTAGAATAATTGGGATAAAGCTTTTATCATTATCAATTGGCTCTGAAAGTATTGAAATGGCTTCTTGTAAATTGAGAGTTTATTGATACATAAAATTGGCTTAAGATTTGATAAACTTTAAGAGTTTTGATTCTACCGGGTAAATGGGCTTTGAGATGGCTGACTGTGGGGTGTGTGGGCCTTTGTGTGGTAGTGAGAGGAACTCAGGGGGCTACCCACCGAGAGTTGGTGGGCAGAGAGACCGCCGAGTTGAAATTACCCTGCTGGAGCCCTGTGGCTCTCCAGTGCAGACAGCGACAGCATCGTAGGACTCTGCCGGTTTGCTTTTTTAATATTTCCCGCAACATCTATCCTCATAGATTCCCTCCCCTTTCCAAACTTTAATTCATATTCTTCTGTCTTTCTGATCCCAAAGCAGCATTGAGAATGTTTTCATATGTATTTATATGTGTGCATGCGTGCACATGTATGTGTTGTGTGTAGTGTGTATTCACATATATTCATTGCTTTCAAAAATGTATTTTTTTTTTTTTTTGGTTTTCCAAGACAGGGTTTCTCTGTATAGCCCTGGCTGTCCTGGAACTCACTTTGTAGACCAGGCTGGCCTTGAACTCAGAAATCCGCCTGCCTCTGCCTCCAGAGTGCTGGGATTAAAGGCGTGTGCCACCACGCCCAGCCAAAAATGTATTCTTATTCTGCATAAAGTATATTATCCCATGTTAATCTCTCAAAGGCTCCTTTCCATGTAGACCTGTGAGTGTCTGCCTGACCTGTAGTTTGAAGATGCTCTTTCTGAAGTCTTAGGAGGGCCCCTCAGTGAGGATGCCCGAAGCTGAAGGCTTTACTTCTGTTTCAAGGTATTCGTCGTTTCTGTTTGTTGAGACGTTGGGTCATCTGCCTGGCATATGCCAGGAGACCCATAGAAAGTGTCTGGGGTGTAGAGATGACATCAGCTTAAACTCCAGCTCACCCTTGCTGGCCGTGGGACACACTTTGGGTTCAGGTTCTTCAGTCCCCTCTCCTGGAAGTCCTCACAGTTGGTGAGTCCTATGAATCTGCTCTTTGAGGCAGAGACATCTGTTAGCACAGGAAGAAGAGCTGCCTTGCAGCAGCAGGTTTAAGGAAGTTGAGGCAGGGGGCTGGAAAGATGGCTCAGTGGTCAATTGTACTTGTTCTTTGTCCCAGAGAATCCAGGTGGCTCCCAGCGCCCACGCCAGGTGGCTCCCAAGGACATGTAACTTCCCTTCCAGGGGATCCAGGTACCCAATACAGACTCAACATATAATTAAAAAATATATAGAGATGTATAAAAAGAAGCTGAGGCTAGCTCCTTCTACCCATGCTCCTTCCCTCCCAACAGGAATGGCAGGGCCTTCTCTCAAACCTACTTTACACTTACTGCAGCCACAACTACTTACGTTACTGGTGAAAAAAATATACTCAAAAGAGCATGACGTTACTCTTCAACCAGCTACACAGTGAAGCCAATTTGAAAGCCCAAAGAGCCGGGCAGTGGTGGCGCACAGCTTTAATCCTAGCACTTGGGAAGCAGAGGCAGACAGATTTCTGAGTTTGAGGCCAGCCTGGTCTACAAAGTGAGTTCCAGAACAGCCAGGGCTACATAGAGAAACCCTGTCTCGAAAAATCCCAAAGAGATAAAGACGAAAGCCCGAAGAGCCTCTGGCATCCATGTGAGAACAGTCTGCAGCCTCTATTGGTAAGCAGTGTGCTACTTTCCAAGCATAAGAGTTCTGTCTCTGTTCTCTGTCCATACTTCTTGGCTGGGACTAATAAGGGAATTGACCCCATGCAGTCACCAAGCAGCTGCAGGTGTGCACAGGAGCAGACTGAAATGTACAAACAGGAAGCCGTTACAAGTCAAGGGAACTGACTCAGTTTTTAAAGATGGAACTCCAGTCACTCGGGAGGCTGAGGCAGGAGGATAGTCGTGAGTTAAAGGCGAGCCTGGGAAGCACACACACCCTTTTTCACCAAGCAAACAAGAAAGACACCGTCTTCAGGCCTTGAAACCAAATGAAAATCAAGTGGGTGAAAGACGGCTAAGCCTTTCTCACACCTGGTTAAAGAAACTCTACTGACTAGACAGAGACCCCAATGGGAAAAGAAATCTTTTAGCTTTAGAGTTGAATTTAAATGTTGATACAAATGTATCAAATTCTAAGAGCAGTAACAATAAGGCTTTTTTTCTGACAATGTATCTACTCTATTCTAGCCACCCATGTTACTTATATGCTAAGTCAGTAAACTAATTTACCTATTTATGTTCCGATAAATATTCAAGCACATACGCTTTTAAAAATAGAAAGTCATCAGTAGTTGCATTAATTACTCTGGTTCCAGCACTAGTGGCACATTTTTTTTTCTTGCTTAGCTGTTTATTTCTTTATTACTTCCTCAGTGTGACATGGGGACACTTCGATTCCCATCAGCCCTTTCCTTACTGTCAGCTGCCTGCCTCCTCACATTTCACAAGCAGCTGACTCAGGCCGCTGCCGATCTTCCTTGAAATGTAGCTTCTCGGGGTGGCTATTTTTATAAGACAAACTGGCTCACCAAGTCATGAGCGCTGACCTGGTTAGTCCACACGCGGAAGTGAGTGGCGCAGAGGCGAGGGGGAGGTAGCCTGTGCTGCGCTAGGGAGGGGCCGCTAGGCGTGACTCCTAAGACATTGAGCCGTTGGTCACGCAGCCACTCTTGTGAAGAAATAGTGGGAAAGACTCGGATGCTGGAGATGTATTTGTTCCATAGCAAGAAAAGCCAGCAGTAACATTTTTACGCTTTGCTCTATTCTTCGTTCCTTCATTTGTCTGCGCCAACCACTGAGCACTCATGGAGAGTTGGTCTGATAGTGAAACATGAACTTTCATAGTGGGCAGACCTCCGTGGCACTGGAAGCTGTGGGCCTCCTGTTGTCCCTGGGCTCTGTGAACATTGTTTTCTGAAAAAATGCTAGCAAACCTCACCATGCTGGCCAGGGCAGATGGCCAGAGGCAGAGCCCAAGTCTCTTTGGTTGAACATTAGTCTTCCCAAGGTCTCAAATGGTTGATGGATCTGCATAGATAACCTTTGCAAAGATCCCAGGTCTCAAAGCATTACAAAGTAATTTTATTTGGATTTGGGAGAGTTAACATTTTTGCAAATATCCCCCACCTTTACCCTAAAATCAATCATTTAGGTAATCAAGGTCAGCCTGATAACCATCAGCTCAAAGGACAGTTAATGATTGGTGGGTCAGGAACAGCGCTGAGATTTTTGAAGTCAGCGAATGTGCTGTATGAGGGAATTTTGCCGCAGGTGACCAATTAGGTGACTTATACACCTAGTAGATGATCTCCACATCTAGGCCTCATTATTTTTATTTTTATTTATTTATTTTTTTTTGGTTTTTCGAGACAGGGTTTCTCTGTATAGCCCTGGCTGTCCTGGAGCTCACTTTGTAGACCAGGCTGGCCTCGAACTCAGATATCCGCTTGCCTCTGCCTCCCGAGTGCTGGGATTAAAGGCGTGCGCCACCACGCCCGGCTGCCTCATTATTTTTAAAAAATACTATTTAAATTAATTAAATTTAAAAATATTAAAATTAAAAATATTTAAATTAAAATAAAAATATTTTTAAATTTATACTGGAGATAAACACGCCCCTCTTTTACATCCTAACACCTGAGCGTGCTGCATTGACAGAAGTTAACCAAGTTATACAAGAATGCACACCGTGGACTCCAGACTCGGAAATTTGATACTGATTTGAACATTTGACACTTTGAGATATTTCCTAGTCAATTGGGAAGCGTTGAGAAGCAGGACCGCAATTTTGAATGAAATAAAGACAACTCACCAAGGTTCCTGCAGCCCTGCAGAGCCTACTTTCTTAACTCCGGAGATGAATTTGGTGTGACAGCTACCGAATTACATTAGCCAAGAAAGCCCAGGGGTTACGGGGCAGGGGGAATCTTGAGGTTGGTGAGTTCTTTGAGATGAAGCAGCCAAAGCATGGAGGTTAGCTTATCCATCCATGAAATTGGCCAGGAGAAGGTTGTTTATGCCTAAACACTGTCAGAGGAAAAGACTCCCGTGGGCCTAACTCGTTGCTTCCCCCTCTCTCCGTTCTCTAAGCATTCTGTTGAAAGACAAAATCTGCTGTGGTTGTGGTGGTCTGGGGCTGCCCTCCGTCCACAGCCTTGAGCCCCTACAGATATTAGTGGACAAGGAGTAGAGTGAAGTATGGAAAACTCGCCCCATAGAGGAAGTGAGAGCAGGTGACAAGGGCTGATTTCCTGGTTCACAGTGGCACCTTCTTGTCGTGTCTGTACCCACTTGGTGGGAGGTTGACCGACTCTGGTTCCTCTTCCCGATTACCCATGTCTATGTCCCATTC
The DNA here is from genome assembly GCF_978045245.1 of Mus caroli. Taxonomy (NCBI): domain Eukaryota; kingdom Metazoa; phylum Chordata; class Mammalia; order Rodentia; family Muridae; genus Mus; species Mus caroli. The sequence continues at coordinate 6,996,891 of NW_028227271.1, forward strand.
CCCCACTTTCCTCCCCTTTGAGACAGAGTCTTACCATTTAGCTCAGCTGACTTTGAACTAATTCTCTTCCTGCCTTAGCTAAGTTCTGGGATTATAGTCCTGTGCCTGACCTTGGGGGTCTCTCTCTCTCTCTCTCTCTGCATGTGTGTGTGTGAACATGAATGTGTTTGTATGTGTGTATGATGGTGCATGCAAGCTGCATACATGCACAGAGGCTACAGCGACCCCCGACCTCTGACCTATCCTCATCAGGTAGATTCTTTCACTGAATCTGGAGCCGGATGTAGTGATCTGTTTTTGAAGAGAGTTCTTCTCTCATGATGTAATCAACTTCTAACCATTCACTAACCAGCATTCTTTGAACTTAGAAATGCTACCTTATGCTAACAAAATTAAAAAAAAAAAAGACTGTGATACAAGAAACATAGAATGGCAATCTTGTAAGTTTTAAAGAAAATATAAATGTCGAGGAGCGCTCACGTTGCAGTCGATCTGACCAGCACACATTTCGTATTTTCTCTGGGGACTAGGAAAGAACGACTGAACCAGTCACATGATTGGAATGTGTGACACCGGTACTAGCAGCCTGCAGCACTGACCTGCTTAAGAGGACACACTGGACAGGGAGGATGGACAGTCCACTTCCAGCCACTGCTTGCAAGTGCATAACCTAGGCTTATGTGGTCAACTTAAAATGAGCATGAGAGAGAGAGAGAGAGAGAGAGAGAGAGAGAGAGAGAGAGAGAGAGAGAGAGAGAAAGAAAGAGAAAGAGAGAAAGAGAGAGAGTCAGTCTCTCCAAAGGGAAGAGTGTGACAGAGTTTTGCTGTCAGGAGATAGGTACCATGGAGAACAGTGGGAGGGGTGGCCCCAGGGGCCAAATGGGCATAAGGATTTCAAAGACCAAATGAGGAAGGTTATAGAAATTACCTGGTAGTCAGGGTTCTGTACAATAACAGAATTGATAGAATGAGGTTATACCAAAGAGACTTTATCAGGTTGGCTTACATGATATGGTTGTCAGCCTGACTAGTGGCCACTGTTGGACTTTCCAACCATATCCACAGGACTGGATGCATCATCACTATCTCCATCATCACCAGCAGCAGCAGCAACAAAGATAAACTCACTTGTTAGAGTGAAGACTAACACTTCCCAATGTAAGCCACCAAGGGAAGCATAGCCTGCCTTGTACTTGAGCCTGTGGGTTAAAACTTCAACCCACGAACACATGTACTTCGAAGAGGGCCACCGAGAACGTCTGCTGTCCTTTTATTCTTTGTCCTGCAACTTTTCCAAGGGCAAGCTCTTAACTGTCTCTGGTCATTCATTACTCCCTGTCAGTATGGACATCTATAATGGTTGGTTTTTAACCCAAAGGGCTCTTTTTTTACAGTCTACTTTTGATGTTAGCCAAATGTGTTACATCAGTTTAAAATGTAAACTGCATAGCATTTCATTAGTATACTACAATCCTATTACAACCAATACATTTTCAAATGTTTTATTAGAAGGTTCAAACTAAAGAAACATAGTTGGAAGACAAGAAAACATTGGCTGCTCTAGAAACCAACAAGAAGCCTGTAATGGCCCTGTCCCATGCAGCGGGTGCTAACTATGGGGTTCTAGAACCACTGGTGTCCTTATGCTGGACCTTGGGTTCTCATGGGGGGAGGGGGTGGAGGAGGAGGAGGAGGGAGAATAAGAAGAGGAGGAAAGGAGGAAGAAGAGAAAGGGGAGGAGGAGGAAGGAAGGAGGAGGAGGAGGAAGAGGAAGGCTTGACATGTGTTTGAGCCACAGCCCAATCCATGAATTCTAAGACTTTGCAGACCTAGCTGAAGTTGGAGTCTCTGGAGCTTAAAATACACTTAGAGTAAACAGTGTTTAGCTACTTTTTTTACAAATGGAAACATTCCCATCCAGAGGGAGGAAGGAGGTTTATGGCTAAAGATAACCAGAAGCTCAGAACACAAAAGGAATGAGAGTTACAAGACCCAGGAGGCTCCCCCGCTCATAATGCAGTAAGCAATAAATCATGATGGGAAGAGTCCTTGGGAGCTGCCTGCAAGTTGGGCTTAGACATTAGCACTCAGACCAGCAGGATGACTCAAGGAAGGACTGAAGCCTGTCTAGATGATAAGGGAGACTCTGGTGAGTGGAAGGCGGAGCCACAGGCTGCCAACCTCAGTGAAGGTGGCGGATGATGAAGAGCACATTGCTCTGTGCAGCCACCCAATGCCAGGCAGGCTCCTCTGCACACCGCAGCCCCTCTACGTTTTGACCATGTCAAAACCATAATCTGCTTAACTATGAATTGGGGGAAAACTGCAATACCTGTCCTACAGAGTGTCTTTGTATCAGGTGCTAATAATTACCTGTTCCTTTCCCTTCCACATCTCTTCCTCCTCCTCCTCCTCCTCCTTTCTTCTTTTCCCCCAATAGAACAAACTTCCATAAAGCCAATAGCTCAAATGCTGGGTTCTCTAAGCCTGAGGCTCACTGTATACGTCTTGCTTCATCTTCTCCAAGTAGGTCATTCTTGATTCCTGAATTAGCAAAGACCCCAAACTTGACATGAGATAACCAAGCCAGATAAGATGACTTCTGGAACACACGCCTGTGCTGTGTTCACCTTACTGTCTGAAGATGGAATGCTAAGGGCTGCTGGAGCCACCGGCTGCCATGAGGAAAACGAGTGGATCAGCAGAGGATGTCACCCCCAAAAGAACAGGGACCCTCAATTGTCGAGCAAAAGCAGAGTTAGAGGGCACACTCATGCTGAAGATGAGTCGTACTCATATAATCTATTCATTGTTTTGTCTTTTTCATCCTCATAGAACTTGAATCCTGGGCATTAGCAGAACAGTTGGGAGCCTGAAAGATATTGAAATAAGCAGCTAACACACATGTCTTTTAAAATTAATGGAGAGTGGAATTGTATTAATATGTTATTGGATCTCCTTTACTTCTGTGTCTGCAAGTGTCATCGGCCCGACGAGTCGAATTAATTGGCTCAGGAAGTACAGATTGAGCCGTAGAAAGACATTTTAGTTCATTCTGAGATGCATTAAATGTCTGTGGTGATAATGCCTTTCCCTCATTTTTTAAAGAGGTGACCCATCGTCGAAACATATCAGCTGACAGAGCTCACCTTTTGTGTAGAACAAGGCAGACGGTGTGAATTTGCTCACAGAATTCCTTGCCATCTGGGATGAGAATGAGGCACTCAGATGCTGGGCCTCAACCCCTGCATTCACTTTCACTCCTGGGGGGTGGGGTAGTGGTGACAAGGTCATTTAACTCACGTGCTGTGTCCTAATGGAACCATAGATAATTTATTAATACATTAAGTCTTCGTCCAACTTAAAGTGAGACAGTGAGCCAGCCTGCACTCACTGAGGAGATGCTCTGTGCCTGGGCTTGGTCCACAGATGCGGCTTTGCACATAAAATGCTTAGTAGACCATATGGTAACTGATACCCAGAGATGTCGGCTTTTCCTTAGAGGGAACCCTGGGAGACCCACGCCGCTCCAGCATTAGGCTTCGGGTTATACATCATGTAGTAATGAGAGGTTCCTTGAGGATGTGTTGGGGTTGCTGGGGAAGGGGTGCCACCTGTCCAGTGGGTTGGGACTAACATATTAAACATCCCAGGCCAAAAAGCCCAATCTAAAAATGCTATGAACCCCAACCTGGTGAGGTGTCGGCATTATGCCTATGGTGGTAATAATTTTCATGCCATGAATCTTTGCTTCGTTCATAAAATTACTAACGTGTTATATAAAGTTACCTCCCAGTGCTGTGTGCTGGGTATGTAGAAAGCATAAACAAGCCAGATGCAGTGGTTCACACATATAACCCCCAGGACACTTACTGGCAGGAGGATTGCCCCAGGTTTGAGGCCAGCCTGAGCTATAACATGAATACAAGGCTAGGGAGCACCACATAGATACAAGACCTGCCTCGATAACTCAAGTAAGAACAATGACACCAAAATACTGGTCAGCCAAAAATAAATACATTTATGCAAAGATATCTTATGCTTATACACATATTTAAAAATATGAAATAAACACAAAGCCTAAAACATTCTGGTAACAGCATTTTGGATGAATTTTAGAAAAATTTAATCATTAATAATTTATATAAACCACATGGCCACACTGGAACAAGGAGGTCTCTTCCCTGAGCCTGGAAATTTTGCTAGGCTGTCTTTTGACAGCCAGGGAAACCATCTAAAGCAGTGATTCTCACCCTTCCTAACGCTGCAACCCTTTAATACAGTTCCTCATGCTGTGGTGACCTCCCAACCCTAAAATGATTTCTTTTGCTACTTCTTAACTGTACTTTTGCTACTATTATGAATTGTAATTAAATATCTGTGTTTTCTGATGGTCTTAGGTGACCCCTGTGAAAGGATCGTTCAACTCCAATGGAGTCACAACCCACAAGGTGAGAATCACTACACTAGTCTAAAGATACACCTGCCTTGTTCCAAATGGTATCTAGTTAAATAGCCTCATAGCCTGAGCTAACACCATAGCCTGAGCTAACACCATAGCCTGAGCTAACACCATAGCCTGAGCTAACACCATAGCCCGAGCTAGCATCATAGCCCGAGCTAGCATCATAGCCCGAGCTAGCATCATAGCCCGAGCTAGCATCATAGCCCGAGCTAGCATCATAGACCGAGCTAGCATCATAGCCCGAGCTAGCATCATAGCCTGAGCTAGCATCATAGCCTGAGCTAGCATCATAGCCTGAGCTAGCATCATAGCCTGAGCTAGCACCCCAGCTCCCTCCCATTCCTCCTCAGCTCTCATCTCTATGCTCTAAGGAGAAATGAAAACAAACCTTTTTTGGTCACCAGGTCAAGGGCAAAATAAGAGTGAATTTGGAAACAACTGAATTGGGGCTGCGTGCTAAGTGACCTTTGCATCTCCGGCTTCCACTGTCCACTCACGAAGGTGAAAACCATAATTGCCTTTCTGTCACCCAGGATTGTTGGAAGTGGCTGGGAAGGGGGGAGGTGCTGTGGATTGAATATTGTTCAAGATTTCTGTTGAGGTTCAGTCTTCAGCGTGGACCTCAGTGTTCAGTGTTAGGAGGCAGGACACGGTGGGAGTTTGGGTTACTGGTAGAGGTCTCACAAGTGGGAACGCTGCGTGTCTTTCTCTCCTGCCTTCTCATTTTCCCAGGACTAGCCCCATCACCCGGATGGTGGCTTGTTATGTAGTGGTGAGACCGCACCCTGCAGCTTCTAAATCCTGTCCCTTATAAACCTTCAGAACCATGAGTCCAAAATGACCTCTTTTTATTAATTTACTGCCTTGGGTGTTGTCTTGTTACAGTACAAAGTGAAGCGAGGCACACTGTTGGCACCAATAGCTGATGTGTCGCTGGAATTTCAGCTGACATGGTACCAAGGGCTTTGGAGCTGCATAAGGGGGCTATGATGGGAGGGTAAAGAACAGGCTGTTAGAAGTTTATCATGGAAATGGGGCACTAGGTTCAACTCCAAAGAGGTCTCAGAGAACAAGAAGACCAGGGCAGCCTGGAACTTCTCGGAGATGACTTCGGTGACTTTGAAAAGGTGCAGATAGAACTTGGGACAGTAAAGGGAATTCCAATAAGGTCACAGGTAGCAAGCAGACTGTCTTACTGAGGATTGGATGAAAGGCCATCGGGGTGATACTGTAATGAAGGTTTTATATTCATGCCCAGGGCTCTGTGGAAAGCAAGCCTCAATGGTGGCAATCTAGGATGTCTTGTGAGGTGCACACCCAAGCAGCAGCAGCAGCACTGGAGAGGCTCTATGGTTATTCCTCACGGTTGGTGCTAAGATCCTAGAGCAAAGAGATTAATTACCTGCAGGTGAAATGTACTGCCATGGAGGAGCCAAGATTTAGAAAGGATACGATTCTTAGCTTGGTTACATAAAGACCAAAAACCCCCCAAAGAGTGCCGCCACCCCACAGGTCACTAAGATTAGTACTGGCAGGGCAACGGGCAGCTGTCATCTAGAGACGGTGGTTGCACCTGGGCGCCCAGTCTTCCCAGTGTGCATGCACGCACCATATTAGTCTGCAGACTGTACCTACTACCACTCAAGCCACTGGGCATGATGACCTCCACCCAGATCCCAAAGGATACATCTTGACCGTGTGTGTCAGTCACGTGGACATCCCAGCTCACATACCCTGAGCCCCTCAGGCTTTGCTTCAGCAGGGGACTCCACCTAGCTCTGCCTTGCAGTCGTTCTCTTCCTAGGCTCGCTAGGCTCCCTCTGCTCTTGGGTTTCCGAGCCCCCAGTACTGTCAGCCAAAGCGAATCGAGTTCCTGATAGAAGTGGGTGGAGGAAAGTGAAGATCCAGTTACAGAGCCATTTCTCCCGTTTGGCATCCCCCCTTCCCTTTCCTGCATGGCTGGAGTCGAACTTGAGGTCTTACCCATGGTGGGAAAGTGCTCCACCATTTGTGCCCCAGCCCAACCCTCTCCTGTTGTTCTTAGAGCCTCTTCTAGTGATGTCACGGCCCATCTTTCTCTCACAAAGAGAAATACACGAAAACAACAGCAAACAAAACAACAACACCCAAAAACCCAAAACCAAACAAAGCAAGATGGAGAAAAAAAAACTGTTTGAGACTTGCGCCAACTCATGCTTTCTGAAATTTACATAAAATTTTAATGACAGGTTTTGTTCCGTTTGTTTTGTTTATTTTTGCAAAGACCTTTTCCAGGAAGGGTGGTGTGGCTTATCGGGCTTCCACTGGACTCTATCGATCCTCTATCTTATTTGTCACGGAAGGTACTGCAGTTCCTTAGTGGCTCCATCCCTTGGTCATGTGCTTCTCTTACGAAGGCTGGCCCCACGCTGCACCAGCCAGCCCTGTTTGCGCTTGTCCCAGTATGTCTGCCTGCGTAGCTTGGAGGCAGTTCTGCTGATGTGCAGTGAGTGAAAGAAAAAATGCTTTCTACAAACACAGCATTCCACAGCCAGCGAGGAGAGTATCTCCTAAAAGGCTTAAGAGCTCAGCAGACAAACTACAAATGTCTAGACAGTACGGATGCTCAGGAGCCTAAGAACCACAGACATCCCACGGATAGTACACAATCGTTCACCTCCGCTCCACACATGTTAGACTGGGATTGCATGAATCCCTCCTCATCTTATTCTAAGGGAAGGGAGGGCTGCTCTTTTAGCCCAGCAATCAGTGATAGACACTGATGGATAATTAATGTATGTTATGAGTGTCCGAAAGCGCCACTCCTAGAAAATGAAGAAAAAAAATTGGGGGAAAGAAGGTTTTATTTATTTCTAAATTCAACCAAGAAACAACCACCGTGCAACAGCTTTAAAGTGGTCTGAGAATGAGCTGTCAGTCCTCATTTCTCATTAAGATGCATTTCAGGATGGCTCCTGTTGTTCTCCAGGCACTAATGAATCCATACTTAAAACCTGCGCCGGGAAGCATCTCTCACCGCTTCCAAGACAATCGCTGTAAAATGCACCATTCTGTGCCTTGCCTAAATGGAGCACGATTATTACCAAGCCGCACAGCCTTTTTATCTGTACCGACGCTGCAGGAAATCTCACTGTCTATGTGACTTGAATACCTACTACCTAGTGGAAAATTCCGGGAGCACATGGCAGCCCAGAGCACCCAATAGCTACTTTGCTTGTCTGTTTCATCTCACCCCCAATCCCACCCATCCTCCCACATCCCAGTCATCACACACAAGGGGATTGCTGAAAATTGTTTTCCAAATCAATGGGTCTCTTCACAGTGCTCTGTTGTTTTTACCTACCAACATTAATTCTTAAACAGCATTATTCAACTGCTGTGGTTCATCACTGAAGAATGTAAATACTGAAGTAATTATGAGACTGTATTTTCCAATGGCGCACCCCAAAATGGGTAACTGAGTGTCAAAGGCTGATGTCACAAAGTAGCCAAGTAAGACAGTCCTTAATAGGCTAAATCAGAGCTCACAATCCAGGACTGTAAGGACCTCTTGAATGTGCTGACTCAGAAGCAGTTGGCTGGCGAAATGTTTGGAGAGGAAGGGTGTGTTCCAGTTGCTCTCTCACCTCTCAGCAAGACTCATGGAACAGACCGTTAGAGGCCAGGACAGATAAGGTGCCATCTGCAGATTGTTGGATAACGTGTCCAATTAGGATCCTGTTCAGGATTCAAGGATGACTTAGAAAGTCACCCTCAAGCACACCTGTCAAGAACCCGTAGGTGTGGGGCTGGAGGGATGTCTCAGCAGGTAAGAGCACTGGCTGCTCTTGCAGTTGACCTGGATTCTGCTCCCTGCACCCACATGAGCCTCACACCTGCCTGTTTAACTCTAGATCCGGGAGATCTGATGCCCTCTTCTGGCTTCGGCAGGCACTGTATGCACATAGTGCACACACAAATGGGTGGGCAAAATATCCATACCCATAAAGTAAAAATAAATACATTGTGGTTTTGGTTTTTGGTTTTGTTGTTGTTGTTGTTGTTTTTGGTTTTTCGAGACAGGGTTTCTCTGTGTTCCCCTGGCTGTCCTGGAACTCACTTTGTAGACCAGGCTGGCCTTGAACTCAGAAATCCGCCTGCCTCTGCCTCCCAAGTGCTGGGATTAAAGGTGTGTGCCATCCCTGCCCGGCATTTTTGTTTTTGTTGTTTGTTTATTTTGTTTTTGTTTTTTAATTAAAGAGCTTCTAGGCAACAAAAATTGTTGTTACCTATAAACCAACCAGGGCCTGCCTTGTTCTCTTTCTTCTTTGACTTCATTCCTACACACATGCTCACTCTCAAATCTTCCTCAACACTCCACTCCTTTAAGTTTGAATAAACACTTTCTTTAAGTAACAGCCCTGCCATAGTTTAAATGAAAAATGTCCCCCATAGTAGGGCACGCGCATGCTTGGTCTTCAGTGACTGACACCATTTGGGGAAATTTAGGAAGTGTGGCCTTGCTGCATGTGGCATGTCACTGAGAGTGGGCTTTGGAAGTAAAAATCTTCCGATATTTTCAGGCTGCTCTCTCGGCTTTGTGCTTGCCTTTTCGGATGGGAGCGCTCAGACTTCTGTCCTTACCACCATGAGACTCTCACCCCTCTGGGTACAAAGCCAAAACAAATGATGCATTCCACAAGCTGACAGTAGTTACGGCGTTTTTATCACAACAACAGAAAAGTAACTGATCCGGTCCCCAATTACAGCCTAAATTCTATCCATTATGAAATTTGTATTCCTAAAATTTTTTTTCTTCATAGAATCATTGAACCTAACAGCTTTGAGTAGAAGTGTGTATCACCCAGAGTGTGGTCTCATTTGTGTGTAACTGTGGGTTTTGAAGCAGCTTAATGCCCAGTTATAGAAAATGAATGCAGTGGCTTTCCTTATTTACATAATTTGTCCTTGAAGAGGAGACTTGCTGGCTACATCACATAGGCTTGTGGGTGGGGGAGGGAATGCTGCCAGGAAAAAAAGATGGACAGAAAGGATTGGGGTGGCTCAGTGAGACAGCCTGTGCCTCCTCCCATGCAAGCTTTGAGGATCCAAGTTCAAATTCAAGAACGCTCAACTGGAAAGCTGAGCATGGTTGTGTGCGTGCAACCCTGGTGCTACTGGGGGTAGAGACAGGAGGATGGCTGGGGTTTGCTGCTGCCAGGCTAGCTCCACATTCAACAAGACCCCATCGCAGGGGAATCAGATAGAAAGTGGCTGAGAAAGGCATTTGATATCGTCCTCCTCTGGCCTTGATATACATGCATGGATGTACACATCTGCACACATCTGTACACATATGCCACACATGCACACACACCAACCGAAGACATCTTCACTTATATATAGGTGTCTTCACAAAAGGTGAAGAGACTCATGATCTAACAGCAGCTTTGATGCTAACATTTATGTCAGGCTGAATACACACTGCCAGACGCTGTAAAGGTTTCTTCTGCAGAGCTGCCTGTCATCTAGCCTCAAGCATCCGCTCAGCGGGTCCTGATGGGAGACCAGGTATTTAACAGTCGGATTTCTGAGTCTCCAAGAGACAATTCCACGAGTCTCCAAGATGTCCTCCATGTACCGCCTCATGGAACAGTGCATCTGACTCCTGAAGGTTGGTTTTCTCAGAAGTCAAATAGGCACCCGAATATCAGTTGAGAACCAGATGAATATTTGGTAGTCACCAACATATCCATTTTACACTGATGGCAGCATATGGGACAGCCTGGTGACATCTCTTCCCTGAGGTTCATGCTCAACTCTGCCTCCATACTCTTGAGGAGGTCCCTGAGGGCACCAATCTCTTACCTCATTCCTAAAATCATAGCTTTTCCTTAGCACTTCTAATGTAATCACTGATCACACAAGTTACCGTTTGGTCTTTGTCTTAGTTAGGGTTTTATTGCAGTGAAGAAGACACCATGACCAGAGCATCTCCTGTAAAGGAAAACACTTCATTGGGATTGGCTTACAAGTCAGAGGTTTAGTCCATTATCATCATGGAAGGGTGACATGGGAAATGTTGGCTTCATGGGAGAATCAGTTGTGCCACGTGATGCTTTTCTGGAAGCTGCCTTACGAGAAGATGTTTTGCTGAGAACAGATACGTGGTGTTTTTCCGGAAGCTGTCTGGTGAGAGGTCATGTGACGTTTTGCTGGAGGGGATGCTTGAGAGGACACGTGATGTTTGGAAAGGGTGTAAGTATAACCAGCAGACAGTGGATGGGGCTCCGGTATTGGTTCGCCTTGCCATTCTTTGCTGATTATCAGTTGTCATGGCTTCATAGAGAGAAATGTATAAAGAACTCCTGATGGTATTCTGGCTGCTTCTGGCTGCTTCCACGAGTACAGACTCAGGCTGATCTGTCTGCGGAGCCTTGAGGTTTATGGTTTATTCTGGATTGAGCTGGTGCTATGGATTCATGTTCAGTGTTTGTCAAGTGGACTGGACTGCCACTACTGGTTTGTGTTGGTGTTTTGCTAGTGGACTGGTCTGCTGCTGCTGCAGACCAGTCTGGAATAGCCCTAAAGAACTATGTCTAAACAACTCCACAACCATATTTTCTATTAAGCTTTCTTTTCCCCTACCTCTGGCAAGTGAAGAGAGGTTGAAGCATGAAAGATTCATAATTAAAGTAGGTTTTAAAAACTCTAAGCCTACAGAGGGGAGCATGGCAGAGTTCAGGTAGATATTGTGCTAGAGAAGGAGCTGAGAGTCTAGATCTGTAGGCAGCAGGAAGTGAACTGGTTTGAGCTTGTGAGACCTGAAAGCCCACCCTCTAGAGACACACTCCATCTAGCAAAAGCACGCCTACTCCAACAAGACCACACTAACTCCAACAAGGCCATACCTCCAAATAGTGCCATTCCCTGTTGGTCTATGGGGGCCATTTTCTTTCAAACCACCACAGTCCATATGTTAGTCCAGGAAGTACAGGAAGCCAACACGGAATTAAGCTCCCAGGGGATGTATTAAAGGAAGGAAACTGGGGAGGCTGTGAGAATCATTAGACTATAACCCAAGTGTGACTCTAAAGAAAGGAGAGAGTGAGGGACAGTAAGGGGCCTTAGGGTGGAGGCAGCCCATGGAATCTGAAAGATTGCTGGGTTCAAGGGATGATACAATAGTTGGGATTGCTTGCTGCTCTTCCAAAGGACCCAAGTTTGATTCCCAGCCCTCCCACTGAGCAACTCACAGCTGCCTGTAACTCCAGCACTAGCATGGCTCTGACACCCTCTTCTGGCCTCTTTTGGTCACACACACATAGACACATGCACACTTAAGTAATAACTGGCAGCAGAGTTTTTCTCTAATGAGAATGACCGTGAATTTTGGTGTGTTGATTTAATTTAGCAGCCAGAGGCAATTTTATTTCTAATTTATTAGAAAAATAGCATGTGGCATGACCTCCAAACATTTAGAATATTTATCCTGATGGCTTTTCTCCCTCTTTCTCCCTCTTCCTTCCTCCATCCTCCTACACACACACACACACACACACACACACACACACACACACACACAGCTTTTGGGACATACTGATGCATTTTTTTGAAAAAGGAATGTAAATCATTGATGCTAAATGCTTGAGACATACACCTTCAGACAAACAGCCTGTAGCAAATACTTTTTAAATGGAAAGATTCTATTTTAGTGCCTCATGTTAGTTAGACCCTGCACAAACCCCACATTCATAATAGCATCTGAAGAAAAATGAATGATTTGTCATCTGCTTTGCAGCGTTGCCCTAACTCTCTTTACTGAGAACAGGTATCCTGAGAAATGCACATCTCCACAGCTCTCAGAAAGGAGGATGGGAGAAGCAAACCGTTGCCTGTCATTGCTACAGGGCTCCGATGGCAATTTCAAGAGTCACCTGAGCTCCCTTGTCAGCTGAAGTTACACAGAGAGGGTCTGAGAAAACACACCTGTACTTCGATTCCTTTATTTACTTTTTTTGAGACTTGGTCTCTCTATGTAGTCCTACATGTGTCCTATGTAGATCAGGCTGGCCGCATACTCACAGAGATCGGCCTGACTCTGCCTCCAAGGGTGTGAGAGCAGGCCCAGATTCAGGGCTTTGAATTGGCTCACCTCAACATCTACCTTATCTATGAACTACTGGCGTGCATGAAAGGTCTGGTCCTACAGATCCAAAAACCACAGGATCTCCTTGACACAGGACATTAACAGGATATTTGAGAGGAGCCCCCGGGAGGATCCAGTATTAATGGTGTAGCAGAAGCCAGAGGTCTCATACCAGACCAATGACTCATGGTAGTGAGCATTTGCATGCAAAGAGGTGTGGACTAAAGGATAGAGTGTGGGACACACTGTGACACACTACAACTTCCACAAGATGTTTTTTTTTTTCTCTGTTGGTGGGGGGATCACAAGTAAGGAGGGCGGGTGTGAGATGAGTGGGACTTGGGTACATAATGTGAAACTCATAAAATCAAACAAACAAACAAGGTGTGAGCTGCCACCACAGCCCACAGGGTGTACTGCTTTATTTATTGTGACTAAATGAGTGGGGCATTTTAAAGCTACATGATACAAGGTCTAGAAGAGATGGAAGAAACCATGAGAACTAGTCTCCAAAACTGAGCCCAGGTCTGTTGTCTGGATAATGTGGGCCCATGAGAGGAATTTCCCAGTTCATTTGTGGCTCATATTTGGGGGCTTTTCCAAAAGTCTCTGTTAGTTTAGGAGGTGTAAGTTAATTAAATTAAAAGGCTTGGCTTAATGACTCCCCTTATAGTTTTTTTTTTAAGATTTTATTATATATATATGTGTGTGTGTACACTGTACTTATCTTCAGACACACCAGGAGAGGGCATCAGATTCCATGACAGATGGCTGTGAGCCACTATGTGGTTGCTGGGAATCGAACTCAGGACCTCTGGACGAGCAGTCAGTGCTTTTAACCGCTGAGCCATCTCTCCAGCTCCCCTACCTCCCCCACCCCACCCACACACATAGTATTAATATCACATTATTGATCATTTATTATTATCCAGTATTCTCCATGATAATTTATTTACAATTTGTTTTCAACGAGTTGTTTGTAAATTGAAAACAACAACAACAACAACAACAACAACAAAAAGCTGTCAGGAAAATGGCTAAAAAAACCAAACCAAAACAAAATGAAAAAAACTAACCAACCAAACAAAACCCAAAACCAAACATTTTAAGCTCTTATTTTAAGTTAATGGGATGTTTCCTTTTTGTATCATTTGTGTCAAGTTCATGAACTGTGAGGCATCTGGAGTAAAAAAAAAATTAATGATAGGAAAGCCAACTAGGAGCCGGGCGTGGTGGGGCACGCCTTTAATCCCAGCACTCGGGAGGCAGAGGCCGGCGGATTTCTGAGTTCGAGGCCAGCCTGGTCTACAAAGTGAGTTCCAGGACAGCTAGGGCTACACAGAGAAACCCTATCTCGAAAAACCAAAAAAAAAAAAAAAAAAAAAAAAAAGCCAACTGGGACCTACAAAGATACATATTGTTTTTCACAATCAGTTGTTCTATTATCATGGGAAAATTACAAACAAAAAAATCATAGCAACTTCTGGGGTGATTTTTAAATGACCCTTGACGCCTTACAAATATCCCAGCATTACAGTTATTTTATGTTCAAGATACTCTTACTCATTAAGCCAAGAAGACAGAGGAATATTCATAAGAATAAATACAATGGCCGGAGAGATGGCTCAGAGGTTAAGAGCACTGCCTGCTTGTCCAGAGGTCCTGAGTTCAATTCCCACCAACCACATGGTGGCTCATAACAATCTGTAATGGGATTGGATGCCCTCTTCTGGTGTGACTGAAGACAGTGACAGGATGCTCATATAGATAAAATCTTTAAAGGAAGAAAGAATAAATACAATAAGAGGAAATAAAAAAGAAATTCTGGGGTTCAGTTAACTCCTAGTAAGAGAAGGAAGGATAACTCCTAAGAAAGAAAGAGGGAGGGGGTGAGGGGAGAGAGAGAGAGAGAGAGAGAGAGAGAGAGAGAGAGAGAGAGAGAGAGAGTTTCTAGAGACTTTGCTATGCTCCACACAACATGGGAAATCACTACCTCTTAAAGACCAAACACCCCACAGCTCTGAGCTTTCCATCACTAGGAAGCCACAGGAGCAATAGCAGCAATCTGTTTCCCTGCTGTGCCCACTTCCTGGTCCATGGCTGCCCTGGCAGAGCTAATTAAAGAAGCCATTCCCAGACCCAGGTTTTACTTAAGATGGGTGAAGGCACTGGAAGGGGAAAGGAAGGTGACCACACACCGGTGACCCTGTCCTGGGGCAGAGACTTGGACAGAAAGGAAGGGAACTTTTGCTGGTACTTCTTGCTCCATCATAGGCACGCGCGCGCGCGCGCGCACGCGCGCATGCGCACACTCACGCACATCCACCCCCATCTCCCGATTTTGAGCTTTTGAGTTTATTGAGCTGTACCTTTTTTATGGCTGCTCCTCACGCTCATCCATCCCTGGCTTCGCACCCGGAGAATGCTCCTGAGTCTGAGGACGCATTCTGGCTTCAGGTGTGACTCAGGATATTCGCTGGGCGACTGACTTCTTTTAGGTCTGAATCACTTCCTCTGCTGAGTGTTCCAGGGACTCCATGCTACCAGGAATTGCTGGCCTGGGAATTAAGATGACTTGAACTCTAGGAATTCTGGGAAACATCTATAGAAGCCTGGGTTCTTCCACCTTCTACCTTGGGTTCGATCCAATTTTGTAATAACTTTCAGCTCTTCCCACTTAAAGTTTATGGATACTTTTCAGTAAATTTTTCATAGACTGAATGTGCAAAATGTACATCAAATCTATCAGAAATTCAAATCTATGGACTTTAAAAATGTTTAGTTAGTATCCATTTATAGTGAAAATAAATGCAAATTAAAAAACAGAAAAAATTAAAACTCATTATTGCACCAACCAAGGATTAATCAGTATTGATTTATTCATGTTTATATGCATATAGATGGATCTGTGTGCAGGTGCACATGTGTGAGTATGTATTTATTTATTATTTACTAATGTCTAGTCTTTCCATTTAAGGTAGACAGCTTAACTCAGGGATTAGTCTCTATCTTTGAATCTTGAGAATACAGGAGGCCACAGTGCCAGCCTGGGTTTTATGTGGGTACTAGACATGGGAACTACAGATCTCACCCTGTATAACAAGTGCTTTGTCCACTGAGCCACCTCTAATTGTGAGTATTTTGTTAAGTAGCTTTCCAGATTTGTTTCTATACACAATAGCCATATGTTTTCTAATATTGAATACATATATATTTTAAAGGTAACTATAACAAAGATCTTAACCATCTTCCATTTTTCTCATATCAATGAAATATTCTTTTTCAATGTCATCTTGAGTGGTGGAATACAGAGAGATGTCATACAGAGGTGTCATAGCCCAGTTAAACCTCTTCTACACTGAGCAAGCTGTTTTCAGGGACTCAGACATGGCCGTAAATACCATTAACTATATACTGTCTCCTTAGGATTAATGAGTGCCCTATGATGAACTATTAGACATAAAACCATTGACTGAAGGACATACATGCTTTGAAAATGCCATTGAAATGGAGAGGCAGAAATGCTGAGGAGACCCGTTGCTAGGAATGACGTCTGAGATTCTGAGAGACTTGGGGGGAAAGCATGACCAAAAAGATGTTGAAGTTGTCTTGTTTCCCATGGATAATGAGGCAGCCAAAGGAATATTTGGTTTTACAATGAGTCTGCTTGTGAAAGATGCACTCAAAGCTAAGGATTAAGATGTGCCTGCTGGTGGCTGAAAGAACATCTGTATACCAGGAATGTGGAGGGCACTTCAGTGCAATGGACTTTGTCTTGAACTCCCAGGAGGTATGCATATGTATATACATATACACACACACACACATGGAATACACACACACACACATGGAATACACACACACACACACACACCACTTCAAAAAACTCCAGTGTACCTGCAAGATAACAGAGCTTCCATTAAAAGTGAAGAAACGAAGGAGAGTTCTGATGTCCAGTTTTGCCCCTGAGGAGCTTAGAAGTCATCTTCTGACCCACCCAAGTGGAAGGTTGTACAATCTGAAAACTAAGTCTTCTGAAATCCCTAAAAGAAGTGAGCCCACAGCACAAGCTCCCATCCTGAGACTGTGCAGAAGCTCAACTTACTGAAGCAGAGATCTCCATGGAAACCAGTGCCCTGGGAGAAAAACCCACAACTATGATCAATGCATTGTTGGAGACTCAGTGTGAACAGGTGTGAGGCTATGAGGAGACTGTACGGGTAGAGGGGTTGTTGAGTTGTGCCTGCAGAGCATAGCCTAGTTCCATAATGCATATCAAGAGGGAATTTTATCCTTTCGAGCTAGGGCATAGGAAAAGAAGCCATTCTGCATGCACCCAAGGGCTGTTTTAACAGGGCCCTCCAGAGGAGACTGCCAAAGCAGAACCTAAGGGACCTGAATGAAGGCACACTAACTTCAAGATGCTCTAACATCTAAGTAGGAGAAAGAGATGCTGAACTCAACCTCCTCCAGCCTTCTGTTTGAAAAAGAGAGAAACTTCTAACTCCATATTTGTAACCATTCTCCCTCTTTTGGAGCCTGGCGATTAAGAACTGCTTGTCAAGTTCACAGTCCAGAGTCCCAGGCTCTGTAAAAGGCAGGCTTATTCACAGAACTACAGATTTCCCTCTTACCACCACACTCCTAATTAGGGACAAAAGGGCCTACATACGGCTGTTCCATTAGCTCAGTACATCATGTTCACTTATAAAGAGTGAAATCCACAAGGCATACCAAAGGGTAAAGCATGATTTGAAGAGACAGCAAGTATGAGAACCAGAGAGCAGGGAGGTTGGCTCTATTAGGCCAGGAATGTTAAACAACTAAAATTAATGTGATGAGTAGCCTAATGGATAAAGCAGACAGCAGACAGACATAGCAGGGTGATAAAGGCATCGAAATGGAAATCTCAGGAAAGAGCCAAGCACAAATTCCACAGGGTGGGAAAAGGAGGTGGTGGTGGAGAAGGAAGAGGAGGAGGAGGGCAAGAAGAACTAAAAGAAGAAGAGGAGGAAGAGAAGAAGAACAACAACAAAGACTAGAAGAAGAAGAGGAAAAGAGAAAGAAGGAGGAGAAGGAGAAGATGACGATCACTGTGACAGAAATAAAACAGTACTGTGACGAGCCTGTCAGCCATACTGGACAGAGCCAAGCACAGCCTCTGAATTTGAGGATCTGTCAACAGAAACACCAAGACAACACAAAGACAATGGACACCAAAGAAATTAATAGGCTATCTAAGAGATGCGGGGAAACAACTGCAGCACCAAAGAGAAGGAGACGACGGACTAATATATAACGTTGGAAGCAACGACGGCTGAGATTCTATATCAGATACCACAACGTGGTACAGTCTTAACTCGCAAACGCACTTACTGACCTGAAAATGTGTGTGTATATGTACTGTGTCAGACTCAAGGACGTAAACCGTGTCAACGTGGAGAAAATAAAGTAGAATGGGTCCCAACCCCCACCCTAACCAAAGCAAGCCACAGAGACGCGCCGTCTGTATTCAAATGATGAGGGAAAAAAAATGAAGATAAAAGAAAAAGTATTATTAAAAGAAGAAAACATCCACACGTTACCTAGAAATAAGCCAAGGCAGGAATCTATCGACGTCTCTGAGCACAGGAAATGGAGTGACATATTCAGGGTTGTGAGCGACATCCAGCACTGACCTAGACTTCTGCGTCTTTCAAAAGCGTCTCCTGAGAACGCAGTAAGGAACGAAGGCCTCATCAGCAAACAAGAGCTGACGATGTTTCTGCCTGCAGATCTGGCAAACGTTACATGAAAGTCTTTGGGAGCTGGGGACATCATTCAGCTGGTGAAGTGCTTGCTTCCCAGTCAGGAAGTCGCAGGTTCAACTCCCCACAGGGCATAAACTGGGCGTGACAGCCCCTGTCTATAATCACTACCAGCACTTGGGAGGTAAAGGCAGG
Organism: Mus caroli; assembly: GCF_978045245.1. Classification (NCBI taxonomy): domain Eukaryota; kingdom Metazoa; phylum Chordata; class Mammalia; order Rodentia; family Muridae; genus Mus; species Mus caroli. The sequence continues at coordinate 7,015,426 of NW_028227271.1, forward strand.
AGGGTCAGAAGCTCAAGGTCACCTTCGGTTACACAGCAAGCTGGAAGCTAGCCTGGGCTACACAAGACCCTATCTCCCGTGCTGGGGGAGGTATTAAGATAGAAGAAAAAGAAATGATATAGTTTAGAAATGTATAGATACGTCAAGGAAGAGCATGAAGAAGGATTAAGTGAAGGCTTAATTTTATATTTTTATTAAGTGGAAGTTAATTTTATATTTTATAAATATAAATTTACATTTATTATATATAAATATAATTACATATACATATATTTTATATTTATAAAAATTTAAAAAATTTTTTGGGTTTGCTCAAAACTTTTTTTTTTAATTTTACCTTTTTCAAAACTATTTTGCTATTTTGCTATTTTTAATTGGTTATAACAGATAGCCATTTATAATCATGTATTTGATTATGTGTATATCATATATATGCTTACAGCTACAGAATGCTTATGTGTAAATAAAATGAACTGTGCACACGATTTAAGGACAGAGAGAGGAATTAATATTTCACTGTTATAATGTCATTGTGGTGGTCTGAATATGCTTGGTCAATGGGAAGTGGCACTATTAGGAGGTGTGGCCTTATTAGAGGAAGTGTGGCCTTGTTAGAGGAAGTGTGTCACTGTGGAGGCAGGTCTTTGAGGTCTCATGCATATGCTTAAGTCTGGCTGGTGTGATCTAGAGTCTCCTCCTGGCTGCCTTCTGATCAAGACGTAGAACTCTATGCTCCTCCAGCACCATGCCTACCTGGATGCTACCGTGCTCCCCGCATTGATGATAATGGACTGAATCTCAGAACCTGTAAGTCAGCCCCAATGAAATGTTGTCCTTATAAGAGTTGCCTTGGTCACGGTGTATCTTCACAGCAACAGACACCCTAACTGAGATAGCCATCAAATATCATGACTTGGAACAGTTTCACTTAAAAATGGACTTATGGCTTGATCCTTGTGTGTTCCAGTGCACACATTTAAAAGGTGTAGGGATAGGGTGTGTGTAAAATGATATGCTAAGAAAAGAAAGAAAATACATGTATAAAAAATGCTCAGTTAAAACACAATGCCAGGAATGTGCACTGGGAATTCCAGCCCTAGGGGGTGGGGCGGGGGGGCGGGGCCGGATTGCAACAGGTTCTGGTTAGTACGATCTATCTTGCAAGTTCTCTGTGGCTTTGAGCCCTGTTTAAAAATAAAAGGCAACAATGACAATAAAAAAGCATTTTAAATTCACAATAAATGAAGTCAAGTAAAAGCTAAAAAAAAAATAGGAACAAAGTACGCAGAAACCAATAATGAACTCAGTAAATACTGAATGACTTGAGTGTCAGTGTTCTGAATATACCTAGTAAAATGCTGGCCGGTGGAGGAGAAAAGATCCCATGACCTTGTGAGCGAGTGGGGGTGGAGTGGGGGTGGGGAGGGGGTGCGGAGAAGTCAGAGTAGAGCAAAGTGGGGTGGACTTGAGCAAAGTCACATTGTATGCATGTACAAGAGTCTTGGACACAAAAGGGCCATCTGTCAGATATGGTGGAACCTTTGTTATGGGAGGAGCTGGGGGAAGGGAGTGGATATGTTAAAGACATTGTAAGAAATTCTCAGAGAATGAGAAACATTGTTTAAAATTAAAAACAAACACCGGCTGCTAACATCACTAGAAGCTTTCCACACGGATCAGGAGCAAGGAAAGGACTTCTTAAATAGCACTCCTTCTCAGCATCCTACGGGAGTTTTAGTTAACTGGCTGGGACAGCAAATCAGTCAAAGGCTAAGGTACTGAGAAGGACAAACGTCCATTCACAGACGACACAGCATCCACATAGAAAAGTCAAGGCATGGGGTATTGTAACTCAGCGAAAGAAACTCGTCTATACACAGAAGACCATGGGCTCAATCCCAACACAAACAAACAAACAAACAAACAAACACAACCAACCAACAAAACGTCAGGCAGGAGGAAGGAGAAGGAGACAGGAAAAAAGGAGGGGAGGAGAAGGAAAAGAGAAAGAAAAGGAGAAGAGAATTCCAGGATGGACTTTCCTATTTAATTTGAGGCATGTTAATAACCCTAATATCTCCATTATTGATAATGAGATCCTGTTAGTCAATCAAGCATCTTCTAAAGTCAGCGCTTCCTAATCGATACCAGGTAAATGAGCAAGGCAAGTCAATGACTGACACTGCTTCTTCACGGTCAGTGAGAGTCTGCTGTGTAACTTATTCTACCTAATAACTGCAGCTCATGGTAACTGAGAACTTGGGAAGTGCCAAGAATAGGGCTATGTATTTGCCGTGGTTTGGATAAGAATGGCTCATATACTTGCATGCTGAGTCACCAGGGAGTGGCACTCTCCCATAGGATTAGAAGGTATGGCTTTGTTGGAGGAAATGTGGTATTGTGGGTGTGCCTTGGGGTTTCAAAAACCATGCCAGGTTCTCTCTCTCTCTCTCTCTCTCCTTCCCTCTGTGTGAGTGTGTGCTTGTGAAACAGTGTGACTCTCAGCTACTGCTTCAGCTCCATGTGTGCCACAATGCTTCCTGCCATGATAATAATGAACTAATCCCTCTGAAACTGCAAGCCAGCCCCCAATTCAATGCTTCCTTTTGTAAGAGTTGCCTTGGTCATGGTGTCTCTTCCCAGCAAAAGAACATTGACTAAGACAGTCTCACAGCAGTACTAGCAAGTGCAGCTTAACTATTGAGGAAACAGATTACTAGGGGTGAAATAAACAGTAGAAAGACTCAGGTCCAACACTGGTGGGACAGGATGTAGAGGAATTTTAATCCAGGAACATGGCTGCTCTGATCACATCTAAAGACCTAGGTCTGTATGATCTATTGGAATTTAATGTCACATGCCTTTCATCCCCCTGGCTGGAATATAGACATGCCTTTACTACACACCATTAAGGTAAGGTTAGTTTATAGAAGGAAGCAGCCATGTTTGAAAGTGATTTCTAATCGAGGGGCAGACAAAGTGATGGATCAGAGAAGGACTTGGCAGTGTGAGTCAGAGAAGGGATATGCCCATTTCTCGTGAGAACAGACAGGAAAAAGCTAGCTCAAGAGGGGAGCATGGAAAAGAGGGGAGAGAGGCAGTTTTTACTGGGACAGTTTTACAGAGACAGGTTCCAGATGAAGACAGAAGGAGCCAGAGAAGGAGTCAGAAGATTAGAACAGATTGCCAGAGTTAGTTTGAGGCAAAGCAGAGCAATTTAGTGAGAAGCCAAGAAAAACCAGATTGAATCAGTCATCCTGGAGGGGAGTTTGAGCCAGAGCAGTTGAGTTGAACCAGCCAGCCAGAGTTCAGAAAGGGTGAGCTTACTCATCAGCCAGCCTCTAAGATGACAATCACACCAGGGATGTACAAGTTACTGTTACAGCAGGGATTTGAGTTCTGGCACTTGATGCCTGGATCCGTTTGTAAGCCTGTCTTCACACAGCTTCACCACAGTAGTAGGAGCCCAGCAACTTCTCCATCACATAGGTAAATCTTTCTATTCCAGTGACCATCAAATGGTCCTGTGAAAGAGATGCCCATTCAGCTCCTATAACCTTCTGTTCAAGAATGACTCTCACTTTACATATTCGGATTACCTAGAAAAACCCAGAAACATTAGAGAAAATCTGCCTGAGTTGATTTGAAAATAGAGGGTAAAGAATGTGATTTTTTTTCATACTTTACATTTATATTTAAATCTGTGGCCAATTTTGAGTCTCTTTCTTTTTTTCTTTACTTCTCTTTCCCCATATTCCTGCCTCCTCTTTTGAGATAAGGTCTCCTTCTATAGCCAAGGCTGGCCAAGACCTCATTATGTTGCCAAGATTGGCCTTGAAATCGTGGTCATCCCCCCTGCCTCAGTCTCCCAAGTTCTAAGATTAGAGTCATCAACTAGCACAGGGGAGTTCTTTATTTTGGAAGAAGACACAATCCCACACAGTTCTTAGAAGTACGTATATTGTTTGCAGATGTTTAACCCATCACAGGGTGGTCCAGTGGGCAAGGAAGAAGACGACTGTCAAACTAACTAGAGCCATTACTGGAGTGTTGGGAGGAGTCACTGTTGGGATAATATTGTGCACTGTGTAAGTACTGTCTTTGTATTATTCAAATGCTGATCTCTCTGTTGGCAGAGGGCCAAGTACAAGCTGACTTTGGGGTTATTAATATGGCTGCATCATATTTTGTAAACCCTCCCTCTCTCACCTTCTGATTGGTTTATCAAAAAGCTGACGGCCTGTAACAAAGACAGGAAGTAGAAGGTGGGACTTCCTGGAAGAGAGGGGAACTCTGGGAGAGAGTCAGGCCAGGGAGGATTCATCAGGAAGATGGAGAAGAAGCTGCAGGCCTGGAAGGAAGGAGAGGTAGCTAACCAGTTACATGGTGAGACTTAGATTAGCATAAACGGGATAATTGAGCTCCAAGCTAGCTGGAAACAAGCCTAATCAGGCCTAGGCATTCATAAATAAATATACTTCTCTGTGTCATTATTTTGAAAGCTGGCAGTCCCAAAGCAAGTCCTGTTACAAGTGCTGTTGGAGATGGTGTGTGTGTGTGTGTGTGTGTGTGTGTGTGTGTGTGTGTGACTATGTATATCAAACCTCCTGAATTTTTTAGTCTTACCCTCCCAGACCTGCCCAAACCTCCTTTGAGTTAATAAGGACAAATATTGTCAGATGCTGATGTTATTTTGAGTTTTATAGAAATTTCTGCCTAACAATTGCATCCCACTGAGCCCTGAACTAGGCTGTGCGTGTTTCCATTTGGTTGCTAGGCTGCATTCTGGGTCACTTCCCAGCAGCCTAGGTGACAGCTCTTCATGGGACACCTGAATAGCTGTAAGGTGATGAACTGTGAGATCTCACTTGATACACAGCCTTTCAAATAGGCAGTGTGACATAATGCACCCGCTGTGACCCAGGCTGTGGTGGAAAGTATCTGAAGAGGAAAACTGAGATTCCGATGGCTGAAAGATAGCCAGTTTAGAATCTAGGCAGGGGTAGGGAAGACGAAGGCCAAGGAAGCTTTCTACACTCCCACCCGTCCCCCAGGGACAGTTCTGAAGCCCTACACTGTCCTGTAATGGGCCCCAGACAGAAGCAATACAAGAGAAATGGAACTAGGGCTTGCTAAAGACATCAGAGCCCCAGGAAATCTCCTGGCCGAGAAGTTGGACAGATCTCTTGACATTTATCCTCTGTTTCCAGAATCTTCCACGTCTATCTCAAATGTTTCATTGATCACCTTGCCCTTCTTTTCCAGGTAATAGTACAGGCTTTCCCCGCCCGAGGTCAGGCCAGCAATTTGGCTGCCCTGCATCTTTCCAAATTGACTGAGTGGGAAACGCAACTTACTTCCTCCTCCAACAGTAGGTGGCAGCACTAACCTTGTTCATTAGGTTCCCGCATCTGTAAAAGCAAGCCGGATTTGCTCAGTGGCAACAGTTTAAGGACAGGCCTTATTTAAAATGTAAAGAATATAGGCAAGTAGGCGAGTAACTTAAAAACCCGACTAATCACTTGGCAATTAAGAGACTGGAGAAACTGCCCACATTTACACTCATTGAAATGTGAAGCAGAAACCTGACTCATTTTTATTAATTTTTCTTCTGCACTGGAGTCTCAGGCAAAGCTGGCAGCCAGTAGAGCATTTCTGAAGAAAATAAGTGCTTGAAGTCGGATATGAGAATTTGTATTTTATTATGTGAAATTTACATCTCAAGCCCCCGACAGCTCAACATTTTGAAATCACACTTATTTTACTTGTGCATGGGGTGGGGGAGGGGATTCATGGAGGGAGGTCAGAGAACAACTTTCGGAAAGGGGTTCTCTTTTAACAGATTTCCCCTTTTAAGAGCAGCCTTAGGTCAAAAGCAAAATTGAGAGAAAAGTGCGGAGAGAATCCCAGGTGTGTCCTCTGGACATCTCAAAACTATGACCATCCACATCCGCAGAGTTTCTGCATGTGGCTGGTGCTCAACATGACTAGTTAATCAACTTCACAAGTCCGTAGTTTACCTTAGTCTTCACCCGGAACTGTGCGTTCTGGGAGTTTGGAACTAGAGCTAAAGTGATGTTTTCTCCTATCCTGCATACAGACTACTGCCACTGTCCTATATGTCTCCACTCTCCACTCACTCCCCACCCCCTCCCTCCAACCTCTCCACTACTGAATGTTCTGCCTTCTCTGTAACTTGGTCCTCCCACTGGTGGGGGTCTTACAGTGTATCCTGTTATGTGATTGGTTGTTTCCCTCTTCAATGAACTTCTAAGTTTCCCCCACTTGCTTCCATGTCAAGACGGTTCATTTCTCACTGCCTGTTGTGTCCGGCCAGCAGATCACAGCCTGGGTTCTAGCCTGGAAAGGCATTTTGGAAACCTGGAAGAGAAGAGGGGCTAGGCAGCTAGAGAAAGAAATGCAGCTAAGACAGGCATTCTGATCAAAGCTCAATTTTACTGTTCCGCACGCAGTTATGAAGCAGGGGAAGGGGGCCCGATTCCCGCCAAATAATCTTGGGGTCCAGTAGCAGGGTGACCACGTGTATGGCTCCAAACAGCAAAGCAGCAGGTTCCAGCAGTGGGCGTGGCAGAACGATTGAGCTGGAAGCTCCACCCCTGAGCAAGCAGGTTTCAGGCTGGGGGAGGGGAGACTACAACTGCCCTTGAGAGTACAAGCCCTTGTCTGGATGGGCCACAATCTATTCTCCCACTGACCTGAAGGATGCTTGGTTGCTTCCAAGTTCTGGATCAGGTATAAAGCTGCTATCAGCATCTGTAGGAGGGCATATGTTCCGGGGTCATTTGAGTACATGTAAAAGCATGGTTGCTGTAATGTGGTGGTGTGTTACCAAACTGTCTCCATAGTTCATGATGTTTCAGGGCCCCAGCAATGGGTGAGACCTGCTGCTCTCACCTCTAGAATTAGGCATTGGGTTTGGTCAGGGCTGCAGAGGACCCTGGTTCAAATCCCAGCACCCACATAGTTCACAACTGTCTGTAACTCTGAGATCTGACAGTCTTCACACAGACATACATACATGGCAGGCAAAACACCAGTGCATACAAAGTAAAAGTTAAAGAAAAGTTTCTAGGAGATGTGAGGTGGTAGTGTTGCATGATTGACTCAATTTGCACTCCATAGTGACAAAGTGACAACTCAGATAGAGCATGTGTCCCTGTGCTTAAGATTCTTCTGATTATCTTCTTAGGTGAACTGTCAAAGTCTTTGCCTATTTTTAATTGAGTCATTCATTTTCTTATGGGTGACATTTAAGAATCTTTAGCAGAATCGTGTCAATAAGATAAACACCTCTAGTGCTCACCCCCTTCCACAAGGAGAGCCAAAGAGAAGAATAAACTACCACATTCCGACAAAACAACTAAAGAGAGTATGGTGTACATCAGGGGACTGGACATTGGCACCTTGGACATTGGGACCCTGCACACTGACAGGGTGGTCATTATGGACTCTCTGTAGACCTCATGGGTGGTTGGCCCAGCACAGAAAACTACCTGGATTCTATGAGACCCAGTGCCCCCAAAGGAGGACTTGGTGGCTGTGCCCTGCTTCCCATGGACAGTGTGGTGTCTCTGCGGTGACATCTTGGAACCAGAACCGCTGTTAATGCGCTGTCCTCTGGAGACAGGAACCATGGCATACCTCCACCACTGAGAATTTGCCACCATGGATGCACCCCCACCTGGAGGGGGCAGAATTCTTACCACAAACCACTACTTCACCATCTTGCTGGGACTTAGCTTCACAGTCACTGCCCTGTCCCCTCCCAGCCTCTGTCATCCCTTCCTGCCTTAGATACAGTAGCACCCAGCAGTGACAGTCTCCAAATGTAATAGTGGACTCACTCACTTCTGTGTAATTCTGCCACCATTGCTTGCCTAGCTTAGCATGCTATCGTTAGGCAACTACACATAAATTGTTACATATTCTTCATGAACTGATCCCCTGTCATTTCTCAGTGCTGCAATCGTCCCTAATTAATATGGAGCTGTAGAGCACATTTGAAAATTTTATCTCCGCTTACTCTTTCTCTGGCCTTCTTTATATCCAAGTGTATTACTTATGTGCTTTTCTTTCTTTCTTTCTTTCTTTCTTTCTTTCTTTCTTTCTTTCTTTCTTTCTTTCTTCTTTCTTTCTTCTTTCTTTCTTTCTTTTCTTTCTTTTTCTCTTTCTTCCTTTCTCTCCTTTTTCCCTTGGCTTTTGAGATAAGATCTCTCTACACAGCCCTGGCTGTCCTGGAACTCACTGTGTAGACCAAGATCACCCCAAATTCAGAGAGATTCCCCTGCCTCTGCCTCCCAAGTGCCGAAGTTAAAGGTGTGTGCAGCCATGCCTGTTGATTCTTCTTCTTCTTCTTCTTCTTCTTCTTCTTCTTCTTCTTCTTCTTCTTCTTCTTCTTCTTCTTCTTCTTCTTCTTCTTCTTCTTCTTTTCCTCCTCCTCCTCCTCCTCCTTCTTCTTTTTAAAGATTTATTTATTATTATACATAAGTTCACTGTAGCTGACTTCAGACAAACCAGAAGAGAGCATCAGATCTCATTATGGGTGGTTGTGAGCCACCATGTGATTGCTGGGATTTGAGTCATCTTACCAGCCCCCGGTTTTCCTTCTTCTTAAACAACCGATTTTGAACATTTCTTGGAAGGTGAGCTCACTAGACAGCATGCCCCTCATTATTTGTCTGAGAAAGTCTTCATTTTCCCCTGGTTTTGGGTGATGGATTTTACAAGGTACTTGATTCTAGGCTGATAAAGCCTTTTCCCCCAATGGTGCAAATATTTCTTCCCACGGTATTCTTGCTTCCAAGATTTCTAGAAGCAACATGTAATTTTTACCCTTGTTCTCTTTTGTAGAAGGGACAGTGGGCCACCTCTATGTAAATGCTGAGGGGGCCACACAGCTGCAAAAACATCTCCTGCAGGAGGACCTAATTGAGGACTTTCTGAGGGACCAAGGATTGCTGGTGCAGACAAAGCCAGCCAACTGGGAACTGCTGTTTAGAAGAGATGCTTTCTTGGGACCAATGGGGTGTGGGTGGAGGGTATTAAAGGAGCTTGCAGCAGTGCTCAGATGAGCTTGCTGCAGCATTTCTCAGCTGCTCCCAGAGTCTGTGTTGTTAACTCTGTGCCACCTCACCCTCAAACCCCAAGGGCAGGTAGGGTCTGGCAGCGTGTAGTCCGAGGTTCAGGCAGCACCCTTACAGGGAAGCCTCCACTTTCATGTCTGATATTAACTTTGGGGTAATTCTTAGTAACCCTAGTAATTGTTTCAGGCTTCCTTTATGTGTCTCCTTTGGTATTGCTGTGGCTTCTACTTGTTGCAGGATTTTCCCTGTCCAATCACATTAGGGCAGTGGGAGGCCTGTGATTGGACAGGGAAAGAAAGGTGGAGCTAAGAGTTGCCGAGAGAGGGAGCACGGCAGAGAAGTGGGGAACCAAGATGGCTGCAGACGGATACCCTCGTGATGTTTTTCCAGCCATAAGTAACTACAATTTCATAAGGTTAGAAATATTGGAATAAAGCTTTTATCATTATCAATTGGCTCTGAAATTATTGTATTGGCAACTTGTAAATTGTGATATTATCGATACATAAATCTGATTGGTTAATTAAGCATTAAGAGCCTTGATTCTACCAGGGTACTGGGTATTGTGATGTGTTGACTGACAGTGGGGTGCATGGTAGCAAGAGGAACGAGGGAAACTTAGGGGGTGGGGCACCAGGGAGATAGCCCTGCAGGGGCTCTGCGGTTTGGCATAGCTGGAGAGTTGGCGGGCCAGCAGGAACCCTGAAGCGAGGTCAGGCACCTCGGAGAGTTGGCGGGTTCATCTATGTTACAAGCTCTGAACTTACCTCACAGGGTTTATACACTATTTACTGTTATATTCTTTCTTTTCTTCTTGTTTTAAAATTTTGTTTTTGTTTTTGTTTTGTTTTGTTTTTGACACAGGGTTTCTCTGTATAGCCCTGGCTGTCCTGGAACTCACTTTATAGACCAGGCTGGCCTCGAACTCAGAAATCCACCTGCCTCTGCCTCCCAAGTGCTGGAATTAAAGGCGTGCGCCGCCGCCGCCGCCGCCACCACCACCGCCCGGCTGAAATTTTTATATCTCAGTGGTTGAGAGCACTGACCGCACTTCCAGAGGACCCAGGTTCAATGCCCAGCATCAACACGGCTGTTCACAACCACCTGTAACTCCGAGATCTGACACTCCCTCACACGCATACATGCAGGCAAAACAACAATGCACATAAAATAAACATAAGTATTTTTTTAAAAATTGAAAAATTTACTGCCATTTCCTCCAGCTCAGACATTTTCTCTCTGCTGCACCCAGCCTGCCGAGCCTGTCTCAAGCCTTCACACGTGCCTCTGTGTTTTCCTTCTGCTAGCACTTTCTCTTATTTCCATTAGGGGATTTCAGGTCTGTTTCAATCCTATCCTCCCCACCCCTTACTCCTTCCTGATCTACCTTCCCTGACTACCATTTTGTGCGTCCCTCCCTTAGCCCCTCAAGTCCAACTTACACTGCCCAGATAATCTTGGATATGTGGAATCCAATTGAGTGTGGCTGTCCCACCCAGGACAACACTGTTAAAGAAAAAAGGCCTCCCCACACCCACCTTTCCCAGCAATGTCAACTACCAACAGCTTTTTGGTGGTGGAAGTTCATGGCCATTTGCCCTTTCTAGGCGGCAAGCTTGTCTCTCTTGAGCACACACAGGTCTTGAGCACGCTGTCGTAACTGCTACAAATACATATGTGTACGTGCTCTACTGTGTCCTGAAAAGCATCGCCCCCCTCTACTCACCCACCACATTTTTTAAAATTTTGATTTATCTGAAAATTTACGCTAAGTGGTGGTAGTACACGCCTTTAATCCCAGTACTTGGGAGTCAAAGGCAGGCGGATCTCTGTGAGTTCAAAGTCTATCTGATCTATAGAGCAAGTTCTAGGACAGCCAGGGTGACACAGAGAAACTCTGTCTCAAAACACCCTCTCATCTATTAATTTATATGTACATCTGTCTGTCTCATTTCTGTGTCTGCCTGTCTGTCTGTCTGTCTCTGTGTATGTGTGTGTGTGTCTGTGTTTCTGTGTGTGTCTGTCTGTCTCTGTCTCTCTCTCTTTCTCTTTGTGCATGTGTCTGTCTCTCTCTGTATCTCTGTGTGTCTGTCTGTCTCTATCTGTCTGTGTGTGTGTGTGTGTGTGTGTGTGTGTGTGTGTGTATAGCACACACTGTTCTGTGGAGGCCAAAACATGTCTTTGGATCTTCTTTCTGTCTCTGGTCTGGAGTTACAGTGGTTATTTGCTACCCAAAGTGGTGCTAGGAACTAAACTCAGATCCTCAGAGAGACCAGCAAGTGCTCTAAAGTGCTTCAGCCCCTCTAGAATTTCTTTTTTGTTCTTCGCTAGGTTCTTGACTGTTGTCTGTTTTAGCTTTTACAGCCCTTAACATATTAATGATTGCTTTTAATTCCTAGTCTAATAAGTGCAGCGTCCTCACTACCCATGACTCTGGCAGTGGGCTTTGCCTCTTTAAATGGTACTTTTCCTCTTTTGGGATGTCAGGGTGACTATTATTGTTACTGTTGTTACTGTTGCTGAAAGTAAGGCATGATGTATTAAGCAAGAGGAACTCATAAACAGTGCCCTTGTGATGTAGCGATCTAGTGATGTAGCGATCTAGTGATGCAGTGTCTCTAGATTATTAAGAACTATTGTTAAGGGAAACATTGTTACCAATATCAGTTCAAGCCCTCAGTTTCGTAGAGCTTCCTGAATGGCATCTACAGAGTAATTGTTTCTTCGTGTGATCATAGAAAGCACTCAGGACAACCAGATGGATAGTCGCTTAAAGAGTGAGATCAAGAAAAATTAAATGATTTGTGACCATAATTCACTTGGCTAATGGTGGAGCCTTGGTCAGCCTTAGGCAAAACTTTATAGTTCACCATATCCTGCAGGTCTCAGTTGTAAACTACTTAATTTCCATATCTCTGTATCTAGATTGCTTCCTTACGCCGCCCACTATCTTCTGTAATTGTCTTATTATCTAAGAAACGTCTGAATAAAGAGAACGTTTATTGGATTATGTCAGCCTTAATTTTTAAAATCCGATTTTGAAGTAATCTGAAGCTCACCAAACCATCGTGAAAATAGTGCAAAAAATGCCCGTGCCCCACTCATTTGGATTTTCTCTGCTTGCTTTTCATTTTCTCTTACATAAGCATCATCTAATTATCACAAGCAAGATGTCAGCAACGGGACCGATTGTATTATCCAGTCCACAACCTTACTCCCGCTTCTACAAATGTGTCTCTGACGTCATTGCCCTGGTCGGTTTCCTAGACCGGGATCTAATCAAGGTACAGGCACCACTGTAGTTCATCTCCCTGTGACAGGAAACACTCCCTGGACTTTTGATGACCTTACTTAAAGACGCAACAGAGCAGCTCTTTCCACAGAATGCCTCTCTGTTTCTCGATACTGTTCCTGGAGAGATGTGAAGAAACATCTACTCACCTAGGACAGGAAACAAATAACGGACCAAAGTAAGGGTACCACCTAAGTCCAAATGGGGGACCCATGAGATTATTGGGGTTTCCGACAAGAGTAGTGTGAGGAGTTACAGTAGCAGAAACGACTCGGGGACAGCTGCAGCAGTGATAAAATCCTCCTGTGATTCAAAATGTGCCCCAATTTGAAAAACCACCGTCCTTAGTCAAGTATTTAGATCCTTTTGATTCTGAGCACCCTTTTGATAGGTAGGCCCAGGAAGCAATGAAGAGAGAGCCTTCTAATTCTGCAGAGAAGAAATCAAACAGGCTGAAGTGATGTCAGATGTTGGGAGAATTGGCGCCGAGAGACTGAAGAAAAGATGCTGTGATGAATAACCCTCCTCTGTGTCCTGTCCAGCTTACGTTGCCCCCTGAACTACTACTAAAAATCTGCCCGTTTGGCTGACCTCTCTCTTCCTGGCCCATCCATGCTGGCTAAATGCCTCCCCCAAAATACACGGTACACTTCTTTGATGCAGGAATTGAGTTTCTAGAATTTGTCTCTACCTTTCCCCAAACACATACATGCGAATGGAATCACGAGACATTCAGTGAATATTTGCTGAGGTAGGATGGGGAGCTAAGAACTTGCATTTTCTGCTAGGGCCGAAGGTACACAACGAGCAGGGTAGACAAAGACTCCTCCTTAAAATAGTTGCATGGGTCATATAAGTCATAGTATTTAATGTGAACCAAATTGTGTGTCTCTGGATTAGAAGTGCTTGGCTTACAAATTTGCTTAGATGAAAAACAAACCTTTATATATCTTTTAAAAATGTTATATGTCTGAGTGTCTTACCTGGATGTGTGTCTGTGCTATGCATGCAGGTCTACTGCTCACGGAGACCAGAGGGGCTGTGGGATTCCCTGGAGCTGTGCTTATAGACAGTTGTTAGCCACCGTGTGGATGTTAGGAACCAAACTTGGGTTCTCTGGAAGAACAGCCAGTGCTTTTAACCACAGCATCTCTCCAGCCCCCTCACCCCCAAACAAAACCTTTTGCAGGGACAGCTGTGATACCACTCACCAGGCAGTGCTCCCTGGATGTAGGTGTTCCGTGCCTGCGCCTTCCGGCACAACTGACTTAACGGTGTGTTACTGTGCCTGCATTCCTGTCAGGTTTCAGTAGGTACTTAGCAGTCAGCTCTGGCTCTCAATAACCCAGTCACCTCAGTGGTTCTTACAGCCTAGTGCCACAGTGGTCTCACTCACTGCCCGGGAAGGACCACGGCCCCGACCCAGAGCTTGGTATCTCCTCATTCTGAGGCCTGGAAGCCATCTTCCCTCCCCTCACCCCATGGCTCCTCTACAGCAAAGCGATCTTCTTCCCACCCTAGCTTATCTTACCTGGCAGCGTACCCTCACCAAATGTTTCCGTATTTCTATGCTTTAATGTCTTCTTCTGGCTTCTGTCTACCTCAATGACAACATATTTTTATTCTTTTTTTTTTTCTGTTTGTTTAACAGAGGGTGCCACTGTGTGGCTTTGAACTCAGGACCCTCTTTGCCTCGGCCTCCCAAGTGTCTGGATTGCAGGCATTAACCACTGTGCCTGCCCTGCAGAGCTTTTAAAGTTAACTTTCTCTTTGAGAAAACCAGAAGAAAAAAATGTATAGTTGAAATATTATTCCTTACCCACGTAGTGTACATTCTTATGTTGAGGATGGCAGTTGGCTAATTATCTCTGTCTCCTTGGTAAACTTGTCTAGTATCAGCTTAGATTATTTAATAAACAAAATGAGGTTTTAGGTCAAGTGAAAAGCAGTTTAGAGATTCAGTTCATTTCCCCCTTTCTTATACATCCCTTCTTTCCTTAATAGTTAGTAGGTGGCCTTGCTGTCCCGGTGTCCTCCATCCCTCTAGCTCTGACACTCTTTCTGCCTCCTTTTCCTTGGGGGAAATGCATATCCCTTCCCAGATCTGTCTGTCATCCCTGTGCACAGGTCATGCTAATCGTCTCTGTGTTCCAATATTGGTATCTGTCAAATATTAGTATGTGCCAAAGCAAGCACATACACAAAAAGGCCCTCTAAACAGGATCTATACACATATGAATGCACAGAGACTAGGGTGGCATGCACAGGGCCTGCATGGGTCTGCACCAGATGGGGTCCTGGTTCTGAAAGTGGGAGTGGACACGTGCCCCCATCCTCAACCCGGTAGCTGTCTCCAATTGATAACCACTTGCATGTGAGCATTTAGATTTCTCCTAGGGAGTCTCACGGCGAAACAAGCTACTCTACAGAGTAGGCTGCGTACCCTGTGGTGGATGGACAACAGGAAATGTACTCTAGGGTACCTTTGAGGTTTCCTGTCTCATAACTTCATCTCAGGACTCTTTTTTTTAAAGTTATCTATATTATATATTACATATTGCATATTACATATAGTGTATATTACATATAGGGCATGCTACATGTTATATATGTTATATAACACGCTACATGTCCCATATTATATATCACACATTGTATATTATACACTATCATCCCACAGAAGCCTGTTTGCTTTCTAATGAGAGGAAGCAGATGGATTTGGATGGGAGGTAAGGTGGGATGGGTCTGGGAGAAGTCGAGGGGGCGGAAACCATAATCGGAATGTAGTATGTGAGGAAAAAAAAATCTAATTTTAATCAAAGTAAAAAAGGCCAAAAATAATTACTAGGGTGGGCCTCAAACGTCACTGAGCACAGATTTGCAGGTGACCATAGCTGACAATAGCTGCACTAAAACTCTCAACAGGGTGTCCCTATTGTCCGGACATTGCCGACACAAGTCTCTCAAGTCAGCCTTTCGACTTAGGAAGCCCCAGGCCATCTAACTGTCCAACCCGCATCTCTGCCTGTGCACATCACAGTAGGCTGTGTCGTGTTGTGAGGACGGACTTACCCAGCATGGGTGTTATACACTCCAGATACCATAAAGTAAATTCTTTCCTATGGTGAACTAGATTGTGTTCCCTAACCTGACATCAGTCTGCCCAATCTTGCTGCTCAGCTAACTTTGGAAGTCCTTTAGGGATCACACTGTGTTTGCCTTTGACATTTTGTTGCTTGTTTTGTGACCCCCCACCTGGGGAAAGCAGCAACAGGCCTGTCAAATAAAAAATAGAAGCCTGAGGGGACATTTAGTTTACATTGTTACATCTCCTAGCAAACTAGGACAGAAACACCTTACCCAGTACAAAATTTCACATCTTGGCTACCGTGAGTTAGCAAGAATTTAATTTGGGCCTTTGCCCCTGTATATTTTTTATATCCATTTTCAGAGGATAGCTTCTGAAACATGACTTTTTGGAAACAAGAAATCTTTTTTTTTTTTAAAGATTTATTTATTTATTATATGTAAGTACACTGTAGCTGTCCTCAGATACTCCAGAAGAGGGCATCAGATTTCGTTAAGGATGGTTGTGAATCAGCACGTGGTTGCCGGGATTTGAACTCGGGATCTGGCGGCACTCTTAACCACTGAGCCATCTCGCCAGCCCCCAAGAAGAGTCTTTATGTACAACACTGAAGTGACTGATAGAACCCTGGATGGTTTCAATGTAGGGGCTGGTTTGCCATTGTGGTGGCCTGAATAGGAAAGTCCCCTTTAGGCTATGTAGGAGGTGGGTCTGATGCTAAGATCCTGTTTCCCAATTGGTTCTTGATCTATTAGTAAAGATGCCAGGGGCCAATTGCTGGGCGGAAGGAAGGAGGTGGAACTTCCGGGTCCCAATAGGGGAGATGCAAGGGAGGAGGGGAACTACGCCATGTTTCTGTTCAGGAAAAGGTGACCAGCCATGTGAGGTTTCAGGTGGAGCTACCTCAGGCTGCTTCTCCAGACGGGAGATTAGGATGTTGAGCTGGGACTGAAGGTGGCTGAGCAACTGAAGTTGAGGGCAGACTAGGAGTACTGGGCAGGGCATGATAGCTGCAGTAGATTGGAGGTGCCCAGCAGTTGCACCAATAAGGCAGGTTGAAATTGAGCGATGTGTGTGTCTGTGTTTTCCATCTGCAGATCCAATATTCTCTGGGCGGGGACTGGTAGCATGGCCAGTTCCAGGACCTTAAAGTGGGAGTGGCAAAAGCTATGCGCAAAGCTACTTGATCAGCAGTTGGTGGTGTTGTTTTGGGGAGACACAGGAAGTGTGACCTTATCCTAGGAGGTTATTTCGCTGGAGACGAGCTCTGAGAGTTTAAAGACACCTGCCAGTTTGAATTTACTTAGCTTCATGTTCGCTGTTCAGGATGTGAGCTCTCAGCCTCCGCTCCAGCTGCCTTGCCTGCCTGCCCATATACACACCATACGATATTGTGTAAATGAATTCTAGATGATTCTGGCAGCCACTGTGTGTGACCTGACCCTCTCTTGAGTCAGGATCGGTTCTGCTCTGGTGTCTTCCGTTTCTAAGTATGCAGAATTTGCTCTCGGACCTGGTCAGTGAAGCTTAAACCCTCTTCCTCCGTTGAGTGTCAGACATGAGTGAGGCTAATTACTTCTTTTTTTTTTTTTTTAAGATTTTATTTATTAATTATATGTAAATACACTGTTGCTGTCTTCAGACACTCCAGAAGAGGGAGTCAGATCCCATTACAGATGGTTGTGAGCCACCATGTGGTTGCTGGGATTTGAATTCACTTAGCAAGAGCAGTCAGTGCTCTTAACGGCTGAGCCATCTCTCCATCCCCGCTTCTAGCTGTTATTAGGATCCTAGGAGTCTGTCTTGACAATATTCCTTAGCCATCCCTCAATTCACAGATAACTGAGAACCTTTCATTCAGGACCAATAATAAGTTAATTCAACTTCAATAATTTGATTTTTCAAAAATCGTTTTTTTTTTTCATAAAACGAATAAGAACTCAATTTAATAAAAGAAACAATGTCTCCTTTCTCTCCTATTATCTACCAGCTTCCTTTCAGAAGAGTCACTGGAATATGAAAACTACTTATTTTCTTGTTTTGCAAAATTGCAAAGGGCTTTTCAAATTATTTAAGTGGTTCTGTTCTGAGCCATCTTAGGCTGTTCATTTAAATTTCACAAAATATTCACTGAATCCCACTGTAGAATCCTTGCAAGGGACCTTACTAAGAGTACAGCAAGCATGGGCTGGAGAGATGGCTCAGCGGTTAAGAGCACTGACTGCTTGTCTAGAGGTCCTGAGTTCAACTCCCAGCAACCACATGGTGGCTCACAACCATCTGTAATGGGACCTGACGCCCTCTTCTGGCCTGCAGGCATATATTCAGGCAGAATACTATGTACAATAAGTAAATAAATCTTAAAAAGTACAAGTGTGTGATTTCTGACACTGGGTTGATTAATTCATGAAGCAGGAGATCATCCACCCAGTGGATCTAGGGGAGAGGATCTATTGAATACATTTAAATACTAAGGGCAAAGTTACAACTGGGCTGGAGCATGTGTGTGGCAGATTAGAGAAAACTTGGAGAGGAAGGAGGAAGGAATCAAGGGAAGACTTCTCATAGGAAGAGATACATGTGAGGGTGAAGAAGGAGTTTTGGTAGACAGAACAATGCCACCAGAGGAATGGGGTGGGAAAGAGATCTCCCCACCTCTGGCCACACTCCGTGGGGAGCGTGCATGGGGAGATAACAGGGCCTGCCATTTGGCTTCCATTGTGAGCATTCTGTACTCAGGCCAGTCAGTATGTACCTGACTCTATAGCCTGTCTCATGAAGCCATGGAGACAGTCTCCACAGAGACACCATTGTCAGTGTGATGCCCAGAGAAACTGCTGGATGGTACTGCTTTCAAGGACGGTTGCCACAAGGTGTGTCAGGGCAGCCGAGCAAGGGGCAGGCTATGAGCTGAATGCAGCCCTTCTGTGGGGAATGAATGGTTTCTACACTTTAAGTGGCTGAAATTTTCAAAAGGAGTCCTATGCTGTGATGTTTAAAAACTACATGAAGCTCAAATAGCAGCACATGACACAAATATCAAGCGATTCTTGTATGCCAAGTGCCATTTTAGGCTAATGGGATACATAACAAAGATGCCTGCTCCTCTGAGCCATGTGCACTCTTATGAAGATGGCCGTCTCGGTTCTTCTCTTAGCTGCCCTAGCTTTATTCCACTGGCTATCCCTATGCTGTGGGAAATTATTGTGGTTAGACTCAACGATAATAATTTTACCTTGGAGTTATTATTTGCTAAATCCAGGGGATCTTCCTCTGGCACGGCAGTCTTTACCCAGTCATCCGGTAAAGTTGGCTGCGAACCAGCTAATGGTTATTATTGACTTTAGAAAGGGGAAGCAGGCAATCTTATCTCTGGTAACAATCACTCTAATTTGCCCAAATTTGTCTACAGAGTTGGACAATGTCTATAGTCATGGAAAATGTCAAGATTCTCTCCCAAGTGCAGGGAATTCTAACTTCTTTGACCAATAGCAGAATTACACTCTCTACAAATTCTGATGGGTTGCTCCATAATGGAGCCCGGAGCACACGTGGTAAGATTAGGACACACAGTGAAAAGTTACACAAGCAGACATCCTGAAAGTCTTTAATAAAGTTCACAGATAGAACCATGTCTGTACAAGCCTGCTTTTATGTGGACTCCAAACGATTTTCATTTATTTTCTGTTAATTTTCCAAGTGATCAAAATAACGGGATTCACGATACCATTTGTCTGCATACCTACGTGTGATTCCTGGTGGAAGTACTGCGTGTTTTTAGTTTGGTGATTGTTTTCTTTCTTTCTTTCTTTCTTTCTTTCTTTCTTTCTTTCTTTCTTTCTTTCTTTCTTTCTTTCTTTTTTTTTTAAAGATTTATTTATTTATTATATGTAAGAACACTGTAGTTGTCTTCAGACACTCCAGAAGAGGGCGCCAGACCTCGTTACGGATGGTTGTGAGCCACCCTGTGGTTGCTGGGATTTGAACTCTGGACCTTCGGAAGAGCAGTCGGGTGCTCTTACCCACTGAGCCATCTCACCAGCCCTCTTTCTTTTTTTTTTTAAATATTTTTTTTATTAAGTATTTTCCTCAATTACATTTCCAATGCTATCCCAAAAGTCCCCCATACCCTTCCCCCCACTCCCCTACCTACCCATTCCCACTTTTTGGCCCTGGTGTTCCCCTGTACTGGGGCATATAGAGTTTGCGTGTCCAATGAGCCTTTCTTTCCAGTGATGGCCGACTAGGCCATCTTTCGATACATATGCAGCTAGAGTCAAGAGCTCAGGGGTACTGGTTAGTTTATAATGTTGTTCCACCTATAGGGTTGCAGATCTCTTTAGCTCCTTGGGTACTTTCTCTAGCTCCTCCATTGGGGGCCCTGTGATCCATCCGATAGCTGACTGTGAGCATCCACTTCTGTGTTTGCTAGGCCCCGGCCTAGTCTCACAAGAGACAGCTATATCAGGGTCCTTTCAGCAAACTCTTGCTAGTGTATGCAATGGTGTCATCGTTTGGAGGCTAATTATGGGATGGATCCCTGGATATGGTGGTGATTGTTTTCTATCGCATTTTCTTCCTTGGTTTAAGTATAAAGTACCTCCCCTTGGAGAAGGAAGGATGGGCAAAAGGCACACAAGGTAGAAATGATTCTAAGAACTACTATATGCCATTCCCTAATGTGAGACTCAATGCAGTGTTAAATTTAGATTGTGGTTGTGGTGTGTGATGTCTTTGAGAGGGTCCCTGGGACACTAGGAGAGAGATGTGCACTGAAGGGAGAGAGAGATTGTTCATGTGGGCATGGATGATGCCCCCCAGCCCCCGCGGGGCAGGCAGAGTGAGGAGAGAAGGAAAGGGGGGGATTCCTAGAACATGAACAGAGAAGATGCTGTGTGGTTGGAGGAAAGCTGAGAACTTGACATGCTATTAAGTTCAGCAGGGGAGAGAATGTCGAAGGGCAAGCCTGAGGTCCCGAGGGTCCATCCTGAGATCTGACAGGAATGGCCTGAGGAGTGGCCTCAGGATCAGTAATGAAGAACTTGTGGTCACGCTGGCCAACAGTGTCCCCACCGGCAAGCTCCTGCAGCCAGAGCAGTGCATGGGAAGGGAGGGAGCAGATGACAAGGGCACATGGTGTCAGGAAAAGCCACGACCTTCCCACAGACCTTCCCACATTCCTGGCATGTCACAGGGGTGAGAAGGAGACTAGCAAGCTCTCTGGTCTGGCTCTCACGGAGAGCCTACGAAGGTGACGCAGAGGCAAGCGGAAGGTTTTCAGAGGTAGACGTGTGAGGAGAACATTTAAAATACTGGAAACCACCCAGTTAGAGGTATAACTGGGACAGTGTGTTTTCATCTGCACTTTAGAAAAATTAGGTAAGGTTTAGCCCAGGCACTCAAGAAAGAGAACTCTGTACACAGGAAACTTGAAGATGGAGCCCTGTGACTCAGTGTCCTTCCATGTCATTTAAAGACCTTCCAGTCCGTCTCGTCTTCAGAGCCCTTAACAGCACCACAGTATGAACAGATCATCCAGGTTCTCCTCTCACACAGCTGAACATGTCAAGACGCTCCCACACTGGAGCACCCATCTCATTGAAACTCCCTTTGAGGCAGCCTTGGGAGTTCTTACAATTTATTCCAGCCTTTACTAACTTGCCTTTCCATCTACATATCCATGGGGGCAGAGACTGGGAACTACCTAATACAGTGTGCAATACATATATACATATATGTATATATATATATTTACACACACATATATATTTAAAATTATATATATACTTAAAATTATATATATATTTAAAATTATATATATATTTAAAATTATTTATTGATTATGTATACAGCATCCTGCCTGCCGGCCAGAAGAGGACACCTAATCTCATTACTGATGGTTGTGAGCCACCACGTGGTTGCTCGGAACTGAACTCAGGACCTCAGTGCTCTTAACCTCTGAGCCACCCCTCTAGCCCCCATACATCAATTTTATTTGGGTTGAGTTCCTTGGGACAAGTCCAATCTTTGTCTCTTCAGGGCATCTCCGACATCTTCTTGTCTTTTTTTTCTCAACCACTTCACAAGCTACCAACAGCGAACAGGAGCAGACACCAGCAGGCAGAACAGCCACACCCCTTTCTCTTCCCAAGCGCAACCTTTTCTCTCCGGGTTCTGGCCTTCGTTCCCTCTGCAGGACCCTCAGAATTAAACTATCCCAGGTTGGCAAAGATGACGCCCCTCCCCGATCTTGCACTGGAAGCACCCAGAGCAACTAGTCAGCTGCTGGGGACCGTCTGAAGCAGCCCCATATATCACACCTGGGGTTAAAACAAAAATGTGCTTCCATAACGTAAGTGGGTTTTTTAAGACACCAGAAATCTCACTCCAGTGGGTGGAGCGGTTCTCTTTGCTCTCATTGGCTGTCGTCCTCGGTACCTCTCTTCCGATTTCATATCACTCAGTTTCCAGCCTTTTCAACATTTCAGATTTTTTTTTTTTGGAAAACTTTCATCTATGTTTGTCCTCTTTGTCAGTCAAGTTTATTTTTGAAAATAATCTATGAAAACATCAATAAAGAAGGAGGAGGAGGAGGAGGAGAGGGAGGGAGAGAGAGAGAGAGAGTGAGAGAGAGAGAGATTCTTGATTGAACATCTGAACATGGATTTACATACATACATAAAAGTAATCCGTCTACTGTGGGAGGTGGCACACGCCTTTAATCGCAGGGGCAGAAGCAGGCAGATATCCGGGAGGGCTGGTCTACCGAGAGAGTTTCAGGACAGCCAGGGCTACATAGAGAAACCCTGTCTGTGGGTGACGTCTAAAGTAGCTATTTGGTTTTCTGAAGCAAAATATTGCAGACTGTGTGGCTTATGAGCAAGAGATCTTTATTTCTCAACATTCTAGAGGCCATGGAGTCTGAATGTGCTGACATATCAGGGGTTTATTTCTTACGTAATATGTCTTTACCTCCCTGCCTTGGTGGAAGGGGCATGTTACCTCTATGGTGTCTCTTAGTAGGCCATTTATCCCGCCTATGAGGACAGGATTCTTATGACCTTATGATCTTCTAACTTATTGGTTGCCTGATGCGCCCATCATGAAGGTCAGGATTTCAGCATATGAATTTCAGAGTGTTCGGCCTGTCATATTCTTCCCGTGATCCCCAAATTTCCTGTTTTTGTCCCAGCGGCCTTAAAAGTATTAACTCATTCCAACATCCGATCAAAATCCAAAGTCCGCAGTCTCTGATATCATCTCAGTCAGACGTGAGTGAGACAAATGGGGGTTGGTTTGGATCTGAAGCACACTTCAGCTACGAATGTGTGAAACCAGCCATGCTGCCTGTTTCCAAACTACAGTGACAAGAGAGGCCAAGGACAGAAAGTCCCATTCCCCACCGGAAGGAAGAAAGGAGGGGCCAGATCCCTTAAAGACCAAACCCCACTTTTCATGAAGTGTCTTGTTTGGCTCTGTGCTCTGTTTTCTAGGGCCCCTGGACCTGTGCTATCCCTGTGCTATGTCCCTGTCCCACGACTTTGGGCAGCTGGCCTCCTGCAGCAGCTGGGCCAGGTCCTCATGATGTAGCAGTACACCTGTGCTTCGGGCCGTATGCTCAGGGCTCCCTACGCATCATTCATTCACCATGGACTTTGCCTAGGATATCTGGGGTGGTCTCCTTCTTAAGGTTACAAGCACCCCAATAGCATATTCTCCATGGGGGCTTTATGCTCAAGAAGCCCCGCTGTTTTCTGAACTGCTTTTAGGGACCTTCTATGTCATATTCTGTCTTTGCTTCTGTTCTGTGGATGATTAATCTCATTAGACAGTCATGTGACCATACCATCTCTTTTAAACTGGCTACGGACTTCTTAAATTCTACTGTACACAAAAGTAGTCAAGGTGTTCTTTCAACACTTAGCCATTCCCTCAAACAAATATCCAATTTAGTGGCTCAGAAGTTCTACCTTTTATAAAAGGTAAGGACATGAATATATTCATTCTGCCAATTTTTAAAAACTTCCATCTGTGGCCTCCTTGTACCGATTTTTAAAATGTATTTATTAAATATGCTTTAGTATTTTGTTTGCTTGTGTACCTGTGTACCACGTGTGTGCCTGATGTCCAAGGTAACCAGAAGAGGGTGTGGGACCCCCTAAGAACTGGAGTTACAGTTGCTTGATAGCTGCCATGCGGGTGCTGGGATTTGAACCCAGGTCCTCTGGAAGAACAGTCAGGGCTCTTAAGTACTGAACCATCCCTCTAACTCTGCCACATTTTTTTTAAAGCAGTAATTTTCAACCTGCTGGTTGCAGCCCCTTTGGTCAAATGACCCTTTCACAAGGGTCATTTAAGACTGTCTGCATATCAGATATTCACCTTACAGTTCATAACAGTAGCAACATTACAGTTATGAAGAAGCAAGGAAAATAATTTTATGGTTGGGGAGGTCACACAACACGAGGAACTGTATCAAAGGGTCACAACACTGGGACGGTTGAGAGCCGATGCTTTAAAGACTTTGAAAGAATAGTATTCTCTAAGAAGACTAAAGGTTTGTCTATGGTCCCTTCTCCTCCACATCCACTGTCTTTTCTATTCTCTCCTCTCTCACCTCATTTCTTTCTTCTCTCCTAAATCTGACTGAAAT
The DNA here is from genome assembly GCF_978045245.1 of Mus caroli. NCBI lineage: Eukaryota > Metazoa > Chordata > Mammalia > Rodentia > Muridae > Mus > Mus caroli. Next base: position 7,039,563 of record NW_028227271.1, read on the forward strand.
TGCCTTTTACTCATGGCAGTAGAGACCTTTTCTAATATACACCAAAGACATTCCCAGGCTTCACCGTTACCCAGTTCTAGAGCCATGTCCACATGTTTAGGTATTTGTTACATCATCAGTACATTTCTTAGTAGCAATTCTCTGTCTTAATCTGCGCGAGTTGCTATAATGAAATAGACTGGGAGGCTTACAAGTACCATCAAGCCATTTCTCACAGGTCTTTGGTAGAGTTGGTACCTGGTGAGGACATCTATCTCTTCACTGTCCTCACATAGCAGAAGGCTGAGGGATTCTGGGGTCCTTTGGTCATGACATCACCCAATGACTCATCACTTATCAAAGGCCCCGCCTTCTTTTTCTGCCATCTTGAAAGTTTAGACTTTTGCATGGGTTGGGGGAAAAGGAAGAAACATTGAGATGATGTCAGTTGGGGGGACTGAGATCACGGGTCTCTTGCCTTTTATAGGGGGATGGAAGGGGAGTGAGTGAGTGAGGGAGAGAGAGAGAGAGAGAGAGAGAGAATTTGACTGCATTCATTGTAGAAAACTAAGGATTCCAAAATTGTGGGTGTTGCTTGCCAGCATAACCAGGTGGGGAACTCAGTCAGTCTTGCAGATGTTCAAACTCAAAATTTCAAATATTCCCATATGTGGAAATAGCCAGAGATGAGGGATTTTTTTTTCTTTTTCATTTTGTGCCTGGGTCTTTTGGCAGGACTATGGCCCCACCTGCCAAGTTTGTGAGCCCCAAACCATATTTATTATGAAAAGTTACTGGGCAAGAGTCATCCCCAGCCCATCCATGGAAAAGACTGCTTGCAGGGTTTCTCTTCCACCCTACCTCCATTCCCGGGGGGACTCTGCCTGACCTTGGTGTGCACCCAGCTTTTCTCCTTCCCTTGGACACTCCTAGCCCCCCCTAGCCCTATTCCCATTCCCTCTTGTCATCCCCCAATACATAGAAACACTTTCCACCTAGGACCCACAGTGACCACACCTGGCAGGGAAGGTGAATTGTCTGTCCTTCATGTCCTTCACTACATCTCTCTCTCTCTCTCTCTCTCTCTCTCTCTCTCTCTCTCTCTCTCTCTCTCTCTGCGCCCCACCCCCAGCCTCAACCCTATAAGAATAAGCTTATTGCTGCCCCTACTCCCTCCTCAATGCCATCATTGGAGACCCTGACTCATTTTTTCAACACAGGGTCTTCTTCAGTCTTCCACCCATGTTTCCACGGATTATTCTTTGCTTTACTGAAACCTCCTTCCCTCTTCCTACCACACCGTAAGCTCCCCGGTGACACAACCTCTTGGTGTGGATAGGATCTCTAAGCTCTTTCCTGATGCCTCTCTCATCCTTTTCCTCCACTGCCCTCTGCCACCCACAGACCTGCAAAAGCACTCTCTGTGTGGCCACCAGGAGCCATCCCACTCTCCTAAGATCCTGAGTGGGCAGCAGAAATCAAGGAACAGTGTAAAAGTATCTTTTATTCACCGGATGAAAATGTTGTCTCGGAGGCTTACTGATGAATTAATCTCACCCTTTCTAGCTCTTCCTGAATTCTGAATGGCTGATTCAACTCAGCTGTTCTGGCTCAAACTCCTCTCCAAAACTCTTCTCAAACTAGGACACAAAGCAAGTCCCAACAGTTATAAGAAAACTCAAATAACACCCTGCATCCTATCTGGATATGATGGATTAATGCTGGTTATTAACAACAATGGAAGATATACAAATTCATAGGAACTGGACTACTCATTACTGAATGGAGAAGGGATCAAGGCAGAAACTGAGAAGGGAATTTAAAACTGTTTAGAATTGGATGAAAATTAAAATACAACATACCCAAGCCTATGGGACACAATGAAGGCAGTTATAGCTCATAGCACTAAGTTGCCTACATTAGCAGGAGAAGGAGAAGGAGAAGGAGAAGGAGAAGGAGAAGGAGAAGGAGAAGGAGAAGGAGAAGGAGAAGGAGAAGGAGAAGGAGAAGGAGAGGAAGAGAAAGAGGAAGAAGAAGGGGAGGGGAGGAGGAAGAGGAGGAGGAGAAAAGACAAGAAGAGGAAAGATTTCATATTAACAACTCAATGGCACACTTGAAAAGTCTAGAGCAAATGGAAAAAAATACCATCCAAAATGAATAAATGGTAAGAAATGAACTCAAGGCTGAAATAGCTTATACAGATCAATAAATGTAATTCACCATATAAACACACTGAAAGACAAAACCACATGATTATCTATTAGATGCAGAAAAGGCCTTTGACAGAATCCAACATCTCATTATAATAAAAGTCCTGGAGAGACGAGGAATACAAGGGACATGACTCAGTGTAATAAAGGCAATATACAACATGCCCACAGTCGACATTAGCTTAAAGGGAGGAGAAACTCAAAGCATGTCCACTAAAATCAGGATCAAGGCAACAGATATTCAGTATAGGACTTGACATCTTAGCAAGAACAGTAGGATGACAGAAGGAGATAAGGGGATACAAATTTTTTCCTTCCTTCCTTCCTCTCTCTCTCTCTCTCTTTCTTTCTCTTTTTCAATCATTCATTCATTCATTCATTCATTCATTCATTCATTCTCTGCTTTGAGAAACTGTTTCGCTGTGTAGCCCTGGCTGTCCTGGAATGTAGACCATGCTAGCCTCAAAGTCAGAGATCTGCTTACTGAGTGCTAATATTAAAAGTGTACACCACCACCCTCTAGCATACAAATATCTTTATTTGCACATGATATGATTTTATATACAACAGACTGTCAAAACTTCACCAAGAAACTTCTACAGCTGATAAACACTTTCATCGAATTAGCAATTAGATACAAAAATTAACACAAAACCCAGTAGCCTTCTTATATACAAATGGGAAACAGACAGAGAGATAAATCAGGGAACAACACCTCTCACAACAGCCTTAAAGAGTACAGTATTTCATTGCAACCCTAACACACAGCTGAAAGCCTTGTATAATAAAAACATGAAGACATTTGAAGAGAGAAGCTGAAGGCAATATTAGAAGATGGAGATATCTCCATGCTCATGGGTTGGTAGGATTAATACAGTGGACATGGCTCTCCTACCATAAGCTATCTACAGATTCAATGCAATCCCTATCAAAAGTCCAATACAATTTTCACAGAAATTGAAAGAACTATTTTCAGTGTGTTTGGGAAACACAAAAACCCAGGATAACCAAACAACCCTGAAATAATAAAAGAACTGCTAATAAACGATCACGCCCGATTTTTAGTTTGCACTACAGAGCTATAGTTATAAAAACAGCATAGTTTTGGGAAAAAAGCAGACATATTGATCAATGGAATAAATTTAAAGACCCAGACATACTTCTACACACCTATGGACACCTGAATTTTTTTATATATATAAAAGAGCCATAAATACAGAGTGGAAAAAGACAGCATATTGAACAAATGACCCTGGTCTAACTGAATGGCTGCATGTAGGAGAATGTAAAGAGATCCTTACAACCCCACACAAGACTCACCTCCACATGGGTCAACACAAAACTGGATATCCTGAACCCGATAGAAGAGAAAATGGGGAATATTCTTGCACTCATTGGCACCGAGAACAATCTTATGAACAGAACACTGATAACACAGGCACTAAGAGCAACAATTAATAAAAGGGACCTCAGGAGACTGAAAAGCTATAGGTCAAAGAATACCATCATTCAGACAAAATGGAACATATAGAATGGGAATATACCTTTACCAATAATGTATCTGGTAGATGGTTAATATCCAAAATTTAAAAAAGAACAAAAAAGCCTAGACACTAAGAAAACAACCCGATTTTAAAAGGGGCTCAGAACTCAACAGAGATGAGTTCTCTGTTCTCAAAAGACGAACCACAAACCGCTGAGACGCACTTAAGGAAATGTTCACCATCTTTAGTCATCAGGGAATGTAAATCAAAACTGCTTTGAGATTTCATCTTACACCAGTCAGAACAGCCAAGATAATAAAACAAATGACAATGCATCCTGGCCAGGATGTGGGATGAGGGGACACTCACATCCATGGCTGGTGGGAGTGCAGGCTTGGGCATCCACTACAGAAATCACTGTGCAGTTCCTCAGGAAGCTTGGATCCAGTTATCCTACTCACGGGAGAGCATGCATCCAAAGAACTCTACATCCTATGTCAGAGACACCTGGGCAGCCACGTTCATCACTGTTCTTCATCACAGCCAGAAACTGGAAACAGCCTAGATGTCCCAGCAGAAGACTAGATAATAAACATGTATTATGCTTACACAATAGAACATCATTCCATTTTATAAACAAAAATCATTAAAATAAAATAAAAAAGCAAAATCACAGTCAATTAATGAAGCTAGAAAAAAAATCATCCTTATGCAAGAAGACAAATGTGATCTGTATGTGCTTGTGTGTGATGTTAGCTTTTAATCCTTCAATGGTTATACTACGATCTATATAACCACAGAGGTTAGGTGTAGGGGTAGGGGATGAGGGGGAGGAGAGGAAGGAAGAGGAAGCAGAATATTTAGGGACAGGGAAGACTTGGGTGGGAGGATTAAAAAAAGAAGGGTTAGGAAGAGATGGGTAAGGGAGAGGGAGAGAGGGACAGCTAACAGGAAGGGTCATTTGACAAGTCGTATGGAGACCTACTACAGTAAAAACTATTTGAAATATATATACCTACATGAAAGATATAAGTGAAATTACCAAATAAAGGTGGCGACAAAGCCCCAACTAGATATCTTTTGCTACAAAAGTGTGAGAGACCTAAGGACACTCAGTCCAAAATGGGGTGTCTTCATCAAGCCCCTCCCCTCAGAGCTCAGTGAACTATCCATAAGAGGAAGGTTGAAAGACTGTAGTAGTCAGAGAAGATGGATGATCCAAGGAAACAAGTGTCTTCCAGACACACAGGGCTCACACACGAATGAACTCACAGAGACTGCAGCAGCATGCACAGGGCCTGCACAGGTCCAAACCAGAAAGGTCCCTGTGATGACAGTGGGAAAGTAGACATGGGCTCCCGTCACGAAAAACAAAACAAAACAAAAGAACATTGTGATTTTCTTTATAAAACTGAATAATGTTCTATTGTGTGAGCGTAACACATTTTTGTTATCTAGTCTTCTGCTGGGACATCTCGACTGTTTCCAGTTTCTGGCTGTGATGAAGAGCAACAATGTACTTGGCTGTCCAAGTGTCTCTGACATAGGATGTAGAGTCCGTGTGGGCGCGAGCCCGTGAGTGGGATATCTGGATCTTGAGGTAGATATATTCCAAGCCTCCTCCACCACACTGTGTTCCATAGTGGATGAACAAGATACCTTCTGCTACAAACTGCACCAGGAATAGGTCGCATATAATTGAGTTGTTTGCCAGAGGGGTTGAGTGGAAATCCCCAAACTCATACCATGGCCAAGGCTATTGGTGGCTCCCCATAGCTGATGATAAGGCCCTATTCATTTACATATATCAGTAAACATGGAGAATTTGAGCTAGTAACTAACTAGAGCAGTGACCCTTTGCGGGGGTGGGAGGAGTGGAGGGAGGGTGTCGAAAGACCCTTTCACAGGGTTCACATATCAGATACCTACCTATTAGATATTTGCATTATGATTCATAACAGTAGCAAAATTACGGTTAAGAGGTAGCAACAAAAAGTAATTTTATTCTTGGGGAAGTCACTACAACATGAGGAGCTGTATTAAAAGACCACAGCATTGGGAAGGTTGAGGACCCCTGAACTAAAGCCTTCACCCCTCCTGACTAAGTCTTCATGGTACTGAAAGGTGTTTTGCATTCTTCCAGAGGAGAAAGGAAAGCAGCAACCCAGCTTAAGCCCTGAAATCTACAATGGTAGCCTGCATGCATCATATGCTAGTGTAATAGCAGCAGAAATGTGGAGGCAACCAGCCAGGATTTGACGGGATTTATGGTTCATTCCATGAGATAGAACCCATGCCTGACCTGTTCCAGCATCCAAGAACCAGAAACTAGATAGGCCACCACCTGCAGGAAACTATTACTACTATTCTTCTAGAAGAATGTAGCTATAAAACGACTTTTAATGACACTGGGCTATATCCATAGAGCAGTGTCCCACTTAACCATTCTCAGAGACATTTCCTCTTGCAACAAATGAAAACCCATACAGAGACTCACAACTGGAAAATGTGCAGAGAGTGAGAGACCTTGGAACACTCAGTCTCAAAGGGGGTGTCTTCATCCAACCCCTCTCCTCAGGACTCAGGGAACTGTGCAGAAGAGGAGATTAACAGACTGTAAGAGCCAGAGGAGATGGATGATCTAAGAAAACTGTGTCTTCCAGATGCAGCAGGACTGCGCACATATGAACTCAGAGAGACTGCAGCAGCGTGCACAGGGCCTGCACAGGTCCAAACCAGAGAGGTCCCTCTCGTGAGAATGGAAAGTAGAGATGCACTCCCATCACTAATCAAGAAGCTATCCTCAACTGACATCTACTTACAAAGGAAAAGTTTGTTTTCCAATAGAGTCTCGCTGGGCATTCAAACCACACTGGAGGCCGGTCCCTGTGCTCAGCAGTAGATGGCCAACACTAGACCAGCTCAGTGGCTTTTTAGGAGATTATTTTGCTTGTAATGCTATCTTGGTGCAGTTTTGGTGTAGTCTTGCTTGTGTAAATGTGGCCCCAGATTTTGTGCTTTTAAAGCTTTTGCTTTGTGTAAGTTGTGTGCTCTTGGGTGTTTCTTATGCTCTTTCTTTCTTTTGGTTAACTAATTAAAAAATTTTTGCCCGTTTATTTTCTAAAGAGAGAGAGAAAGAAGGAATGGAGTTGGGTGGGTGAAGAGATGGACCTTGGGAGAGATGAGGGAGGGAAAACAATCAGAATTTAAAATGAGAAAGTTATTTAAAAAAAAAAAAAGCTCTACGCAAAGAGACTACAGTAGACAAAGCTCCTGTAAGTGTTACAGATGAACCCTGCTCTCTTTCCTGGAGAAGAGGAAGATGTGCTGAAGGCAAGACTCCACCATCGAAATTTAGGCAAAGGGTCCGGGAGCACTGACTAAGTATATAAAGCTAGCTTTGTTTATAGATACATAAATTCAATCTTGTGTGCGTTAAAGTGGCAAGAATAATTTTTGCATTGCAAAAGAATCCGTGTGTCATTCCTTTGAGGAGGTAATTGTGAACATTGTCTGCTCTTTTTAATTCCACTGGCCCTTAGGCCAATAGGAATTAAACACACTCCTCTAAACCAGATATATTCATTGAACTGATCCACTTAGAAAACGTCACTTTTTTTTCAAATTATTTTCTGAGGTAAAGGATTTCTATAACCAGACTTTTTTTTTCTGTTTCCTTCTGTTTAAAGCTAAAGCAAATCATTCCATTATCATGATATCATATCACAAGTTATCATATAACAACATTCCATTATTGTGATATATAACAAGTAAAGTTTAAGGCTACACATTAAAAATAATTCTCAAAGAATCCATGAGTAGTAGTGCTTTTAATTGTCAAATAAGCAACCAGTGTTGATAGCACCCCTGTGACTGGAGTAGAAATGGAGACACAAAGAGACTAAGAAATTTGCTTGTTGCATACGTTGCAGAAGATGGCCTTGTCATGCATCAATGGGAGGAGAGGTCCTTGGTCCTATGAAGGCTCAATAGATGCCCCAGTGGGTGGAGGAACGCCCTCATAGAAGCAAGGGGAGGGAGGATGGGAAAGGGGGTTTCGGGGGGACCGGGAAAGGGGATAACATTTGAAATGTAAATAAAGAAAATACCTAATAATAATAATAATAATAATGTCTGCTTGAACTCACTCGGTTCCTTCTGAATGGCAGCTTGGACTTGAACTCAAGCCCTAAAGTTGCCCACGATCTTAAGCAAGCTCTGCAGTCACCAGCCAAGGCTGCTCTGATACTCAATCAGTTTACAAACACTTTTGCTGTTGTTCATACTTGGATGAACAGTGACAGTGTTATATGTGTCTGGTAGTCAACCAACTCTATTCAAGAGTCTAATTTATGAATGCCTGAATGTGGACTGTGGGTGTGCTTGCACACACATGTAACGTTTGGTCCTGAGTCAATAACCATAAAGTATAACTTGTGTTTGAAGGCTGAGCCTTGCCAAATTCCCTGCATCTGTAATAACAAGGCCTGGAATGCTTTGTTAAGCCTCCGGGCCCACTCCTCCCCTCCTCTCTAATCCCTCACCACATAAGGGGATGACTGTCCCAATGTCCCATTTCTAGATGCCCACCAAGTCCTAACTCCCATCATTTCTGCACTGGAAAGACCTTTATGCTATCTCCTCGTTCTTATGAATTTGGTGCACACTGATTCTATGCGCATCTTTCCAAAACGTGCAGAGCATCGCGTTAAATCATTGTGGAACTGGAGGATGGCTCAGCCGGTAACAGCAGTGCTTGCGGCTCAAACACGGAGACCTAAGTTTAGATCGGAGTGTGATATAAAAAGCCAGGTGTGTCTGAGGGCTTGCCACCCAAGTGCCTTCTGGGGGAGATGTAGGAGGGTCACTGGGGCTCACTGGAGGTAATGAGAAACCTTGTCTCAAAGAAATAAGGCAGAAGCCAGGCAGTGGTGGCGCACGCCTTTAATCCCAGCACTTGGGAGGCAGAGGCAGGCGGGTTTCTGAGTTCGAGGCCAGCCTGGTCTACAGAGTGAGTTTCAGGACAACCAGGGCTATGCAGAGAAACCTTGTCTTGTCTTGAAAAAACAAAAAGAAAAAAAAAAGGAAAGAAAGAAAAAAAAATAAGGCGGAGAGTGATAGAGGTGTGCATTGCTCACAGGTCCACACATATGTTTGTAGAATCACACATGCGCGCGGGCACGCGCACACACATACACACACACACACACAAACACGCACGCACGCGCGCACCAGAGATTTTTTTACATTGGACCCTACATTTTCTAACAAAACTTAATGCTGTTCTGTTTGGATGGTATCCCTGAATCCCGTTTTCTCCCTGTGCATCTTTGGTCTTGTTCACCATAAACACTCACCACGCCATGTGATCTGGAACGTTATCAGCCCCTGCTCCTGGCTCTCAATGCTGAGCTCTCAGCCTTGCCAGTGTATGAAGTGCAAGGCTCTGCTTCCGCTTTCCTGCGGGTCAGTACCCGCTCTACCTTCCAAACAAAGCCGTTGCTGAAATTTAACTGTCAGTGTGAGAGTAATGGGTAGGGACGTGAGAATGTGGAGCAGGCTTTGCCTTGCCATGTGTTTAATGTTATACAGGGTTTAAGATGTCCAGAGTTCATTCTCTCTCTCATTCTCTCTCTCTCTTCTCTGTGTCTCTCTGTCTCTGTCTGTGTGTCTCTCTGTCTCTGTCTGTGTGTCTCTCTGTCTCTGTCTCTGTCTGTGTGTCTCTCTCTCTGTCTCTCTGTCTCTCTCTCCCACCCCCTTCCACTGTGCTGATGTAGAATAAAGGCTTTTGCCAGATGCTGATGTCTTAATCTTTTTAGCCTCTAGAGCTGAGAGGAAATGAATTTCTGTCCTTTATAAATCACCCAGTTTCAGGCTTTTTTTTTTTTAAATAGCAGCTCTAAATGGATTCAGACAGTGGCCAACATGTGTTCCAGATTTGTTCAAAGACCTTTGCAGAGCTTTTCCTGACACTGCCAGCCTTACTACCATTGCTGGGAGGACGGCTGCCTCCTCTTACGTTATTCACTAAGACTCTCCGTGTGCAGCAGAGCCTAGTTTATACCTTTAGTTTCTCCAGCACCGGCCCCTCGACCCACCCCCACACCCCCCAGCATCTAGCACACAGTAGGTACTGCACAGATGCTGCTGGGAAAACTTGTAACAAACTAAGGACAGACATCTTGGAACAGCTGCCCTGCCTCCTTTTAGTACTTCTACTTTCTGACTCACTGTCTTTACCTTTCTACTTGTTTTATCCCCATCTCCTTGTCCAGCATGATGCTAGAGGTTCTTGGGTTACTCCCAAAAAAACGCACTTGGGATCCGCTGGACATGAATGGAATCTGCTCCTGTTTGGGGAATTCAGAGCCCTAAAGGCATACTTAAAAAGAACAAAGATCCCTCAGTTCTCTCCCCTATGCCAGGTCCCTAACAAGTCCACACTCTGTGAGAGGAGATGGGGTGTGGATATGATTTGCGCAGGTAGCTGGGTCCCCAGTGCAGTGGTGGTGGTGGTGGTGGTGGTGGTGGTGGTGGTGGTGGTGGTCAAGTGTGGAGGCTTTCAGAGGTGGGTCTGTAGTTCTGAGGCAGAGCACTTGTCCAGCACGTTCTGCTATATAAGCCCAGTGCGGTCTACAAAACAGAAACAGAAACAAACCAGCCCGAAGAGAACAGTCCATAAGGGCTCTACTCTGCTAAATGGATTCACGCCATGCTTTCTCTTAGGTTGTTAAAGCATAAAACAGAACTGAGCCCTCTGTGGCGTCTAGTGTTCTGTGTTTGCACGTGTCTCCCTTGCGCTCACTAGTGTTTGCTTCCACTTCTCTGCAGTGTAACCAGGGAAGGCTCACCCGACGTGGCCCCGTGCTGTTTGGAGCTCTCAGGTATCAAAATCACAAGAGAAGCAAACCTCTCTGCTTTATAAAGCACGCAGCATCAGGGGTTTATACTCAGCTGCAAAGACTCGGCGAGCCAGAGAACTGAGCGTATATTATTATTATTATTATTATTATTATTATTATGCTCCTTTTCATGTTGGGAAAGGCACACTGTGAGGTTCTGTTGGTAGAAGATTTGGCACACTTTATGGGCATGGCTTTCCTGGTTGTAAAACTCAGAGAGGGGATTCTTATTTCTCATAGAACACCTTTCTCGAGAGCAGGAACCTCTGCCTTTGGACGCCAAAGAAGTCAATAAAAAGTGTGGCCTGAGAGACAGAGACAGACAGAGAGACAGAGACAGACAGAGAGACAGAGAGAACTATTAGAACTCAGTCGGTCCCTCTCTGAATTCACGGTGGCAATAGTATTCAAAATAAGGGGACAAACTCTGTATTCCATAAAATCTCCAACAAGCTGTCTGCGCACGCAGTGGTTTTGTTTTGTTTGTTTGTTTGTTTGTTTGTTTTTTGCTTGTTTTGTTTGTTTTTTGGTTTTTCTTTTGTGCTCATTTTTTGATGGATTAAAAAAAGTTTCTCCATAAGTAGTATCTGCCACTTCCACATCTTACACGCGCTGTTTTGTTTTATTTTTTCATCCAAGCTCATTTTCTGTCCTATTTTCACCGCTGTTCTTCATGGTGGAGGCTTTGTACAGGTCTTGGATTGTTTACAGCAGTCCATACCTTAAAAAAAGAAATCAGCCTTATTAAGCTATACTTCATATACCATGAAATGTACCCTCTAAAATGTTCACGTGAATAGTTTGCTGTTGTAGTCTCAGAGTTGTTCAATCGTTATGATGATAAGCCTTAAATCCGTTTTTAATACTCTACTCGTTTGCAGCACTCTGTTCCTTTTCATTGGTAAATAATATTCCACTGAATGGGCCTACCACATTTCTACAGATATTTGAAATGTTTAGACTTTTTGACCATTGTAGAAACAGCTGTTGTGAACATCCACGAGCTGGTGCTTACATAGGAATGCCTTTTCATCTTTCTGAGGTGTGTACCAGGAGTGGAACTGCTGGGTCCTAACTTTCTACACAACTTTCCAAGGAACTTCCAGGGAGATTTTCAAAGTGTCGGAGATATGACCTACCCACAGACATTTTCAACTGTCTCACACCCTTGCCAGTAGCTCTCATCTTCTGTTGTTGATGGTGTAGTCCCTGGAGAGGGTAGGAAACACTGTTCACTGTGGTTTCCTTCCATAAACATTTCCCTAGTGGATAGTGATACTGGCCATTGTTTCGTGTGCAAAACAACCCTGTGTTCATTCTCTTTGAAGAAACATTTCTGAATACAATCTTTTGCCATGTCTTAATTGGGCTGCTCATCTTTTTTACTATAAAGCGGTAAATATTTTTAATACTTTTTAAACACAAACTCTCAATCAGAATATATGATACAAGCATCCTCGCCCATCCTGTGGTTGTCTTTCAACTTTTTGAGCCTTTGGCACACGCAATCTGAAGCTCCGATGATGTCTAATTTACCATGGGGTGTGTGTGTGTGTGTGTGTGTGTGTGTGTGTGTGTGTGTGTGTGGTGCACAAGCACACTCTTGAACATGCATTTTCTGTGTTCCCTATTTAGGAAAAGCTTCTCCTAACTCCACACTGCAAAGATTGAATTCTATATATATTTTGTTTTTTCTGTAAATGTTACATTTGGGTGCACTTGGATTTCCCCATGTACGCAGCATAAAGACAGGACCATGATGGGCAGATACCCAACTGTCCCGCTGTTGAAAAGACTTCCATCCACAGAAGCACAGTGTGCACTGTGGAGGAGTCTGGGTAACTGACAGAGCGTATACTTGGATACTGACAATGAACTAACCTTTTCTCTGAACTCCAGGAAACGCCGATGCTCAAAGGAAAGTTGCTGTTTTCAACCCTGTAGCCTCCCCAAATCTGCTGCTTCCAGCTCAGGTCACCTCTCAATATTTGTCAAAAATTTAACAGAAAGTCATTTGAGGGGAAATGACCATAAGTGGCTAGGGAAAGACTGGCCCCCATCTGCGTGGTAAGAGACCTGTTCAACCATTGCAAACAGAGATTAAACTTCGCGCCACATCCTTGTCTTGGTGCCTCCAAGTCCTGGGACTTTTTCTGAGCTCCCGTTGAGCGGGTGAGATTTTTTCCTTACCAGTGTTTCCTACAGTGGGCACTCCAGCTCAGTCATCCCACCTGGCTAATCGCTGCTGGAGAATCTACTCTCATCATCTGAAGATGCTTGGAGAGCTTCATTTACTAGGTTACATATTCCTTTCAGGATTTGGTCATTTCTTATTTTAATGGCGTTCAGGAGCCATGGCTGTTCTGGCATATGCCACATTTAGGAGTATGTTTCTCTTCAGTTCCAACTGTGCATAACTTCAAAGGGACCTGGTTCCACACAGATAAGGTGCTTGGCAGAAGGAAATTCTGTCTTGATAAATATACATCCACAGTTAAGGGCAGTTGAGTAACAGGAAACGATCTTGATAAATCCGAGCCTACCTCTCAACATTTACGTCCCTGATGGAGGGCACCCAGGGTCATTTCCCGTTGACTCCTCAAAGCATCTCCCTCCCACATAAATGCTTGGCAAATGACAAGGAAGATTAATGGGCAGCTATGTGGCCTGGCTGCTTATGCACTAATTCCTTCAGCACCCCAGTGTTAATTTAACTCATTTTTATGTCCTGACTTGGGAGAGGTAGATAATAAAATATTGCTTTTCTTTCAGCCATTGCTCCAGAGCTAAATTTATATGTTACTCATACCCCACGTCACCACAGGCTAATTAGATGTAAGAATTTACTCCCAGTTCAAAGAAATCTGACTTCAAAGCAGAGCTGAACTCGCTTTTAAATCAATCATCTCCGATTCTCCCCTCCACCAACAGAAAAAGACAAAGTGCTATTGTTCGTCAACAGGGCGCTAAAATTCTAAAATTCCATTCGGTCAGCCCTCCCCATCTGGGTGATTACAAAGAATAACTTTACTTGCAAAAACTATTGGTATGTTGCATCATTGTTATTTACTTTTTTATATATAGAAATCTTCTTTTTATTTTATGTGTGTGAGTATTGCTTGCACATGTGTCTGTGCACCACACGTATGCCTGGTACCCAAAGAGGCCAGAAGAAGGCATCGGATCCCCCGCAGCTGGAATTCCAGTCTGTTGTAAGTCTTCATGGGGGTGTTTGGACCTGAACCCAATCTTCTGCAAGAGCAATAAGTGTCCTTAGCTAACGAGCCATTATCATTTCTCAACCCCACCCCCTCCACAAATTATTCATTTTTAAGTCTGTGGCAAAGTGTGAGGTGACAAGAACACATCTTTTGAGTGGACTTTGGATTTATCTGATCATTGTGACACACCGCAGCTTCCATGGTAAGAAATGTTTTTAATTTTTAATTTTTAAGATTTTTCTTTTGGGGGTTACAAGGGTGGAGGGAGGATATGGGAGGACTGGGAAATGAGTGGGTTTGGGGTGCATGATGTTCGGAAATTTGGGAGAATCAACTAAAATTTATGCTAAAACTTCTAAATGGCATTTAGAGGCATGTCACCTAGAGATGATTATTAGAACTTTGATAATCTGAAGAAGCCACCAGGACAGCGTGATGGATGAAGTTACTCCACAGCAAGGGAGCAGGAGAGAAAGAGGCTGAGGCCTCCATAGTAAGTATTATGGTCCAGTGTCCTGCAGTTCTGCTAAGCATATATGACCACCTGACCCGATGCAATGGTGAGATCCGGAAACTGCTCTTGGGGAATAGCACTCCAGATTGACCCCTGACCCTCACATGCATGGGCATATACACACACAAGTGCACACCCCACACCCCCCAAAAACAGGTGGCGTAAGATGCAAGGAGAAGACAATAGTTGCTTGACTTCTCAGAACGCTTAATTTGCAGAGAAAGTTTCATGTGATATTTAGATTCATTCTGTGTGGATGGTTACATTGGCCCCTGCTGCCGTCTGTGTCTTGGACTGTTGCCTGGTGATTTCTCAGGATTTCTGGAAGGTGTTGGTGCTTGTCTTTTCAAGAATAGTTGAGACATGATCAAGAAGAGAACACGCTCCCATTATTCTGAAATTAAAAAAAAAAAAAAAAAAGAAGTCAAGCTGAAGTGCTTCTTTCCAAAGGGAGAACCAATTGTTTGATCTGAGCTCAGCTCAGCTCCGTAATGACAAGGCGTTTGTCTGGTGTTAACTTAAATCACTTTCTAACTACTGACACCTACTCATTTTCTCTGTTAGCATCCAGTAGGTATGTTTCAAAAGTAGATGACCACAGTTCTTAAACTTCTCAGATAATCATAGTACTTTGAAAGGTCATCCCTAATACTGTCATTATGTAACTATTTTGTTCATAAAGCCAAGTACTGAGCTTAAAGGGAGAAAGTGAAGTGAGGGTTTTTATTATCATTTATATAAAACTGGAGACTCTCGGAAGTGCCAGGCTACGAGACTCACTTTCATTTCCTTCTAGAAGGTTTCTTGTCTGGGTTATACTTAAATAATGATATTCCTTGCATCTTAAGCCACCTGTTTTTGGGGGGTGTGGGGTGTGCACTTGTGTGTGTATATGCCCATGCATGTGAGGGTCAGGGGTCAATTTGGAGTGCTATTCCCCAAGAGCAGTGTGCCACCTTGTATTTGTTTGGTTGTACATTGGTTTATTTTGATCTAGGACCTCTCTGGGGCCTGGACCTCATTGGGTAGGCTAGTCTGGATGCCTAGTGAGGCTCACAGATCTGCCTGTCTCCACCTCTCCAAACACTGGGGCTACTATGCCTTGCTTTATGCTTTGGCTCTTAGGATGAAACTCAGGTCACCATGTTTGCTTGCCAAAGCACTATGTGGACCGAGCCATCCCTTTAATTTCTTCCTACCCCACGGACATGTGTGTGCACATGCATGCGGTGCTATTAGAGTTGTGGCTGGCATTGCAGGTGGCTGTGAACCCCTGACACTGGTGTTGAGAAATGAACTTGGGTCTTCAGGAAGAGCAGTAAGTTCTCTTTAACTCGTGATCCATCTCTGTAGCCCCATGAGTGAAGAACTCTTAAATGCCAATCTGAAATTTGTATACATCCTTATAATGTTGCTACACAAAAACCTCCACCATTCGCCTGCTTTGCAGGCTCCGTGTACAGCTGTTTTGACTTTCAACTTTTTAAAAAAGGATGTTTGGAGTGGGGGGCACATATCACAGCTTGGTCAGTGGACAACTTTATGGCCTCACTTCTCTCTTACCAGCCCCTACTTCCTTTATTCTACACTTCTAAAACTTTTACAAGCATTCACCTAGATTTTAAAAAAGTCTTTCTTGGGACCTGTTGCCTGTAGCTTTCCCCTACCCTGCCTTAGTTCTGGGAACGGGCCATGGTACCAGCCCCCACCCAGCTTCCCTTGAATCCATGGATAAAAGACACAGACACACAGTTGTTTATTTTCAACTTGCCTTCTTGGCACAATTGCTGGGTGCTACTATCTCCAGGCTGGAAAGTGTGCTCTTGCTGATATTCTTATCTCTGCTCCTCCCACCTGCCCTAACCTTAGTCACTCAGTTAAATCTAGTCCCTGCTCAACATCCCTGACCATCCACCCATAGAAGCAGCCTGTGGGTCTCACATGGCCGGTCAGCTTTTCTCCATCACATGCATGGTGGACTCTCCTCCCCTCTCTTGCATCTGTTCTTTTTTTCTCTCCAGGGACCTAGAAGTTCTGCCTATTCTTTCCACGCAACAATTGGCCCATGGCTTTCTTTACTGACAGATCAAGAACTAATCTTGGGAAATAGGACCTTAGCATCAGAAATGCCCCTACACCTAACAGGAACCTTTCTCTACTCAATAGTTTCTGTTCTTATTTCTCAATTATTTCCTTCTGTTCCTCTGCTTCCTTCTTGTTAGGCACACGTTGGACCTTGTGAACATGTCCTCCTTGTGTCTTATTATGTGTGCGTATGTATGCATGCATGCACACATATGTGTCCTGTTCGTGTGCGAGTGCAGGTGTGCACATGCCACGGTGCCCACGTAGAGGTCAGAGGACAGGCATAGCTTTCTTAGACCGCTCGGCCACGCTACCCGCATAGGCATAGCTTTCTTGGTCTTCAATTTCCACCTTGTTTGAGACTGGGTCTCTTGTTCACCAACGCATAGGCCAGAATAGCTGGCCTATGGGCCCCTGGGGACTCCCCGTCTTCCAATCCCGTATTACCAATGGAATACTGGGATTGTAGATGTGAGCTCTTGCATCCAGCTTTCCTTGGTGTCTGGAGGCCTGAACTCCAGTCTTTGTCTCTGAGTTGTCCTCTCAGTTCCTTGGAAGCAGAATACTCCTCCTGAGACAAATCTCTTGGGTCAGATTCCCTGGGTTTGAACGTCGGCAGGGCTCTCATCAGCTGTATCATGTTGGCATTTCAGAAAACTAGTTTTCCAAATATACATTGCTAGTTGGTTCTCTGTTGGAGGGCTCATGTTAGGATTGCACAACAGCTACAGTTGTATACACCCCAGTTAGTCAGGAGTCTGGGGTGGAGTGTAGAGGAAGCTCAGCATTTGAGGTTGCCCCAGGCAGCTTGCGGCTCCATAGTAAAAATGTATAAACGGGAATAAGTTGTATGGAACATGCTTAGAACAGCCTGGTAATACTCTCATAATTGCCCATATTTCCTTCTCTATGGGATCTTCATACATTGTTCTATGAGTCAATTCCTGGAATCATTTTGTCTGGTTGTCCAATTCATATTCAGCAAACTCATTATTCAATTATAATTCCCATGCAAAAATTAATTTATTACATGGGAAACTATATCCAGCAGCAAGTCTTTTCTTATTTATTGATTGCTCTGTTTTCATTGAAATTGGAAACTCTGGGTTTTTTTTTTAATATCAATTCTAACATTTTGTTTGTTTATTTTGTATGTGTATGTATGTGGGCCATGTGTGTGGGCCTCAGAGGATAACTGGTGGGAGTTGGTTATCTTTTCCCACTATTTACATCCTAGAGATTGAACTCAGGTCACAGGGGCTTGCATGTCAGAAAGCACTTTTACTCCTTGAACCATGTTGCTGACTCCTGGTGTGTGTGTGTGTGTGTGTGTGTGTGTGTGTGTGTGAGATAGTATGACTGTGCACACAGACAGGCATGTACATGGGTACACAGGCATATGAGCCTAGAACTCAGCATGGGGAGTCTTCACCTTGACTTTTTGAGACAAGGTCTCTCACGGAGCCCTAAGCTCATGCATTTGGCTGTGCTGGCTGTCCAATGGGTGTCATAGATTCGCCTGTCTCCACAAATGCTGGTATTACAAGCATAGGCTGCCATGACTGGTTTTTTTTTCCCCTATAGTTTCTGGCGATCCAAATTCAGATCCGCAGGCTTGTGTGGCACGGCCTCCTCCAGACCTCATCCCCAGCCCACGGTTTTATCTTTATGGTGGCCATGAGCAATCAGGACCCTAGTTTATCTTCTTATTCTAACTCTATATTCCAGAAGACTCGGGTCCTACTGATCAAAGTAGTCAGTATTTTTGTTGCGTCCTCTGAGGCAGATGACAATAATTTTGTTCTCCTTCATGTTTTGTTTTCTGTTATCTACAGAGCTGCCAGACATGAGCTCGAGTGTCTTGGTGACTTGGATGCTTTCCAGACGCAAGTATCATTTTTCAGACCATAAAAGGCGCCTAAGAGCTTTTGGCAACCAGGGTCGAGCTGACTCAGCCTCCTAAGGGCTAACTTTATGCTGTCGGAAGCAACAGAGAGAAGACACTGCAAGAAAGCAGAGGGACTGCTGTGGATCACGACTTTCAGGCACACGGTGCCAAGACAGAGAACTCATCTGCAGTGTGGAGAGAAAGGAATTGGTTTGTGTTCCCATGCATGCCAGGTCTGTCACGCTTGTCATTATCCCTTCTTAAATTGCCCACTTCAGGCAGGCACTTTAACCCACATTGCCTATAGGGAGACTGAGGCTTAATACATTTAGGCAACTTCACCAAATAGAAAAATGGTGGCATTTGGAAGGTCAAACCCAAGACTACTCTACCTTGACACCCAGGTTCATCCCTGTGTTCAAAGTATCTCTTTACAAGGTCAGAAGTTGGTGAGAAACTTTAGATCTCACAAAACTATCAACAAAGAGAAAATTTTTGAGGTTTGTCAATCTCCCATTAATGTGTTGAACGCGGTATAATTTTCTATACTAATGTGTTGAAATATATTACACTGGTTATATATTTCACTGGCAGATTTGTGGGCAGAACAAAGAAGTAGATGTCTTCTGGTTTTACATGAACTTGAGTAGCTGCAGGGACAAGCCAGGCTTGGGCTGGTCCCCTGCCAATCTTCACCCTGTCCCATAAATAGAGCAGCAGCGATGCGTTGTCTGCCTGTGGTTGGTACTAAACACACTTGTGTGCACACCCTGAGCTTACTCCTTCTCTCACTGTTGACAGCCCCATCTCACATCATAGCTAGGAATAGGAGAAGGCCAAGAAACCGAACACTGCTCTTGCATTCCAGAACCCTCACAAGAACAGAGTGGACTTCAATGGGCAACACAATGTCAGTTATGGAGCAGGAGAGTTCACGTGTGCGAGGGAACTGCTCAAAAGATGGCTTCTGCTCTGGGCCTAGGTCAGAGGCTCTTGAAAGCCAGGAACGTGGCTTTCTTGTCTGAATTCCTCCTTAGACCACAGTGTTGCCTCATTTATGAACATACCATAGGTACTGCTCAGTCCCATTGACCGTCCCTTAATGCCAATCATGGGCTTTCTTCCTTGTGTGCTTTCTGATGGATCCATTGGTTAATCAGGGCAGCCCTGCTGTTTAGGAGCTAACAGATCTGGCTATCTGAGTTTGCAGGTGAGGTCCTTGATCAAGGCTAATGACCACTCCCCGACAGAAGCTAAACTTCAGCCTTCCCTTTGCCACATCCTGTTGCTAATTGAAATACACCTGGGGAGGGCCCTTCTGTCTGCTGACAGAGAATACAAACATCCTGTCTCCCTCACATCCTCTCCTGTCCTCTCCCTCTGATCCACTCATCCTCAAACTTCATCATGCATGGCAGCTTTAAGTATGATGTGCCCGATGAGAAATAGGTGGCTGGAGCCCCACGCTGAGGACACCCCTATCATTCATTTCCAGGATGGAGCCGGAGGCCTATGTTCCTTACACTCACCTCTGTGGTGCCTAAACAAAGGGTAACATTCTTCAAAGACTTGGCTTTGCCAGCAAAGACACCCAGGGCTTTGTAAGAAAAACAGAGACAAACCTAGGTGCTCTGGAATGAGCCCCTGATTTAGAGCTTCTCAATGGCTCCTAGGCTAATCAGCAGCAGTATCTTAAGACCTGATGAGCTGTGACTCTCAGGCCCCACTGAGGCTCCAGCAGGAGGTTGCTAATGGAGCCCCCAGAAGGCCCCAGTAATAAAATGCAGGAACCATTGCTTCAGGGCTGTGCTCACACAACAGAGAGACACCTCCCCACAACACACACACAACTGAACCATCTTAGATCACAGCAACAATAAGAAAGAGCAGAGAAATAGCAGAGGTGGAGTCTGTGTCTACCTTACCCAGTGTGTGTAAGTTCCTAGCCCTATACAGTCTTATCACCCAGGCATCTCCATGTCCACAGGACCAGCCAGGTCCCCACACTATACAGATCCTTCAATTTGTCCTTTACAGAGTCACCCATCTTCCCTCTCCCAGGGCCACCCTCTTCACATCTGCACCAGCAGCACTGACTGCTAACCTGCTTTCCAGTTCTAAAAACTTTGTCATCTGGAAAACGTTGCACAGTGGGATAGGGAGATGGTGAACTCAGAGGGTAAAGTGGCCCCTGCAGCAGCATGGGGACCTAAGTGCAGATCCCCAGGGCGGGAGTCAGAGCCTGGTGTAGCAGCGAGTAGTAACTATTGTTACAATAGTTACAACTATGGGAGTGAGGTGGGACTGGGTCACCCTGGGCCTACCACTTCTGCATGGCATCCCTGGCCCTTCTGGCCAGTTCTAATTTGATTATTTTATCAATGGCTTTAGTCTACCTTTTGGAATTTCACCATAGAGCCTTAGCACTAATCTGTCAGACCTGGGTTTGCAAACGTTTCCTCCTGGTCTGTGGATTTTCTCGCCTTCACGCCTTTCAGAGAATAAAGGCTTTTCATTCTGATGATGTTCAATTTATTGATGGTTCTCCTTTGTAGAAAAATGATGCGTAGTAACTCAAGCAGAAGTGCGACAAAGGCTAGATGAAAGTGATGGCCCACACATTTCCAGGGTAGCCTGTAAAATACAAGTCAAAGTACCATTGTTTCCCTCTCTAAAACATCTTCGTGGCTTCCCACTCCTTCCAAACTCCTAGTGCCCTTAGCTGCCTTTAGCTTGCCCTTAGCCTTACTTTATCTGTATCTACCCAGCCATTCTTTGTTGCTTTCTCACAAACAGAATGATTTTGAGTTTCTGGAAAGACACTGGAAAGGCTAAGCCATGTTCAGAGTTCTTCCCGCCCCATAAATCCTTTCTGGGTTTTGCTGCATTTCTGTGGTTCCCCCTTCCATGTGCTGCCCAATGCCGACATCTCTGAGCTGGAAGCACCGTGTGTGGTGGGATTAGTGCCAACCCCTTCTTCCTATACTCTATCAAAATGTCCACCTCATAGGCAGCCTCCTCACAACACAACCCTGCAAGGAAAGAAAACAAAGCCAAACTGAAATGTTAACTTGCAAATTACCACACTGATCAGCTTTCAAAAGCTTCAGCAATTACAGAGCTGCCTTTATTATCCAGTCTTCGGGCAAAACATGTTATAATTAGCTCATCAATTGTTTCTCTAACTCCTTAATGAGAAATATTTTCCCTGTCTTAGAGATGAGGGAACCAAGCCCAGATAGGTCAGAAACCACATCTAAAATCACCAGGAAGCCTCCCTGACTTTGGATCTGTTGTACAACACACTGACATTGGTGAAGTTCACCAAAGCTGGACGGCATTGAGAGAGTATAATCGAGCACGGTGTTCTATGTTGCACTGTGAGCAACAATTGAAGAATTATCATTTCAAATGCCCATTCAATGCGCGAACTAAACAGATGCATCCTTGCGTTAGTGCCAAGTCTAAAGAATGGCCCCTGCACAACGCAAGCTCATCTCATCGCCGAGTCTCCGACCAATGGAACACTAAGCTTGTTCCTACAGCCTCTCTTCTACGGCAAGTAGACAAAACTCATCACAAACAACACTAGTTACTTCCGAGTTTTGCATAAGTTGATCTGGCTCTCATTCTCTGTTAGTTGAGAAACCGTTGGCTCTGGTTCCATTCTGTTGCTCTGATCAAACACTGACCAAAGCAGCTTAGGGAAAGAAAGGATTTATTTGATTCTTGGACCTTCTTGGACCAAGACTGTTGCTGGGTCTCTTCTTATCCTTGCTCCCTTTTCCAGTAGGCCATAGACCTTCTGGGGCACAGTCCATCACTGAGGATCGTCAGAGCAGGAACGTAAGCAGAAGCCATGGAAGCTACTGTGTGCTGGCTCGCTTGGCCACGCTCGGCCATGTTTAGTTAACTTTGTTATACAGCCCAAGACCGTGTGTTTAGATATGATAGCACCCATTGTGGGCTAGGTCCTCCTGCCATGATTAGTAATCAAGACAAATCCCATCGACACAACCAAGGGCCTTTGATCCAGGCAGCTCGTCAATGGAGACTTTGCTTTCAGATGACTAGGCTGGGTCAAATCGACAATGAAACTGAGCTAAAATATAATTCTGACCTTCTCATGCTGTCAAGTTAACTTTGCTCTCTAATACTGTGGCCTGGCAAAAAGCAGAAGGGCTCACTTAAAGGGAAGAGTGTATGCTAGGAAAAATTCAGAAAGATGGAAATACCCTCCCCCATATAACTTCAACTTCTTCCTTTTCCTCTTCCTCTTCCTCTTCTTCCTTCTCCTCCTCCCCTCCCCCTCCTTCTCCCCCTCCTCCTCTTCCTCATCCTCCTCTTTCTTTTCTTCTAAGGTAGTATAGTCATGAAGTACATGGTCTCCTTTGAAGGGGTGTGATTTGCAGATATGGTAAAGTTTGGAGACTGTATTAGACCGAGACTGTCTTAGACCAAGACTGTTGGTGGATCTCAACCCATCCTTGTCCAGTGGGCTATTGACCTACCACATGGCCAGGATATCAAGAATATCACTGGCATTTCCAGGTGGACTAGCAACTGTGTCCTTTAGCCAGCAGAATCATAGCGGACACGCTGTGGCCCCAGAGTCCTAGAGGAAACAGGAAAGTTGTTAAACACTGGGATGGCCACAACAAACGTGCACCTCAGAGGCTCCTGCTGCCGGGAGCTTAATCACCAAGGTATCCACTGGAAGTGCTGGAACTTACTGTGGTGACCTGGGGCCACACTTCAGCTGGGATGTAACTTGCAGGGAGTAGGACAGCAAGCATGACAGAAATGCTTGAGTTGATTCTGTGAAAGAAGGGAGAGAGGGAGGGAGGGAGGAAGGGAGGAAGTAAGGGGAAGAAGCTAGAAAAGAAGAGAGGAAGGGAGAGAGAAAGAGAAGCAGGGACAGAGGAGGGGGCGGGGGGTGTGAAGGTAGGGAGGGACAGAGAGTTAGGCCTCTGTCTTTGGTTTAAGAATTTCTCCATT
Source organism: Mus caroli (assembly GCF_978045245.1). NCBI lineage: Eukaryota > Metazoa > Chordata > Mammalia > Rodentia > Muridae > Mus > Mus caroli. The sequence goes on from NW_028227271.1 coordinate 7,062,844, forward strand.
GCTCCAGAATTTAAATGCTCCTACCCAACTTCTTTCCCTCTTGGTTCTGACAGCTCTTCCACCCAGCCCCAGTTCCTTCTCTGTCCCCTTCGCATAGATAATCCCTGTACTGAAATCCCCACAGATTTGGCACGTTTCTCATGGGACCCAGGCTAGCACATGGACCTGATAATAAACTCTCCCCATCAAACTCTGACTCACTATGACCAATTCCAGGAACTCACTCTCTCATCCCCACACGAATCCTATAATTATACACCGTGGTCAATGCTACAAAGACAAATAGCAAGATACCCATTGAGCAAATAAAACTCTGTGGCATCGGGGCTGTCACCCACAAAGAAGCTGCATTTAGACAGAAGCTTAAAGGATAAAAACAAAAACAAACAAAAAAAAAACCAAAAAAAACTCCAGACCAGGAGCACACAGGCTAACTGCAGATCTTCACCTCTCTTCAGCCTCTCCAAGTCAAATCCCGAAGCCTCAGCCCCAGCTCTGCAGCAGCCTCCCCTCTGCAGCCTCCCTTCTCCATTTGCCCCCCCCAAGTGGGTCATGCAGCTCTTCCACTCCTAAACTGCTCCCCCAACCCATTGCTTTACCCCAATCCACAAATCCAGCAGGCACTCCCTAGGAACCCATAGACTCTGTGACCAGGCAAGCGCATAGCCTAACATATTTCTCCTCTCCCTCAAATTCCATCCCCTAGTCTGATCCCCAGCTCTGCAGCCAACCACCTACTGAGGTCCTTTCCCTCCCTGATGCCAACTCCAGTAGATCACATAGATCTTCCCCCCAACTTCCATCTCTCCCCTCATTGTTTTTATCCTGAACCTCCAACTCCAGCAGGCAATCTCTGGGGTCCTACAAGCCACTCAAGCCAGGGAAGCCAGTAGGCTAACTACAGATCTTCATCTCTCCCTCTGTCCCTCCAAATCCGATTGCCCAGTCCCACCCCCAGCTTTTCAGCCTACCTTCTGCTGTAGCCTCTTCTTGCTCCCTGTTCCCATTCCCAGGGAACTAAGCAGATACCGGTGGAACACCCTGATTTCCTCCCTCGAGTAGACCCCCTCAGCACCCACTCCTAGTCCTTCCCTGTTCTGAACTGTCAGCTCCTAATACTTAGAAGCACATTTTACTGGGAACCCCTCAATGTTTACACCTATCAGGATCCTAGAAGGAGTTCCTACAGGTAACACACAGCCACCACACTCTCCTAAGAACCAGAGAGGTTGACAGAAACCAAGGAACAAAACACCCACTTAACAAAGACAAAACCAGGGAGCAACGCTTAGAATTACAATCTTCCCAAACCCAGATGCGTACACACCAGCGTAAAAACACAACCAATAACAGTCAGGACAATCCGTCTCCACCAGAGCCCAGCAACCCTAAAACAGCAGACTTGAGTGCTGCAACATAGCTGAAGCACAAGACAAAGACTTTAAAATAGCCTTTATGACTATGATAAAGGTCTTTATAGAAGGAATGAATAAATCCCTTAAAGACATCTACAACAACACAAAATGATAAAGGAAATGTGTAAAATAGTTCAAGACCTAAAAGTGGAAAATAGAATCAATACAGAAACCTAACGTGAGGTAATCTAGAAATGAAAAGCTTAGGGACTTGAACAGGAACCTCAGAGGCAAGCATCACCAACAGAATACGAGAAACAAAAGAGAGAATCTCAGGCATTGAAGACATGATAGAAAAAAATTGATACCTCACTCAGGAAAATGTTAAATCTAAAAATATTCCTGGCCCAAAACATCCAGGAGATCTGAGACACTATGAAAAGATCAAAATTTAGAATAATAGCGATAAAGGAAGGAAAAGATACCCAGGACAAAGGCATAGAAAATATCTTCAAATAACCATAGAAGAAAAACTTCTAACCTAAAGAAGCAGATGCCCATCAAAGTTCAAGACGCATACAAAACACCGAATAATCTGAACCTTAAAAGAAAGACCCCCCTCGACACATAACAATCAAAACACTAAATTTACAGAGCAAAGAAAGAATATTAAAAGCTTCAAGGGAAAAAAGACTAAGTAACATATAAAGGCAGACCTAATAGACTAATCCTTGACTTTTCAATGGAGACACTAAAAGTCAGAAGGGTCTACACAGATGTGCTACAGAATCTGAGAGAACACAGGTGGTAGCTTAGACTCTTATACCCAGCAAAACTTTCAGTCACAGTAGATGGAGTCCTAAGACACTTCATGATAAAAACCAAATGTAGCCGGGCGTGGTGGCGCACGCCTTTAATCCCAGCACTCGGGAGGCAGAGGCAGGCAGATTTCTGAGTTCGAGGCCAGCCTGGTCTACAGAGTGAGTTCCAGGACAGCCAGGGCTATACAGAGAAACCCTGTCTCGAAAAACCAAAAAAAAAAAAAAACCAAATGTATGCAATATCTATTTACAAATCCAGCTCTACAGAACATACTAAAAGGTAAACTCTAACTTAAAGAGGTTAACTGCATAAAAGGAAACACAGAGAATAAATGTCAAACTAGCAAAGTCAAAAGAAGGAAAGTACACACACACACACACAAAGATAGGAACCGATAACAATTATTGGTCATTTATATCTCTCAACATCAATGGTCTTTGTTCCTAATAACACAGACTAACAGAAAGTATACAAAACCAGGATCCATCCTTCCTCTGCAACAAAGAAACAAACTTTAACATCAAGGATAGAAATTATCTCAGGATAAAAGGATGGAAAAAGATATCCCAAGCAGATGGACCAAGAAGTGAGCCAGTGTGACCATTTTAATATCTGACAAAATAGACTTCAAACTAAAATTACTTAAGAGTAATAGGGAAGGACACTGCATGCACGTCAAAGGAAAAATCCACCAAGAGGACATTGCAATTCTCAATATCTATGAACCAAACACAAGGGTACCTGTAACTTTAAATTTTTTTCAAAACATACTTATAATAATGGTTCTTAAACTCTGTAACCTCCCTTCTAGCCCACCATCCACCAAAAGGGATAGAAAAGAAAGGATGTAGGGGAAGTGGACCTGTTTAGAAATGGTTGTTTGGAGCATATCCCATCTGCATTGTCAGGAAATCAGCAATTCAGTTCACAGGTTAGCATGCAGCGGCAGCTCGATCCATTTGCAAACACTTCAGAGATATACCAGCAGCCCTCTTCAGTAGTTTCAGAAGCAGCAGAAGTGGCACAACCTAGCAGAGACAGCTAGGCCTCAGCTGAATCAGCACAAGTCAGCAGGAGGGACCAGGGTCAAGGGGAATGCAAGGGAAAGTTCTCAGTTGTGCTTTGCTCAATGAAATAAAGATCAGGAAGATCAGCAAAGATGCGGGACCAACAAGCTTTGCACAGCTAGCTCTATAGGCAAGGCTAGCCCAGCCTCTCTCACTGTCCATTGAGTCCCTCCAAACATCACGTGTCCTTCACGGGTCTTGCCTCAGCATGAGAGTATGACTTAGCAAAACTCCACATAAGTCTGCCTCAGCTGACATCACTCTACCCATCTGCCCAGTCTGCAGAAGCGGCAAGAAAGTGCAGTAGCACACCACAAGTTTCTTGGTGCGCTTCTCTCTGTGGAGTCCTGACAAATGGTGCTCAGCAACACAACGTAAGGTGGACTAATACATGTGTATCATTAGTGAGGAATCTTTCATCACTTGTCCTTTCACAGGCTTGGGCTAGCAGAACATCTTTTCACCTGTGTCTGTTTTCAACGAAAACACTCTATCACGTGCTTGCTCCAGCAAAACACCATCCAACGCAACTGACTTTCCAAAGAGCCCTTAAGTTTCCACTTCAGGTACCCAAGTTCTTTGAAGATTTAGGTACAGCTTAAATCACATACTGACCCCCACACACTGATGGTGGGAGACTTCAACACCCAAATCTCACCATGAGACAGGTCATCCAGACAGAAACTAAGCAGAGCAATGCTGGAGCTGCCTGGTGTTATAAACCCAGATGCACCTCACAGGTCTTTACAGAGCATTTCAGCCAAACACAGAAGAATACACTTTCTTCTCACCACCTCATAGGAGGTTTCTCTAAAACTGACTACATACTCAGACACAAAACAAGTCTAAACGGACACAAGAAAGTTGAAATAATAGCCTGCATCCTATCTGACCACCACAGAGAAAGCTGGATATCAACAACAACAGAAACCACAGAAATGAAAGCCTACAAACTTATAAATGCGGGACAACTGATTATGGAATAAATCTTGGCCTCTTGAACTTCCACCAGAGTGGCCCATTACAGTCCACTTATGGCATTCTAGGGATTCGGTAGCCCATAGGTCCAGACTCTCGGACAGTCTCCTGTGGACCAGCTCGAAGGCTTAGGGACCATGGTCAGATATCTCCAAGCCTCGGCAACAGCCCTACATTAAATTGGCAACAGTGCCAACTCATGGTAAAAGTGCTGTGTCTTCTGTGACCTTCCACTATGACTCACCTTGAGCCAAGGTCAACCCATCCTTCCTTACATTGCTTCTTAGAAGGTATTTGGTCACAGATAGAAGAGAAATAACTAATACAGCAAAGACTGGTACTTAGATGTAGATAGAGTCACCGCTGTGGCCCAGAGATAACTTGACCATATGTGGCAGCAGGAACAAGTTGCTGCTTCCCTACCTTTGAGATAACCAGGAAGCTGAGAAAGGGACAGAAGCAGTGCTAAGCTGTGAACCTCAAACTCCCCCACCCCGAGTGATCTGCTTTTTCTATCAAGGCTTCACCTCCTAGAGTTTCCACACACAACCTCCCCAAATAGGACGATTATCTGTGGACCAACTGTTGAAACACGGGAGCCTTTGGGGAACATCTCACACCCCTTCCAGCTACATCTCTTCACAGTCATCACTTTGTGCACAGGAGGTGTGAAAAAGCAGTTAATTTTAGATGAAAATATTAGACCTGAGTAAGTTCGGCTTAATGTCTCACTGCTGAACCTAGACTGGGCGTGTCCCTGCTGCTTGCTGTGTCTGTATCTCTAACGAATAATGTTTGTGCTGCGTCTGTATGTAAAATCCCTTTCTTTTCATTTTACTTCTGTTTTCTCATTTTGAATTATCTTCTACTTCTTTCCCTCCCTCCTCTAGGACTGGCTACCATAGCAACACCTATCTCAACCATCAGTGACATGTCCTTGTTCTGGGCTCAATTTAAATGAATTCAATAAATATTTATTATTTGCCTAGTGGGCGAGCAGTGCATCCCAGTCGTTATCTAAAAAAAAAAAATCAGCCACAAATCTTTTCTCCCATCTCCTTCCTCACAGCTCAGGATACATCAGTCTGTGCCAATAAGATACTTAATTAAAAAAATAATAAAAAGTTAAATGAATGGAGGGACAAAGGTAAGCCGCACACAAAACATAACTCAAAGGTATCTAGAAAACATCAGCAAGATATTCTTGTCATAGCTCTTGTTGTTGTTATTTTTTCATACCCAAAGGCACCATTATTTTAGTGTGCAGTTCAACTGAAAACTGTACATGCAACTGCGATTCAATGCGTAGAAGATAAAGCCTTTAGTAGAATGGTAAGACAAGCCATGCACTTGAAAGAAAATATTATATACTTTTTTTTTAGCTCTTCTTTAATGTCCAGCATATGTATTCTTATAAAAACGTGTCACTTTAAGATGTGCCTTTGTGATTAAGAGGTTTAAAAATTCTGAGATATTTAACTGAGATGTGATGGTTTAAATATGCTAGAGACCATTTATTGTTTTAAATGTAGTTCAGATGTGTAAGTCTGGCTACAATGCCTAAACCCTTGGAAGGCACAAGCCCCGAGCTTATCAAAACTCCCAGTAGGCTCAATAGCTCTGAAAAGTATCATGTTAAAAATTGTGTTAGGGTATCTTGCACTGTATGGCTCATATCGGCTTATAAGTGAGTGCATACCATGCATGCCATTTTGGCTCTGGGTTAACTCCTTCAGGATGATATTTTCTAGTTCTACCCCTTTGCCTGCAAAATTCATGATGTCCTTGTTTTTAATAGCTAAGCAATATTCCATTGTGTAAATGAACCCAATTTCCTGTATTCATTCTTCAGTTGAGAGACATCTAGGTTGTTGCCAGTTTCTGGCTATTATGAATAAAGCTGCTATGAACATAGTGGAGCTCACAGACCCAAAGACACTAAGCAAGAAGGAAGGCCCAAGCAAGGATGTTAGAATCTCACTTAGAAGAGGGAATAAAATAGTCAGAGGAGGCATCGGGAGGGAGGATACTGGGTGGGAGAGGGGATGGGGAGGAGAATGGAGGGGTCAGGATCAGGAGTGGAGAGAGACAGGAGAAAGGGCCAGAGGGCCAGGAGAAGGAGTGGAAGTCAGCAGCTGACCGGTGTGGGGAGGCATCGCATCTCTAGGATGTGCCAGAGACCTGGGATGGGGGGAAGGCTCTAGGAAGTCAATGGGGGTGACTTTCACTGAGACTTCTAGTAGTGCAGATATGGAGACTGAAGTGGCCACTTCTTATAGCCAGGCAGGACTCTCAGTGGAGCGATAAAGATGCCAACCCAGCCACAAACTTTGTTTTGTCTACAAGCAATGCAGAGAGAAAGATGGAGCAGAGAATGAGGGAACGGCCAACTAATATCTGGTCCAACTCGAGACCCATCCCATGGTCCAGCACCAATCCCTGACACTATTAATGATCCTCTATTATGGTTGCAGACAGGTGTCTAGCATGGCTGTCCTCTGAGAAGTTCCACCCAGGAACTGACTGAAACAGATGCAGAGACCCACAGCTGAACGTTGGATGGAGCCTGGCAGAAGGGCTGAGGGACCAGGAAGGAATAGGAACTCCATAGGAAAATCAAGAGTCAACGAACCTGGACCCTTGGGGGCTGTCAGAGACTGAACCACCAACCAAAGAACATATACAAGCTGGACCTAGTTCCCCTACCTCCTGCCCCACACATATATAGTAGATGTCTAGCTGTGTCTTCCTAGGAGCCAACTGGAGCAGGAGATGTCCCCTAAATCTGTTGCCTGACTGAGGGTGGATTCCATTTCCCTAACTGAGCTGTCTTGTCTGGCCTCTGGTGGGAGAGGATATTCCTAATCTTGCAGAGATTTGATGTGCCAGGAGGGGGTGATACCCAAAGGGGGGACTCCACCTACTCAGAGCAGAAGGGAAGGGGGATGTGGGGAGGGACTGTGCAGGGATCAGGGGAGCAGTGATTTGGATATACAGTTTATATATAAGTGAATCAATGGGAAAACTCCATGGGGGTGATGGAGTAGCTAGAGAGAGGGCTCAGCAGTTAAGATCCCTGTCTGCATTTCCAGAGGTCTAGAGTTCAATTCCTAGCAACCATATGGCGGCTCACACCCATCTATACTGAGATCTGACGCCCTGCAGGTGTATATGCAGATAGCGCACTCATATACATTAAAACAAAAATAAATAACATAAAGCAAAAAAAATCCTGTTAGGAAAGTAAAGCTTTCAATCCAGACAATGACCTTCTCAGTCCCCGAGACACAGATGAGCAGTCCCAGGTATAACCGGTGCAGATGGAAGACATTGGTGCAAAAGCTAGCTGTGTGTGATAATGAGCCAGGGAGAGCTACCACTCACAGGTCCTTGGGCCGTTGTACAAAACAAGCATGTGTCATACCTGGCCAGATTAAAATCGAGTTCTGGGGGTGGGGGGGGGTCTGCATTTGGAGACATTGAAGAGTATGTGGAGTCTATTATGGCTTATGCAATTGTGTTCGGCCTGGTCTCCCCTTCCTTGCAGCCGTCCTTCCCAATCATTATTCCTTTCCAGCCTCTTGCCTTTAAATAAGCACAGATATGTCCAGGGCAGAAGACTCCCAGAGTCCCAGTTTCATAAATAGGAGTGTAACTCTCCTGCTAATAGCGGTACATACAAAGTTAGAGATGGACCTATGTTACCAGGGATATTAGTACTCAAGGATATGGTTTTCCTGGGCTCAAAAGGTAAAAAAAAGCCCACTGAGCTCTCTAATTTGTAAGTATTTGCAAACAAAAGCTTTGTTTTAGCGCCATATATATATATATATATATATATATATATATATATTATATATATATATATATATATATATATTATCGTGGGAAAGCCCTCTGAACCTGCCACGTTTTATTAAAGGGAATGGGAAGTGCGGAGGCCCGTCTCCCATTTCGTTGCACCCATCCCGTCTTGACCTCCACCAATCCATTTTAGAAGTGACCCTTCCTTCCCTTGTGCCCTGGCTTTCAGCATCTTAATGGGATCTCCTCTGGGACTCATGTCTTTGCCTGGGCAGTCAGGGAAGAAGCTTGGCAGTACAGTTCTTACGAGTGGCCAAAATGAGGCAACAGCTGAGAGTGGCAGTGTGGCCAGGCAAAGCCATGGCCAATGGCATGTGCCAGGGACGCTGAATCAGTCACAGGCTCTAAAAGCCAAATGCATACTCAAGAAAAAAACAAGAGGCAAAGCAAAGGGCAGCTGGAGGAGCAGCAGAGGGGGTCAAGTATGCAGAGGCAAGGCCAGCAGCAGGCAGGCAGGCAGGCAGGCAGGCAGGCAGGCCCCGGGCTGTTAGTGTTTGTCGGGGTGGGGGTGGGGTGTTAGGGGATCCCGCTGTGGAGCAAGCACACTAGTGCCAGCAAGAGAGAGTCAGAACTTGGGCCGTGTCTAGTGCAGTAGCTAGCCCCTCTCTGCTGAGCCCTTCCTCAAACTGTGAGTAGTTCTCCGTCCACCAAGAAAGGAAACAAAAGAGACAAGAAAACCATTTGCAATCTCAGCGAGCTCCCATTTCAACGATTTTGACCAATCTCTGTACCAGGCTCATTCCCTACCCCCCACCCCCCGCTTATTTTTTATTTATTTATTTATTTTTGCAGGGCTGGAGATTAAATTCATAGCCTTATGTGTGCTAGGTAAATACTCTACCACAGCACCACCCTCCTGGCCCTCGCCCCCGGCCTCCATTCCCAACACCTACGTATCTGCTGTTCACCTCCCATTCACTACCCAAGTCTCTCACAATCCCCTCAGCACTGTCCTTGCACATAGACGGTATGTGTTTCCATAGCCACCTGTTCCTTGGGGTCACTCCAGCATGCCTTTCTGCTAGTTCCGGTCTCCCATTTATTTTGTGAAACTGTATCCCTCATCCTGCGGCTAGCCATCAGCCAGCATTGAATGGTGGATAGCGGGTTCCGAATGTCTGCCCTGTCCCCCACAGTTCATCAGCCTTCCTAGTGTGGCATTTTAAAGCAAAGCCTGGTCAAAATTACTCCCAGGGTTTCTCTTCCATCTAACCTATTCCTAGATTATCTCCCTGTCTCCTTTTAAACTTTATTTATTTTTATTGGTTTTTCTAGACAGAGTTTCTCTGTATAGCCCTGGCTGTCCTGGAACTCACTCCTCGAACTCAGAAATCCGCCAGCCTCGGCCTCCCAAATGCTGGGATTAAAGGCATGCGCCACCACTGTCTGGCTAAACTTTATTTTTAATGAGAAATCATCTTTGTTGGCTGTTGTATGATATGTTGATAGCAACCACTCATGGAGTTCTTCGTTTGTTGTTACTTGCTGGCTATTTCGTTTTTCTTTATTCGTTTGTTCAGATTTATTTTGGTTTGTAGGTGTTTCTTGTCATGGCTGAGGCACTGTGAATATATAAGAAGAGAGGATATAATTACTTCACAGACAATGGAGCCAGGGCTTGCTTTTATCCTCCATGGCTGTAATGGTTAAGAATGCACAAGAAATAGACAAGAGATTTGGTTCATAGCTCTTCCTATTTCTTTAAGACAATTTCAGAAAAGACTTTATCTTTCATCAAGCACCTTTGCCAGACACTTTCCCACCCTTTCTCTCATTATGCCAAACCAGACCAGTAGGCTGTGGCTTGATGCTAGATTAGAGACACAGGAGGGAAAGATCCATAGCAATGAAGACCCAGAATTCCACAACTGTGCTATCAGCGCTATCAAACACGTTCCCACACGATCCCATAAATCACATAGTTTGAGGTTTGCTAATTTATTTGTCATTTTATGGAGCTTATAATTAGTAGTAGGGTGTGGGGTTTAAGATATTCTTTTATATCTGAGAACAGTATCATAGAGAGAAAGACTATAATTAGATAAGAACTGGTAACAAGTGATTCTAACCCAGACTGAGGGATCAGGGAAGCTTCCCTAAAGATACAACATGTGGCCCATGAAGGTGGTGCACACCTTTAATCCCAGCACTCCAGGGTCAGAGGCAGGTGGATCTCTGAGTTCAAGGTCAGCCTGGTCTACAGTGAGCTCCAGGACAGCCAGGGCTACACAGAGAAAGCCTGTCTCAAAAACAAACAAGCAAGCAAGCAAAGGAAAAGAAAGAGCGCGTGAGCTGAGACCTCAGTGATGAGTAGACATCAGCCCCATGGAAAAGGACAGGAAACCCTGAAGGTTTGTGTTTTGAGAAGTCTAATCTATCTGCCTTCAATGTTATAAATGTGTTGGAGAGACCCACGGAGAACGAAGGGAGAATGGTTCAGCTGACATCTGAACAAGAGATGGTTAAGGCCTTGCTGGCATTCTAGTCAGAGAGGAAGAGAAAAATGGGTTAATTTGATATGGACTGAGGGTGTTCTGACAGGTTAAATACAACGGTGAATAAGATCTTAGGGTGATATTCTGGGTGTCTGAGATGCCTAACCAGGACAGTACCATGTCACATTCGGAGGCAGGAATAAGCGGGAGTGGGGGAAGTCACAGGTTGGGAGGACTATGTGTGTTAAACTGAGAGGTTTGTGGCACGAGACAGTGAGCTGTGTGTACCAAGCTGGAACTCCGAGGAGACACCCAGGCTGAGGGTGGGTACTTAGGAGTTACCATTATGAAGTAATAATTCATGCCTAAACATGGATGAGACCAGCCATGGAGGACAGAAAACTGAGAAGAGAAGGCAGCCCATGACTGAGCTCTGCCCTCATCTGAGGCACTCTGTCCAGTCCTTTAAAAGCAAACTCCTTTCTGAAGAAATGCACATACTTCTTAACACGTGTAATTGTCTTAGCCTCCTTAGCTCAGAGACGCTTTAAAAGTGTTTCACTTTTAAAAAGTGAAAGCCCCCATGGCTCTTGGTCTCATGTTTAGGCTATTATGACAGCTGTGTTTGGCCATTTTCTGAGGAAAACAGCAGAAAACAGATGGAAGCCATCCTCCCTGTTTACCACCAATCAAAACTAGAGAACAACACACACACACTCCTTCTCACACACTACATACACACACTCATTCTCACACACTATACACATACACTACACACATTCTCATGTACACACACCACACTCACACAAACTCATTCTCTCTCACTCATACACACTTTCACAAACGTTGTTGTACATACATTCTCACACACTCTCACATACACACTTACATGTATTTTTTTTAAAAAAAGATTTATTTATTTTATTTATGAGTACACTGTAGCTGTTTCATGCACACCAAAAGAGGGCATCAGATCCCATTACAGATGGTTGTGAGCCTCTGTATGGTTGCTGGGAATTGAACTCAGGACCTCTGGAAGAGCAGTCAGTGCTCTTAACCACTGAGCCATCTCTCTAGCCCACACTTACACACTCTTGCACACACACTCTAGTGTGCACACCTATTCTCTCTCACACTGAATTTTGAGAGAGATAAAGGGAGAGGGGGAGTGGAAGAGGGAGGAGAGAAGGAGAGAGAGAGAGGGAGAGAAGGAGAGAGAGGGAAGGAGGGAGAGAGGGAAAGAGAGAGATTTGTAGCTTCATTTTACACTTGGCAGTTTGTTCTCATCCCACACTGACTATATTTTTTTTTTAACACAGTAACATTCATCGGTCACCAGTGTATAGAGCTTGTTTAGAGAATCCTCGTCCCCATTAGGTTTTCTGAACAAACGCATACAAAACGACATGTAGGAAGTGGTTCTGCCGCTTTCACTGAGACTCTGCACGCAAACACTGAAGGTCTTGTTTCCCAATTGGCTCTTGATTGATCAATAAAGATGCCAGTGGCCAATGGCTGGGTGGAAGAGGCAGGACTTCCAGGTTCCTGCAGTCAGGCGGGAGAAGCAAAGGGAATTTACCATGCTTCTGAGGGAGAGAGAACCATCAGCCTTGTGAGATCTCAGGTGGAGTGGCCATTGGCTGCTTCCCTGACTGGGCCTGGGTTAGCAGGCGGGAAATTAGAAACACAACTAAGTTGTGGGCAGGTTTAGCGTACAGAGCAAGAAGTACAGGGAAGGGCACAGTAGCTGCAAAAGACTTATAATAGCCCAGCCACTGAGCTATAAAGAAGGTTAAAAGTGAGCAAGGGTGTGTGTGTGTGTGTGTGTGTGTGTGTGTGTGTTTCATCCAGGGATCCAAGAGAACCAGGGCAGTGGCTGGTATGTGGCCCACCTGGAGCATAAAGCAGGATAGTAGGATACACGCCACAACGATATAGAATATTTCTTTGGTCTAGACCAGCTGGTATTAGTGAACATACAGAGTCCCTATGCCCACATACTTAAGAGTCCCCATCTGCCTCTGTTGGGCAGTGGGTGTGGGGGAATAGAGGGAGTGGGGAGAAAACCTGCGTCCCGCCAGAGTTCTGTTGCTATGGGCGGGTGGAAGCAGGAGGACTGCTGCACGCTTTCCATGAGGCTCTAGGTGGGTGTCTGACTGTGGGAAGCCACTGGACCCCAGTTCGGCGGGTGGTGGACAAGGGGCAGTCCTAGGTAACAGCTTCTCAGCCTCGGGCATCCCAGTCACCGCTGCAGAAGAGCTGAGAACAAATGCCCCCCCCCCCCAGGCGGCTCGGTCATCCCCAGGGCTGAAGGGAGGAAAGGGCAGGGGGAGAGGGGGTGCTCGGTGGTTCCCACTTGAGCAAGAGTCCTTGGTCCAGTCTGTAGCTGGAGTGCAGGAAGGCTTTCCAGTGGGGGGTTAGACACAGCTCTTTAGGGGAAAACCTATTCCATCGCTCAAGTAGAGCGGGCCTTGATGACCAGAGACAGTCTATGGTTTTAGAGCTTTATTGTAGAAAGGCAGGGGGAAAGAGAGAAGGTAGGAAGAGAGAGTGAGGCCAGCCATGGCCACGTGGAGAGAGGGAGGAAGGGAGAGAGAAGGATAGATAGAGAGTTAGAAAGGTGAGAGCTTAAAGAGAGCGAGGAGGGGCCAAGCAGCCCCTTTACAGTGGGCTGGGCTATCAGGTAACTGTGGGGAGGAGCATATCTGGCTATAGTCAGGTAACTGTGGGGGTGGAGTCTAGCCAGAATGCCAGAAGCTTGGGACAGTGTCTGTGTGACTTATAGTCACAGAATTATGGAGTTGGGGACACTGTGGTGTCAGGCACCTATCTCTGGGAACGTGGCTCGCTGTTCTGTCCCTGGTAGAGTTTTCTACTGGGTTGCTGGAGCAGGCCTCATTCAACCAAAATAGGCTGCCTTTCACGGCCCCACATGACTCATCACACATTTCCACATTTTTTGGAGTGCCCAAGGGACGTGCATCTTGCTGCCCACCCCATGGATGTGCTTGTGAGTGTTGATCATGTATTGTCTGGTCACTTCTTTGTGGGTGGCAGAATGGTCCTTTTTCTCACTAACTTTCTTTACTGTTAACATTCTGTCTGGCCAAAGTTGGAACGGGACCAGCTTGTTTTTATTTATTTATTTTTAAAGATTTATTTATTTATTTATTATATATAAGTACACTGTAGGTGTCCTCAGACACTCCAGAAGAGGGCGCCAGATCTTGTTACGGATGGTTGTGAGCCACCATGTGGTTGCTGGGATTTGAACTCTGGACCTCTGGAAGAGCAGTCGGGTGCTCTTACCCACTGAGCCATCTCACCAGCCCGTTTTTATTTTTAATATATGTTTATTTATTCTTTGAGAATCCCCTACACTATATTTTGATTATATTCGCCCCCCCCCATCTCTCCCTAATTCCTCCCAGATTCCTTCCCACCCACCCACACTTTTTAAAAGAAAAAGAATCAGCTGAGTCCAATATAGGTCCCATATAGTCATGAATATAGGGTCATAACTGGGAATGGTCCCCCTATCAGGGGCCACATCCTTAATGAAAACTGACCCTCCTTCCCTCAGAGGCTATCAACTGTCAGTAGTGACTAAGCCAGAGGTGGAGTGCACGAGCTCTTTCTCCCTCCCTCCCTCTGTGCTGGAATGTTCATTGGCTTGGTCTTGTGAAGAAGGTCTCATGCAGGCAGCCACAGGGGCTGAGAATTCATGAGCATGATGGCACTGTCATGTCCAATGTCCTCCTAACATCTGGCTCGTACCAACTTTACACACACACACACACACCATTCATTCTATGACAGTCCATGAGCTTCAGGTATGGGCTGTAACAAAGATGCCCCACGTCTAGCTAAGCACTGTGCTGGCGTTTATTCTCTACTCTTTGATTAGTTGTAAGTTTCTAAGTCAACCACACGGTAGTCTCTGAAATGGGGACCCATAGTTGCACTGTGAGCAGAGCAATGACTTTAGGTGGCAGTTTGATACTGTGCCCATTTAGCAGAAAAACGGTGCTAAGTTCACCCTCTGGGTCTCATGAGAGACCCAGCTCTGGGCTCTCAGCTAGATTTGCAGCACCACATGTTTCTTCCTTCGGAGTTGGGCTCAAAATCAGAACGCAATTGGTTGCCCCCATAACATTTATGTGAGATTGAGTCCTTGGACGTATCTTGTTATTCTGGTCATCTCTGTCGTTCACAGCTGGCTAAGACAGTTGATAACCTCATTCTAACAGCTGGAATTGTACCTTCCGGTACTGTGAGAACTAGCCAGGGAGGAAGCTTTGTGGCTAGTACCTACTGGATTTTTTCATGTCCTATGAGTGATAGTGTCTATCTATAGCAACTGGGTCTTGCCACCAGGTTCTGGGAGCCAACAAGAACATTAGGAATAGTTTGTATTGTTTTCGGGGTATCTGGGACAGCCTTGACTAGCAACTTGAAGGGAGGTACTACATAATTGGCAAGGGGATTTTTATTTGGCAATTTATTGCTTCTAGGAAGAGATTATCCCACATGCAGGGATAATAAACTCAATAAACTCTTTAATGTGAATATATATATATATATATATACACTAAAACATACTAGTATATATAAATATATTAAGAGGGTAGGTTTCCATTTGGTCTTTTCAAATTTCCCTGTTAGTTGTACCTTCTTCCCTTCTACCCTCTCTGCTTCCTGTAGTGACAATTTGAGAAGTTTGGTTTCTTTGAAAAACATAGAACTATTATAAGGATGTGTTTTCATTTTAATCCTAGGAGTTGGGATGTGGGGCGCTTCAGACTGTCCACAGCAGTTGACTATGATTTGCCTCGTGTTCTAGCAGGGGTGTAATTTTTTTCCAGCTGCAGACAGTTTCTGCAGTTGTGTGACATTTGGAATTATGGGGACTTTTTTTTTTTTTTTTTTTTTTAGAGAATATATAAATGCCAGGGCCCTGAGAGGCAGGGTGGGATGTTATTCATTGGTTGTTGTTGGTCACAGCTTGTTAAATAGTTATGCACAAAGGGGAGAGAGGAGAGAGAGAGAGAGAGAGAGAGAGAGAGAGAGAGAGAGAATAAATGAATGAATTTAAATATCTTGATGGCAAAGATCAAATTTGCCCCAAGTAACTCAATAGCCCTAATGAGCAGGAAGTAGTCTAACGACAATGTCTCCCCCTTTCCCTCTACCCTTCTCTCTCTCTCTCTCTCTCTCTCTCTCTCTCTCTCTCTCTCTCCTAGTGTTAGGGGGTTGAAAGGGTGGAAGAAAGGGGGTGGTGGTAAAGGGTAAAGAAAGAAGAACCCGTGAGGTAGTGAATGCCGGCTATATCTGCCAGGATAGGAATATCTAAAACTATAGAAACCATAATAGACAAAAACCTTGTCTCGGAAGTCAGATGGCAAAATTCCCTCTGACTGTGCAGAAAGCCGATAGATACGTCAGCAGAAGCAGCAGATATACTTTGCGGTGTGCACACACAGGAACACTATTTAAAATGCGGGGCCAAACTTCAAATAAGAGTCATCCGAACTGAATTTGGTGGCATAACCCGATAAGGAAACCACCCTGGTTGTGCCTAGGACCACCTGATTCTACCAGTGCTATGGTGTCATCCCTCCACCTCCCCAGAGGATGGCTTTCGAAGCCCTCGTTATCTAAGCTCCGAGCCCTTGCAGAATGGCACATAGACGCACTAGAGGATCCTTTCTCGGTGTACAAGGGAAGATGAACCACAAGATTCTGAGAGAAATCTCACTAAGAGAACTGCCAACAGTTGGAGTTGGAGCCAAGCTTCACTTTGCAGGGGTGGTGTTAGTGCAGAGTGACTGAGCATGGGGAGACCCCTAACTGCTCAGCTGAGGCTTTCAGCCCACTTGAAGTCCTTCTGTTGGAGGATGTGAATATCTGAGATTTAGAAGTGCAGTCAGCAATGACTGGGTCCTAGTGAACATGCTGGTAGGCGCTCCCTACGGTGAAGCCGAGCGGGAGTGGGGCCACCAGAGGGAAAGGTGCCTGTGGTGGTTTGAGAAGTCTCATGGGCTCATGGAGCTGACGTGTGTGTCTTAAATTCCCATGAGACATAGAGCACAGTGGGTTTAATTTTCTTCTTCTTCTTCTTCTTCTTCTTCTTCTTCTTCTTCTTCTTCTTCTTCTTCTTCTTCTTCTCTCTCTCTCTCTCTCTCTCTCTCTCTCTCTCTCTCTTTCTTTTTTAGATTTATTTTATTTATATGAGTACACTGTATCTGTCTTCAGACACAACCAGAAGAGGGCACCAGATCCCATTACAGATGGTTGTGAGCCACCATGTGGTTGCTGGGGATTGAACTCAGTACCTCTGGAAGAGCACCCAGTGCACTAAACCACTGAGTCATCTCTCCAGCCCAGGGTTTAATTTCTTAAAGACTCTTTTATTGACATATAGCTGCTTTCTCCTTACATTCTGTAGCTCTTATTATTTTTGCCAGAATCTCAACAAAGTATGATTAACTTTGTGCAGTGATGTTATGAACTGACCCCCAAATGGAAGCACTCACACATCTCCTACAGTGGATTGAATATCTCTCTCCAAGAACTCATGCTAACCATGAGCCTTGAGACATGATCATTGAGAAAAAAGTTTGTATAGATGTGACTAAGGAGAGGGTGTCTAAATGTATGGGTGTGCGGGCCTGAAATCTGAAGACAATGTCTTTCTACAGGACAGAAAATGGCTGGAGATGGAAACAAAGAGAGAAAGGTCTTGTGACATTGAGATAAAGAATGGGAGAGACCCCAGTGTGGTGGTTTGAATGAGCTGCCCCCATAGTCCAGGGCATTTGAATACTTGGTGATGGTGTTTGTGTAGGTTAAGGATGTGGTGTTTTGCTAGAGGAAGTATATCACTTGGAGAAGGTGGGCTCTGAGGTGTCAAAAGTCACAGACCATTTCCAGGGTTTTCTCATTTCCTGTTTATGGTGTGAGATGTGAGCTCCCAGCTCTCAATTTCTAGCTCCAGTTGCCATGCCTGCATGCCGCCATGCTTCCACTGTGATGGAGATGGTCTCTTATCCCTTAGAACTGTAAGCCCAGATATGCCCTTCTATTGATATGTTGCCAGGGTCATTTTGTCACAACAATTGAAAAGTAATTAAGATACAGTCATGACCGAGGAAGGTGACTGACACAGCTCTGTAAGGAGGTGGACACGGGCAGGTTCCAGCCCTTCTAAAGAACTGACGCTGCTGCCACCTTGATCCAGGCCTTCAGAGCAGATGGTTGCCATGGTAAGTCACCCCTCTGTGGTGCTTGATTCGGCCGCCCTAACAAACCAGCGCAGAGGAGGTGGCCGCACTTCCTTGAGTGGCGGGCATCCCTGAGTATGGGGCTGTAAAGAGCAGCAGGGTTGACTGACAGGTAGAACAGAGGCACTGTGGGCTGGGAAGAACAGAGATCAGTAGGCAAGCATAGTCTTTGGACCTTAAGTCTCATTCAGGTCTGAGTGTTAAAGGACTGTTCCTCAGGGTGGTGCCATTGTCTGAGGACGCGGAGATCCTAGCTCACTGGAAGGCGTGCCTTTGGATTGTGGGACCCAGGCCTTTCCTGGCTCGATTTTGCTCCCTGGAGTGGGATGAGTAGTTTTACTCTGCCTGTCATTGTCCGCCAAAGACCTCACAGTAATGACCATGACTGGAACCTTTAAAGCTGTGAGCCGAAGTAAACCTTTTCACTTTATAAATCGGATGAGTGGATTCTCTCTTAGCATTTCATTGCAGTAACTGAGAGCTGGCTGATGCCACTGCCCGGAGTCAGTCATGAGTAGTCGATGCCTCTGGAGTCAGTCATGAGTAGTCGATGCCTCCTCCCCTTTCGCAAGAAACCTAGAAAGGGGCTCCGGGTTTAAGGCAGAAGACGGACCCCTGGACGCCATTGCATTTTCCCCTTCAGGTTGCTGGGTTCCTCATATCCCATTCCGTCCTTTCAGAACCCAGTGCTTGGGAGAGACACGTGACTTACCTATGCCTCCATTCGCCTTGGTCTGAAGAGTCAAGCAATTTAGGATAAACAAACTTAAATTCCTATAACGTAGTCTAGAATCTCTTGAGCATTATCAGCTAAAGCACTGGCTTTATTTGCTTTGGTTTTTACTCTGAAAAGGGGTTGGGGTG
This sequence comes from Mus caroli, assembly GCF_978045245.1. Lineage (NCBI taxonomy): Eukaryota > Metazoa > Chordata > Mammalia > Rodentia > Muridae > Mus > Mus caroli. The sequence continues at coordinate 7,081,512 of NW_028227271.1, forward strand.
GGGACCAGGTGTGAAGGCTTTAGCCTCCAGGTCTGCTAACCTGAGTTTGATCCTTGGAACTCTCTTGGTGGTAGGAGGGAATTAAATCTGGAATTTGCCCTCTGATCTTCTCATGCAAGCTGTGGTGTGCATGTGCAAACACACACACACACTCACTAAATAAATAAATGTTTCTTAAAAAGCTTTAATGAGCTGTTAATTCAAATATTATGGATGCACCTAATAATAAGTGACGTTTACTAATTTATAGGATTCAGTGGTTTCAAGGTAGAAGTTTTTCTTAGTGAGACTTCCAGGTAAGACGGGGAACTGGAAGCCTCTTCTTGTGACCCAGTGAAGCAGGGTCAGGGTGAGAAGACAAACTGTTCTTAGGGACCGTATGGGATGAAGAGCCTCAGATCCCACGAAATAGGTGCCAAATTAGCTGAAGAGTCTACAAAGACATGTAAGTGGAGCTGGGTTTTATAAAAAGAAAGAGAGGGAAGGAATATGTTTGATGGAGGGTCGGTATGGTGGGGGGAGGCGGGAAGGGGGTGCCTCTGCGGGCCCATGCTGAGGCATCCCTTCCTCCTGAGGAGGGTATAGTATAGAACAGAGTTTATTTAGGGCATGGGGAGGGGAAGGGAATTGAGGAGGTAATAGAGACAGAGAAAGGCAGAGAGAGGGTGGGAGAAGAGAAGGAGAGGGAGTAGGAGTAGAGGCAGGCCCTGAGCATGTGAAGAGAGGCGGGGGAGGGGGATGGGGAAGAGAGGGAAGAGGGTAAGGGAGCAAGAACCATTGAAGAGGCTGAGGAGGGAGCAAGAAGCCCCTTTTATAGTGAGTCAGGCACCCCTGGCGGTTGCCAGGTAACTGTGGGGCGGAGCCTAGAAGGAATGCCAAAGAGTGGAGCCTTAAGGAGACAAAAGTCAAGCAAAGCCAGCCTCAGCCACACAGTTAGCTACCCTGTAAGCTGGGGGCACCTGGCATGGTCGGGAAGCGGTACTGATGGAGCAGAAGCCACAACCAAAAGGTGACTTTGGTGAAAACAGATCAAGAGCCCAGCCCACAGGACACGCCCTCAGTACCCAATTTAGTTGTGGTTTTGCTAAGACAATGATTTTTTTCCCAGTGACCCAGGCCAGCAGTGTAGAGGAAGTCCCTCGGTTCAGAAAGCTGCATGTGGTTGGACACGATCTTGAAAAGGAGTGAGTCTACTGTTTAAAACTGAGCTATCCCAGGGTCTCGAGGACAGGAAATCGCCATAAACCAGAGAGTCCTGATTTCAACCTGTGGGAGACAGGGAGACCGGAAGCTGAACACTGCTTCAAAAACCAAAAATGAGGCGGCAGGAGACTTAGCTCACACAGTGACCTACATGGGAGGCGAAGTCTCCTCCTCCTGTCTGGGAGCAGATTTCACCCATTAAGAATGACTCTGGAGTTGGGTAGCCCTGGATTTGAAGTCGACAGGTAGATCAACCTCTGGAACCAGCTGCCCACCGCCAGGTTCACTGCTGATACCTGACACTCCATCGAAACCACAGCCAGATCCCTCCATCAGGGTTACTAATGTCCCTTGGATTTTTGAAGGAGCAAAGACAGGTCCATCAGCACAGATCCTCATGCTGTGGTAGCCCCCTCCACACCCAGCACCCTGGGGAGACATCCCACAGTCAGAACACTGGTCGCCCCACAGAGTACAAGCTGGGGAGTCTCAGGGGGATGGGAAACCCTGTCCAGGACACAACCTATGAAGCTAAGTGTGGCTGCCAGAGTGTCCCTTGCTCAAGGAAGGGAAAGCTAAAAGTGAAGACAACTACCACTGACATCAGAAATTGATCCAGCACAGGCCCAGCCCCAGTGGGACCCATAGACAGCCCGGAGCTCACAGATCCCAACAGTTCATCTTTTACCCACTTACATACACTAGGACGTCTCTGGCTTTAAAACACAGAGGGGGCTGGACTTACACGTCATCCTTTTCCAGCTATTGATTTTTTTTTTTTTTGTCCCTTTGATGTCCTCATCTCCCCTTTACTATGCATATAACAGCATCTTTACGCTATCATCCTTTCAACTGTGGTTTTAGCTTTTAGTTCCTGGCATACATTCATCTGATGGTTCTTCCACATTTTTTTTTTCTGATTGGTCAGTCTTTGTCTTTGAACTTATTTTTTTTTTCTTTTCTGTTTCTATTACTCTTTTGGCACCTCGTGTTTCTCCTTGGTTAGCTGACCGTTATAATTTTATAACATTTTGATTTTAAACGATCATTTCTAAGCCTTTATGCTTTGACCTTTTTAAACCCCTTTGCGTGACTTGACAGGACTGGAGTCACCTGGGAAGAGCGTTTGCAGGCACATCTGTGAGGGATGATTTGCGTAAGAGGTGACTTAACCTCTGGGCACACCTGTGAGGGATAATTACCCCCTCCAGGCGCCCCTATGAGGCCCGATTTTAACTCCTGGGCACACCTGGAGAGGATGGTTTAACCTCTGGACACACCTGTGAGGGTTGTTTTTTTTATTTTAACTTCTGGGTACGCAGCTGTGAGGGATAATTCCCCCCTCGGGCACACCTGTGAGGGACTTCTGTTTTAACAGACTTCTGGGCTCACACCTGTGAGGGATTTTTTTTAAACTTTTGGGCACAGCTGTGAGGGCTGTTGTGCCCTCTGAGCACACTTGTGGAGGGTTACATGGGCTAGGTTAGCTGAGGCGGACAAACCTCACCAAAGGCAGATAGAAGCCTTTCCTGGGCTTAGATCTCAGACTGTATCGAAAGGGCTGAGCACAAAATGTCCACCGTTCTCTGCTTCTCGACGGTGGATGCAATACGCTCAGCTTCGGCTGAGATGTCCCCAGTCCTGAAGAGCCATAACACTGAGCTGTGGGTCCTTCCTTCCTTCTTTTCTTCCTTGAGCCTTCCTAGGGGGTCCTTTCTTTTTCTTCCTTGAACTGCTTTTTGTATTTCTGGGTTTTTGTTTGTTTGTTTCTTTCTTTTCACAGCCACAGGAAATGTAACTGAGACAGAAAATCGGTACTGAGAAGGGGCTATTGCTACGACAAACCTGACCATGTTGATGTGTTTTATGAAAAGCCAGGATATGTTTTTGTAGGACCCGGTATGGTGTGGTGGGAGAGGGTACCTCAGTGGGCCTATGCTGAGGCACCTATTTCTCAGAGGTATTGACGGGTCTACTATAGAACAGAGTTTCTTTAGGGGTCTGGCAAGGGGAGTTGAGAAGGGACTAGAGACATAGAGAGGGGACAGAGAGAGACATAGAGTCAGAGAGAGAAGGAGAGAAAGAGAAGAGGGTGGCCAGCCATGGAAAGAGTTACAGAGATAAAGTTTGGAGCTGTGACGAAAGGATGGACCAATTAAAGACTGCCATATCCAGGGATCCATCCCATAATCAGCTTCCAAACGCTGACACCATTGCATACACTAGCAAGATTTTGCTGAAAGGACCCAGAGATAGCTGTCTCTTGCGAGACAATGCCGGGGCCTAAGAAACACAGAAGTGGATGCTCACTCAGCTATTGAATGGATCACAGGGCCCCCAATGGAGGAGCTAGAGAAAGTACCCAAGGAGCTAAAGGGGTCTGCAACCCTATAGGTGGTACAACATTATGAACTAACCAGTACTCCAGAGCTGTTGACTCTAGCTGCATATGTATCAAAAGATGGCCTAGTCGGCCATCACTGGAAAGAGAGACCCATAGGACTTCCAAACTTTATATGCCCCAGTACAGGGGAATGCCAGGGCCAAAATGTGGGAGTGGGTGGGTAGGGGAGTGTGGGGGGGAGTGTGTTGGGGACTTTTTGGATAGCATTGGAAATGTAAATGAGGAAAATACCTAATAAAAAAAATTAATTCAAAAAGAAAAAAGAGCCGGGCGTGGTGGCGCACGCCTTTAATCCCAGCACTCGGGAGGCAGAGGCAGGCGGATTTCTGAGTTCGAGGCCAGCCTGGTCTACAAAGTGAGTTCCAGGACAGCCAGGGCTAGACAGAGAAACCCTGTCTCGAAAAACCAAAAAAAAAAAAAAAAAAAAAAGAAAAAAGAAAAAAAAGAACATCCCTCCATGGACTCTGCATCAGCTCCTGCTTTCTGACCTGCTTGAGTTCCAGTCCAGACTTCCTTGGTGATGAACAGCAGTATGGAAGTGTAAGCTGAATAACCCCCCCCCCCCCAAAAAAAAGAAGAGGGTGGCCAGGAACACTTGGAGAGAGAGGGGGAGGGGTCAGAGAGAGAAAAGGGGCATAGAAATGGAGGAGGGACCTAACGGTGTCTTTTATAACAAGCCAGGCCTATCTGGCTGCAGGGCAGAGCGCAGAAGGAACTCCGACACACAAAGGCTCTTAGGCCTTTGCAACTGATCTGAAGGAAGAATGACAGTTTGAAACCACAGGGCAGAAAAGTCCTTGGTTCTTTAAGCAGAACTCAGAGGGCTGTTGGAGGATGACAGTGCTCAGCCCTTATGGCTCATGACCCCAAGACCAAGTTCTCAGCACAAAGATTTGCCCCAGAGAGACAAAGACAGGAGACAGAGGACTAGAGCAAAGGAGAAGGGGAAGGGGAAGGGTGGAGAGGGAAGCAGGGATATTTGTTCCGGAGGAGGACAAAGGACTGCCGCTCCTTGGCCCACAGGCAAATGATGGTTTGTTTACAAAGGTAAAAGAGAACGTGGACAGAGGCTGTGTGGACAATGGATCTGAGGGGAATAAGGGACCACGTGTGTGAGATTTTGGTCAAGAATCTAGTTTTGTTCTGCCGGTTGTCAGAAGGAGTTGAATTTAAATGTCATAGATCAATTTGTTTGACAGAAGAAATTTCTAGACAGGACACCATTCTGCCTGGTGCCGAGGAAGCGTCTGGGAATGTTAATGAGACCAACTTCAAGGTAGAGGAACTCCTACACTCCACGAGGGCAGGAGAGTGTCCTGAGGACAAAACCCCACCTTTGGGGCGCCTTCCTGATGGCCCAAATTCATATCAGAAGAGAAAGCCTAAACTGAAGGATCACCATGTTTGAAAGCAAGCGCCCAGGAAAAGGTTTCCCCAGGTTAGCACTGTGACCCCAAAGGGCTAGGCTACATCTCAGCTGGTAGCAGAATTTGGCAACATCATCCACATGGCACTGGCATTACAGGCATGGAAATGTGAGATTGGAGAGGTCATGGGGACTTTCTGCATAATTTCAGATCATGGCCAAGGCCAGGAATCCCTGACGGGCCGCTGCATGAAGCTGTGAAGGTGAAGTTATAACCCAGGTTCCTGATGTTAAAGACCCTGGAGCCTGGGGTGCCTGCTGGGAAAAACTGCAGGCCTGACAGGAAGGCAGGAAAGGGGGGAGGAGGAGGTGAAAGGGGAGGGGAAGAGGTGTTGGGGCAACCTAAGCCTTTGGGGGCTCTGTTGATTCTGTTATCCACAATACCAGAGGGAGCCTTAGCATCTGGTGTTTTCCCTGATAGATTTTGGGTTTTCTTCGGGGGGTGATATACTTGTTTTTATGACCCATGGGTCTATTTGACCTTTTATTTATAAGTCCATTAGTGCTTGTTTTATCAACCTACAAGGAAGAAGGGATCCATCAATGTTGTGAAAACAGTATGACTGAGAACAGGTCTAGACTCCGTGTGCCATTCTTGTCAAAATTCCAGCCACGGTCTTTCCCGGACTAGAAAATACAATCCTAAAATTTTATGGAAGCAAAACAAAAACAAACAAACAAACAAACAAACAAAAAACCCCAACAAGACAAAAAACCTAAACCAACCAACCAACAAACAAACAACAACAACAAAACAAAACCCAACCAACCAACCGAAACCAAAAAAGAAAACCAAAATGCAAACCCCAAACCCCCAAACCAACCAAACAAAAAGACCCTGCAACCCTAAGCGTCAGAGTCATCACAGTCTGACCTCAGACTACACTACAGAGCCACAACCCTGAGGACAGGCTGATATGGGCACAGAAATAAACATGGAAGCCAATGGCACAGACCAGAAGACATTCATATAAACCCGCACTGTCTCACTAGAATCCACTTAAGAATAATATGAGTTTAAGGAACTTAGAAATTCACCTATGTATCTCTAATGAGCATCCCATTTCTTCTTTCCTCTCCTCTTTCTCCTACCTGTTTGACCCCCCCCAGCTAATTTATTATTATTATTATTACTCTGTATCAACTTGTCTTTGTAGTAAATTCATAGGATGAAGGAGGATAGAAATGCGTATAGAGGATATTATATTAATCATATTTCTCAATTCAAGTTCTCTTCATCCCTCACTGGGGCTCTGAGTTGCTGTCTGGAAAAATAATTTTTATACAGCTTTTCTCCCAACCACTTTCTTTGTGCCGTTTTGCCAAACATATTATTTTTCTGTATGTTTTTTAAATATACAGACTATGTTTTATACAGGATTATACAGAATAAACGACATCAAAGATATTGTTACATACTACTGTCTTTTAGTCAGCTAAGAAAGTATAAATATGCATTTACGCTGTCCTTTGAAGGTGCACAGTTAAGCCCAGTATCCAAGTGTAGAATGTATGTGGGGGTGGGGCTTGCACCGAAATTTTAGTGGTTTTTGGCAATAATTACTCACACTTAATTCCCTGGCAATGTCTTTATTTCACCTTTGCTTTTGAAAGATACTTTGTTTGAACATTAAAATCCTGGTTGAAATCTTTGTCCTTTGAGAACTCTGGCTGTGCATTGCTGGCTCTGGGTACCCCTTGCTTCAGGTATAAAACAACAGGCTCCTTGCTCTCCCCACCTCTTTCGAGCTTCTAGGATTCTTTTGTAAACCGTGATATATGTTCATGTATTCCCTATGCTAATCTTAGCGACCTGGAGTTAAAGGGTCCTGGCTTTTATTAATATTTTGAAGTTGTCAGTCATAATTCATTCAGGTATTTTTCTGTTTCGTTCCTGTCCTTGGTACTCAGTTACACGTGTGCCCGCTTAGTGGTGTCCCACTTGTCTCCGAGATTCTGGTCATGTTTCCTCCCCCCCCCCCCCACATGCCATCCTATGGTATCTTTACCACCATACGGCATAATCTTTACCCATCAATTATCAGGCTTACAATTCTTTACTTGGCCTGTTTGAACCAACTGTTGAAATCTATTGACTTTTTGATTCCCAGTCCCTTTCAGAGGTTTACATCTTTGCATTTATAATTTCTCTTTCCTGAGCTGTGGCTACTGTCTCTGTCTGTTTCTTCATTCCTCTTAGTCAAGAGGCTGGGATGTGATTGTTTCAACTTTTTGTCACACAGTCTCTTCTAGTCCTTTGGATACATTTGTAACTGGACTGTTCAAGTCTTTGTGGATGTACACAAAGCCACATGGAGCTGTGCTGAGAACTGTTCCCTCTTCTTCTCCTCATGTATTTCTCATCCTTTGTCTTTGCAGAGCTCAGAACTTATTTCTGCTAAGCTGGAGATTCCAGGTGGTGGCTTAGGACAATATCGAGGCTGCAACCAATTAAACTCACCAGCGTGGCTGGTCCTGATGAAGCATCCTGACTGTCTTGATTGGGCGTGGAGAGACCCGCCTAGACTGTGGGTGGTACCTTCTGAGAGTCCCGGTGAAAAGGGTGTGGAAGAAAGACATCATCTCTCCTTTGGCTTCTCAGCCTTCCCTCTTGCCACCAAGTCAGTCTGCCCCTTTGCTGCTGCGGACTGAACAATCCCAACCCCCACCACAGTTGACAGCCAGCCTCCCTCTACTCAGAAGCAGCCATGGTGGGACTACTTGGCCGCTGGGAACCCAGCCTCCAGGATTGACTATCTTACCAGGTTCTTGGCTCTCAGGTCGGATTCTGCTGTTGTTGCTATGTTAACGCTGATGTAATTGATTTTTAAATTTGTATTAAGTGTATTAAATATCATTAAACACAAATGTATGAAATTCTATATCTATCTATCCCACTAGTTTTGACCCTCTAGAGAACACAGCACTGTCCCCTTTCCCTGCCTTACCTTTCACATGGTTTGCTCATTTGTGTAGTGAGTTGGGTGGACCTTTTGGGTGTGTTCTATGTTCACTTGCAACAAATAAGAGTCACCTGTGTAGACAGTCTTACTTGAAGACGCATCCTGGTTGCCTTGATTGGATGTAGGGAGACCCACCTGGATTGTGGGTGGTACCTTCTGAGAGTCCGAGAAGCATAAGCTCTGACTCATTTCTACAGACACCATGTTGGGAATATGAGCACCATGTTGATCGCACATCCACCCTGGGATGGGATGGTTTTCACAGAGCTCTCTTTGTCTCTTTCCCCATCATAACCTGTGAGGTTGTCTGCCCCGCTGATATCAATCACACCCAGGTGTTAGACTTCTCTAAGGTGCGGCTGGAGGCTCATGTTTGACAACACCCAGAGCAGACCTTGTTGCACACGCTCAAGTTGTATTTAGAATGGAAGTCTTTGAAGCCGACTTTTGAGGGTTTCTTAACCAGGGAAGCTCTGTCTTAGCATTCCCTTCCCTGAGAAAACCAGCAGGTCTAGAGTTTAACATGTTGCATTCACGAATCTCTCTGTCACATAAGCCCACATAACCACGTAAGCCCAAACTCCCACTGCTCCTGAGAGTAGGAGTCAAACTTCTCTGAAGTGTATTTTGAAGATTTTTAAAATTTTTATTTTATGTTAAGAATGTTTTGCCTACCTGTACAGAAGTGTACTGCGTGCCTAGTGCCTGTAGAAACTGGAAGAGGGCTCCGGATCAGCAGGAACTGGAGTTACGGAGGGCGTGACCATCAGGTAAGGGCTGGGAGCCATTCCTGACCGTCCATGGGAGCTGCCTCAGTGTGGCAGGTCCTCAGTCTCCTAGTGGCCCGAAGCCTCCCGTCAGGCTCCACCTGTTAACGTTAGAAGAGGCCTTGACATGGGCTTTTCAAAGACATTTCCAAATCTAAACTAAAGCAGCCACCATAGTTTTATTGCTGTGGATGGTCAACACCCACCTGCTACCATGTGGTTAAATCATCCGAGAGGGGAATGCTCACAGTTGATCAGTGGATCTTTGGATCTGTGAGTCCATGGATCTGTGGATCCGTGGGTCAGCTGATGTTTTATAAGGCCAAAGTGAATTGTCCCTCTTGAATACGTTTGTAGGCAGAATGAACAGGAGGTTTTATTTTAAACTACTAAATTTGGAAACACAGAAGTGTCTTACTGGGTAGCCACAGAAAGTAAGAATCTTTAAGAAACTCATTCACTCCACATACTGCATGGCTCTTCAGGAGCCACCTTTCCTTAGCTCTTCCTTCCTCGCCCTCCTCCGTTTATCTGAAGAGCAGCTGCACAGAGCAGGAGCTCAGAGGGAATCCGAGGATGAAGATGATATGATATGTCGGCCATATCTACTGCTACATCATGGGTGGCTGCCAAGTGGCTTGCCTTTCTCTGGAGTTGCAGAGATGGGTGAATACTGATGACTATCAAGGAAGATTATAACCACTTCCGCCAAAGAATAACAAGAAAGGAAAAATCATCTGTCCTCCGCAAAGGAAACCAGGAAAACAAGATTGTAGTTTGATTTCTTGTTTGTCAACAGATTCCAATGGCCTCTAAGAGCACAGCACTCATGAATTATAAAGTCACACCTGCTAACGAACGATGTGAACGGTGTGACTTTAGGTTAGTCTGACTTTCACAGACCTTATTTTCCTCACCTTGATGGGCTGAGCGGAAATTGTTTCCAAGACTGCTTCCTGCTCCAGTGTGCACACTTTTTGAAAAAAATACCACTAGCTCCATCACTAGCAAATTAAGTGGATATCTGCAGGCTGTGTGCTGAAATTAAAAGGATAAAAGAGATGTGGTCTCTTAATGAGTTCATAGTTATTAGTGATACATAGGTAAGTAACCATGATGGCTTAATACATGATGTTAAATATGCACAGAACTAATTATAGCTATGATCCAGTTGTTTGCTCATGTCTCCCAGGAATAGTGTCATACAAGAGCCGGTCCCCGGGAGCTCACTTTATAACAGTCGTTCCCATAATAGCCTGCTAACTATACCTGTCTCAGAGAATTAATCTGCCTGTCACACAACCTCCCCCTGAGAGTCTCGTCTCTCACTATGGCTCTGCTGGGTACCAGGTTTCCAGCACATGAAATCTGGGGACCACACGAGCAAAGAGTCACCAGTCTTGTTACTGTAAATTATTGCCCTCTGCCTTGTGAAGGGAGCCTTCCTTCCTTCCTTCCCGGGCTTTACAGACATGTGCTCTGGAAGTCTTTATCAGCTTCATATCTGTGTTGAAATTGTTCCTGATCCACACTGTATCTTGGATGACAGCACACAGGAGTTGAACCTCTGAAATGCTCTGCAGAGCACGCATGCAGTTCAACAGGCGGGAAACTGTCTTTCCTAGGCAGTCCAGCTGGTCTGAGTCAGACAGCTCAAAACTGCCTCTTGCAAGCAGCCCAGTGTCTCTTCTAGGCAGCTCGTCTAGTCTGAGAGTGTCTCTGAGAAGTCTTTGCTGCTTCTAGGCTTGGGTGGAGGGCTTTAGTGTGTCTGGTCAGTTTCAGAGACTTCCTATTGAGCCATTGAGATGGTTATGTCCTGACCTTAAGCAGCTTCCCTGTAGGATGGAATCTCTCTCTCTCTCTCTCTCTCTCTCTCTCTCTCTCTCTCTCTCACACACACACACACACACACATACACACACACACACACACACACACACACACACACACACTTAGAACATCATATTGCTTTACCTCCCTTCTAATATTCTTCGTCTCGAGCTTTTTTCCAAAGCGGAAGGTTTTCATCTCAGAGGAAGTTGCTATGCAGCAGCTCTGTTTTGTTGCAGGACATCCCCTGTCACTCTGCCTTATCTGGATGACCCTTACGACAAGTCAATACTATCGGACTTCCCAGACTTCCACAACTATGAGCTAAGTAAACATTTAAAAAAATCTAGTCTGTGGTATTTAGCCGTAGCATCAGAAAAAGGACTAAGACACCGTGCACTTATGACATGCAAGCTACCATTTTATTGTATGTTAGGTATTTTTAAATTCTATACATGACAGCCCCGTGAGGTACATTATTGGCACCCCAGTTTATTGCTAAGAGCCTGTAGGACAACTTGCTTAGGTAGTAAGTGATGGGACCAAGAGTGAGCCCAGGCTGTACTCCCCTGAGCCCTGTGCTAGTGAGTTTAGATGAAGGGTCTCCAGGATGGTCATATGCGAGGAGGTTCCTTTTAAGTTAGGAGATGAATATACTTGGTTTAATAGCAAGGGGGAGGGAGATGTTTAAAGCATTAAAGTCATTGTGATATGACAAATAGTGTTAAAGGATTATGTGGGGTTCTGTGTGGGCCTCTGTTCATCTCAAAAATGAAGGCCAACAAAGGTCAAGACTCATGAACCAGGTCATTATAAAACTAGTCACATAGGAGGTACCCAGGCATCTCTTGATGGTACCCACGTGCTGCTAGCTTGTAGGTACTTGTGCCAGCTTACGCTATTTAGTATCATCAAAGATGGAAAGAAAGAATGCGCGTTAAAGCACCCTGGGAGGGACAAACTACAGGAATCCATTATTATTATTATTATTATTATTACTATTATTATTATCTGTAAGTGGTTCAGACTAGAAAAAAGATGTCTCCACCACAAGTGTTTGTTTATCTTTCCAGCATCATAAATGGGCTTCCCTTTCACCCCTGTTCTGTGTCTCTTACTTTCACACTCCGTCATCATGGTGACAAAGCTTTTCCCATGTGTATAGTTCCATTGTCAGATCATTAAGAGATCAAACCTGAGATCTGAAGAGTCCTGGTTTTAGTCTGAAGAAGTCTGAGTGTGTGTCACAGAGACAGAAAGCGTTCCTTTGAGTGGGAACCCAAAGTCCCATCCTGTTCTGCTGAAGTTTGATGGGAAAGAAGCAGGCACCCTGTCTTAGAGGAGCCTCCTCTATCTGAAGACAACTGAGCTGTGCCTCTCCACATTCCGGATTCCTCCGGTTCCATACTGGCCCGAAGAAAACCTTCCTCTAGCTCAGGAGAGTATAGCACTTGGGTGCACACTTTATCCTCAGTTCACCTCTGCTTGGTGTGACTCAGGGTATCTATCTATCACTCATGGCTGCCAGGCTCATAGGCAGTGGGCTCGTCCATCATGTTTGTGCTGTGATTCCAGTAGAAAAAAGTCCCCCGCTGAAGACAGGTTTATGGAATACGTGTGAAACTCCATCTGTTTACTTTGCAAAGCAGAAGGTAAAAGCAGGCCACCTTGTTGACGCCTCAGGCCCTTCCTCTCCCCGACCAGTGTGAGAAGCAGCCTTCGTACTTTCCCACAGAAGCAGGCGCTGAGAAGACAGCTTGAGAATTCCCTCCACAGGGTCGAGGCACTTGACTGCATAAGGCTGGGTTCTTTATTACACGTTATCAATAGGACAAACCTCCAGATAACCTCTTAGTACAAAATGACATGGAAGAAACACTGCGAATCATGAGATTTGACTCCAAGGCCGTAAGAGTGGGAACCATTGCTCCTTGGAAGCTATCCTAAAAGTCTTCAGGAAGAAAAAAAAATATTCTCCTATTCCCCATAGTGTGAAACCCTAGCCCAGCATGGACTCAATAGAAAGCTTGCTAGCAGCGTGGGGCTTGGTTCTTGCATCTGTGAGCTCAGCCCTAGCCCCTTTCTCTCCTTTATACTAATGAGTCTCTGTCTTTCCCTTACGTGAAAAGCATTTGTGGAGGGAGGGGGTTGGGCAGAGGGAAGGAGGGGGTGGAGGAGGCAGAGAAACAAGGAACTAAAGGTCTGTCCTTCCTTTAGCAGCCTCCAGGTCATGGCAACTTGGGAGGAAACTTGGAAATCCCTGCACATGGAAAGATGGTCCTGTCCATTTTTCCCCCCAATATTTGATTTGCTGTGCTCAATGAGAAGCCAGAATATAGGAAGAGAAACTTAGATGACCAAAACTGGTCTGCTGGTGTTTGGGGGACATTCTGGGTGTCCCCTTTAGACATGCTCAAAAAAACAATTGAAAGTGCTTTAAAGGAGAAGAAAGTCCCTTCTGCACCTAGGTTGAAAATTTTGCATATCTGTGTTTATAAGTAAAATGATATTGTTAGGTCTTTCTATACCATGTAAAACCACCATCATCTATTTTGTATACCATATAAAAATACCAGCCTACATTCACTTTGAGCTTAGATACAGGCAAAGTGTTATATATTAGAATAACTAGGCAGTACAGAGTTTTAAGTGGTATTTGAACACTTAAAACACTGTTATTGGCCAGGCAGTGGTGGCCATGCCTTGGGAGGCAGAGGCAGGCAGATTTCTGAGTTCGAGGCCAGCCTGGTCTACAGAGTGAGTTCCAGGACAGCCAGGGCTACACAGAGAAACCCTGTCTCGAAAAACCAAAAAAAAAAAAAAAAAAAAAAAAAAAACCAACCCCCTCCCCCAAAACCAACCAACCAACCAACCAAAAAAACCCACATACAAAAAACAAAACAAAACAAAACCAAAAATAAACAAGCAAAAATGACTGTTATTGAAATTTGAATGCATGACAAGGTGCTAATAAAATTTCAGTTTTCGTGAAGTATCTCCAATATGAAGTTGTTCTAACCAAAGTTCACTTAGTCATTTAACGTCTTCCACATTATCATGTCTCTTCTGTTTGTTGTTGAAACAGGCAAAAAGAATGCACACTAATTTCATTGACTGCATAACACAGCCGGTCTCGGAAAGGGAAAATGGAAATGAGCACTTTCGTTGCAACTAATCAGGGTTCTGTTTCCTTCAAGGTCATTTCCTCCTTGGGCTGACGTCACGAGAGGCAATCTTCCCTGCAGTGTGCTCGGGTCATGACTTGCACTGGCGGTGGCAGCTGGACAGGTGGACGCTATGGCTCCCGCCCTGCTCGGACAGGCTCCCTCTCCACTCAAGGCTGCCTCTTGAAGTTGTCAAAAAACAAACAAACAAAAAAACCAGTGCCACCTGAGTCTAGGTGAACCCCACCTTCAGGGCTCCCTCCTTGAGTCACTTTGATTCTCAGAGTTGACAGTGGGTTACTTTCTTCATAGTTTTCCTTTGTCCAAATTCTTTCTCTGTAGCTTGCCCTGGACCCAAGTATTCTTGGAGGTACCAGTATCCTCCCCTCGACCCCTGTTTCCAATGCCGTAATCAGAGGGCCATATGAGGAAACACTCAGGTACAGCATTCCTCCCCTGTCTCCACCCATTAGAACTTCTGAGGTCATCCTAGAGGCAAGACCCCTAAGTCATACCCCATGCTAGAGCCTGCAGCTCACTCATAACACAGCACAATATCACTAGACCCTTCTGGTTCAGTGTCTGCCTCCACCCTAGTTCTCGTCCCCTTAAATTTACTTCCTCAGGTGGTGAGCCTGATCTAGATACTTCTCTTCTTAATGGTGACAAGAGCCACATAAAAGCCTGCTACAGTTTGTTTGTTGCTGGGGGCTCACGCTACAGACCTTAATTCCTTAGGCCTACGGCAAGAATAAGGAGTGTCTTACGCTCGCATTCAGTCAGGGAGAGAGCCTGCTTTTCAGAACTGTGACTTGTTCAGGCCAGTTGGCTCCAGCCTGTTGAGTGAAATTGGTGGATCTGGTCTCAGGAGGCTCTGTGACAGCTTAGTGTGAAACATAAGGATTCTTTTAGCACTCGTAAACAGGAATGAACCCCAAACACCAAGAACCCAGTTAAACTTGGTCATTCATTATCATTGTGAGGGTCTTTGGGAAGGATTAAAGCGGACCTCCCAAACAGGCCCCTGGTAATAGGAGAAGTTCAAGAGGTAAAGATGGTTTCCAAGTTTGATGATGCAGTTCTCAACATTCTTAATGCCGCAACCTTCTGATCCAGCTCCTAGTGCTACTTTTAAGAATCGTGACATAAACATCTGACATGCAGGATACTGACATGCCACGCCTATGAAATGGTTGTTCGACCCACAAAGGGGTTGAGACCTACATGTTGAGAAAGGCCTGCCTTGGTTTGATGGTGGTGTGGTAGTGTATGTAACTAAAATACAGACTCAAAGGCCACAGTTCGAATCATTAGTCAAGCAACTCCTTCAGGATGGAGTCCTGGGGTTTTACTTCACCGAGTGGTCCAGATGATTAAAGCCGTCCTCTGTTTGCCCTGTCAACGGTTGGAGACCATAGCGTTTTGTACATTTCTTCCCCAGCTGTTTGAAATTCCATAGAGATTCATTTATTTTGTGGTCTCTAAAGTGATCTTATTTTGCTGTGATGAGTTACAGGCTTTCCTCAGAAAGCAGCCTTTCCTAGTGTCAGACAGCATCAGCTACAGCAACTGTGCTTTGGGGAAGGTTATGTTAGGTGTGTTTAGAAATTTTCTCCATGAGGCGGCTTCTGTCACATCCCTTCATGTCTACTCTTTAACCTGGGTCTCTCAGCTGTCTCTTTCCTTAGCACACTTAATTTCACACACCTCTACTACACTGCAAGTGCTTTAGGACAAAGGTGTCTTATTTGTTTCTGTCTTAGACAGTCCCCAAACTGTTACTTAATCAACAACAGGACCTTGATCTGTTTGCCACTGAGTGTCAGTGGGTCTCATGCCTTGCCTCTCAGCAGGTTCTGTACAGAGAAGAGGGCTCTATATAGAGAGAGATGAGAAGGTGAGAACATAAGACTGCCATCTTCTGCGGGGTGAGAGAAAGCTAAAGACATATCACACAGGTATCTGCGTGGCCGTGTTTTTCCCCCACTAGGGTCTACCCTATAGGGGCAGAGCCTCGTCTCCATCAGGAGAATTTGTAGGCCGCCAGGACATATATCTTTTCAGGGTTTGCTCCGTAGGAAGGAGATCAGGAAAAGAAGTCTCCATGGGCTTTGGTACTGGTGGTACCTTATGGCTGCCTGCCCTAAATATTCAATCTACCTAAAGAAAAGTGAGTTTGTGGGTGGCTTTGTTTGGGGGTTAGAGATTCCATATCTGGGCAGCGTAAAGCAGACCATTTATTTTCATGTTTCTTCCTCCTTCTCTGCCCTGCAACACGAGGGTCTCTGTAAACACCAGAGCCAGCAGAGTAAGGATCCATGTGAGGTGAGAAAGAAATTAGATTCAAATCTCTAGAATAGCAGCTTTCAACCTGTGGGTTGAGAGACCCTGTGGGCGGGGGTCGAGTGACCCTTTCATGTGGCTTGCCGAAGACCACCAGAAAACACAGATGTTTACATTATAATTCATAACAGTAGCAAAATTATAGTTATAAAGTAGCAATGAAAATGATTTTATGGTTGGGGGTCACCACGACCCGAGGAACTGTATTAAAGGGTTGCGGCATTAGGAAGGTTGGGAGCTACTGATGTAGAGTCTGACACTGGGTAGCTGATTTCAGGTGTTTTTAAGTACAGTCCAATTTGGGGGGGAAAGTTTCCTGGTATAGCGCAATCCCATGTGCGTGAGGAGGTATAATTTCGAAACTTCTCAAAGTGCGTGTTATTTCTGGCACGAAGACGGGTAGATGGGCTCCAAAGGTAGATTTCATCTTAAGAGCCTAGAGGAGGTCTCAGTCATGCATTTGGTACAGAGGTCATCTGGGCCACTAAGCAGCTCCAGTCCCAGCTGTGGGAGCTTAGGGGGAGCCAGGTATGATCTGGCCCTACAGATAGCACCGAGGTTGCCCAGGTGATCGGCTACCTCCATCCCCAGCCTTTAGGGCAGAAAACAGGTTATACGTCTTTTTCCAGGCAGCCCTGCATGTGTTTAACATTCCTGGTCTCCCTAGCGCTATCTGTGATCAAAACCTTTGTGCTCCCAACATTCCTTTGTTCCCTCCCTTTGTCCCCTGGTGTGTGGTGTGTGGTGTGCGGTGTGCGGTGTGCGGTGTGCTTTGTGTGTGCGTGTATGTGTTGGCCAGAGGTCAATCTCAGGTGTGCTCTCAATCCCACGCTACCTTATTTTTTTTAGGTAGCGTCTCCCATTCAATGTAGAGATTACAAATTCAGTTGTACTGGCTGACCAGCAAATCCCAGGCTCCTCCTGTCTTTTGGGCTCCCCTACGTTGGGCTTCCAAGCCATGCCTGCTCTCTCATTGTGGGTTTTCAGGATGAGGCAAACACTTTCCCCACTGAGCCATCTCCCTGGGCGTGGAATAAACTTTCTCACCTTGAAAGAGTGGATAGGCTAGTGACTAGGCATGCTGGGATTGGTACAGGCCATTTAAGCTAAGTTAGGGCAGTGTCCCAACGTCACATTTCATTTGAAGTACTTCTCTACCAAACGGCAATCAGAGCTGTGTGAAGGGTGTGTGTAGCCAAAGAGTAGGATTCTGTATCGTCAGATCATCTCCAAGGGAGAGCCTGGGAGGCCGAGGGATGAGTTTATAGAGAGAAGGAAGACTCAAACTGATGAGGACACTTGGGATTATAGTCAGACACCAAAACTTCAGCCATCTTGACACTTGCTGATCCGGTCCATTGAATAGGAATGGTCCAGTTTACCTGCTCGGACTCCCCCACTAGTTACTACGAATGCAATGGACAGCGCGAACATTGGTTTCGTTACAAGCTACAAGCTGAGCCACGAGCTGAGGTATGACTTTGTCCTTTACTCATTAAATATTGCAGAGTCTTGCAACACATCTTTCCTAACGCACAGCATGCTGCAATATGCCAGCACGGGTTTAAGAACAGTCGTGGGCCTGGCTATCAATCAGAGTTTCAAATCGACCCTCTCATGTTTCCCCTTGCTTGTTTAAGGTTTAAAGGAATCTCCCTCTGCTCTGCATGTCTCGCCCTTCTTAAAACTGGGATACCCAAGGTCTCCGCATCAGACCAAATTCAGCCAGGCTCTCTCCGGGTAGGCTTCTTATAGCTCCCAAACCACCCCTGAACTCCCTGTAGTCTGTTGAGGTAAAAAGTTCTTGTTCCCTTATTTTTCACATCAATAGAAGATTCTCTATCAGGAAGAATCCTTCCTGCCTCCTCCCAGCAACCCCACATACATACACCAGTGAGATCATTTCCCCTCAGATGGCAAAGAGAATGACCTGACAGTGAACTATGATGCTCAGGGTGACGAGGCCACCCAGGCAGCCTGACAGGAAGGCAGAAATGAAACCAGAGTCTCTCTTTTACCGAATTTGGAAACACTGGCTTGCCAGGCTCTGGGGAGAGTGAGGAGAGGGCGCCTGAACAGGAGCCATGTTCTTCCTGCTCCAGAGCCCTTGACTCCAGGGGGAGGGGCTGAGTGCTCCCTCCATCTCTGGAGAGCTCCCTCTCGCCAGGCATGCAAGCAGGCCTGAGCTACAGCTAGGTAAACAAGTCCGACAGCCCCACCCCATCCGCCATTTTCCTCCTTAGTAAAATTTTTCTCCAGTGTGGTTGTGTCCCTTCACACACACGCTTGTGTCACGCTTTGGCGAAAATACTTTCCCCTACCAAATTACAACCTCTACAAGGACAGGGCTGTGCCTGTTCACTCCTGTCCCCTCGTACCTGTACATTAGGAGGCACCCAATCAAAGTCTGCCAAATTGTATGGTTTGGGGGAGGGGGGGGTCACAACACACAAATATAGGGCTATTGATAGGCAGAGGCTAGAAGAGAATGACCCTCTCGAGGGAAGGCAGCACCTTAAAGTTGTGACTACTCACACGGTTCCCTTATGCAAACCTGTGAGCCCTCGTTCCGGCCAAGTGCGTTCTTCCCAGATGCCCCACTCCCCAAGCTTGCGGTAGGCGCACAGCCGTGGGTTTATAGGCTCTTGAAGGCTGGCCCAGGAGGATGGTAATGAGAGACCAGGACAGCCTTGTGCTGTCTTTTTCCCTTAACGGCTTTATCAGAGGTGAGGCAGAAAGGACACTGGCCTCCGGGGAAAGAGAATAGGGAATTCTGGTAGGTCGGTAGCAGTTGCATGGAGGGGTACAGAGGCAATTCTTCGAGCTTTGTGTAGGCTGGGCGATTTCCCCCTTCCTACTGAAGTCGTATAACCCCCCTCCAACAATCCCCACCACAAAACCACCGTGGCACTAACATGGGACTCAGGCTTGAAGGGTGAGAAATGAGGTGAAACGACAGCTGGAACCCATAGCTGTCGGGGTTCCAGGAAGAGGGGAACAGTGTTCAAGAAACACTGAGCTGTGGAAAGCCACCGGTCTTAGGAAGCCAGGGGCCAGTGAGAGCTTTAGAACGCCAGCAGTTAGGAGGCGCATGGCGGATGGCCCGAGGGTTAGATGGCTGGAGGGTTAGAGCCAGAAAGGAGAGTGAAGGTCTTAATCCTTTGACTGCTCGGCTGTCTGCACGTAGGGTCGCTTACAGACCTTTGAGGGGAGACGTTTTTGAAGCTTTACATCATACTTCACTTGCTCCAACACCCACAGTTTCTTTTCTTTTGTCACTAGGTGAGCTTGTGATACTGTCTGAACAAGGTATGTTCCAGGCAAGCGGTATCAACAATTTTTGTCGGGTTTTTTTTTTTCTTCTTCTTCTTCTTCAGAAAAATCAAGTCTCTAGAATGGAACTAATTTGTCCCCGTGGGGTGACCATAAAATCATGGTAGAAGGTGTCTTCTCCAGAGCCAGAGAATGATCTCACGCTAAACCAAAATGCGTGTCAGTGAGGTCCCACGAGAAGCTTCATAGGACTGGCCACTCAGCTTCCTGCCCCTTAGAACACTGGTTTCCATGGCCCCGGAGGAACCAGGTGACTGCTACATGGCCTTTCATGGTCAATTTTCACAGTAGAGAGACAACAAGGCTTTTCAGTTGTGTCTGGCGTCTCCACATTACCCTGAGACCTTCTGCAACTCCAGTGAAGTGCAGTCCCCACCAAAGATGAGTGGATTGCGCTTGAATCGGAATGCCAATGCTTTATAGATAAAATTAGCATAATTTCCCCTCAGCCCACAACATGACTTGTATTTCCAGCATATATAAATGAATAACACATAGTTTCCTATTACACCAGGCAATGAACCATAGCTTTTGTTTTTTTTGTTTTTTGTTTTTGGTTTTTTTGGTATGAGCTAAGGTGATTAAATAAAGAGTTTATTTACAAGTTGGTTAGAGAGATGACTCGGTGTTTAAGAGCACTTGCTGCTCTTCCAGAGGACCTGAGTTTGATTCCCAGCACTCATGTGGTGGCTCACAACTCCCTGTAATCGTAGTTTCATGGAATCAGACACCTTCTTCTAGCTTGAGAGCACCAGACACGCCCATGTTAGGTGTATGTGCAGGCAGAATTCCCATACACGTAAAATAAATAATTTTTAAAAATTAAAAAGGACAAGAAAGGAAGGATGGATACTAGGATTCCTGGTTTTGAAAAGTTGGGCAGTTACACATCTCTCGGGCACGAGCTGCTGGCATGAAGGAGCTATTTACTTTCAGCCATGTTTTCTCCCCACTGATATTCTGTTTACGGGCTTGCCTCGGCTTCTCCTGGGTCTCAGGTCAGGCCCTGAGAGATAGAAATCTTTCTCCTGCCTCAAATCCTTTTATTGTGGTCCAGCCATTCTGACCTGTTAGTGGCTTACTACATACACTCCTTACATGTTATTAAAGTGTAGTATTAAAGAAGCAATGGTGAAATAGCACAGTATAAATAAAACCCAATTTCAACAAGCTGAAGGGGACTTTAAAATTATTCTGTTATATTCTAACTCCACAAAATATGAACTTCTTGCCAGGAGAAACCAAAAGGGTGTCTATATCATATTTGACCAGGATTGCTAACCTACTCTTGTGAAACTAAATATTTCTTATATATATATTGTGCTTTGGGGGGGGTACAAAATCATGCTGTGGTAGAAGTTATATATTCTTCTGTTGCTACCCTTCTGTTGAACTGTTTTGTATAATCTGAGGTGAGAGAGAGAGAGAGAGAGA
This sequence comes from Mus caroli, assembly GCF_978045245.1. Lineage (NCBI taxonomy): Eukaryota > Metazoa > Chordata > Mammalia > Rodentia > Muridae > Mus > Mus caroli. The sequence continues at coordinate 7,102,379 of NW_028227271.1, forward strand.
GAGAGAGAGAGAGAGAGAGAGAAGACAGAAAGACAGAGACAGAGACACACATAGAGACAGAGAGAGACAGACACAGAGACACAGAGAGAGACAGAGAGAGATGGATCGCTGATGGAGCGTTTTAAGTGTTCCTTATTAGCATGCAGATGTTTCTGTTGTTACATTGTTTTCGTTCTGAAGTGCCGCCATGTTCTAGTACTGTTCTAATTAATACAGGAGCTATGAAATGGGAAGACCTAAGTGTCCTTCCTGGAGACAGACAGTTAGACCGGCAGCTCTTCATAATTTACGTTGGGTGCTGAGAGTTCCAAAAGCCCTGTCTGTGTCCCTGGTGGGTCTGTTAAATCCTCAGAGGCCAATTCTCCACCGGTGAACCCCTTCTGCCACAAAAGAATGGCAACTTTTATTAAATAAACACGGACCTTCTTTGAAGCGGGAACTACGCTTAGTGTCAGAAAATGGTTCCATACACATACTTTTCCTTAAGACCCTCCTAGCGAGCAGAAAATGTCGTTTACTATAGCTTCCTTTGTACTCGGGATCATATTTAAACTAGGACCCCAGAGGAGAATTACAGGAAGGGTTCACAAGTGGGTGACGGCAAGGTTGCCCTTGTATTGCATAGAGATTTTTACTGTGACCACCATATTCTATTTGTTTGCATTGTGTTGTGTGGTGACGGTAAGCTGTGTAGTCCGTGAAAAAGTTGTTTGTCGAATACTCTACACTTTTACCTATTTAACAATGTAGATATATCCTGCACACAGGAAAATCCCCCCAAATAAAGAAACTTCACAGTCGAAAATGAACTCACACCAAACTCTTTGGTAACAGGACCCAGAGCGGGTGGAGGGGCCTCCATTGCTCTCTGGGCTCCAGGCTTCCCTCTAAAAGGACAGCTGGACAGCTAGACTCCACCTGGAAAGATGTTTCTGTTGACAGATCAGGTTCCTGCACTGCTATTGGTGGCTAGGCTTGAAGGGAGGGTCCTCAAGAAAGGAGGTCGAGATGCTGCCCCCTATCACAGGATGGAAATTTCCACTCTTTGGGAAGCCAATAGAGAAGACGGAAGGGTCTCCCAGTCTAACCCTTGCCGCCACATCCATTGGATTCCAACCCGAAGAGGGTAGACAGAAAGGCGGGTGAGTTAAATCTGGTATATTTTCTCTTAAAAACGACTCAGCGTGGAATTTTAGGGCTAGATCTTAACTTGTGTGTGTGTGTGTGTGTATGTGTGCGCGTGTGTGCGTGTGTATGTGCGCGTATGTGCGAGTGTATGTGTGTGCCCCCGCGCGCGCGTGGGGACAAGCGCACGTGGGGCATTCAGGTCTCGGAACTGTGTAGGGTCAAAATTTGTTGGTTGTACCTTAGAACTACAGGCTAACTGGGTTATTTCAGTGACTAGAAGTGAAGTAAACCAGGGCAGGCGGAGGGGATAGCTTGAGGGGCTTTTTTTGAAGGCTCCTATTCGAACTGTGCCTGCGTGGCCGTCTCCAGAGACTGGTGTGGGCTTGCCGACTGGAGGTCTATTGGCTCTGAGATTTTTGTTGTGGGACCTCCTTGAACGATAGTAGCTGCCTTATAAAGAGGGTCTCACCCTTCCTAGGATCTGGCTCCTCACCCTTGGGGATCGTGCCCACAAGGTGCTACCCGAGTTGCTGGAAGCGTGCCTATGCCCCCCCCCCCCCCCCCGCCCGCCGGAGGTGGTGGGGGAACGCGGGTTCAGGGTTTAAAATAGACTCGCTGGTCTCTTGATAGTTGGTAGTTGAATTTCCTGACTGCGAGCATGCTCCCGTTGTTAAATTGCCTTACGGCGAGCAGATCAGCATGCTCCCGGAGTGCGAACTCTAAGGCTTGGGGACTCTAAGGAGTCCCAAGAGCCTGGAGCAAAGTGAGAATTTGATTTAGAGCCGAGACTGCTTCCCACATGGTGGGATCGGGGATCCGCCACACCCAACGGCTCGTAGGCGCCGAAACCCCGCGGTAGGGTGGGGGTCGCGGGCACTTCAGAGGAGAGGGAAACTGACCGTGGAGTAGTTGGGAGGAGACAACTTGGTCAACCAGAAGGAACTTCTTTTGCCTTGAGGCAGTGAGCACGGACAGACAGCTGAAAAGGCATAGGTGGCTCTTCGGGGTATCAGTTCCTGGGGACGGACCCTCACAGGGATCGGTCTGGGGTTCCCGTGGAGAGACCCTCGCGGGGATCTGGTTGGGGTTCCCGTGGAGGGACCCTCGCGGGGATCGGGTTGGGGTTCCTGTGGAGAGACCCTCGTGGGGATCGGGTTGGGGTTCCCATGGAGGGACCCTCGCGGGGATCGGGTTGGGGTTCCCGTGGGGGTACCCTCGCGGGGATCGGGCTGGCTGGGGTTCCCGTGGAGGGACCCTCGCGGGGATCGGGCTGGCTGGGGTTCCCGTGGAGGGACCCTCGCGGGGATCGGGCTGGCTGGGGTTCCCGTGGAGGGACCCTCGCGGGGATCGGGCTGGCTGGGGTTCCCGTGGAGGGACCCTCGCGGGGATCGGGCTGGCTGGGGTTCCCGTGGAGGGACCCTCGCGGGGATCGGGTTGGGGTTCCTGTGGGCCGATCCTCGTGGGGATTGGGCTGGAGTTCCATGGACGGACCCTTGTGGCGAGCCACAGGGAAAGGTGGCTAGAAAATCTCTTCCATGTATACCAGAGCCTGCGATGCTTCAGCACTGCTGACCCAGTTGGAGGAAGAGGGGCGAGCTGAACCTGAGACTTAGGCAAGGACGATTAGGGATGAATTCTTAGGCAGTGGCCACACGCCTAGAGGGTTTTTTGAGCCTCTGGGCTGGTGCTTAGAGATCCGGAGCCCTCAGAAAAGCTGGAGTGAGGCAGACCGGCGCTTGCTGGATGTTTTGGTTCTCATTATGTGTGTTGCGGTGAAAGGACAAATCACGGGAACCTCAACCTTCCTAATACTCAGACCCTTTAAGATAGTTCCTCATGCCTCGGTGAACACCCAGCCGTAAAATTACTCCATTGCTACTTCATAACTATCGTTTTGTTACTGTCACAAATCGTAATGTTTGATAAGCACGCAGGATTTTTGATGGGACTCCTCCGTGAAAGTGTCCTTAGATCCTCCAAAGAGGTTCCTCTTTGTCTCTTTATTTAAAGACAGTAAAAAAGGAGGGAAGAGAATAGAAAGGCAGTACTATGTGTCATGATAGGATGGGAGCCACGGGAGAAATGGAAAACAGAATCACTTTCACATGACCATAAACCTTCCTGTGGTCCACCTCTTATTTGATATGTAATGACCTAATTCCACTCATTCATTCCCCGGACAATCATGGTGCAACACTGGCTTGCAGGAAATCTATTCGATTTTTCTTGTTGGTGTTTTTTTGTTGTTGTTTTGTTTTTTAAATATATCTCCACTGTCACTTCACACAGGGCAGAGCAAATTCTTTGTGATCACAAATGTTTGTTGAATAATAGATTAGTCCAGTGGAGGATAATTAAAGTAAGCCATTATATTCTACATCAGAATTTGCTTTATTAAATGGGGTGGGGTTTGAGCATGCCAAGTAGTGTAACAAGAATAGGTGGGTCCTTTGTTTGTTTGCTTTTTTGAGACAGGGTTTATCTGCGTAGCCCCGGCTATCTTGGAACTCACTTGTAGACCTTGAACTCAGAGATCCACCTTCCTTTACCACTACAGGCACGCACCACCACTGCTGGACAAAATGAAGTGATTCTTAAGCTAGGTTTTGAAGCGGAAGTAGGAGTTGGCTAGGTGAGGAACAAGAAGAGGTGAAGAGGGAAATGGTAGCAAATATCCCAGGGTGAGCCTGAGACGGGAGCCATTTAGTCTAAGCACAGTCAGTGCTCAGGGGTGGAGATGCCTCTGGGGAGAGAGGAGGGAGGGGTTCAGAGTCCTCTGCAAGTCACCTCTGTCCTCTCTTGAATTAAGGGAGGTCTGGCCTGTAGTCACCAAAACCAAGTGGCTAAATCTGGAAATGAGGAAAATGTGTTTATGGGTCCATCACTTTGTGACGGGCGTCGTAGTAGCAGGCACCTGGGGAGGGAGCTGCCATTTTGTTGTGTCCTCAGTGTTACTTTTCTGGTTGTCTGAGGAATCTGTTTTAGCATAGACGCTGCTGACACCCACATAAAGATTTCTCAACAAATGCTTTGCACGCTTATAGAGAGAATTGGAGGGAGTTTTTCTGTCCTGATTTTAATTTTTCATGGTTTTATCACTTAATGCACAAGTCACAGTATAAAAATATTACCATTTTTATGTTTAAGTATATAAATATATTTATGATAACATTCGCATATTAATACTAATATAATCTAATATTATAATATAAATATATATATAAATAATACTTAAACTACAATGAAGTGGGGATTTGAGTGACAGGCAGTATGACCGCCATCTTCCCACTTCCACAGATGTCCGTGGCAGGTATGTGCATGGCTTTTCAAACTATATTTTGAAAATTAGCTTCCAACGTCAGTCCTAAGGGGCCTTTTGACTCTTCACTGAGGGTTCGAGGATCATCTTACGTCTCCACCACATCTGTACTTGAAAGCTCTTTGGTTGGGAGGCAAATCAGAGTCGGTGAAGCATACAGACACTCCAAGATATTTCTTTTACTGGATTAGAGGACACACTTTTAGAGTAAGTCTTTGAGCAGGAGGGTTTCTTCCTCTGTGATTCAGGAGAGCGGTGCATGCCTCAGTGGATTCTAAGGGAGTGAGCAACTCATTCCTCATGGAATGTTTAAGCTGATGTCTGGTGTACCCTAAGCGCTCGGCATAAGAGAGCTATTATCAAGGATGCTATTGCTTTAACTACCTGCAACATTATTTGAGATGTTTAAATGCTAACAAGTATTTCTGTTTGGTGGATTCCCACATATGTATTGGTAAGTGGGTGGGTGTGCATGATGTATGGAGGCCAGGCCTCCATGTTGGAGGCCAGGCCTCCATTTTAGATGCCTTTCTCTCTTGTGAGCCTCTTTAGTCTTTGAGATAATATCTCATTGAAGCCAGATCTCACTGATTGGTGGCGCCGGCTGGCCAGGAGATCTGGGCATCTGTCTGTCTTCTTTTGTCTCCAGTGATAGAGCTATGGACAGGTTCTGCAGGCCCAGCTTGCAGGTGCTGGGAATCTGACCTCAGGCCCATACCTCTCTGGAGCCAGCCCAGTAAGAGATAGAGAGTGATAGAGATAGAGACAGACAGAGACTCACAGAGAGATCGTGCGTGTGCTTTTTTGATTTTTTGTTTGTTTGTTTGAATTGTTTTGTTTCCAGACAGGGTTTCTCTGTGTAACCCTGGCTGTCCTGGAACTCACTCTATAGATCAGGCTGGCCTGGAACTCAGAAATCCTCCTGCCTCTGCCTCCCTCCCTCTGCTGGGATTAAAGGTGTGCGCCACCACCGCCCCTGGTGTATTTGCTTTTGATAGCATGTTATTATTTTTTTCTTCTGTGCTCTGACTTTTCCTGGGTAAATGTGAAAAATGTCTATCCCTCTCAGATAAGCCCCAATGATGGAATTAAGCAAGAATTTCACCCCAGTCTACCTGAGGGCACCAGTGACTTCGCTCAGTCACTAAGGAGAGGGCGCTTACGGGAACCTGGATGAAGGAAAGATAACTGCATACCACAAAGCCCAGCCTGGCGTCAGTGAGGTCTCACGAGAGCTGTAAGGCCGGGGCTCCCCACTCACTTTGTCGGCAGATCTGCTGAAGAGTCTCCTCTCAGCAAATGCTCACTGCTTGCTATAATCTGGGGCAGACATTTTGTAAATCTTTTAGCTTTCTGAACTTCCTCAGCCTTGAAGTCCTGTTAGTTTCTGAAACCTTGTGAGATGTCCTCTTCCCTCCTGAGGAGATCATTTCAATTCTGAGGGAAAAGCTATACACACACGTACATACATACACATATACACACACCACTGCCGTCACCACCACTACCACCACCACCACGAACAACAACAACAACAAAAAATCCAAAAAACAAAACAAAAGAAACAAACAAAAACTACCACTACTGAAATGAAGGAAATTATGGAGGAAAGAAGGACTGAATGAGTCTTGTGCGGGACAGTCTGGCCTCGGGATGCTGCCATCCCCTGAATGGCACAGAGGTGGTGTAAATTTTGTTGACTGGTGTCGTGCATTGCCATACACATCCCATATATTTGTCACTTGGTCCATGTTTGTTGAATGAACAAAGAAAAAAATTATTCTCCTCCTCCATCTCCTTTTTAAAAAATTCCTCTGCCAGTATTTGTTCTTCAAATAAGCACTTCCGTGTTTAGCTCTCGAAGGTCTGAGCATTGCCAACAGTCAGTGTGTGAGTTTATAAGTTACAGTCACTGCATCTGGCTAGGGAGTTCGAGCCCAAGGCCATTGGCGAGCTGAGCTTTAAGAGTGCATGTCTGGGCTGTGTCACGTGGGTGTTCTGGGTTCACTCTATGGCTCCTCTGTTTTGTACTCGAGTGACCTTGGGCAAGTTGGCTTGACAGCTTCACCGTTTATCTGTGAAACTGGAGAACACACTGGTTCCCGCATCACGGGCCCTGTGGGAAGCAGACGATTTCACATTTGCAAAACACTCGGAGTCCTACACGGGGCTTTGTAATATTTGGGCTGTGGAAGATGCATTTCCATGTAACAACTGTGCATACCTTAGAGATGACAAGGATGGTGGACTTAGCCTGGTAAACACTGGGTGTACCTCGCACTCTGCAGTCAGCCATGGCTGTGACTTCCTCACGCTGAGCCATTGAGAGTCTTGGCTCTGTCTTACCTTGCGCCTGAACTTTCCACCTGCCCAGTGTGCCTGCTGTTTGTCCTGTCCTTTTTACTCTGCGTCATTCGCTCCTTTTACATGGCCTGCTCCTCGGGACAAGGACTTTGCTCTTTGTTTTGGCATAATTTTATAACACCGGGCACATTCTGGGTGCTATAAAATGTTGAAGAAGAAAAGGGAAAAATCGGCAATTCACCTGAGATAGCTTGGGCCTATGGCTGCATGCAGCACTACTGTTGAAGTTCCTGCAGCCCCTGGGATGTCCTTGAGCCCAGCATGAGGCTTCGGGTGGAACAGGAGAACCAAAGTCGCTGGCGGGAATACTGCATACACAGGTTCGCCAGATGCCTTTGCTATGACTGGGTGCTTTAGGGAGAGAGAGGGGCCAGCAGGGGTTGGGGAGGGGGCAGTGAACTTGATAGGGAAGTGTGGGAAAGACCTGCAAAGGGGAGTGGGCGAGGTAGGCATTCACTGGGCACAGTCTGGAAACTCCTGCTCTAGGTGGTGTACACACACTTGGGTCTTATTTGTCCACAAAGTAGGGACCTGTTGCACCTATGCAGGGCCTCCCTAAAAGCTGTGTGACCAGCCTGACCTTTGCCATTAGGTAATGTCACCTAAGGGTTAGAGTTTCCAGCTGGGCTTTTCCGGATGCTGCAAAAGCATCCAGTTGCCATAGTATTAGCCAGACAGAACTGCTTTGTACTGGTCTGGGATGCGTTGACTTTGCTCTCGCTTTCCAAGGAATTTTGTTATAACAGCACGCTTTAGAAACACGTCAGACTTTCTTTTTTTTTTTTTTTTTTTTTTTTTTTTTTGGTCTTGTGAGTCATTTTGCTATCATTTAGTTATCCTTTCTACAGAGGGGAGTTCGTACTCTCCTGGGAATTCTCTATAGTGATAGATTTATAAAAGCTTGAGCAAATGGGACAAAGAGGGCTGGGTATCCTCCTCAGATTTTCCTCAGAAATCTTCCCTCCTGTCTCCCTCCCCCCTCCCTCCCATCGGATGCTGGGGATTGCTGGAAGAGAGGGCCTCATGAATACTAGACTCAACCCAGGGCCACAGAGTGCACCGCCAGCTCCCCTCCCGGCTTTCTTTAGTAGTTACATTTGACACGGTCTAACAGCATCAAAACCAGGAACTTGATATTGGCTGGGTGGCTGTGGTCTCTGTCCTTTTATCACGCACATGTATATGTGCGACTGTAACCAGCCAAGATACAGAACTTGCGCGGCCACCATCTTAGACGTGGCCTATGCTGACCCTTTATTACGAAGTCCATCTCTTTGTCCCTGCCCCTGGGAACTAGGTGTTTTCTATGGCTTACTTATTCCTTTCCATAAACGGAATCATCCAGTATGCTCCTCTTGAGACTGATTTAGTCTACTCTCTATTAAGACCCATTCGAATTGCTATAGAAGCCAGTGTTTTATATTTTCTCATTGCTAACCCATTACCCCAGGTACTTACATAGTACCACATTTTTAAAAAAAAATCTCTGAACATTCTTGTTTAGCACACCATGGAAGAAACCACAGGTGTCTAAGGGAGAGAGGTCATTTCAAATAGTGCCCAAGAAGAGTTGGGGTCCTCTCACCTTCAGTCAGTACCCACCAGACAGCTGTACACCCCCAGTGAGGATCAGGAGAAAAAGGTATACAATACTGTCCAAAAGAGTCTGGAGTTTGGGACTCCACATGTGGACTCCAAACTGTTGTCAAGTCACAGCAGTATGTGGGATCTGACCCAGATTAGCCTCCATGTGGTTGCCCTTCTACAAACCAAGGGCGTGGTCCTGATGGTGCCTGCTGCCAGATAAAGATCCCTTAGTTTACACCTGGTAAGAGGAGAAGGAGGGGGTGGGTCATGTGGTGACCACACAGTCTAAACATGGCCGACTGTCTCCACTCACATAGTACGTGCGTCCTTTCACTGACAAATCTGTCTTTTCTTACCCCTTCTAAATGTCTCACTTTTATGTTTCATTTAAAGTAAGCATGAGGTACTGGTGGTTTGCTCTGTCTTCTGGATCCTAACTACTGAGAAGTGTGTGTGTGTGTGGGGGTGTGCTGTGTTTGTATGCTGTGTATGTCCTATGTGTGTGTGTGTGTCCCTGTGTCTGTGTGTATCCATGTGAGCCTATGTCTTTCTCTGTGTATATGTATCTGTGTGTCTCTGTCTGCATGTGTGTGTGTATGTGTGTGTGTGTGTGTGTGTGTGTGTGTGTGCAGGAGACCCTCCACCTGTGGCTGGCTAATTACCTCAGTCCCATAATCTTCTGCAGTGAGCGTCTGTGGTAAGTCAGAGACTGGGTATTGGCTTCCTGTACCTTGTGCTCAGCCCTTCACTTACTGGATTAATGATGGCAGTCATTCAGAAGACAGGATAGGAGATGCAAATATATCCATCACACTTCCTAACACTGCAGGCTTCATTGTTTTGTTTTGTTTGTTTGGAACATGATAGGAAGGGTGTTTGGTTTTTCTTTAAAGAGAAGAAAAAGAGTTCTCTGAAGTAAATGTGAAACTTCTCGGCACAAACAAAAGCCAAGTGTAGGCTGTGTGATTACTTTCAAAGTACCTTGTGGTACTCTCTTGATATCTTATTGGAACCATTTCCTGTTGGTAGACTTTAGGAGGCGGGCCTGGCTGGAGCAAGTGGGGTCAGCAGGAGCCCTTAGAGGGGACAGTGAGACCCCAGTTTCTTCAGGCCTTTCACTCCCTGGCTGCTTTGAGCATTTTTATCCATCCTGTCTCCACCATGCTGTTCTGCCTCAGCACAGCCTCAAGGCAATAGGGGAAAGAGATCATTATTTAAACCTCCCGGAACTGTGAGGCAGAACGAATCTTCCCTTTGTTAACGCTTGTTGTCTTGGGTAATTTTGACACTGGGACAGAAGTTGACTAACACTACAGTGCCCAACGCAAAGTAGGTACCAGAAGATGATTCCGTGTGAGGTCTGCTTCACTACTCTCATCGGTTTTGGGTTTGGGCTATGCCACTCAAATCTTTCTGAGCATCAGCTACCTAGCTTCTAAGTTAGGGTAATAATAATTCCCCAGAGGTAAGGAGATGACTAGCAACGCTATGGTTTTACCCAACAGGAATATTTTCATTGTCACTTTTGTCATTTCTTTAGTTATAAGGACTTTTCAACCGAGGTGGCCATTTTTAACAGGTTATGGCCTAAAAGGAGATACAGACCCCAAATCTTAACCACTAGGCCTTTGGTGCCTGCCACTCCATCATTAGAGGGACCGGGGTCTTTCCAGCTCATGCATGGGCATTAAGAAAGAAAGTATCTTCCTTTTTTAGGTCTTAAAAGATATGCATGGCATGATGCATGTTGAATTTTGGATAAGGAATAAGTTATACCTGGATTCTATAACAAGCAAACTAGGTTCTGGCTTCCTCCAGCAGTGAAGAGCCATAGAAATGTCTCCTCACTGGGCTGACTGGTTTCATCCACAAAATAGCAAATGACGATGCTTTCCTACAAAGTGGTTGTATTCCACGGAGCAGAGCTTCAATCAACTCCAGGCTGTCTCTATGAGTGCTCTGACTGGTGACACTGAATAACCCCTTGCATGCTCTGAGCTACAGAGCTAAAGTTGGTTTGTGTGGGTCACAGCATACATTTAAAAGAAGCTGTGGTACTTTAACCATCAGAGGAGAATTTGAGGAGGAGGCTAAATCACAGCTTCTAACTCGACCCTATCCCTTGAGTAATTTCTCTTTAAGTCACAGGAAATCTGTGCTTACACGAATGTCAACATAACATTCTCCCAAGAAGCCCTCAAACTCTAGCCACTGAGTGTGGGTTTCACTTGGATATATATGAACTTCAGAATGCCATCATTATTGTTGTGTGTGTGTATGTGTGTGTGTGATGTGTTTGAGGTTGGAGGTGGATAGAGGACTCTGAGGACATGTGTCCTCTCCGACACATAGTTCTTAGGGTCACCAGGCTTGTGCAGTGAGCTCCTCATCTGCTGAACTATCTCTCTGGCCCCCATGATCTCATATAGAGAGAAATCCTTAAGACTCCACAAAAAAGTGTTACAACTAGTAAATAAATCCCGTAAAGTTACAGGCTAAAAAGTCAGCTTATGGACATCAATTGTTAACTACACTACACAGGTAATATCCCAAAAGGAGTTCAATAACAACTCGTCCTTAAAACCATACTTCAGTCAAGTACTTAGGCATAGAGTTAGGCAGAGAAGTCACAGGCTTGCAGGAGAAAACTATAAAGCACTGATGACAAGAATTGGAGATGATGATTAAGTGTAAACATGTCATGGTTTCATGAGTGGGAAGCTTCATGTTGTTCCACTTACTTAAAATGTAGAAAACAAAAAAACAACAAAAACCCAAAACCAAAAAAGCTAAAACCTAAAACCAAACAGAAAAACAACTGTGAAATTCCTTCAGTACCACAGAAGATTCAAAATAGCCAACGTGACAAAATTAGAGGCATACTTCTTGGTTTTGAAACCTATTACAAAGCTTAAGTAGTTAGGACTATGTGGTGTTGGCCATGTGGATAGCCACATAGATCAACAGACTAGAACAGAGATCCCAGAGTGAAATCCACGCAACAGGGTCCATTGATGTTCACCAGGACTGATCATCATACACACCAGAAAAAAATATTGCCTCTTCAATAAATTGTGTTGGGGAAAATTTGTAACTACACAGTAAACAATAAAATTGTGTTCCCGTCTCATAGCGTGCACACACACACACACACACACACACACACACACACACACACAACCTTAAAATGACTTTAAAACATGACGATACGGCATGAAACTAAAATCTTGGAAGAAAATGTAGGTTGGAGGGTTTTTTGACATTGCCTTTGGCAATGACCTCAGAAGCACAGTGAGACGATATTAGCCTAAAAAGCTTCATCATACAGCAAAAGAAATGGGAGAATGGGTTTTGTAGAATGGGAGAAAACACTTGCAAACTACTTATCTCTAAAAGAAAGAATCCAACTGAAAATGGGCCAGAATCTTGAAGACAGTTCTCTAAGGGAGGCCACACAGTAAGCCAGCAGGGCCACAAAGATGCTGACCTACTACTACCCATCAAGAAAACACAGAAGCACAGTAAAGTCCCTCCTCACACCAGTCAGAACGGCAGATTCCAAAGGAGAACCCAGAAGAGAGCAGGGCCTGTTGAGAATATTGAATATGCTGTTGCTGCTATGAACATCATGAAAACCGGGCAGGGGTCCCCCAAATTAAAAACTAGTCTACCATGTTACTTAGCAGCCCTGCTTCCTGGCTATTTATTCCAAAGAATTGAAATTGTGATCTCAGACAGGAAGCTGTACCCTCATTTCGTGGCAGTGATGGTCACACTCACCAAATTACAGAACACCCTGTGTGTCCCCGGACAGGTGGATGGTGGAAGAAAATTTGTCACTGTGTACAATGAAGTCTTTTTCAGGCTGTGACAATGTAGAGGGTACTGTGCTAAGTGAAACACACCCAGTTGTTCAAGGCAAATCCTGCAGATTCCACTTGTCCGAGGTCACTAAAATAGCTCAAGACAAAGGTCCCATAAAATATACTAGCAGATTGCTAAGGAATATGGGGAGCGGAAATGTGGGGGCCTGGTCAGCTGATAGGAAGTTTGAGCTCTGCAAGACTCTGAAGCTCTGCTGTACAACCCTGCACCTGCGGAACTCCTTAAGAAGAATTAAAATATTGTCAACACTTGTTTGATATAAGCAAATATTCAGATAGTTCTTTCAAACACTGTCCAGGTATACCTGGTTTCCCTCTCCTATACCCCACACCGAGCTCGACTCTGGGTCAAAATTTAAGCAGGGCCCATGCTGGGGTTAATTCTCAAGGCTCTGTGAATACATACAATCTTTTCCCTCTCACCTTGTCCCTAGCAATTTATTTGATGGTGGAACTTAGTGATTGGTTGTATAGCATTACCCATATTCTAAAGAAAAGCTAGAATTTTCCTTTCTTTAGCTTGTTGCCTGGAGGGCTGTTCAACCTATAATTCTGATTTTCCCCAGTATCATCCTCCATTAAGCTTGAGGTTTTCCTGACATTTCTTCAGGATATGAATGACCGGGAATGCACTCTGAATCAGGTTTCAAAATGTGTCCTGTTGCTCAGCAGGATTGTTTGTCCATCTTCCCCAAAGATTGCAAAACGTAGCGCGTAATAAACCCAAGGTGTTGTTTTGACTTAAGACTGTGCTGTGCGGCCGTGTTGGAAAAGCACTTTTGTTATTGATGTGTACTGGAATATGTTTATTCAGAAAATACAGACCTTATAATAGTAGCACGAGGGGGAATGGCTCATTAGATGGAGTAAGACCGGGCACGTTCAACTGTACAATGGCGGAGCCTACACAAAAGGGTATTATTTTATACTACCTGCTTTTACACAAGATTGAAAATGTAGGAACTAAAAAGTAAAGCTGTGTCATGCCATACTATCCAAAATTAATGAGGCATTTTGCAAATTTATATGTTTTGCCAAATATCGTTTTTTTTTTTTTTTTTTTTTAAAAAGGAGAGTTACATGTCTAAGGAGCAATGGACTTGCTTTTCTTGAGCTGCAAGCCTGTTTTGCCTAACGCAAGTCAGATTTCAACTTTGAAGTCAGCGTGTAAGCACACAGAGATGGAGAAGTGGCTTGGGATGCGTGAGACTCACACACAGTTGGCTCCCGGGTTTGGTTGTAGTTTATACTTAAGCTTTTGGTTGAAGGTTTTGGAGATATAACAGTTTGACCAAAGGTAAGACTTCAGGTTGCATCTCTGTTGGCGAGGAAGGAGCAGTCACATTGCAGAAGGGTGGCCATCTGTCACCTGGGACGCCATTTCCCACACTCCACATAAAAGATCTGCCTCGAGAGGCAAAGGAACAAACGTCTACTTAGATTCAGGGCTAGGAGGCTACTTAGAGTTTCTAGAAGCTTCTTCATATTAAGCAAGGAACTTAGTCATCTTCTTGAGCTCACACCTGGACAGAGAGCACACAAGACATAACAACTTTAATCTATGAGAGCAGTGTAGCACCAGGGGCTGGGGATGTGGACCAATGGGAGAGCACTTGTCTAGCATTTCAAAGGTCCTAGGTCCAACCTTATCACCAAAACCAGAAAGACAATGGAAAACAAGACCACACCCCAAGAGTGTCCCTGAATGTGAGTATGAACTTTCAATCGCTGGAGCTCTGGGTGCCATGGACCAGCAAGAGATGGAAAAGTGAGCCATTTGTATTTCCTGTTGCCATATTAAAGTATGTAAAAAAAAAAATTCATTCTATAATTCTAGTCTTTCAGGAATCTGAGACTCCAATTCTTCTACACTGTTACCTCCTTCGAAGCCACTCCAAAAAAAAAATTACTCAGAGCGAAAACTAAATGTATCTCTCCCGATGAGATAAATGCCCACCTCCATGTACATACATATGGAGTTTTAATTTCCATTAAATAATGGAAATTATTTAAATAATCAGAAAACTTTTACATTCATGAAAATACACATTTTTGAAAATGATTCTTTTATTCTTCACCAAAATAGAATAGGGAAAAAACAAAAACTAAAACTATAGCAGTAACATGTCCAGGCAGAAGTGAAGGGGTCAGACTCCACAGCCCCTGGGACTTGGTGGGTTCATAAAAAGATGGGGTTGAACCTCCTGATCTGACAGCAATGTAAAAAAAAGATTTTCCCTTGATAAATTAGAAGAAACATCCTGTACCTATCCTTAGAAATATAATGGAGGTTTTGTTTTTAAAAATCTCTTTTCAGGTTTTATCTCTAGCAAATAATAGAGAACAGTAGGCAAAAAAGATACTCTGTTTTGTTTTTCCCTAAAATGAGTAACCCAGACCAGGGGACTGCTCTGGCTGTGTGCTCTACATCACTGTTCGACATCTAGATGCACTTAACACTAAGATTCCATCTGTGAACAATAATGAAAATGATAACTATAATACAGTTTTAAAAATCATATTGTCTGAGAGTAAAGTCACTACAATGCTACACATTTCTATCCTGAGAGATACCTAGTTTGCCTGTATGCTTGTATGTTTCTTTAAAACCATTCCTCTTATCTTGGAAACATGCAGGTTTGAGTTGCTGAAGTTGCTATGGCAAGTTCATATATTTTGTTAAATACCAGGCCAGAGTAAACAGACATGACCGCAGCCAGGGCTGCGCCGTAGACAGTCAGCCTATGGTACAGATATCCTTTACAAATATGTTTTTTTTTTTTCAACCTATAGAAGGCTAGCAGTTCAAGAAGTTAATCAGACCAATGGCTGGGTGTTTTAAGGGCTCACTGGGGAAGCCATTTGTCCCAGTGTCTGTTAACATTCCAAATCATAACTCGAGGAGTGATTCATGAAACGCTGGCCCCAACGCCTGGGAGTTAAACTCACCATCTGGATTTTCGCCAAGGACGTGGAATGAAGTGTTTGCATTGGAATTCAGTGA
This sequence comes from Mus caroli, assembly GCF_978045245.1. NCBI lineage: Eukaryota > Metazoa > Chordata > Mammalia > Rodentia > Muridae > Mus > Mus caroli. Next base: position 7,117,665 of record NW_028227271.1, read on the forward strand.
TTTTATGTATAGTCAGTGATTGGAGTCAAAAAGTAATCCACTCCTTGGGAGTGGGTGGATTCCCTTAAAAACGTTCAATTCAATGCCTGCCACGTCACACAGACCAGATAGAGTTAGACTACATGGTCAGCAGTAACTGAAATGTGTATTTAGTTTCTACTCCACTCAGTGTGTTGTAAGTTTTTATATAAATTCCTTCATACACACACACACACACACACACACACACACACACACACGAGTGGAGAGGGGAAGGGAGTATTCTCTGTAGTCTCTTAGAACCCTTTACAAAGTCACTTTTTGTTCCCAAATCTACTTAATCCATGAATGGTGCCGTATTTCGTAGACCATTACCCTCAAGGAGCCTTCCCATGTGGGAGCGTGTCTTCTTGCTACCTTCCATATGCACTAAAGGCTCCTGCCCTGGGCCCATCTCACTGGGCCAGTAAGAAGTGAGAGGGATGACTTGATGTCCTCAGAACACAGAATGCAAGTTACATGCATGCACTTGGCACTTGGAAAACGTGTCTTCATTCATCTTTGCGTCTCGAAGTTTTGTCAGACTCACCAACAAGAGTGATAACAGGAAGCAAGACCAAACGGTCCCCACCCTGCAAGTCCGTCATTTAAACACTGCTGAAGACAACAGGTTCAGAGATATTTGCACCACGGCTCTGTTCGGTTTCACATGTTGGTTAATATTAAACAAACACACATTGCAGGCCATGTCTTCTTACAAGGTTGTTTTCTGAGGTTCCGTGGGTCAGGGCCAAAACCCGTCTCTTTCCAGCTTTCCGATGGCACCAATCAATAGCCTAACGGGCAAAATAGCAGAGCGGCTAGCAGCGGCCCTTCCAAAGAGAGAAGTGCTGATGGACTTAACCCTATAAGCAAATTTGCAAACATCACATAACTCATATAAGCAAACAATAAAATGACTTAGTTGGAACACTAAACTGTTACCTCGTTTAGCTTTCAAGGTAAGCTGGTACCAGCTTTGCTAAATCCAGTTAGAAAGAGAAAACTGGGGTTCCATATAGCTACAGGGGTTTCGTTCATTTCAGAAATCCTTTTATTGTTGTTGTTGATTTGGGTTCTGTTTGTTTGTTTTGAGGCACTGTTGCTATGTAGCGCAGGCTGGCCTCAAACTTTTGATCTTTCAGCTTTGGTCTCCCACGTGTTGGGATGACAAGTATGTGCCACCATGCCCAGGTTGTCATACCCTATTAAGCACGAGTCGGAGGCCCATGAATGATGCTAATAGCTCTTTAAAGGCATTTGTAAATATACCGTACTCACCATGTGCCAGATGCCCATCAGAACACCGTGTAGACATTAAATCAGCTAATCCTCGTAACGGAAGTGTGAGGCAGGCATTATTGTTTCCCTGTAAATCAGAACACTGAGGGAAGGGAAGAGGTCAAGAGAAATAGCAAACAACTTGCCCAAAGCCAGAGTGCTAATAAGCAATAGAGACTGGAGTCGGGTCTAGGCAGGAGTCTCTGGAGAACCCAGTGTGATCTGTGCTCTTGCAGAAGGCAGACATGTAAACTCACGTGTAGCTCAGCATGTGAGTCTGTCTCCAAGGATGCACAAGGCAGAAACACAAAGGAACAAGGTTTTAGACCTTGTCTTAAGCTCCTGGGGCCAGGAGGAGCCAAGTGGGGCTCCCTTCAGAAGCATTGAATGTGGACGCCAGAGTCGCCAAGCTCATGTCTTCAGCCAGTCTGTATTTGGTGAGGCTTTGTGAATATAGGGAGACAGTAGTACATGCGTTACATGCATGAGAGGCAAAGAAGCCCAGCTTCTGTGGACAGGAAGTCCTACAGTGTCTAATGAAGAAGCTATACAGAGCCTTCTGTACAACAAACACAACGCAAAGCTTCATACATGAATGCACGCCTACCTACGTTAATATCATGTGTATCAGCTCAATTCTTAAATACCCTGAGAATTTCAAAGCTTATGACTCTTCATAGTAAAACACAGCTGCTCATTAGAAAGTAGAAAGAAAGCTAACCAGGACCAAGGAGGCAGGAAGCTCTGTTCTATATGCCAGGTGCCTAATAAAATGCTTGCCGATGGAATGAGAGGTGGGTTGACTAGAAGCGGGGAAGAAGAAAACGCACTAAAGACCACGCATCTCTTCCTTTTGGCAAAAGTTTTAACAAGAAGAATCAAATTGAAATATTTAGAAATCGAAATTCTACGCCAACAGAGAATTGTATCTTGGACATGTTCCTAGAGGACACACATTTTGGCGACTCTTTGATTTCTATGTAAGTACAGTTACCACTTACTCATGTTAAAACGTTTCTGGTTTGGTGGCAAAAGGAGCGTTATTAGCGGAAAGACCTTTACTCATGCGTACCGCTCCTTTTAGAGTTGTGAATTTCAGTTTTTTAGTTCTTCACCTAGAGAGTGTGGTATGTAGTTTCTACTCAGTGGTTCTGAACGTTGCCCCAGGACTTGCACATCTTTTAAAAATTGCTTCTTTCGGATTTTGGGATTACAATATTGTCACACCATCTCTCCCATCTCTTCCCTCCAAGCCCTGCTATCTATGCTCTGTGCTCTCTTTCCAACTCATGGCCTTTCTAGAATTAATTGTTGTTACATATATTCCTAAATATATGTGTATAACCTTTTCATCCCTTCTGTTGTTTTCAGGGGTGGCCGTTTGGTGTTGGATAACTAATTGACATACTTATCCCAAGGGAAACTATGGCCCTTGGCTCAGCATCCTTAGAACCATTGCCTGTTGCATCTCTGTGTGGGACTGAGGCATCATGGGCTTTTCCCATCCATATTAGCATCTCCATTGCTCTTGCCCTTGTCTAGCTCATGATTCTTTTTTGGGGTGGTGTGGGGTTCAAGACAGGGTTTCTCTGTATAGCCCTGGCTGTCCTGGAACTCACTTTGTAGACCAGGCTGGCCTCGAACTCAGAAATCTGCCTGCCTCTGCCTCCCAAGTGCTGGGATTAAAGGCATGCGCCACCACGCCCGGTTTAGCTCATGATTCTGAGAGGCCATGTTGGTGAGACATCATGACTGTTTGGTGGCTATCAAGTGGTTATTCCTAGTGTGTGGAAAGAAACCTTATAAATAATTTCTAAAGGCAGGTTTGGATGGGCAGCTTGAATCAATGCCTTTAATAAAAACTTTTATTCATTCAGCATTTATACAGTGCCAACTATAGCCAGGCACGGTCTATTATTATTCAAAGCAAACAAGGTGGGTTGTTTATAGGTAATCTAAATGGGTTCTCTAGACAGACTTAAACCCTTCTCCAAACCTAAATATACCATCAGTCTGAATGACTCCCTTCTGCTGCTAAAGGAAGATTGGTACTATTAATTTTATATTTGCCCTCTAGAGTTCTCATTTGTTTTATATATAATATATTCTTTATATATTATTTCGAGACAGTTTGTCTAGCCCTGGCTGTCCTGAAACTCACTCTGTAGGCCGGGCTGGTCTTGAATTCAGAGATTTACCTTCCTTCCCCTGGCCTCTTCATCCCAAGTGCTATGTATGATTAAAGGTGTGATCCTCCCCCTCCACCCCACCGGGCCAGACTTATAGTTCTTTAATAAAGTAACGCATAGAACACAAAAAGCTGAGTTAGGTTGCCAGCCTGGGCACTGCCCAACTCCTTGAGAGGAGAGCAGTTTGTCGGTTGGTGGCCCTGTGAGGGCTCTGAGTGAAGTGTGGCCACACACTGGGGTTCTTGGAACCCAGCAGGGCAAGTGATCTCTGGGTTAGAAACCTGTGTTTCCTCCACTGAAGAGACTCACTTCAAGAACTGCTCCCTGGTTCACTGCATGAAGAACATTAAGAGCTCTACCCCTGCCCCCACTGCTTCCTACCTCCATCTACCCCACTCCCACCCCATTTAGATTCCTTTGAACAAGTCTGTCTGCTAAGCATGTGTGTTACTTTTCTTTTGCTACGTGTAAACACCTGAGGAAAACCAACTTAAAGGACAGAAGAGTCCTCTGACTCATGGTTTGAGACATCTCTGTCAGCGGTCACTTGACTCTGTGGCTTCTGGGCAGAGTGAGGCAGAGCACCACGCAGAAGAACTCGTGGTAGAGAGCAAGGGTTCACCCCGTGGTGAGAGTCAGACAGAAGAGGAGGCCTTAGGCGAGATACACCCTTCGCAGGCACATCCTGTGACCAGCTGCTTCCTTCGATTAGGATCCAACTTCAACAGCTTCTACTGAAGGGCGGTGCACATGCCTTTATTCCCAGCACTTGGGAGGCAGAGGCAGGCAGATCTCTGAGTTCAAGGCCAGCCTGGTCTACAGAGTGAGTTCCAAAACAGCAAGGCTACAAAGAGAAACCTTGTCTCTAAAAAAAACCAAGCAACCCAACCCAGCCCAGCCCAACCCAACCCAAACCAAACCAAACCAAACCAAACCAAACCAAACCAAACTAAACTAAACTAAACCAAAAACAAAAAGTAAAAATAAAAGACCAGTTTCTACCACCTTCTAATAATAATATGATTTGCTGTATCAAGGGTTAATCCATTGATTAGGTGAGAACCTCATGAAAACCCCACCTCTAGGCACTGCACACTGTGGACCCAGCTGCAACATAGGAGCCTCATGACACCGTAGCAGCAGAGAATCCTTAGTTCCGCATTCTGTGGATGCTTAGAGGCCAGCCTCCACATGGGCCTGGCCAGCAGGGACACTGTCTTCTACAGCCCAGATCCAACTGTCACTATGTATGAGGGCCCATTCCTTTCTCAATTCTTGCTGGGAGCGCCTAGCCTACTCACTCACAACCTATCGGGCCATAGTTTAGAGATCTTCTGAGGGCCCAGATTCCAGCCGACTAATACCAGATTGACAAAGTCCAGTAGCTAATAAAAACAACAAAGCTAAAGTTCTTTTAGAAAATACGTTTTTTTTTTTTTATAAAGGAAGCACCCATGGGGACGGGGAAGGAAGCAATGGGATTTAGTGGCCTGTGACCCAGAGCAATGAGATTTGTTGTTGCTGTTGTTGTTGTTTAGAGCATCAGTTGCTATTAACTTGAAAGACAACAAACACAACTCAGCTCTATTTATGTCAGTATGAAGAACAGAAATGGGTGGATGGTTAGTTGTCTTGGATACAATGCTGTAATTACGCACCTTTTAGCCATACTGTTTCATCTAGTAGGTATTTTTATGTATCTAATCTATGTATGTGAAGTATATTATTTATGTGTGTGCTTATGTATATAATCTACATGTATGATGTGCATCTAAATGCACGCACGTGCCACACACACACACACACACACACACACACACACACACATCAGAGGGTGGGTTTGTTCTTCACCTTTCTCCTTGCGTAAGGTCATTTCTTTGTTGCTGCGTATACCAGGTCAGCTGGCCTGAGAAGCTCCTGGGGATTCCCCTGCCTCTGCATCCCATCTTGTCAGAAGCACAACAGAATTACAGAAGCGCATAACCTACCTGTCATTTTGAGATCTGAAGCCAGGTCCCCACACTTACGTGGCAAGCCCTTTACCCACTAAGCCATCCCCACAGCCCTCCGGAAGGAATTTAAAAGGCCAAGAATTGCTATTTCAAGCCAGCTTTTAAAAAGTCTATTTTAAAATTTAGGATTTCCATTGTAGACTGCCTACGTTTTTAATTCCCATAAGTGTTAAAGACCTTGTTGCTTTTATTCACCATATCTATTTGAGCAGAAGCCTAGACTGAGTTTGTGACACTTTTTTTTTTCCTATGTGATTTCAACGTGAGTTTGAGAAATGAGACAGAACAGAAAGATCTGTTTCCAAGGGGAAAACCAAAAAATATCAAGGTCATAGACCATCTTCTGACAAGTACTTCTGTCAACTGAGGCTAAATACAATTTTCTGCTTTGGTTGGTGGCAAAGTCAATAAATTTGTCAACCTTTACCAAAGCTGTTTGCTAATTTTGCAATGTAGCTGTTGGTTATTCAAACATTTCTAAAATAGCCCATTGTATAACCGTGGAGGTGGCATAGGCTGCAATGAAGAGAGGAGAGTGCCATCGAGTTCAGAGTCTCCTCAGAAGTCTCAGGCCAGGTTGGAGCCATTCCCTTGGAGCGTTTACAGCAAACTGAGAGCTAGACTCAGAAGCCCTTTGTGGTCTCGTATTTGCGAGGGTCATAAATGTTGACGTTTGGAGATTTCATTGGATGAAGCTATCCATACAGTAATTTACAATGTGTGTGTGTGTGTGTGTGCTAAGAACATTAAAAAAAAAAAAAAAGATGAAAGGGCCCCCACCTAGTTCATTGCAGAATTCCACTGTGCAGAGACATCAGGAATCTGGAAGAACCAGCGGGGGAGCTCTAACAAAGTTGTGAAACTTACGGGTGGGTACAACAACAACAACAAAAAAGTCCTGAAACTCTAAATCTTAAAATAGAAGCATCTGCATCGCACTACATTGTAAAAATCCTCTTTCAGATTTTGTTATATTAATTATATTTCCTGCTTTCAAAAAAAATCTACTGTGCAGATATGCCATGGACACGTGGCACATTCTAGAGGGGACCTGGAATGGAGCAGGAAGAGTGGGGGTTATGTAGTATGGGTGAAGCCATGAGTTCCAGCCCAGGACTGAGACTAAATGGTGCGCACTTGGGGTGCAGTGCATTTAGAAGGATCAGCAGGAGTCCCAGGTCATCCTCAGCTATATAGCAAGCTGGAAACTAGCCTAGGTTAAACAAAGGGAAGAGAGCAAGAGAGAGAGGAGGGGAGGGAGGGAGGAAGAGAAAGGAGGGAGGGAGGAAAGGAGGGAGGGAGGGAGGGAGGGAGGGAGGGAGGGAGGGAGGGAGGGAGGAAGGAAGACAGAAGGAAACTCAACCATACTTTTCTGTTTAGAATTAAGGTAATGTGTGTGGCTCTTGAAGGTAATATTCAATTTTGTATTTTGTTACTTGTTTTTTTTCATTATTATGTAAGTTTAGGCAAGGACTAGAGAAGCATGGGAAGATGCCTGCCAGGCGGTGGTGACACACAGCTTTAATCCTGTGAGTTCAGGGCCAGCCTGGTCTATAGAGTGAGTTCAAGGACAGCCAGGGCTACACAGAGAAACCCCGTCTTGAGCTGCGCCTCCCCCCCCCCAAAGTGGCAGAATGTTGCTTGTTGCTGAATGCTGTGAGCCTCCATGTGTGGGGGCAGAGTTGGTATGTTGCTGCATTGGATGGTCATTTATCCGCACTATTACAGAAACAGTTGGACAATGTAAATGCTGTGAGAACATACCAGAAGCCTGTCATCTACTGCATTAGATTTTGCATTTATGGACCTAAGGGCTAGAAGTGACAAAACAGCGACTCTTCTTGAAGGCTGGAGCATCGTGAATACAGTAGGATATTAAGAAGTTAAGTGAGACAGACATGGTAATACAGACCCATAATGCCAGAGCTTGAGAAGGTAGGGAAGAAGGAGGGTCACAAGTTCAAGGCTAGCCTAGGCAACACAGAAACTCTATCTTTATAAACAAATAAGTTAAATAGATACATAACACATAGCCTAGGAAAGTTAAAAAAGAAAAGAACAGAAAAGAAAAGAAGAGAAGAGAAGAGAAGAGAAGAGAAGAGAAGAGAAGAGAAGAGAAGAGAAGAGAAGAGAAGAGAAGAAAAAAGAGAAGCAAAAAGGAAGGTTGGAAAACAAGAGAAATTAAAGAGGGAGCCAGAAAAAGAAGTGTGTGGTTGGAAGTATGAGAAAAGGTGTGGCTGTAGAGAAAGGATTAAAAAGTAACCATTTTGTTTCCTAGTCACTACTGGGTCTTTGTGTCTTTCCAGACTTCGCCTATAAGCAGAATCCACGTGTTATTTTGTTCCAGGACTAGTGTCAGAGATTGAGTTACAGTCAAGACTCGAACAAGAGGCTACCTTCTTCCTTCCTGTTCCTGGGCAAAGTGCTGATGGGATTGGGCTCTGGTTGCTCTGTGTGTGTTTTGTTAACCGATTTTAAGCTGCTCCTGCCACACTCCTTTGAGGATATTGTTGCAGCTGAAATTTCCCTACAGGATACTTTAGTTCTTTTAAACACCAGCAAGACAAAGTTTGACTCAACACACTGACAAGTTCTAAGTTTCTTGTGACACAATAGTTTTGTGCTTTCAATTAATAACATTTTCTTGGGACACGAATTCTAGGATCTTTCCTGTGTGAAGATAACAGCCAAAACATCTTTTTCTTTTTTTTTTTTGGTTTCAAGTTTCTTGTTTCTCATAATACAGTCATATAAAATTCCTAGCATTTATCATGAGCTAGAAAAATAATTAAAAAAAAACTTTCAAGGGAAAAAAATGTCAAATTCCTGTTGACTTCTATTTGAATTTTTCTATTTGTCTCCCTTTTGGTCATCATTTTCAGACAGGTAAGTTAAATCCCAAACCATCTTGTCAGTCCCCCTTGTCTCCACCTCCAGCTCCACCCACCACCTCTCTGTGCAACTACCCTGCCAGCTTTATTGTGAAGGTTCAAGGCCCCTCATCCCAAGCATCTGATTTCCCAGACGCCATCTTCTTCCATCTGGATTCCTTCATCCTGTTCTCCTGTCGGGGTCAGAAGGTCTCCACTCAGGCCAGGAGGGTTCTCACGTTGTCGGAATGCGTGCCCCTTTTCACTCAGGAGGCCTCTCGCCTCTCTGTCCACTGAGATCTCAGATGGCCTTTCCTTTCAGCCAGAGGCCCCAGGGCTCCCTGAGAACTTCCTGGATGACCTCAGCCCATAGCAGCTCCCCGTTTGACAAGTCCCAGGGGACTCTGTGCAGTTAAGCTGGTATTAACTGTGACAGAGCCTGGGAAGCTAAGGATATCTTCATGTGGGCATGTGTCCTCAGTCCCAGCCATGTGCTTACTTAGACCAAAGCGCCTGTCCCGTTTGTGGAAGTATTTACTTATGGGGTTCTTTTTGTTTGTTTGTTTTAAAGGGGTCAGTTAAAGTATTGGCCACCTCAGTACCCAGATTTGCTCATTAGCCATTCCTATAACCTAGGTCATGCTACTATTTATTTATTTATTTAGAAAAGGCTTCTCTCTGCAGCCCTGGTTGTCATCTGTCCTAGAGCTTACTCTATGGATCAGACTGGCCTTGAACTCAAAGATCTGCCTGTCTCTGCCCCCTGAGTACTGGGATTAAAGGTGTGTGACATCATGGTTACCCATTTTCATTTGCAAGAGAGGGAGTTTGTGATCCCTTGCTGCCTTCTATACTGACAATTCAACCATCCTGGAACCTGACCGAATATATTGTATTTACTACATTTTTAAAAGCCAAAACGGCATACATCCATCACCAGATGTGCGTGAAATTACACCACAACATTATTGTAAGACATCATTGGGGTGTTACCTTACCACATGCAAGCCTGCTTTTTCCCACAAAAGGGAAGTTTTCTGCCTTTTGTAAAGGCCAGATCCTATAATTTCTTCACTAAGTTGGCCACATTTGAATGTGTGAAAATGTGTACAAAAAACCTGAATGCTCTAACTACTAACTAGGGTCTTGGCCATTTGAGCTAGTTTCCATCTGAGTGGATTTGATTTTAAGAAGTGTTGTAAGTTTTGTGATTAGAATATTTTGGCATAAAGTAGATTGAATTTTTTTTTTTTTTTTTTTTACAAAGGACAGGGAAGTATGTTTGTAAATTTATCCTGATGTGCCTGTTGTAATAGTTACTCAGTATACTTGGAAGTAAGAATGCTGAACCCCAACACACAAAATATTAAGGGAAGTAAAATGTTTGGAGTATACACGTGTCTTGTCTCTCAGCTCCCCATTTAATATGAAGACCATACAATAAAGCTCTCTTATCAGGATGGCATCCATGCTGGCTCTAATGACCCACCAGGAAATGGGATTTAATTTCCTAACAGTTACTGCTATTCTTCCCTTGCTTTTTCTCATCTTCATAGCCTTTTCTCGATGAATTACGATAGCCCTCATCTGAGAGAAAACAAAAACAAACCCATGACAGAAACCTCCAGAGTGGAGAACACACTGTCACGGGTGAGGGTAAAGGTGCCATCTCAGACTTAATAAATCAAATGGGCACAACTAGAGTGGAAGAGGGGAGCGGGCAGGTCCACGTGACTCTGATGGTTTGTGTATTGCATCAACTTGGGAATTTCTTAACCAGAGGACAATGTTTAGTTTTTATAGGAATGGGCGTTGGTAGACTATTATAACAGAGCTTCTGATTGGTTATGAGATTATTTACGTCATAAGCATTTAAAAGGCAAAGATCTTGAGTCCGGGCTAGTTTCTGCTTCTTTCTCATCTCCCTTTCAGAATGTCTATCTAGCTGATCAATTTTTATTGCAGATAAGTTATTCGCCAACACATTTGACTTCCTCTTCTGGTGTGTGGAGAGCTACCTAGGTTTGTTTCTTTTAAGGAGATGATGTATGCCTTTAGGGATTCTTGCAGCACACCCCATAGCTTGCTCGCCCACACATGGCCTCTGGTGAGGCAGCCGTGGTTGATAAGGCCTAGAATTGTCACTTCCTGGCACCTTGAGTAACTTGGTACGGTTGGAGGTCCTGTCATCCTGTAAAATTTCTTCTGAATGGGTCAGCAAGGCAAAGGAAAACCATCCTCCCATATAACCAGTACATCTTTACACTCTGACCCTGACATCATATGGTGTGACTTTTTAATAGCTATTATTATTTTTATTTTATATGGTCAGTTCATAAAACCTGAGAAATTAATGCTTCTAGCTCAATCCCCTGACCATGCAACGGATTGATTTTTTTTTTTTTTTTTAGTGCTGTGTGACACTGAAGTGAGGCTTTCAATAAGAACCTCGTTGTATAAAAGCCAAAATTCCAAAAGCAAATAGAAATTGGTGTGACCAATGTTTAAGCCAAGTGACCAACAGCAAACCAACTCGGTGCCTCTCTTCTGGGCTGACGCAAGCTGGACCGAGGGCGGTGTTGAGGCCAGGTGATGGTGTTGATTGGCTTATGTCGTCCACTCCCACTGGCCTTTAAATCATTGTCTTGCTTTCCAAAAAGTTCAGATAAGTCACCTCTGTGACAGGGGTCTGCCATCCCAAACAGTTCAGAAAAGACGGCACAGGACTGGATAAATAATTAAGGTACAGTTCATTTTACATACATGTTCACGGACTTACAGTAGTGCTTGCTCTCCTCTTTAGACTGTGTCGGTTGCTTATTCATTACAAATTAAAATGACAGAAAATACTACATGGATAACTTTTGGCTTAAAAGATCAATTCAGTATATTATCAGACATGAAAATTATTTATCCAGTTCCCGGCTGCACTTCTCTTTTGCAAATGGTTCTGGGTCTGATGAGAAAGTTGGCTGGTGGATGGTAGGCAACAGACATGGTGCAAGGCCTGCAGGCAGTCTCAGTCCTTGTAGCTGCTGCTAAGTCACTGAAGGCACTAAACGTTAGGGGAAGATACATAATTGTCACTGTCCTGACTCCAGCTGACACCATTCAACAAAACCCACAGAAACTTAATCAAAGAAAGAATGTCCCATGAGTAGAGGTGGGGGTGGATAAATGTTTCCCCTATCTATGAGAGAGAGAGGGAGAGGGAGAGAGAGAGAGGGAAATATTTGTCTCCCTCATCTTTTTAATTGACAATTTAAAAAAACCACTTTTTAAAAGAGCAAAATCACAATAAGAACCCGAATAAATATAAATAGGACTTTAAGTTTTGAAGATCTTGAATTGGCAGACTAGAAACAGTGGTTCTCAAAATGGCCAAGTGGGTGGAGGTTTTACACATCCATATAGTGAACATCTGATTGAGAAACTGGCGATAGAGACTAAAGCAAAGCCAAGAGAGTTTTAACCCAGTGGGAAAATCCCCAACTCAAGAAATAGTCCATATTCTTGTCCATCGGTTTACAATGAACCTTCCGAAGAACTTAAACCAAGTTCAACGGGTTTTCTAAAAAGATTACAATGCTTTTGTAATGTAAAACCCTCCAGTCTAGACTTATGATTAAATTACTTCTAGATGGTACTTAAAAAATATAAGGGTATCATTTAGGGTTGTGATAGTCAGACTTTAAAGGTTTCTTTAAACTGTGTTTTACAATATGTGCCAAAAGTTGTTCAGATAGTTATTTTTAACATCTAAGTTGGTTTAAAGGATGTGAAAATCATTTATTTTGGGGGAGAAAAAGAAAAGGGTGTCTCCAGAGGTGGCCTTGAGTCTGTTATAGAATGTAGACGTTTGGGAGTCTGCTGTATTCACAGTCATGGCAAGTTCTTAGACATCACTAATTTAATTGAGTTTCATAAAGAGTTTTCCCCTGACAAGGTCACGTATGCTATGTGTCCCTGTATGTCTGGTAAGCTGGTTATTGTATGGGAAATAAGGACTAGAGATTAGTTGTGGGTTTCTGCTTAAGATAACTGTGTCTTCTGAAAAAAAAATCTGTAAGGAAGCAAGTGGACTCCAGTCTTATGAATGGTCCTCTATTTTTTACCATTAGCAAGCATTTCGTGTTTTGTTTTGTTTGGAGACAGGGCTTCACACAACAGCCCACGCTGGTCTAGAATGCACCCAGTTGGCCTCAAACTCAAAGCAGTACTTCTGTTGGGGTGATAGTCACATGCTCTCTCTCACGTGGCTAAGCGTGTAATCCTTGTGGGAGAACAAAGCCACAGCACAGGCTGTTGATTATCAACAGTTCTCATTCTTTGTAGGTGTTCTCTCTAAGCTGTGTCTAAGCATGGGATAAAAGGAGCTTGAAAATCCTGAAGCTACCTCATTTTTTAGATAACCAGTAAGTCCCAAGAGCCTCCTTGTCTTCTGCCTCTTTGGTGCTGGGATTGCAGACACCCACCACCATGTCTGGCATGCTGGTGCAATAAGCACTTTATGACGTGAGTCATCTCCCCCAGTCCCAAAATGTCTCCATGTTTCAATGACAAACAGTGAGTTGGATGACCAGTCTGTCTTGCTATCAAGCTTTGAGTAGGACTGTATCATTGGGGACATGAAGGCACTTTCACATGGAGGTAATATCAGATTCGTTTTCAGGCCAACACTATAGCCATTTATTGGAGGCACATTTTCGATGTGACTTGAAATCAGTTCTTCGGATAGAAGATATTTTGCTTTTACTTGCACGGGTTTGCTGTTACCCACTTGCTCAACCCAAGGGTCACTGCCACGTTGGCCGTCAGCCGCCTCTGCCAGGCTTTTGGAGTAGACTGGTCAACACTGAGATGGTCTGAAGGACCAGACCAATGGTGGTGGTGGAAAGTTCACCCTGACGTCACTAGCTCCCCTCCACTTTGACTTATCAGGCAGAACAAATGTTTGCCGTCCTCGCGGAAGGTCACCCCTCCAGTGTCGGACTCGGGACAGTTTTGTTTACCATTTTTGAGGTCTTGGGTTGGTGCTGAGCCACAGGTACAGCATTTGAGAAGTGTCTCATTTTGAGGAACTCCCCCACCAAGAGCTTCTTAGCGGCAGATCAAAGGTTGAAATCCCAACACGTTCAATAACCAGGGTCTGGGTGTGTGTGTGGGGGGTTGCTGCTTGAGACACCTGCTAATACATGCACTAAATTGAAAGTCTGCTAACTGAATGAGTAACTGGAAAGTACCCTGGTATGGTGGAGGAAACAGTTTAGAGAGGGGACAGAAGGGAACAAGGTGCCCCAGCCAGGAGGCCCAAAGTACAGACAGCAGGGAACCAAAATGATTGGATTATGTAGAAAAGAGCAGCCCAGCCCCTGGGCTGGAGAGTTCAGGGTAGAAGGTGGGGTATGCCAGCCAGGAAGACTCTGTAACTGGTAGGAACTGGGGGCTGAGGGATGCAGGGAGAACTTGGAAGCCAGCATCCACTTTGTTATGTTAAATAGCTACCTCAGCCATTTGTCCCGGCTTTGAAGCCTAACAGTCACGTGATAGTTAAGGTTTGACTTTGACTTTGCATCTGCACCATAGTGGATGGGACCTGAGCTGCTGAGCTCTGCCTGTGATGTTTGTTTAGCCTGTTTCCATACAATGGAAAGAAAGGCCGAAGGAATTCTGTCAAAAATCTGACTTTTTAGAAGCATTCACAACATTTGTGTGTGTGTGGGAGGTGCAGTGTAGCTTTTTTTTCCTCTTGGTGATCAAGATAAACTTGCTGCTTAATTTTGAGGTATTCGTGTCATTCCTCGGTACACACCCCTACCTTCCCCCGACACATGCCTCAAACCAGCAAGCACGTATGCCCATGCCTGTCATGAACACAATTTCAAGTTGCTTTGGTGTTTGCAGAATATAACAGCACAGTGCCAGATGCTAGGAGTATGTAGCCTGCAAACGTGACACCCACTCCATCCCGTGAGGCTTCCTCCCTGGTTAGGTGGGTGGCCATTTGTCAAATTAGCACACAAGTGTTAAGTGTAAGCACAGATGAGTCCTGTGAGGACAAGGAGAGCAGTGCTCCATGAACATGGGAGCGCTCCTTCAGATGTGTGAGTCCCAGAGGCGCTTCCCGGCCACATGGCTTTTAATTCCTTCAGATTGTCCTAGCTGAGCCCTGGATGCCTCCTTAGGAGTACAGGGAGGAGAGTTCTATGCAGGGGAAACAACATGTGAAGAGGTTCTGAGGTGGCAATGGGAGAGACAAGATGCCCAGTGACTCTGTGAACCACAGCCTCTAAAGAAAGTCATGGGGATATTATGCTAGGTTAGTGATCTGGGGTGACAATGAGGTGGCTGCATTCTAAATAAATGTTCATAGACTGGTAGGTGCTGTTCTTATTGGACCTGAGTAGGGGGATAAAGAACTAAGACTTGTGGGGTGGGGAGGGGGGTCAAGGTTGATGACTATCTGCACCTAGTGAGCATCCAGTAAATTGGATTGCCAAGTTCTGAGCCAAGGAGCGAGATTGAGAGCTACAGAAAGGAGCGTTCTCAACCCTGGTGCTTGCTGGCATCTTTCTTTTCTTTCTTACCCATGCCACGATTGGCTGATTATTTCAGCAAGTGTTTAGTCAGAGAATAATACCAAAGATGTTTGTTGTAACTCTATGTAAAAGCTTTCTGTTTCCAATCTGTTTTCATTAATAGGGTAAGTTCCTTGAGTTCAGGGCTGTGCCTTAAGCCATTTCTCTGTGATTTCCAAAGTTTCCGGTTTGCACTTCCATTCTGGATGTCGCTTGCTGAAGGAATGAGTTGCTGGATGCCAGGGTGAAACACTTTCACGCTGAAGTCTGTTTATGTTACTAACGGGAGGTTACACTTTGGCAGCCACCATGTGACCAAGATGTTTTGAGATGCTTGCTTTGTGATACAAGTTCTTCCCCTACCTCACTTCCAAGCTTTGCAGGAGTTCTGAGAACAAGATACCCTCTTTCAGGGTGTCTCAGACACAGTTTCCATGCTAGTATATATGTTCAAATGTAGATGAAAGCATCCGTGGGATTCTGATTATTGGAAGAAGGAGAAGGGATGGAGTGTATTGAGGGCCGCCTACATGCTAACCTTCAGCAAACATCATCATACTTAAACTCTCATCATGCTAGTTTTGTGGTAAATGATATTACTCCCCCCCCCCCTTTTTTTTTTCAGAAAAAGCTGGAGGGCGTCAGTTAGGTAATTTGGCCAAGGCTTATACCTGGTGCTATTTGCCACCAAAGCCAGAGTTTCTGTTCTCCATTCAGGCATTCGTTCTCTATGGATAAGAGGCAGAAGGTGAACGCCACTCAACCCGAATGTCCATTTTCCATCTGTATATGCAATAAGAACAAGACTGGTAAAGAGGGCTGCTATGGGGATTACCTGGGGTGATGTATTCAAAGCCTTAAACTAGTTCCTGGCCCACGGTACGCACATACACACACACGGAGTAGGCGCCACTTGAGGGTTGGTAACTTCTGGCTTTGATCCCAAGATTAGCGTGGTTTTAGGTGAATGGCGTAATGAAGCCCCTACAGTGCAATGGAATAAACTTTAGCAGCAATCCCTGGAGTGTGAACAGAGATCTCAGCCCTGAGCTTCTACAGAGAGCTCAGACCAGGTCAGGAAAAGATAGAGTGGAAGAGGAGAAGGCCATTTCAGTCACTGTGACAGGTTTGTGCAGACGGCCTGAGCAGAACACAGTGTATCTCCCTCCACCCCCACCCCCACCCCCACCCCCTGCAAACTATAGACTAGTGTAGCTATAGACACCAGATGAGGAGAGTGTAGAATGAGATACAGAGACTGGAGAAACACAGACCTTATGAGCCATAAAGCTGTGTTGTCCTTGTGAGAATCTGGATGGCTTTAGAGGGCATTCAGCAAAGAGAGGATCTGATAAACTCCAGCAATTCACTCTGGCTCATGTGTGGAGAACCTGTGTGTGTGGAATGGATATGTGGTAGGGCAGGCAAGAGAGGGTTCAAGGAGCTCGATTAGGCCACATCTACTTGGAAAGGTGTTGTTGGTGGAAGACATGGGACAAGGTAGACCAGTTTGAGAAAAACTTGAGTTGCCTGTAAAATCAAGCAGGCTCCGTAAAGGACTGCAAGTTGGATAGAAGCGGGTGGGTATTTGCCACATTAGACTTCTGCTTCTGGTCCAAGTAGCTACGCCCATGTGGTGACTGACATTCTTAGAGCGGCTTGTGATGGAAGACAGGGAAGATTTTAGGCATGTGACATTTTAAATGTTGAGCTACGCAGGTATCAGCGAGGCCACTGGTCATACGGAAGCATAACTTAGAGAAGAAGCCTGGACCAAGCTTTAGCTTGAAAGTCCACTGTGTGCACTGAAAGTTGAAGACGCAGGTCACGGAGGAGGCCAACAGTAGGCAAAGAGAGAGCCAATAGACGCAGTCACAGAAATATTATGGGAACTGGCCCCTGTGACAATGAGGACTCCGTGGTCCCACTATCTGTTAAAGAACTAGTTAAAGAACTAGAAAGCTTGGTTGAATGATTTTGGGGGGGCCTCAGAGCCAGGCAGTTATTTGCATAAGCTTCTGGTTGAGTAGACCTGTGAACAAACATGGCGGGTGGGTGGTTCAGGTTGAGGAGGGAGGGTGAATTTACCCATGCCCCTCTACGTTTTTGTTCTGTTTAGATTTTCAGGCTCACAGGCATCACTGAAAGAATTGTTTTCTTTACTGAGTCTATTGATTCAAACACTATTTCTTTTCCCCAGAAATATATTTATGGAGACTCCTTTTGAAGTACAGTGTCTTACCAGCATTCTGGCTATCTCTTAGCTCCACTGTTGATTCAAATACTATTTTTCCCCCAGAAACATACTTATGGAAGGTCCCTTTGAAGTAGTGTCTTACAGCATCTCTTGGCTACTCCCTTTGAAGTAGTGTCTTACCAGCATCTCTTGGCTACTCCCTTTGAAGTAGTGTCTTACAGCATCTCTTGGCTACTCCCTTTGAAGTAGTGTCTTACAGCATCTCTTGGCTACTCCCTTTGAAGTAGTGTCTTACCAGCATCTCTTGGCTACTCCCTTTGAAGTAGTGTCTTACCAGCATCTCTTGGCTACTCCCTTTGAAGTAGTGTCTTACCAGCATTCTGGCTATCTCTTGGCTCCATCAACTTCAGACTTAAAAGTCTTCAAAGTAGATAGGTATGGCTATGGGGTCTTGCCTCTACAGAATCAACCAAGGAACATAAAACTAAGCCCATAGAAAGAATGGCCAGCAGTAGTTAGTGATGTTATCAGCTCATGGAGCCTTTGAAGAACTCAAAGAAGCCAGAAGGGAGGACTGGGGAACCTGAGAAAGGGGCCAAGCCCCAGGGTAAGTGTGTTTTTTGTTCTAGAGGGGGTTCTGTAGCAACATCAAGTCATGCCAACATATTCAAAGAGAAGCAGAGGTCACAGGTCATCAGTGACGGTATTCACCCAAGAACCTCTCTTTGGCGCACTGTAGTCTGTTTGGGTTGTTATTTTTTTTCAATTTGCTTTGGGGGGCGGTTTCACTTATGAGTACTATATAGCATTCTTACCCTTTCCGTCTCCCTGCGCCAACTTCTCCCTTGCTCCACCCCTTCCCGAGTGCATGACCTCTTCTTCTGTAGTTAGAACTGGTGCACAGAAGCACACACATTTAGGGTTGCTTGTATGCGCTCGTGTTTAGGGCTGACCACTTGGGCTCATCCTTAGAGGAGACTGACTCTCCCTCTCCTTACAACCCATATCTCTGTAGCTCTTCTTCTGTGGGTAGGCCTGGTGAGAGTTCCCCTATCTGAAACTGGCACGTCAGCTGCTCTGTGGTTGGTATTTGGATCTTGCTTAGGCAGCCTTACTGAGATTTCATGGGCACACTGTCCATAATAATGTCTAGAAGACAGCATCTGATACTACCAGTCCTGGTTCTCTGGCTCTTACAGTTTGCCCATCCTTCTTCAGTGATATTCCTTGAACCTGACGTCTAGAGTTTACACTGTAGATGTACCAGCTTGGACTGTATGTCCCATGGTCACTTTCTCTCTACATTTTGACCAGTTAGGGATTTCTGTAGTAGCTTCCATGGACTGCAAAAATAAATAAATAAATAAATAAATAAATAAATAAATAAATAAATAAATAAAATAAGGGGGGGGGGAAAGCTCGTTTGTGGGTGAGAGATGCATTTCTCTCTCTGGGCATTATTATCTCTGAGTAGAAATACCTAGCATATAGTTAGAAATTATATTGATTTAGGAAGACGTTAGTCTGCCATTATGTCATTTCTGGAATCTAGTTCATAAAGAAAAACTTCAATGGACTCTCTGGCAAGTATTAGGGCCTTGATAACAAAGGAAGAAGTCTACCAAGTAAGAACAGAAGCCCCAGACCCAGTGGCAATTTTACATAGGAGTGGGCCCCTCAGGGTGCTCCTCCCCCACTCAAGGTCACCTTACACCTGAGCCTGCGCACTGTAGAGAAGCTTGAAAGACCTGCAAGAGAGCAGGAAGTGCTGAACCAGCCGAGCCTACAGTGCCACAAAATACAGCTATCCGTCTGATAGATCATTCTCCACTCATAAACACAGGAGTTTAAGGGAAACCAGCAGCGGCTGGGGAGGGGGGGGGACGGGGGAGAACATCTGCAGAACCTCCAGATGTGCCAACTCTCCACGTGAAACATGGAACTTAAGGAAGAGCAATGCGAAGTTCTGGAGATGCCAGTTCAATAGCTTTGGAGTTTGGGGAAACACGGTGTTCATAAAATAAAACAGCGAAAATGACCTGAAAACAAGGAAGAGGGTGAGAAAAAACACATATATAAAAAAATTATATATATATATTAAATTAGATATATATTAAATTATATATATATTAGAAGCATGTCTATTATACCAGGAGGAGCCTCTGAGGGAAGGGAAGTCCAACCCGTGGGCTGGAAAGTTCAGGGTCAGGGTCAGGGTATGCCAGGTAGGGACTGAAGGATGCTGGGAAAGCCTGTAGGTCAGGTCTGCTTTGGTATGTAAATTTGTACCTCGGTGCCTTGTCCTGGGGTCAGAAACCCAACACACCCTTTCGGATGTGACGTAAGAAATGGAAGACATGGTGGCTACTTGATTTACAGTGAAGCAACAACTTGATCAGTTGATTTTAAGTTGAAAATATCCATAAGATGATGATGTATTTGGTACACCTAGCCTACTGCGAGAGTCAGCTTTCTGTTACTGTGACAAAAGGACCTGAGGTAACCAAGTTAAAGGCATTAGAGTGTGTTTGGGTGGATGCGTTCAGAGCCGCCATTGGCTTGTGCTTCTTAAGGTGATCTATGGGAGTGTTGTTTACCTGGCTGTAGCCTATGGCAGAGGAGGCTTGTTTAACGCGGGGACGGGGCAGTGAGCAGGATGTAAAATGAGTAAGTAAAAAGACAAAAACAAACACATGAACAAGCAAACAAAGTAGCTTCCAGTGACCGAAAGTTTCCCGTACTTCCTAGTAGTGCTACAGGCTGACAAGCAAACCTTCAACACTTGGGTCTCTCCAGGACATTCAAGACTAAACGGAGGAAGCACAACAGTTTATCCACCCAGCAAACTGGAGAATGCGTTTTGTTTTTACCCTCTGGGGGACGTAGGTGACTGTCCCTAGTGCTCACCACTGCCCCCTAGTGTCCCAAAGGGGTTGTTTACAGCCTACTCAAAGTATACTTATAGTGACGGCTGATGGAGACTGTGTAATCTAAAGTCAGAAACAGTGTGGCTTCATAAGTGGTCTTCTCTCGACTTTACATCACTCTGCCTTGTATTAGTAAAGGATTCATTTTCATCCCTCTGGCTTGAAATGCACGTCTGTCTTCTTTAAAATTCTGCTGCTTTCTTTCCTGAATTCTGAACCAGTTCTTTGTCTATTCTGTCTTTCTATCTTGCAATTCTTTCCCATAAGAGCGACTGTTAGATCCTGTGTCCATCTCTTTCTTAACTTCTCCCTCGCGTTTTTGATTCCTTATCCCTTGGTGTTACAATCTGAGTGATTTCTACGGCTATATCTCTCACTTTCCTAATTCTCTCTTCAGTTGACTTTCCTGTTTCTATAACTGTATTTTTAGAATTGCTTTTGCAGAAACTAAACTTTCCTTGCTTTACAACATACTTATTTTATAGACGCTGTTTCCTTATTTGGATATTATTATTATTATTAATCATATCACTTTAAAAACCTGTCTTATATTGCCTCATTACTTGGGAATCTTGTCATTTCTTGTGCCAACTGGCATTCATGCTAGAGGGTTTCTACATGTGTTTTGAACTTATATAATGTCAGGTCCCAAGTCCAAGTGTGTGCCTTCCATAAATAAATTTCAGGAGTTGGTTGGGGCATTCTCATGTGTAGGTTTCATCTTTCTTGGGATTTGTGGCTTTTTGAATTCTGGAGCAATTCCCATGGTTGTGTCTGCTCAGTATGTTCTTAGCAGGAACTCGAATATTAGAACGACTCCCTTCGAGAATATTCCTATTTCTGACAGTATAGGGCTCCATAGCTGCTGACCTCATCTAGTGTAAGCATCTTAGGACATTTCTATCAATAGCACAGGATGCTTTATGATATTTTAAACAAGGCAAAGTCAGCCAGTCTCTTCCCTCGCTTTGCTGTCAAGGAGAACAAAGTCCAAACAACGTTGTGCTGAGACCCATGACTTAAAAGACGAGGCACAGTATAAAAGATAAATCTCTTTATGGTTAATACGCATTTCAATTTGATGTAGATGATGTCTAAGGCCAAATCCAAGGCAAACCCGAGCCTTTGGTTTCTTGGCAATTTCTGCTGTGGCTTGCACTCCAGATTCCTAGATCATGACTTTCTAACCTCGATCCTGTCCTGGGCCGTGTTTTACCGAGTGCTTTGGTGGCCTGAACTAATTCATGCTCAGTTACATTAAGGCACTAATGTTCTTTCTAGCTGCTACTCATAGGGACACTTGGCAGGCCCTCTTCCTTTGTCAATAATTTACTTTTGTCCTCTCCCCTCCATTTGAAAAAGGCGTGCAATCAGCTTACAAGACCCAATCTGCATGATGTCTGCTTCCACATCTTGAATGTTTTTATTCCCATGGCGAGTTGCATAATATCTCCATCTTCTTTTCTTTTCGTTTCTTACCCTTCCCTCCCTTCTTTTCAGCTCTCTCTTTCTTTCCCTTCCTTCCTTCCTTCCTTCCTTTTTTCTCTCTTTTCTTTTCTTTTTTTCCTTTCTTTCTTTCTTTCTTTTTTTTTTTTTTGTAGTAGGTGAGGGAAACTTTTCAGGGAGTGTTTTTTTTTTTTTTCTGTGAGGCTTTTCAAGAACTTTGTTCCTTAACGTGTTTCGCAGTGAGCGTCCTCACAAAGTTAGGGACTCTGATTCATCAATCCAACTCAAAGCAAATTGTAACGGCGCGTTTGTGCTCTGTTCTCAGAACAGTGTGTTCTGAGCGTCAACACAAAGTGGAAGAGCCTCGAGCTGAAGGCGCTGTGTATTATTTGCACTGAAGACTCTTTTCTGTGGACAGGAAAGGACTGTGAGGTCAAATGGACCCCATGGAACTGAACAACGTCAACATCGAACCCGACGGAGACAGCTGCAGCGGGGACAGTATTCAGGACAGCTACACCGGCATGGGAAACTCCGACAAGGAAGCCATGAACAGGTACGGGGCGAAAACTTGCCAGGCTCTATGGAAAAATCAGATGGGCCGTGGGCTGGGAAAACCAGGGTCCTGGTGTAATGACTGGGTTTATTATGGCTCAACATGAGATAACAATGTTGATATTGACACATTAGCCCTCTGATCTTTTGTGTGGCTGACTGGAAACTGAAGTTTCAAGGTCCGAGTCTCCATTGCTGATGTAACCGGCGTCTCTCCGAGAGCAGCCTGTTCCTCTCTTTATGTTCTCAGTGTTGTCTGCAGTCTCTGGATTAGGTGGCTGCTGAATGTAGTAGAACCCAGGGCAGTGATGTCCATAGAGAGGTTGCTTGACTTAGGGCTGATTTATCTTCTTTTGAGCTTCTGTGCAAAGTGCGGACTAGCAAACAGACGCCGCCTTTCCCGAAGAATAAGTGAGTATATAAGCTTTATAAAGTGGCATTTAGCAACCCCGGGGTTCTTTCTCCTCCACATCATTGCTCTTAGTGTGCTGGCCCAAACCGGAGGCTCTTTTGATACTGAAGGAAAAGCAGTCAGGGATGATTTCTGCAGGTGATGGTGGAGGAGCTGAAAGCAGACTAGTTCCAACAGCCCCAGAGTCCATCGTGGACGCCGTTGTCAAACCCCACACAGCATCATCTTGGTTCCTCACAATGACGTATTTTTCTAACTGCTGGCTTGTGCCTAAGATGTCATTTTTGTGATTTTTATATTCACTTTTAATAGATGGGTTGTGTTTGTATTTGGTTTTGAATGAATGTGTAGTTGTACCTTTTTAAAAAAAAAATCCAGTTTACTGTAGCCTTTGGTTGAGATCATTTCCCTTCTGTTTTCAATAGCTGTTGGGTCTGCATTACAACAGTTGACATGCTGAGGGTATTCCTCACGTGATTTGTCCAATCTCGGTCTGTTTAACGTCTACATCTCATCTTGCGCCAAAATAAGAACATGCGAGTGCCTCACCCAGAAACAATTTCCTTACTTTCAAATTCTAACTTTCAAAAACCACTCATGCAGTGAAGATTTTAATTTGCCGAGGAAAGAAAAGTTGGAGTGTTGGGCACGGTTCAGCTTAGATTGTTCTGGAAGGGACACTTGTGTTTACGGTCCTCCATCCCATCATACCCTAGCATCCCAGGATCCAACTGTGGACATGATGTAATGAGTTCCCTCAGAGCTAGTATATTAAACACAGACAATCAAATCACATCAAGATGGTAGAGGGATTTCAGACACGGAAGGAGGAAGCAGCTGAGGGCTCTGTGTTTCCTGTGAGGGACCTGGGGCAAAGCTAGGGAGCGTCCTTCACCTGTACACTCCGGGATGTCTATGCTGTGGTTCCCAGAAACATGCAGAAACTTTGTGGGTGTATCTGATGTGTTCTAGCCATGCCTTGAACTCTACTCTCTACTGTCCGAGAGTCACTTCCCTTGTGGTGCCTCTTTTTTTTTTTTTTTCTAAAGATTTATTTATTGTATGTATGTGAGTTTCAGACACACCAGAAGAGGGCATCAGATCCCATTACAGATGGTTGTGAGCCACCATGTGGTTGCTGGGAATTGAACTTAGGACCTCTGGAAGAGCAGTCACTGCTTTTAATCCCTGAACCATCTCTCCATCCAGCACGGTGCCTCCTTTGTTATGACTGTTTGCAGTGACTCTTCCCAGTCAGAGTATATTCAAGATTAGCTTCTATCATAAAAGACAATTTGTAAGGATCTCCCCTGAGTTATTCATTTTCATTGTATTTCCAAGGGTCATCTCCCTAAAACCATCCTCCAGCTCTTGAATATGAGAGATGCCTTCCACAACATGGGGATGCTGGAGTTGACCAGAATAGGAAGGGGGCAGCATCAATGAGTTTGTGCATCCTGAGCCCAGGCAAATCATAATCAAATCATAATCAGCTTGTGCTTGTATGGCTCGTGCATTTTATTCATTCATTCAGTTAATTAGGTAGATAGCTAGTTAGTTATCAAGTTAGCCACTTAGTTAGCTATCTAATTATCTAGTTAGCCAGTTAGTTAGTTAGCTAGCTAGTTAGATAGTTTTTCAGTGTATCTGAGAGTATCCCAGAACTCTCTCTGTAAACCAGGATGACCTCCAACTCAGAAATCTCCATGCCTCTGCCTCCCGAGTGCTGGGATTAAAGTCATGCCACCACCATCTGAAACTTCATGCCCTTTTAAAGTCTACTTTTTCCTCCCAACTTTTCTACCACTGACCTTGGTTTCGTTAATAACTTTCGCAGTTTCATTTATTATCTAATAATGACCAAGATACCTTTTTAGAGTAATTAGTGTACACGTGTGGGCATGTGTGTTCCCCTCGCAGGGATATGTTGGGCATCAGATGAGAGGAGTCCCTGAACATTTAACACATATTTGTTACATGGGTAAAATTTGGGGGTGTGGCTATACAGAGCCCTTGCCCTACAGAAGGTTCATCTCTAGCACCATTAAAATGTAAATAGACAACCATAAAAGTATCTTCTCATCGTGGCAGGACAATATAGTTTTAAAATCTGAGGACCATGGCTCTGCAGCCTCTCCTGGTAAGAGCTCCTAAGAGGGAATGAACTCGAGCTCAGCTAATCTCTCTCTTACATAGTTCGCGTTGGGGAAAAGAGAGACTGCCTACACAGTTTTTAACTGAAAGTGTGTCCTCTCTCATAACACCCTCTCCTTCTCCATATCTGTTCACTGAGAGTTCAGCAGCCGGTCTGGAAGGAACGGGAGTGTGAAGAAGAGAAGGTCTTCCCTGATTCAGTCGGTTACGTCACCCTGATCTTAAATGCAAGTCAGAGCATGTAAGGGCTTTTCCCATGATTTTATTCTTTCCTTTCCTGTCTCATACAGCCAATTTGCTAATGAAGATGCCGAAAGTCAGAAGTTCCTGACAAATGGGTTTTTAGGGAAGAAGAAGCTAACCGATTACGCGGATGAGCATGTAAGTGACCGCTCTGCTTTCAGGAGGTAAACAGGACAGAGGGTGTCTGACCTACCGAGGTCTCAGTGACAAAACAGTGTGATTGAAATTTTCCAAGCCTTCATCAGCACATTCTCTGTTTATTCAGGCCGTTACTGGAATAAAGGCTTGTTTTTCCCCGTTTGCCATATGGCTGCGTGAATCATTTATGAAATTTATTTGTTTTTTTTTTTCAAGAAATCATTCTAACCCAAATGTAATCTGCAGCCATACCTCCCTTTCCCCTCTTTTTATCAGTCATCTGTATTTCTAATTTTTCCTGCGACCTATGCTGAAGCCAAGCCTTGTGTTCCATTCAAAAGAACCTGCTCTTCTTGACACTCTGAGGAGTTAATGGTTTCCACTCATCATGGTTTGACTTGACTCTTGCACTTGGGGATGAAGTCTCAGGAGATACCGTGAACCGAGTAACCAAAGCAAAGATGGAGCCTTTGGCAAACGTTTTCTTATACTGCACTTCCTTCTTTTTTTCCCCCAAGCACCCTGGAATGACTTCCTTTGGAATGTCCTCATTTAACCTGAGCAACGCCATCATGGGCAGTGGGATCTTAGGCTTGTCCTATGCCATGGCCAACACCGGGATCATCCTTTTTATGTAAGTGAACATGCATGTCTATGTTTAGTGCCAAGTCTGTGTATAGTCTGATACCTGGCATGAGCTCTCTGTGAAGAAGACTAATCCGAGGGAGCGTGGGTGAATGGCCCTCGCTTTTTATATCGAGCTACCGCCAAGCAGCAGAAGGCTTAGGTATCCAACCGCTGAAACGTCACGGCATCCCATCGTTCCACAGGAAGACGACACCACTTCACGGAGCGTCTCGTCACTTGACAGATGCTTAAGATAGCGTAGCATCCAGTAATCAGAGGTATCCCACCCCAAATTCTTGAATAATGTCAGGAGAAAAATAACTCGTGTCACCTAAGAGCCCTGCATGCGTCGGTGCTAGTCCCTGTGACTCTGGGCGCTAGACACCAACACTGGCCTCTGCATGCGGTCTGAGAGCCGTCTTTCCCTTCTTCATTCTGTTAACACCTCACGCCTCAGCAGAGCATCATTTTAGTGCAGCCTTCCATGATCTCTGTGATAGGGGCCAGTATATTATACACAGCCTCAGTGGTAACCTCCTCGTGCATGTATCTGATTTGCTTAGTTAGTATCTCGCTCCCTATGAGACCCAGAGGATTGACCCCATGTCTCAGCACACACCCTTTCCCGGAGCCTAACACAGGGCCTGGCATGGAGGATATTTGTGGAGTGACTGAAGCTGGTTTCTAAATCTATGCACTTTCACCACACTTGGACAAAGGCTGCCTGAAAGTAGCAACATCTCACAGCTGACTGGACAGCCACTGGGTGGCTGGACAGGAACCTCGCCTGTGATGGACAACCACAGGCGTTTGTGTGGCTCCACGGAGTTTGGCATTTCCCAAGACACACTTGTCTGTAGTCATATTCTTCGCAAGCATAAAGTCGCACTCTGGGAGTCAGTGTGACCATGAAGTCTGGTCCCAAACACAATGCTAGAGAGCTAACTGTCTAAGAATGCAACATGTATGCTTTAAATATGTGCTATTTGTGTGCTGACATCACAGCTGATTAGGTAATCATGCAGCTATTTAAGGACTGAGGAGCAGAACTATAAATATTTATCTTGTGTCGAAGGAACTCTTTTATGTATAGTAATAGTCTTTGGCTGAATGCGGTTTTATACCAACTTCAATAAACCGTGTTGGAAATCAATTAGGCACTTACCATTTGAATAGCAGGCTCATAATATATTTGCATATCTCTATGCCTGTGTAATGAACACGACCTTTGAGACAAAAGGTTGTCTTCTTATTAACCATTCATGGCATTAAAAGCCATTATGAAATTATCACAGATCATTGAGATGAACGGAAATAGAAAATATTTTCGCTAACCACAGAGCCACTGGTCATCGTCTGGAGACCATGGCATTCCACGTTTTAAACAAAGCCTTCATTTCGTTTAGCAGGTTAACATGGCCGGAGCCATCATCTTGCTAGAGACCACTGGATGTGCTCTGTGTGTCTAAGAAATTAAGGAACAAACTCGACTGTCCCCCCTTAATTCAAAGCCAGCAACACAGCATTGCACTGATGCCATTTTCTAGAATGTACGTCGCAGCAAGCACACATTTAAGATATAGAAATGCCACACATTGTTTTTTCCATGAAACAAAATTATGTATTCTGGACTACATAAGTTCTTTAAAAAGAGGTACATTCACACTGCATAGGCGAGAAAGTCATTGGTTAGACTGTTCTGGAAGGCTTGGTTTCTGGAAGAGAGGGGACACACACGGCTAGAGTAGCTCCAAGTGTGTAACCCAATAGGCTGAGTGTTCACAATGAAGCAGGGGTCTCCCTGGGAGTGCCAGAGAAGCGGGAAATATGTGTGTTCATGTGTAAAGCAGAAAGGGAAAGATTGCTTTGTAGAATGTCAGAGGTCGGTGCTGCCCCTTCGTTAGTTAGATGATGCTATCCATGCTCATTCTGTTAGCTTCTTTTATATAGCCAAATATGACCTTGATCTCACAATCTTCCCGCCTCAGCTTCCCACGTGTCGGGGTTACAGGCATGAGCCACCATGCTTGGTGGTAGCCGCTCTCCTCTTTTGATGCTCTTGGTTTTGGAGAAATGTTGATCAGTAACAACATATAGAAGTCGTTCATCTGTGTGGTTGTGTGGAGGGCCCTGACATTAGGCTTCATTCCTTCTGCATATAAGCAAGGCCTGGCCCCACTTTCTTTCCTCCCATTCCTCTGCTTTCTTTAATGTGCCTGATCCTCCAGGTAACGAGGTACCATGCCCTTCCTTCTTAAATACATGATCAGTAGTCAAAAGACGGTGAGTGTCTAATCAAGCCTAGGAGCAGTCAGGTTCTAGACGCTTACTGTGTCTGACCAGCTTCCTGTTTTGTTTTGTTTTGTTTTGACTGCTGCCTGTTGATAGCATCTCCACGGTGAGGTATGTTACATCACGATGTAAGAGGTGTTAGGTACTTGAAGCACGTACAGTGTAGCAAAGTCCCAGTTGTACAGCATCAAGAGGACATGTGACAGCGTGAAGAGAATTTCCCAGAATCCTCCAAATCCACATTTTGTTGTTGTTGTTGTTGTTGCAATGTTGGTGATGGAAGAGACAGAGTAACTACTGTAGGTTTATTAGCAACGTTCAGCACAACAGTGTCTCTCCCGTTACAAATCCGTATTGTCTGTTTTCCGTCCCATGACAGAATCATGCTGCTTACTGTGGCAATACTCTCGCTCTACTCGGTTCACCTTTTGCTGAAGACAGCCAAGGAAGGAGGTATGCTACCCTTATGTCCTAGCTTCAGCCAAAGGCTATCTTCCTAGTTTGACTCTCCTAAAAGAATTCCACCACTCACACAGCCTTATAAGCTAGAGGAGATGCTACTCAGTGTTGTGGGTTATTTATTTTTCTTTCTGACCCCAACAATACTTCTCTCAAGGTTTTTAGTTAACTGGACAAGTGAGAGCCAATAAGTTTAAGCCAAATGGAGGGAAAAGAATTCTGGCAAGTGGTAGGGGATAGCTGTTGTTGCTAGCAGTATACAGCTCAAGCCAATGGAGCCATTGCTTCTGTTTGGAGAGCCTTTGACGTTGCTTATGGCTTTCTGAGGAGCATTTCTTTGTACTGTTTAGCCACGTGCTTAATATTCCAGAGTTGTGTAAGGAAATGCTAGAGGCATAGGCATGATCCTGCAACACAGCAACTTTATCTTTTCTTATAGGGTCTCTAATCTATGAAAAATTGGGTGAGAAAGCATTTGGATGGACTGGGAAAATTGGAGCCTTCATCTCTATTACAATGCAGAACATTGGAGGTAAGGGGGCGGCTTTCAACAGAGTGCTTGAACTCTCTGTAGGATGCTCTATAAGATAAAGAAACATTAAATAAATAAACAAAACAGTCGGCTTTACAGGAAAACAACCACATTCTAGTTTTTTTTTGTTTTTTTTGTTTGTTTTTTTTCAAGACAGGGTTTCTCTGTGTAGGCCTGGCTGTCCTGAAACTCACTCTGTAGACCAAGCTGGCCTTGAACTCAGAAATCTGCCTGCCTCTGCCTCCCAAATGCTGAGATTAAAGGCATGCATCACCATGCCTGGCTCACATTCTAGTTTTTAATCTCACCAAAAATCCACCACCAACAACTAAACCCATGGGGGCCTGAAAACGTGTGATCCCTAACACTGAACTAATCCCACAGTTCCCAGCATGCATTTATTTATCTTTATGTTTTTAAAGTCTTATGTAGACATCTCCAGAATCACTGGGATTGTCTTTGTTGTTGTTTGTTTGTTTTTCATCTTATTTTATTTTACTTTTTTACTGGATTAGAGCCATGAGCTTGTAAGCCCAACATAGAGGCGGTTCTCCGGTTCTCCATTTCGTTAAAATCTTCAGCCTTATGGGAACTTAATTTATCAAGCATTTCCTAAGATCACCTCATGCTCGCTCTAGCTTGTGACAAGTGACTGGGTGATGGCACCATGGCTGTTCAAAGCATCAGTACAGCCCCTACTGGATATCCAGATGTAGATCAAAGTGGGTTCTGTGTCACGGCAAACACAAGCAGTGTGGCTTTAAGGGAGACAAGATTGCACGCTACCACCCCAGAAAAAAATGCCCGCACTCAGGCAGTTTCATGTGATTAACGATTTGGCATAAGGGGAGCCACTGGTATCTCTTAAATTAGCAACTCCACATTTAGAACAGTTCGATTTTTCAACCCCCTAAGGAATTGGCGTTCGCTCCCCCCACCCCCGTGCCTTAGCATCAGCAGGGCGATGTTGACATTACCCGCACAGGTGTGTAGCACCCTGAATTTTCAAAGACCAAACACATTAACGGTGGTGACATCACCGAGACTCAGCAGTTATGAGCTCTAAAATCGAATGGTCCCTCAGTGAGCCAGCTCATCAGAAATATCTCCTGTTTACGCGCTGTAAGATTCTGCTCTAGCCAAGGACTTTGTAAAGATTAACCAAACCACGTGGGCAGAAGACACAGCAGGTATTGGAGAAATCACTTCGCTCTGACTGTAGGGAAGAAACAAGGTCTGCCCTTTGCAAACAGGATGATCTTCCCTGTGAGCTTGGGTTTGTCAAAACCCTGATGTCCTGATCGGCAGGATAGGGTAAGGACATATACCTGTCACCACCAGACCTCTGAGATGATCAACTGATGAATCCACAGAATCCAATAGCATCAGAAATGATAAGCACAAATCTTACTTCCGTGGGACCTTAGGGACAAATTTGGAACTAGTCCGAGGTCACTGTACAACTCAAAGGCCTGTTCCATAGCCACACCAGAGGGGTATAGCACACACTTACGGCTATTATGTAAAAGTGGACTTTCCCTGTTGTGGTAGTGTGGGAGCTAGAACCCAGATCCCTGTGCTTGCTGGTCAATCGTTCTACTCCTGAGCTATAGCCCCCAACTTTCAGTGTTACCTCTAATTGTACCCTTGACCATGTGTCAGATAACAAATTAGTATCAAAAGGCACCCAGCGGTGGACTGGGAAAAGAAGTGTCTCACAAATCTCTCTTGTAAGAGATTTGTCTGTTTTGTTTGTTCGTTTGCTTTACACACACACACACACACACAGACTTGAATACAGGGAGAGGTCTTATAGATTTTATAATATTTTCAAAATCGTGTAGATGAAATTTGACCCTTTCTGTGATTTTTCTTGACCAATGAGAAACTGGAATGAGAGGAAAGGGACCAACCCCTTAACAAACAAAACAGGGATAAGCTATTGTCTCTTATACTCTACAATCGGTCTAGAAGACTTTCATTGGTCACTGCTCTGAGATTCGTTGTGTAGCTCTGGGAGACCAGGACCAGAGAGGTGTCACTTGGGGAGAGCTAGAGTGATTGAAGTGCCAGAGGCCTACAGTTCTGCTCTCTTGGATTTGGCCTCTGCCTTCTTTTTGTCAGACCACCACCCAGAGACACACGTAACACAGTCCATGATGGTCGCTAGTGGATGACAGTGAGAACGTGACACCAGAATTTCCCTTAGAACCCAAGTTGGATTTAACCCAGAGTCAACACGGACACTGTTAGCAGCCACTGCCCTGTTTATGAGATGAAGGACAGACATCTGCTTATGAAGGGGACCTGGAAGCCCTACAGAGTACATGGGGCCTTCCCCCTCTGCTTTAGGGATGAGATGTTTGACATTTCAAGGAGAATGAATGTCCCAAGTGCTAGGGAGAACAATGTCCCAAATGCTCCGACTTCTCTTGGCTTATATGAGGCGGCGGTGTGCAGACCACCACTAATGTGTCCCTTTGTCCTTTTCAGCCATGTCAAGCTACCTCTTCATCATTAAGTACGAACTGCCTGAAGTAATCAGAGCATTCATGGGACTTGAAGAAAACACTGGGTATGAGCTATGTTCTCTCCGCGATACTCATCTCGTGTGGTCGATCTTTTCTGTTCCCAACATCCTCTCTCTTTCTTTTCTAGGGAATGGTACCTCAACGGCAACTACCTCGTCTTATTTGTGTCTGTGGGGATCATCCTCCCGCTCTCTCTCCTTAAAAATTTAGGTATCAATTTATTATTTAACTGGAAGTATAGACTGCACTTTGTCTACTGACAGGCAAGCTCTTTTGAGATGATAAAGTCACCCTCTGAAATCTTTCTGCTAATTCCTAGGCTACCTTGGCTACACCAGTGGATTTTCTCTCTCCTGCATGGTGTTTTTCGTCAGTGTGGTGAGTGCTCAGCTGACATGGTCCTCGTCGCCTGGCGGGCGTGCCGTGTTTTCTCCTTGTCCTCCTTTTTACCTATGTGCTTCACTAGCACGAAATAGCTCTTGCATCACAAGCGATTTTATTGTATTCTAGTTTGAAATGAGAAAAGGACCAGTCATGGGTTTAAATATAGTTGAATCACAATGTCAAGGTCCAAGCCAATGGCCTATTCTGGATGAACGCTCAAGACAAAGGAGCGTGGTAGTGCTCCAGGGTTTGGGAAGGTGAGGATGGCAGACAGGAGCAGACTAGGGCTCTATCTGTGTGCACCAGCCATGCTCTCTTGCACTTTCTACCCCAGTAAGAGAGGATGGCTGCAGCGGGATTAAAGAAGAAATCAGTTCAAACAAAGGTCAAATTCCTGGAAATATCACAGATGCAAAATTTGTAAGTCATTTCCCCCCAGAGAGGTAAAAGGGAGAGTAAGGGCTTTCAGATGACTCACACCATGAGTAGTTTGATATGCTATGTAATGAAGAGATGATCTTTGTCACAGAAGAGCCAGAAAGGCCTGGAGTGGACTCAGCAAAGCCTGGTACTATTGGCTAGAATGTACCACTGCCAATGAGAGTTTCAGCTCTTTCCTTTGAACCAAAGCTAGGAGGAGTCTTTGTGGCCCCGGTAGTCTAAGCAAATCCTCTCCTGAGTTCTCTCCCTGCACCCCTCAAGCTGCCTAGACAGGTTTTAATCCCATCGCTTCCCCCCCTCAAAGCTTGACAGTTTTTGTTCCTTTTGTTTCGATTTTTTTTAAATGCCTGGCTCTAGGTGATTTACAAAAAATTCCAAATACCCTGCCCTCTGCCTGCTCTGGATCACAATAACGGAAATGTGACGTTCAACAACACACTTCCGATCCACATGATCTCGCTGCCTAATGACTCGGAGAGCTCTGGTGTGAACTTCATGATGGATTACGCTCACCACAACCCAGCTGGGCTGGATGAGAAGCAGGTCGCAGGCCCTCTCCACAGCAACGGCGTGGAGTACGAAGCCCAGGGTGCTGAGAAATGCCAACCCAGATACTTTGTGTTCAATTCCCGGGTAAGTGACAGGCCCCTAAGGCACTGAGTACTGTGGTCGCTGTATTTTATAAACTGAGACGCCCTGGAATCAGCACATAAGCTGGGCCTCTAACTATACGCTGTTGTGTTTGTTTTACAGACGGCCTATGCAATCCCAATCCTGGCGTTTGCTTTTGTCTGCCACCCTGAGGTCCTTCCCATCTACAGCGAGCTTAAAGAGTAAGGCAGCCCTGGTCCTAGCATCCTAATTTGAGTTGCAAATATGTTCATTTATTCAACGATGCTTTATGAGGAAGCATACCTTATGGCTTTCTGAGCAGGGATGGCTTTTAAACTGAAGCTCGGTGCTCCTTTTCTTCCTAGTCGATCCCGCAGAAAGATGCAGACGGTGTCCAACATTTCCATCTCAGGCATGCTCGTCATGTACCTTCTTGCCGCCCTCTTTGGTTATCTGAGCTTCTACGGTACGTCACCCAGTCCCAGCCGTTCTCTCTTGTGCTTAGACCGATACATCACCTGCATGTGTAAAATTGCTCTCAATTCCTTCTGTGAGTAGCATGGTCTGTAGATGGTATATTCATTCTTAACATGCTGTTTAGTTTTGCCATTTTTCCAAAGACGATGGGCTCTGGATCCACCTGGTTAATAGATTTCAGCAATTTGTGAAGTCTTGTTGGTTCTCTTTTTCTTTTATCTCTCAAGGTACAGCTAGGATCATAGCTCAGTAGGTAAGGTACTTGGTATCTGAGCATGAGAACGGAGTCTGGATCCCTTGCACCTATATACAGATCTCAGTACCAGACAAGTGGGGACAGGAGAATCCCTGGGACTTGTAAGCTAGCTAAGCTAAGAACAGCTGTGAGCACTGCTCAGTAAGAGTTTCCCTCAAGAAATAAGATAAAAAGCAGCTAAGGGAGACCCCTCAGTGCCAACCATGCATGCACATGGATGTTCAGCTTCACACACACACACACACACACACACACACACACACACACACACCCAAATCCCTCAAAGTAAGTGAATTTCCTCCAAGTATAAATGATTATTTGTCTAGTTTCTTGGCCCAGCTCAGACTAGAAACAATGAGAATGAATTTAATGATATACAGGAAAACTCTTTTTAGGGAAAAGTGGTGGCCAGGAAATGGCAAAAGCCCATCGTCCTCAGGTTTGCACCCGCTCCTCCCTTACCAGTCAGTGAGAGTGGGCATCTTAGTGCTTTAAATAGAATGTATGCTTCATTTTGTTCAATTCTGTTAGAGTAATCATTTCCTGAAACAAAGGATACAAGAGAGTTCCTTAAATCTAGGAATCAGTCCTCCAAATACTATACTAAATTGTGTTTATATATAAAATATTTATATAATACAATAGTATATAGAATATATATATATATATATATATATCCACAATATGCATTAAACATTCTGTCAGGCATAAGGCATCTTAACAGTTGACATCATTTACTTCTTCAAGAAAGTGTAGTCCAATAGGGAGATGATTCTAATCAAATACAAGTGTGTTATATCATATTTGCACACTGGTCAAGGTCTCTCGCACACTAGTCAAGGAGTCGATAGAAATAGGCATTTTTAACGAATGCCTACAGCCGTCTTTTGAGTTCTGTCAAGTGCATACTGCAAGACATGCAACGCTGTGGAAAACGTATCAGTTATTTTAAGATGGAAAAAGAAATGTACATATAGTACATACACACTGGAATTTCGAAAATTGACTGTAAATAAATGTAGAGTTGTAAATAAATGTAGTTCTTCCTCCTCCTGGAACCTCCATTTTTTTTTAAACTGATTTGGTATTTTTTTTTAACTGATTTGGTAAGTTAAATTGAGTGCATGATAAATTGGAAGGAAATGACTCGGGAAGAGCCGCCATGGCTCAGGGGTCTTTTCCCTTGGGTTAATATTTGACTGTTAACCAAGCACTTGCTCTTGACTTGGTATTACCTCCCCACTGGTTGTACGTTAAAGTCAAAATCAATGCCACTGAATATGTTTGCACCCTTTGTCTCATCTGGAGAGTAACAGCGGGGAAACCAACTATAGGCGATTCCTCTGCACCCATGTACCAGTGGCATCTTGGTTTCATAGGTATCTATGTATGTTTGGGTCTGGAATTCTGAATTTATTATTCAAAGAAGGCATCAGATAGACCTTAGAGTAAAATGGCCGAGGGACCCAGTTTTTAAAAAAAAATCACATCGATTCATCCTTGCATGTTTGTTTAATGATTTTTGTAAGATAAACAACCTTTAAAACCTCCAAGGGCCTGAGTTTATATCCCCAGCTCCTGTGTAAAAGCTGGGTACGGAGGCATGAGTCGGAAACTCCAGTGCTAGGACTGGGGAAGCAGATCCAGCCCAGGGTCTTGCTGGCTGACACCCCAGTCTAGCCAACATGGAAAGCTCCAGGTCCAGTGAGAGACCCTGCCTCAAAAGTAGGACAAAAAGGTGATTGAGGAAAACATCTCAACATCAGCCTCTGGCTGCCACATCACACACACACACACACACACACACACACACACACACACACACACACACACCTGCACCCACGCATGCATGCACGCACGCACGCACGCACGCACGCGCAAACGCACGTGAGCGCACAGAGTTGCAGTCCTAAAATTTCCACGCTGAGTACAAAGAAGCTGCATGAGGATTAGCTGGACAGACAGACAGACAGGTTGGAGGACAGTGGTGATGTGGGCAGAAGCTTGGTGGGGAGGGCTTGGGCTTTTCACCCCCTTAACAGGAACACGTCGTCCTGGTTTGTTCTGCCTCTTCATAGCAGATATAAATTTATTAACGATGCAAACCATCCCAAGAAGCTTCCCAGCAGCTCTTCACCCTCCAGCTTTCTGAGCTGTCTGAATGCCCAGGCTGGCCTGGGCCTCTTCCTGTTACTGCTACACGCTTCTGTGAGGAGCTGGTGCTGACTCAGCAATCTCCCCCACCCCCACCCCCCAACTCTTCATCTTTCAGGGGACGTTGAAGACGAGCTGCTGCATGCTTACAGCAAGGTCTACACATTTGATACGGCTCTTCTCATGGTGCGCCTGGCAGTCCTGGTGGCAGTGACACTGACCGTGCCCATCGTGCTGTTCCCGGTAAGTACATGGAGTTCTGAAGGATTGGGGCAATGTTCTGACTCGGTGTGAACTTAGGTTTCTATGTGCTTGCAGTTCTGGGTCCTGGCCCATTATTATTTTCTCATAGAATGTAGGTCAACTTAAGGTTGACCAGATAGATAGATGATAGATAGATAGATGATTGATAGATAGCAGTGTTGCTGCTTTTAAAGTATGAGAAAAATACATGAATTCAAATTTATTTTTTTATTTATTTTGTGTTTGGTTGGGTGTTTTGTTTTGTTTTGGTTTTTTTATGTATATGATACACGGTAGCTGTACAGATGTTTGTGAGTCATCATGTGATTGCTAGGAATTGAACTCAGGACCTCTGCTCCCTCCAGCCATGCTCTCTCCGGCCCAAAGATTTATTTATTATATATGTAAGAACACTGTAGCTCTCTTTAGATGTGCCAGAAGAAGGTGTCAGAGTTCTTTCTTTCTTTCTTTCTTTCTTTCTTTCTTTCTTTCTTTCTTTCTTTCTTTCTTTCTTTCTTCCTTCCTTCCTTCCTTCCTTCCTTCCTTCTTCCCTTCTTCTTTCTTTCCTTCTTTTCTTTCTTTCTTTCTTTTCTTTCTTTCGTTCGTTCGTTCGTTCGTTCGTTCTTTCTCAAGACAGGATTTCTCTGCGTAGCCCTAGCTGTCCTGGAACTCACTCTGTAGACCAGGCTGGCCTTGAACTTAGAAATCCGCCTGCCTCTGCCTCCCAAGTGCTGAGATTAAAGGTGTGCGGATGGTTGTGAGCCACTGTGTGGTTGCTGGGATTTGAACTCTGGGCCTTCGGAAGAGAAGTCAGTGCTCTTAATCGCTGAGCCATCTCTCCAGCCCCATGAATTCAAATCTTAAAAAACAAAAACAAAATCAACAAAACAAACCCCCAGAGCTTGGGCTCTTATCTATAAACTAATAAAATATATAGACGTGCTCTGACTCTGGAAATGAGACACTGAGTCTTGCTTTGATGGTATTTCAGTTTGTGCCTCGATTTGTGCTGATGCCGCATCTGCAGGTCAGTTATTGACTCTGGCATCTTGATGGGTGATGGGAAGGAGACCCATTAGATAACATATTGGAAGAGATTGTTTTTTTGACCTCTCCCCCAAAATGGACACGTGCCTTCTGGCATTTGGGATCCCTGCTCCTTGGCTTAATCAGGGTATCGCTTTGTCCTGGGTTCACAGCATTGGGCTGGTGCGGGTGAGGATGTGAGCCGCACCCAGGGACAAACACAGGTTTTCACCTCCCTGCCAACTCTGTCCCTTTTGTAAACATTCAGTTTACTCATCCATTTTAGCGATGTAAAAATAAGCGACTCAGTAGCCAGCCTTGCTGTGTACAAAATGTTCTGCACAGGACTCGGCATAAGCGAGCCACTTAAATAATGTGCCGTGGTCACTTTAAGTGCAGCTTGTGTGCTGAAAGTGTATTTTGGCACATTCCTTTTCCATGAGCACATGAAACCAAATCCCTGCCACTATCGTGGCTAGCACTTGACACTTAAGTAACGCCTGGCCTCTAATATATCAGCGAGCATTCTGCAGGTCATATGTGGAACTTTAGCTTAAAATGAACTCAGACTTGAGAGGGAAGTTTTGACGTACCAGAGACACCTGCATTGTTGTTTAATTATTTTGTGCAAGGGAATTTGTTACATACTTCTACTTAGCTTTACACAGAGGCCCTTAATACGGTGTTTTTGAGCCATGGTCTCCAGAGATTGATGGATGTGGCTGTGGTCATTTGTCTAGCAGATAACTGGTGAGCTAATGCTAGGCTTGATGCCAGAATGGGGAGTTCTAGCTAGCCTCGAAAGATATTACATCTTGAAAATCCAAACCCCCCTGAGAAACTCTTACCTTGTGTAAGAGCGAATGTCCCGGGCTAGATCTGATCGTCGGAACTATAGTTGTTTGTCAGTGTGGGATGCCGTTAGGATCCAAATTGGGCACAAGAACCAACATCCAGAAAAATAACTAATGCCCACCCTTTCCTGTGTAGCCTCACTTATAGTATACACTTAGCAGTATAACATTGTGCACAAGATGGTCTTTCACCGCCACAATTACAGGTAAATGTTAGCAGCAGTCTCAGACAGAATAGTGGCCGCACAGAGGATGAACCAGCAGTGTTGGATATGAAAAATGGTTTTTTTTTTTTTTTTTTTTTAGTGAATCTTGCCTTTCCTGGAATGTATCAACTGATTTTCTGGTTTATTCATGTGCCATTAACCCCATGGGAACATGGATCTGGGTGACGGTGACAGAGAAAGAGGAGTGGCGCCTGCCTTGCCCCAAAGAAGTTCTAAAAGGCCAAATTCTGATGTGTTTTTGACAGGGTTGTGTTGCTTGTAGTTTTAAAGCCACGCTACTCCCTTTGCCCCGAGCTGCGACTGCGCTCTGGCACCTCCCAGCTTACTTTTTTTTTTTCCCTCCCTGCTTAGCTCCGCCAAGCCGCCAACACTGTCCTGGCTCCTCTCTATCCTCCGGGAGTCAACAGCTCCACTAGCCCATTCCTGTGACCCTTTCCCCAGGAGGGATCTTGTTACCAGCCCCACCAGAGACCTTTGAATCTGTGGGTGAAAAAAAACACACATTCAGCTAGTCACTTTACAGCTTGCCTCTCGTGGAGCAATCGCTGGGCACTGAATTTCCCGCCTGGAAAGACATGCCCTCATCAATTCATTATACCCCATCTCTCCGCCACATCCTTGGCCACCCGCTCCTAGCGGAGGCCGCTGGCCCTAGCTGTCCTCAAGACCTTACATGACTGCAGGGTCCCTTTTCCTCCAAGGCATGACAGAAAAGCTCCCTCTCTTTCCTGGCATCCGCCTTTGCCGCGTAGGATTCGGAAGTCCCACCTGTACCTTCTGCCCAGCAACTGGCTCTGAGCCTTCTTTGTTGACAAAATCATGAACCAATCAGAGAACCAGACTTTCGTATCAGCACCTCCCCCTACAGAGTTGTTATGGATAGTGTTTTTATTTGCTTCTTGTAACTTGAGGGCAGGACTTCTGTGAATCAAATACTGGGTGTGGCTCTCCTGGATGCCACATGGCTCTCTTGGATGGCGATCTTTGCATTCAGAAACATCTGATCACCAAGAAAGGTCTTTGATTGGCCTTCATATTCCCACATACAAGTAACGAAAGAGACCTAGTCTGGGTTCGAGTCTACTAGTTTTCCCTACTGTTTTGCATTCTTTCCCTTGCAACAGATGGTAACCAGGCTCTTTATTAGACGACAGGATAAGAGTTTGTCTGCTCCATTTTCTCCTATCCCATTTGTCATCTCAAGTTAGGTTGGGTCTGTTCTTCTTAGCGCAGGTATATAGGAGCCGTTTGTGACGTCTGCTGGGCAGATGTGGAGGCCAAATTAACTGAGGCTAACCTTCCCTTAGCAGCTTCACATGAATCTCCTTAGGCACGGGGCTGGTGATGGTGATGGGGTCCACTATGGAATGCACCTCCTTCCAGAGGATGGATGGCGACATTCATAACTGTGCTTCATGCAGTCAGGTTCACACGTTACTAACTAACCACAGAGAACAGAAAAGCAAATAACCTTTATAGTGTATCCTAAGTGGACAGGCTTATGTTCTATCTATAATGCGTTCAGAAGATCACTGCCCAGGCTCTCTATCCACTTCTATTTCATTTTCTCACAGAGCAATCGTCCCTTCTGCATGTACCGCTTTCAGGTCTCCTGTTCTGAGGCGTGAACCGACACAGGCATGCCAATATGGTGGGCACTGGCAGGAAGCCCAGTAGAGTTGGTATTCCGAAAATGCTATGCCCAGGCAGCCTTGTAACATGATGGAGGAGTCATTTCTGCTCAGTGGGAGAATCCGCACTTATTGAGGGTATCAGTCAAGGCTGTGCCAAATCCATGACCTCCACACTGGGCTGGAGACACTGTAGGAACAATGGACTTTCTGCCTAAAACTGCATGGAAACTTTTAAAGTCATTCTGGGTCAGGGGCTCTGGCTGGTGCTAGGGGCTTCCCCGACCTGCCTCCCACCCACATTTTTATATCTCTATCCGCTTGCATCCGTAGAAAAGGGGGCACATGGGTAAGGGGAAGAGCCCCAGGGCCTTGTGGGTAATAGGATTGAGTTGCCTCTTTGGTCCTGACATGGGTAAACGGAGCTGCCCCAGCTGTTTGGATCTGCTTTCTCTTAAAGGTGGCTCTGTGACATGGAATGAACAAGCGTTCCCTTCTAACCTTTTCCATGGCCTGGCACACTCTCAGCAGGCCTCCTTCCTGGTGCTGTTGCCCTCTTCAGGAGGCCATTAACTCTTTATGTTCCTCTTGTTCCTTCAGTCCTGAGAAGGAATTTTCCTCCGCTCACTCATGGTGAAAGCAAAGCCCTCGTTGTTCACTCCAACTTTGCTCTATTTATTCTTGCTTTTCTGTCTTCTTGGTTCGGTCGGCCAAACCTCAGTCTACCACGTGACCTTAGGAAACTGGGTCCATTCTCAGACACCCTGAACATACAGGATAGCCCGTGACTCGGTTTTTGGTTTGTTTCTTTTCTTCTTGGTTTGTTGTTGTTGTTGTTGCTGTTGTTGTTTCCAGTGCATCATTTTAACAACAAATCAAAAAACAAAAGCTTTGTGTCTTCAGGAACCACGGGTCTACTACATTCAGCTCACTTCCCAGAGTCAGACACACCCTTGAGCAACACTCGCCACTAGAGAAAACTTATCACAAGCCCACAGGCTTGTGGACAATATCAGACAGACATTCTTCACAGGTCATAAAGTAGGCTGTCGCAAAGACTTGAAGGAAAGGGGTTGAACTCTCTCGATTTCCTCTTCCTGCTTCTCACAGTGAACTTCATATTTTTTCCCTATTCCAACTTTTAAATCCTTTCACAAAGTCACTGTTAAGCCAGTTGCAAGACTGGACTGTGTACTTTGCCACTCTACAAATGGAGTTCCCTTTGACCCACACAGATGGCTTTAATTTTCCGGTATGGTATGCAAGGAATGCCTCAGGAGAAACTGCGGGCCGTTTAGCTTGCGGTTTTTTTTTTTTTTTTGGTTTGTCCATACATACTACAAAATGGAGTTCTCGTTTGCTGTCTCTGCTGTAAGCTCCCGTCTCAACACCATCCTGAGCATTCGGGACTGAGAATCAATTACGGGAAGCTCTTGCTAAACTGAAGGGCTTATACATCGTAAGGCAGATAGAGTCATTCTACCAAGTCCAAAAAAAGTGGCTTCATAAACAGATGCCAGAGATAAGCATGTTTCTGTGTTGGGCTCTCTGTCCCTTTGTCCTCAGTGGCCTCTTTATCTCCTGACACACCATTTACTTGGGCTCTGCAGCAAATGGAGCCTCTCTTGAGCGTTTGCATCCTTCTTTCAGCTGCTGAAACGGGGCTGGAATCTGTCGAGAACCCCCAAAGGGAGTGGAAAGATTCCTGCTGTCAGTTTAACTCAGCATTTACTGAGTGCCTGCTATGTGCAAATGACTGAGGGAGGGCCTCTGAGGAATGCTGAGGTTATTAACTTCTTGCTTGCCTTTTGGGGATCTGTAATCTATTAATGTGTGTGGGAGGAAGGAGGGAACACAAAAAAGTATCACATTTTTTTTCTTTTTCAAAATACCAGTGGAAAAATGTTAAATAAAATGGAAAATTAGGGAAAAGCCAGGTCTCTAGAAATTGCTTTACAGTCTGTGTAGGTCACCTTGGCGTCTTGTCCTTGATGCTTAGCCAGTCTAATGAGAATAAGACACACTTAGCTATCAGCGAGGACTTCACTGCCTCTAAGTTGCTCGAAGCTGTTACTTTATCTCTTCTGCCCAGGATTATTTTTTTTTTACGTAGAATACTAAGATTCGAGAAAGTGAACGCGTGATATGCAACCAAGGAAAATAATATCACCCCTAGACATGAAAAATCGGCATGAAGTTTGCACAGCGTTGGGAATGGACTTAATTCTGCTCAACTGTAAAAAGTTAGAAGCAGTTAGGATGATAAGCGCTATGCAGTGAGTGTTTTCACACAATGAACGTGAGAAAAAAAATCAAGAGATTTTTTTTAAGTGTGTAGGCTTGTGTGTGTGTGGTGGGTTTAAAATAAAAACAAAACGCATTAGATTAGAATACTTAAAGCCGTAGCAGAGATCAAAAACAGAAGTTAAAGAAGCGACTGCGCCTTTGCACACCCTCGTTGCAGATCCGTACTTCGGTGATAACACTGCTGTTTCCAAGGAGACCCTTCAGCTGGCTGAAGCATTTCGGGATCGCTGCAATCATCATCGCACTCAACAACATCCTGGTCATCCTCGTGCCTACCATCAAGTACATCTTTGGATTCATAGGTAAGTCTCAGAAAGGCTTTTGTTTGGCCTGCTCAGACTTAAGACCGCCTTACATGGCAAATTCGGAGACAGAGCAGTGTAGACAGGGCTCCCAGTCCCCTTTAGGCTAATAAGAACCCCGCCAGACCCTGCTGGGTTCAGGGATTGCGCAGGCAGTGCCCTCTCGCTCCCAACTGATGTTGGGAGTCACCTATAGCCATTTGGTCCTCGGGCCTTTTCAAGAGATTAGGAAACTGAGCCTCAAAAAGCCAAGTCCCACACCTTTTGATGGACACTGGATTTGGGCATGCGTAGTAGCTCTGTCTTCCACTCAGGATTTGGGCATGTGTAGTAGCTCTGTCCTCAATGCCGAATTTGGGCATGCGCAGTAGTTTTGTCTTCAAGAGACCAGTAAGAACAGATGTTGACTACCAATGGCTCTCTGGAGTCTGTGTCAAATCGGGTATTCAGGATGTTCTTAGAGGACTAGGAGGCTGATAGCCCAAAACATCTTATTTCCTTTAACCACAGGGTCTGTTAGTACATTTAATTTCTCAATCCAGGCAAAGGGTTTATTGGACTTTAAGGGCAGAATAACTTTCAAGAGAATCAGGTGTGGGCAAATTGCAAAGTAAGAGCGGACAGGAAGCATGCATGGTGTGTTCAGCCCTTGAGTTTGTAGTTATATTGCTAAGTCTTTAGCAACTTGTATTGCTTGGCATCTCAGTGCTTTTTATGGTTATACTTATGATGCTATGATATGAAGCATATTTTAATTTTCTCTATAAAGACAATTATAGAAAGAAATAATCAGGATGACCTATGGCTTAAATGTTGCTTTTAATGCTAAGAATACCAAGATAGCATTATATCTGTTTGTCCTGAAGCCTGGGCCTCCAGAAACCTTCTTTTCTAGGACAACCAGCCT
Organism: Mus caroli; assembly: GCF_978045245.1. NCBI lineage: Eukaryota > Metazoa > Chordata > Mammalia > Rodentia > Muridae > Mus > Mus caroli. The sequence goes on from NW_028227271.1 coordinate 7,160,947, forward strand.
TGGGAGACTATTAACCCACCCTGCATCTCTTTCCTCAGGGGCTTCTTCTGCCACCATGCTGATTTTCATTCTTCCGGCTGCGTTTTATCTCAAGCTCGTCAAGAAAGAACCTCTAAGATCACCCCAGAAGATTGGGGTAAGTAAGACTTGTGATATCTCCTCCTATAAGTATCTCTTCAGCACTCAAAAGAGTAAGCCAGAAAACACACACGATTCAGAAAAACGAAGCAGGAGACAAGACAGAAAAGCTGAGGCGGGGTAGAGAGGGTCTGTGACCATCCGAGGATTCTAGGGTTTCTCTCCTTCAAGTAACAAATATCTACATATTTTGTTGAGTTCTCCTGTGTGGTAAATGCTGGCATGGTAAATTCCCCTCAGGCATGCATGCCATGTACACTCCGATGTCCAGTGCCAGGTTGTATATGATTTGTAACATAATGAGGTACTAGGTTCCTTCACCGTGGTGGGGTAATGCCAGAATTTCAGCCCCTTGCGAATTGCTTGACTCACAGGGGCAAAGATGGCCTTCATTTCCCTTCTACCTATTTATTATCTATCTCCCTTATATTCATTTCCCTATAGGCTCTGCTGTTTGGATTACAATATAAAAATTGGGATCAATCATTTCCCAGTTAATCTTTTCAGATGTAAAATATCATCTTACTGAACAATGGAGCACACATTTTCTTTCTATGATAAATACTACAGAAACACACACCACAATCGATATTTTACCATTAATTAAGTATTATCAGTTAAAATCAGTCTTCTATCGAGGCTTGAGAAGTATACTTCCAAATGCAAGTTTGGTCCTTGAAGTTCATTCATTTCTTGGGGTGCTTAGGGACACAAGGGCAACTGTGTGCTCCACCCTGCCCAGGTGTCCGCAGCAGCGCCCCCAGGGGAAAGTACTCACCTTGGCTGTGACCCATTGTCATTTGGACCAGCTATAAAGTGGGTCAAGTTGTCTCCTAGACCGATGCTAGCGACAGCTTCACCTGCCGCTCCTCAGCAGGTAGAATTAGAAGACGGATCTGTGTGGTATATGTAGGAACACTTCCAGTTAAAACTTCTGAAATATAGATGTGCTCTCAATATTCCTACTTACAAAGATACCCATACTTGCTCCTTTTTTTCAGAAATGACCAACACACACTGGGCTTCCGTTTTATCCGTATGGCTTATCAATTGTGTCACACACACTACTCTTCCTATCTGAGGGGTCATGAGTGTTGCCTACATCGTTCAGTCTTTGCCATTTAGTTTTTGGCAACGCCCATATTTTCGCATGCTGTGACTCTCTTCTCCACCCGTACGCCCGCCACGTGTTCACATTTTCTCTCCTTTCCCAGTGAGGGTCCTACATTGACTTGCCATTTTTCCCTGAGAATATACAAGGCACAACACCACCCCGGGACACTGTCCTAAAGCAAGCTGTGCTGCTCCTTATCTCTGCCCCTCTCTCTAATGTACTCCTTCTGAATTGCAGGCTTTGGTCTTCCTTGTGACTGGAATAATTTTCATGATGGGAAGCATGGCGCTCATTATACTTGACTGGATCTACAACCCGCCGAATCCCAATCACCACTAATCCCGGGAGACGCGTCTCCCCTGGAAACGGCTGAAATTGTCTGAAGGACATTTTAGTTGTCTTGATTGGGATGTTAGTCTGAGGAATTAGCAAGATTCCAAAGGCCTTTTTCTAGCTCTATCATGGGATACTTGTGGAAGAGAAAATTATGGGTTTTCTTGGGAATGGTTTTGTTGGGAATGGTGAAGGATGCATTAAAAATTCTGTGGCACACATTTTAACCCAGGCCGTGCAGTGCAGTGTGTGATGCCCGAGTTGTGTTTGCAGCAGCTGTGCAAGCTGAATCCTGTTGGCTGCGTGTGTTGGTCAGCAGACAATAGCCTGTCTGTCCCCCCATGCTCACTCCACTTCTCTTCACCCCCAGATTAACAGATAATTCTACTCTCAGAACATCAGACAAAGATCTCCTGGTTGGCGAAGCTATCGTCACTTACGGCCATCTCTCATTCTACACCAACGCTAAGGGTCGGTTGACTAGCTGAGGCAGGGGGATATCTTGGGAGCTGTCCCTGTGAGGATTATGAATGACGGATGCCAGTATAGAATACTTCATTTCAATACTCAAGGAATAGTTTGCCCAACCTGCTTATTACACCGAGTTAGTGAATTTTCATTCTTTTTATTTTTTGGTATGGCAAATGTTCAAACATCTCGCTAAACATAGAGGGGGGTTATTTAGTTATCAAGAAACAACTACCAAAAAGGAATGCTTTTTAACATCTGCATTTTCATGTTGTTTCTGATATCTTTGTTCCACTTTGTCTTTGAACAAGGCTTCCCCTCTCGTCTTCTGTTCTCACTCTTCGTAATTTTCAGAAGACCACAGTCCGTGTGGAGACACATTACCCAGTATTGTTTGATACGTCTCTATTTGATAAACATTCAGTGCAGGAAACTGTGATTTTTGCTATATGTTTGTGTACATAATCTCATTCTGTAGTTATCAGAACGTTGACATATGGTACATTGGATTTTTATTTTTTACATATGTAGTTTTTTTTCTTCACAGACAAAACATTTATATCATCATGGTGGGGCAGGGAATTAAGCTGGTGGGCTCAAAAATCCATGGGTACTTATCTGTCCATTGGAGACATCTAAAAATTAAAATCAAAGTTGTGCATAGTTTGGTAATGCTCTTCACTGTTTACAATGCTATAATCATCTCAGCAAAGTAGCGAAGGAAGGAGCTCCTCGTTTGTAAATAATTTTCAGTGCTAACCACGGTGTTTGAATTTAACATGTCTAGAATAGGGTTTAGTTCATTTTAGTTTACATAGGAACTTGGTGACATTCATTTGCCATTAATAGAACATCGTGTGGTTAGGAATAAATGCACCAGCAAGGACCCAAAACCACATTGCTCACATCCATGGACGCTTACACGGGATGGAGTTCAGATTCCGCTCACTGCCTAGAATCTCTGGCATTGACTTTTTTTTCAATTACTGGTTGCATATTTTACATTTCAGTTAGAAAGTGAAGTCTGAAATGCAAGTATCCTACAGGTAGTGATAATACTGTCACACACAGTTTTTACAGTGTGCCTAAGAAACATATATTTGTTTACTGTGTCATTTTCTGGACCTTAAGATTATACAATGGTGAGTTTTGTGATAGAAATTGAGCATTACTAGAAACTACCATAACTTCGGAGTTATTATCATTTGGGAGGGAAAAAAAATCACCAAATAGGATCTTTAAGATGTCTTTCTATTTCCATTCATCCAAGAAATAAACCAAGATAGAAAGCAGAAAGGGTATGCTACAAATATTAAATATATTTCATCTGAACATATTAAATGTGAATATAAAAGATTAATCCAAAAATATTGGAAACCTGTGAAATCTGAATGTCTTTCGAATCTTTACACTTAGAGCGACTAACCTGGAAGTATCCACTTGTGTAGTTAGATATTCAAGAGCAATATCACAGTGCCAAAGACTTCATTCACACAGCACCGCTCATTTGTGTGGCCGTTTTCAGGATTAGCGTTCACACAGACTCCAGGGCAGATACGCAGAGTACCGTTTTCTGGTAAATTTAACCCATTTGTAAACAGATACAAATTTTATTTTCTTACATCATTTATAAGACGGTTCAATGTACTGGGGGGATTTTTTTTATTACAGAATGTGTATTGGTATATAATAAATAAACTTTTCAACTGATGTGCTATGAGCTTCTTTCGTGAGTTATTTGTACATGACACAAAATCAGAAGTGTGCATACTGCCTGTCTTAAATCGGTGCCTGTCTTAAATCGGTGCATGTCCACTGTGCACATGCAGGAAGTTTCCTCATCTCCTGAAGATAAAGAGCACAGCAAAGCCTCCATCTTACACATTCTGTTGCTGCTATTACAAATTACTGCACACTTAGTGGTGCAGACACATCCAGAAAATCCAAAGCCAGACTTGCTATCACATGCCTGTGACCCAGCACTGGGAACCAGAAGTGGCAGAATTGTCAGTTGAAGTCACCCTGGGCTGCACGGTAAGGCACAATCTCCAAAAGTCATGGGGTATAAATACTTTATTACCTCAGAGTTAAGGAAGCGGGCAGTCCTCAAATCAAGGTCCTGGTGGCTCTGCCTCTTTCCGGAAGTTCTAGGGGTGAACCTAATATATTTCCTTGCCTTTCCCAACTTCTAGAAGTCTCCTACAACCCTTAGCACATCACCTCTTCCTCCATCTTCCAAAGTTCACAATGAATGGTCTTCTTTACTCAAATCTGTCCCAGATCTGCCTTTCTATCTTGCCTGTTTTGGTCATCATCTCTGTCTGTCTCTGTCTCTGTCTGTCTCTCTCACTCTCTCTCTCTCTCATTCTCTCCCCCTCTCCCTACTTCTCTCCCCTCTCTCCCCTCTCTCTGTCTGTCTCTGTCTCTCCCTCCCCTCTCCCCTGCCCCGCCTCCTCCCTCTTCCTTTAGATCTCACTCTCTCAGGTGCACCTTACTCCCTTTAAGGATCCTTGTGAATGTACGAGGCCCGTGTAGATAACACCCAATCGCATCTGTGACGTCCCCTGGCCCAAGCTACAAGGACTAAGACATGAACATTTCGGGAGGAGGGCCATTATTCTTTCTTCCACCACCCCAACACACATGAATTTCCCAGCCTTTACCACAGACTAAGCTCGGATTCACTTGTGTGCCTGAGGCAGATACAGATTACCCTAGATATTGCATATGTCTCTGATGGATGTAACAGGAAGTGAAAGATATATTTTAGAAAGATGATCCTAGCCACTGGCTGGAGAATGGAATGTGTGTGTGTGGGGGGGGGTGGCGGCTAAGATGAAGAAAGAACCTATAGGGGTGTTGTGAGCCCCTGAGAACAGCAAGATCTATTTTTCCCATTGGGAAGTTCGTTCTGTCTTACACTAGAGAAGCGCTTCTGAAGGGGAGTCTTGAGGTTCCACATTTCCATGGACCGTTTTTTTTGGGGGGGGTTGCTTGTTTGCTTGTTTTAACCTTGAATCATCCATTCCCCCCATCATTTTATTTTTTTAATTTTATTTTTCACTTTACATCCTGCTCACTGTCTCTCTTCCCCCATCCCTCTTCTTCTCTGAGTGGGTGGGGCCCCGTGGGTATCCCTCCACCCTGGCACTTCAAGTCTCTTCGAGGGTAGGCGTTTCCTCTTCCACTGAGGCCTGACAAGGCAGCCCAGCTGGTAGAACATATCTCATGTACAGGCAACAGCTTTTGAGATAGTTCCCATTCCAGTTGTTCGGGACCCACATGAAGACCAAGCTGCACATCTGCTACATATGAGCAGGGGGGGGCCTAGGTCCAGCCCATGTGTGTTCTTTTGGTTGGTGACTCAATCTTTGAGAACCTCAAAGGTCCAGGTTAGTTGACTCTGTTGGTCTTCCTGTGGAGTTCCTATCCCCTTTGGGGTCTGAAGTCCTTTCTCCTATTTTTTTTTTCCATAAGCGTATCCAAGCTCCATCTACTGTTTGGCTGTGGGTGTCTGTATCTGTCTGACTCAGCTGCTGGTTGGAGCCTGTCAGAGGACATCATGCTCCTGTCTGCAAGCATAACGGGGTATCATTAATAGTATCTGGGATTGGTGCTTTCCCACGAGATGGGTCTCAAGTTGGGCTGGTTATTGGTTGGCCAATCCCTCCATCTCTGCTCCAGAGTCACTAACCCACCCACAAGACTTTCAACCCTGATTTCCTTAATTTTATTAAAGGGAGGAATGCAAGCTAATCCTGCGATGTGTGTGGTACTAAGCTTTTTTCACGTCTTGGATGCTAGGAGGCATCTCGTGGGTACTTTTAGGCAGTTCTACTTACCCAAACTCCGAATGTTCTCTAAATATGAGTCCAGAGTGTAGTAGAGATACCAGCAGGGTAAAGGGACATCATAATGAGAGCAGCGGCCATATTGCTAAGTGCTTCTGCATCAAGAAGCACTAAAGACAGAAAGATAATTCTGTGAAAAAACATAAGCACCTGTGATTCTTTTCAATAATTTATTTTTTATTTACTTGACATATCATAGCTCCTTCCCTTTTCTCCTTCCAGTCCCACCCTTCCAAATATCTTCTCCCATCACCCCTCCCATTCTCCTCAGAGAAGGGAAGCCCACCTTGGGTACCACCCCACCATGGGGTATCTAGTTCCAGCAGGACTAGGCACAATTCTTCTCACTAAGGCCCAACCAGGCAGTCCACACCAGGGAAGGGAATCCAATGGCAGAGAACAGAGACCAAGACAGCCCCCGCTTCACTTGTTAGGGGATTCACATGAAGACCAAGCTGCATATTTGCTACAAGTGTGTAGGTGTCTAGGTTCAGTCCCCGTACACTCCGAGGTTGGTGGTGCAGTCTCTGTGAGCCCCATGGGCCCAGGTTAGCTGACTCCATGCGTCTTACATCTATGACTCTTAAGCAGCAATTAAACACTGACGCATAAGAGTTGTACTTTACATATGAAAAATCTGGGCACTCTTTAACCAGTGTATTTATATTTTCCTTTTACACGTATACAGGGGGTTTAAAGTAAAAACTCTGTCTAATCTTCTAAAAGTCCTCTTTCAGTAATTAGATCATTTTTCTTCTAAATAGCATAAAGCTCCTAAAATGTTATGCTAAGTTAATCGTCTAGCCTTTGAAAACGAATGTCAAGAAAGAAATCTTGGAAACATTTTGAGATGAAATAACACAGTAACTATAAGGAAACACTAGCACAGAAGTCTAAGGATTCCTGGTGGAGATCAGAAAGAAGTACAACAGTATCCTCAAGGAATGAAAGAGAATTGGCATGTGACTTCTATCCCCAGCTAAAGTATCTCAGCCAGCAAATTAAAATAGCTACACTCCCCCCAAAGGAGACGCAAAAAGAGCTTGTCGCAGACCTTCTGAAATTATTAACTCTAAGAATAATAAAAATTTAAAAATAAAAAAGACGTGGTTTAATCAGAAATTCAATGATAAAAGGACAAATGTTAGAATACAGGAAAGAAGAAAAACAGGAAAAGCAAGAAGTTCAGGTGACTGCAATAAAGTATCTCTTTTTTCCACTGTGAACTTTATAAATTCATAGTTTGTGGGAAAGAGTCTTACTGTGTAGTTCTGGCTGCTCTAAAACTCACGGTTTAGAGCAGACTCACTTCAAACTCACAGAGATTCGCTCTGTCGCCTCAGTTCATAAATACATTTTTAAAAAGATTTATTTATTTATTTAATGTAAGTACACTGTAGCTGTCTTCAGACACACCAGAAGAGGCATCAGATCTCATTTCGGGTGATTGTGAGCCACCATGTGGTTGCTGGGATTTGAACTTCGGACCTTCGGAAGAGCAGTCGGGTGCTCTTACCCACTGAGCCATCTTACCAGCCCCCATAAATACATTTTTATTAAAAAGTAATCATCCTCTGATCCTTCAGACAGTTGGTAGGGAAGGTAAAGGTTTGAACTCGAGGTGATGGTTTACATTGCATTCAATTTGGATGATATTCATAGCAGGAGATTGTATTAAATCACAGATAGAGACATAAAATACACATAAACACAACATATAGAACCATTACTTTATAGCAGCAATACAAAGACATATCCAACATCATAAATAAATAAATTCAGGGGATTACAAAAATATATTTAGATAACCCTTCTGTTTTCTTGCCTGTACATTATTTTATTATCTGTCATGGGACGGATAATAAAATAGTAGATTATGGCACTGACACATTAGGTACTTTATTCGCCAGCATGATTTAAATATTCCAATCTATAGTGACTGGAAGAGTATAAAAAACTACAACCTAATAATATGTGCTATTTGGAAGAAATTGACTTCCAATTCAATGGCCTGTGCAGATAGGGAGAAAGAGGTTTAAAAAATATATACATATAAAAATTAATGATAGAAAAGTGATGTTTGTATTAATTAGGTGGCAGAAGAGCAAGGCATATTTTTTTTCTGGTTTTGGTTCTTCGAGACATGGTTTCTCTGTATAGCCCTGGCTGTCCTGGAACTCACTCTATAGACCAGGCTGGCCTTGAACTCAGAAATTCGCCTGCCTCTGCCTCCCAAGTGCTGGGATTAAAGGTGTGCACCACCACTGCCCAGCCTAAGGCATATCATTTTGCCTCTTCTGTGTATATAGTGATGAAAAAGATCACCTCAACAAACAGAGAAGACCATCCCAGAACAGCCTAGCACACCCTACCCCAACAACAACAGAACTGAAGACCCTTCAAACAAAAATTGACAGAGAGAAAAAGAAACCAACCCACAATCACTACTGGGGACCTCTCAAAAGCTGATAGAATCACTAGACAGAGTCATCAGAGGGCTATTAGATGGCTCAGTGTGCAAAGTACTAACTGTGCAAATATGAGGACCCAAGTTCAAATCCCAGCGTTCACATAAATGGCAGGTGGTCACAGTGTCCCATCTGTAATTCCAGTACTGAGAAGTCTCAGAGGATGGTTACCAAGGGCAAACTGGCTAGCTAGACTAGCTGAGTCAGCCAGCTCTGGGTTCAACCAAGAGAACCAGCATCAGTGAGTATGGCCAAGAATGACTGAAGAAGACGCCTGCTGTCAACCATTGGCCTCTGCACACATGTGTCCACAGAGGTGAACGAACACACAGCTCTGTGCACACACGTGGATGTACAAAAAGAGAAAGAAGGAAAATCAGAAGATAAGAGAAGAGCAATCAACCAACAGATTCTGACTGGTAGGTGCAGAACATTCTACTGTCGATAGCAGGAAAAACTGGGTTTGAGATTCTCCTCGAACACTGCTAAGGTGGACACAAAGTTCAAAAGAACGGAATTCTACATGGCGTGTTTTCTGGCTGCAATGGAAGTAGTTAGAAGCCAACAACAGAAGAGCAGTGGAGAAATCTCTAAGTACACTGTAGCTGTCTTCATACACACCAGAAGAGGGCATCAGATCTTATTATAGATGGTTGTGAGCCACCATGTGGTTGCTGGGATTTGAACTCAGGACCTTTGGAAGAACAGTCAGTGCTGTCAACCGCTGAGCCACCTCTCCAGCCCCCTTTAGCTTTTTGCAGCACGTTTATCACATACAGTATAAAACAAAAGCAATAGAAGATCTCATGAACATTGAACAAAATGCTAACTTGTGCTAGTTAAGGTTTGATTTTAGGATTTATTTTTATTATTATTATTATTTTTATTATTTTATCCATAGGTGTGTGTGTGCGTGAGGATGTGTTGACTGACCTCCTGCAAGTGCCGACTGTGTTGTCGTCATGCATGCTTCCTTCAGTGAACCGTAGGTCAGGTCCACTTTGCGTAGAGAATGCTCCAATTACCATGGGCTACAGGTGTCAAAGGGCTAAGACCACCTCTTCCATCTCTTGGTCATGTGCCTAGAAGTGGGACTCCTGGGTTACATGGCAAATTCCATTCTAATGTCTTGAGCAGTCTCTGTCCCATCTTCTACAGTGACAGTGCCACTTCACACCCACAGCAACTTGGTTCCTCTGTATTCATAATTTTAAAAGTGTCGAATGGTAATGATATGTATTCCATGAACATTTTCTTCAAGCCTTTCCTAATTCCCATAGCTTTTGCTATAATGTCTTATTCACACCACAGCAATGTATTTTGACCTCGCCTTTCATATCCTTTTTTTCCCCTCCATGCCCAAGGACATCAAATCCTTGTGTTTTAAACTTTAAAGTGTATCTAAAATATTTAGATACTTGCCAGTAATTTGTTTCTGAATGTGGTGCTAAGAAGAAATCTTTTTTTCCTCCAGAAATCAGATGTCTTTCTTTGCTTTGGGAGTGCCACTTCTGTCCTATAGAATTCCTTCACAGGGAAAATAGTTCCTCTGCAGTTATGAGTGTGAGTAGAAATAACCACGCGGTCTTCTCCAATCCTTCAGCAAGCATATAATTGAATGCTGTCAGTGGGCGAAGCCAATCACGATCCCAATTACACCCAAGAAGGGATTTGAAGTAAACGAGAACACAGAGGCTTCCTATGAAGAGATTAAGATCAACTTGGGAGCTATAAAACAGGCAGATAATTACTTAATGGTAATAAAGAACATGGAGAGCATCAACACGAGCTGCACACGTGCGCGGGAAGTGCTGTGTCATCTGTTGTGGAGCAGAAGTAGCTTCCTGGGAAAGGAAATTGGAGTGATATTCAGAATATGGAGAAGGGCATGTCTTGGCTATGAACTATGAAAGCTTGGAAACTGAGGGCAGTGAGGAGGAGGGGAAGAAAGGAGGGATAGACAGAGAGGACGGGAGGAAGGGAAGGAGAGAGACAGAGACAGAGAGAGACAGAGACACATACATACATACATACACACACACACACAGAGAGAGAAAGAGAGAGAGAGAGAGAGAGATCCCATAAAGAGACTGCTCAAATGAGCAAATCAGATTGTCTAGAAAAGAGGCTATGGTTAAACATAAGGCCTGCAAACCTTACAAACAGAAGCTGCCCTGGGTAAAACGCTGATCCCACCACGTCCTGCCTTTATTAAGCCTGACAGGCTTTGCTACACTGTCTGTGCCTCATCCTTCCTACCTACAGATTTAACGTAACTGCTAAGAGTCCCTGTCTATAAGGTTGTCCTTGACAATCAGATAAGGAAGTACATGGGAGGACTAAATTCGGGGGTTTCAGCTCAGAACCCTGGGCCTGCACACTCTACATCTCAAAGGATAGCTTTGTGGTCATTTCTACCCAGCATCTGAGCTTCACAGAGCCTGAAGGCAGGCTCTGGTACCTCTGCACAGAGTTCTTATCTTGCCAGTGTTCCCTCGACTCTCTTCTTATCTGTGTTGGTTGCTTTTGTACTGCTGTAGTTAACACAGTTTCTAGAAACAGCTCAGGAGAGGAGACATTGCTTTTGCCTCCTGGATTTATAAGGTTCAGCCTGTCATAGTGGGGAAGGCATGGATGACCAGATCAGTTCACTGCATGGTGAGTCAAGTAGTAGAGACTGGAGTGAGGGATGCCACCCTCTAGATGTCTTCCCTATTTTACTCCTTTTATTCTGTCACGTGGGACGGTGCCATTTACTTTCAGGGACCTTCTATTCCCTCTCAGTTACATCTGCTTATAAATGACCTCACAGACACAAGTTGCCAAGTTCCTAGCTGACTCTAAATTCCATCAAGTTAAACAGAAAGCTCTCCTCAAGATAAAATAAAACAAACCTAAACAACCTTGTATTTATATTCTGATTTTAAATGTCCAAATATAAGTGGATGTGTGATGAATAATTGTGGGTTCATTTCAATATTATTCCTAGTATTTTCTCACGAATCAAGATCCACTCTTGTTAAGCAGAAGTACATGCAAGTCTAAAAACCAGGTGTTTGAAGCAGTGCAAAAGAAACCTTCAGAAGAATGCAATTGTTTTTATTTAGAATGCTTATATTTAATTACATGAAATTAGACCCGATACTCGGCATTGATTGGTTTCCTTGTAATACATTATCAACTACAATAATGAGATTTAGGCTTTCTGTCCTAAAGCCAAGATCCCTGGCATCATTTTTCACTCAAGAGCAAGATGGAGAAGAAAATCGGTCCTTCTTGGATAACATCCAAAGTAGTTTAATCCCTGAAATGCCAAAAGAGAATGGCTACAGGGCAAGAAGGACCCAGAGTAGAGCAGCTGCAGTCTATCCGCTGGAAAGAAGTAAACACAAGCGGAGCTTCAGATGGTGCTTAGACTGGGTCTGCAAGCGCTTAGCATGCTTTGCAAACGCAACTCAGTGAAATCAAAGGCGAGCAGAGTCAAATGTTTCCAACAATCCAAAAACAAACAAACAAACAAGAACTGTACTCTTAAGGCAGGAAAGAGAGAGTAGGTAGGGAAGAAAGGGGTCGACCAGATGGCTGGGAGAAAGAAGCAAAGGTGGGAAACCTTGAGATGGCTTCTGAAGAGTAAGGATATTGAGAGAGACAGCAGGGAAGCCACCATCTAAAGTCGGGCCTCCCAGCCCTGATGCTCTGAGAGCATTTCATAAGAACTCGGTCACAAGAAGATGTGAAAGTGGCCAACGCCTGCCCTGTGTCTGCTTTTTCCCATCCACAAGCAGTGCTGGCTAGTAACAACGAAATAATAGCTAACGTGGGACTGGTCATCACCTCCTTTATTCATGTTGTGCTGTGCTAAACATATTACAGCCGCTTGCCAAGTCTGAAGGATGCACTTGAAGTTCCCTCTCCCAGGTGACTCTAGGTTGTGTCAAGTTGACCAAAAGTAATGGCCGAGAGACATGGCATATGCATTCCTAACAATAAAATTATATTACTCAGTATAGATCATATATAATTGTTTGGGAGAAATTTTTTACTTTTGAGGATTCAGTCATTAATATGGAGAACAAAACCAAGGTAAAAATCATCCCTGTCAGCCGGGCTGTGGTGGTGCACGCCTTTCATCCCAGCACTCTGGAGGCAGAGGCAGGCAGATTTCTGAGTTCGAGGCCAGCCTGCTCTACAAAGTGAGTTCCAGGACAGCCAGGGCTACACAGAGAAACCCTGTCTCGAAAAACAAAAAACAAAAAAACAACAACAAAAATATCATCCCTGTTTACTTCATTAAAATCTGAATTATTGCCTTCAGGTGGAGCCTCGTCTGTGACATGGTGGCCTTCCTGTCTCCAGTCCCACCTCCTCGAATTTCGCTGTCATCGCCATGGTGTTACCCATAGTAATTAGTTCATAGCACAAATCACCTGGGCAGCCACTCGCTAACCATCTCAGTAAAGCTGTTGTCCATCACATGGTCAGAGCAGGTAGGTATATACCACTCATTTCCTCACCTCCAGCCAACTTTCTTTTTTTTTTTTTTTATTTATTTATTATATGTAAGTACACTGTAGCTGTCTTCAGACACTCCAGAAGAGGGCGCCAGATCTCGTTACGGATGGTTGTGAGCCACCATGTGGTTGCTGGGATTTGAACTCTGGACCTTCGGAAGAGCAGTCGGGTGCTCTTACCCACTGAGCCATCTCACCAGCCCTCCAGCCAACTTTCTATACAAGGCTACAACTGCCAACCCTCCACCATCTTCCGTCCCCTAACATATCACCCTCGTGAGTAGCAGCTGCCATTGTAGAAGTCACCAACCTTACACTTACACAACTTCCACATTAGCTCTCCGACAGCCTCTGCTGCTCCTGGATCCTGCAACTGCCCACCTAGTACACTTTATATGAAGGACTCTGCTAATTCCTCACCAGGGCTCTTTCAGCTAACTGCCAATGCTTCATGGCTTCTCTCCTCTCAGATTGGTTTTTGCCAGAAACCTTCTGGGACACAGCCTCTCTTTGTCTCCATATACCCAGCGCCTACTCCCTTCAAATGTATTGCCCATGCATGCAGCCTTTTTGACCAACTCAAACCCAGTTTCAATCAAGTCACCCCACAGTGACTGTACTGTATGACCCCTCATGTAGAGGTTAAAGTGTGAACTAAATAAAGCCTCCTTTCTTCCTCTGGTGTTTCACTGTAGCACCTGAAAGGTGGCTGTTACAGTCGCCCCTGTCTTCCAGCCAATCGAAATTAGGGAAGACCAATTTGGTTTGCCTTTTTTTGAAAGAGGTGGTGGGGGTAAGGCAGCTGAAGCTATAATGGACATACTCTGTTCTAGTTCGTGATGGTTTGAAAATGCTCAGCTCAGCTCAGGGAGTGATACTATTTGGAGACGTGACCTCCTTGGAGGAAGTGTGTCACTGTGGGCGTGGGCATTAAGACCCTTCTCCTCGTTGTCTGTAAACCAGTCTTCTCATTTCTGCCTTCGAATGAAGATGTAGAACTCTCAGCTCCTCCTGCACCATGCCCACTGGGATGTCACCATGCTCCCACCTTGATGATAATGGATTAAACCTCTGAACCTGTAAGCTAGCCCCAATTCAATGTTGTCTCTATAAGAGTTGCCTTGGGCATGGTGTCTGGTCACAGCAGTAAAACCCTAACTGAGACACAGTTGGTTTGTTTTTCTGGCTCCAGCAATGACAGAATGGAGTCCAGGCCTCCTTGTGTCTGTCTGTCTGTCTGTCTGCCTTCTTTTTTCTGTTGAAAATTATGTTTTTTTTTTCATACAATATACTCTGATTATGGTTTCCTCTACTTCTACTCCTCTTGTGTCCTCCTGTCCTTCCCACGCCCCTCCCATCTGGATCCGCCCCCTTTCTGTTTCATCAGAACCCAAACGGGTTTCTAAGGAATAATAAAATACAGTAAGATAAAATTTTTTAAAAGTCAGAGTATGACAAAACAAAATAAGAAAAAGAGACAAATAAGAACACAAGGAGGCACATCTAGACACAGAGACGCACACTTTGCACATCTAGACACAGAGATGCACACTTTGCACAGACAGGAATCCTATAAAGACCCCCAAACCAGAGGCCATAATACACACAAAGAACCTGAAAGATTAAAACAAAAACAAAGAAAAAGGGGCTGGAGAGATGGCTCAGCGGTTAAGAGCACTGACTGCTCTTCCGAAGGTCCTGAGTTCAAATCCCAGCAACCACATGGTGGCTCACAACCATCCGTTACGAGATCTGGCACCCTCTTCTGGAGTGTCTGAAGACAGGTACAGTGTACTTAAAGCATACAATAAATAAATAAATCTTAAAAAAAAACCAAAAAAAAAACAAACAAAAAAAAAAAACAAAGAAAAAAAGCACCCAACACCCAATTTAACATCATGAGACGAAGAACCTCCAAAGATCTCTAGGGTTTTGCAATGGCTATCATGAGCGCCAGCCCTGTTGTGTCTAGAAAGGGACTCTTTGGTGTCCCTCATCCCTTCTGGCTTTTATCCTCTCTCTTCCTTCTCTTCCCTGCATTTCCCTGAGCCCTGAAGGGAAGGTATCTAAACATCCATATATTCTCTCACTCTGTGCTTTGTCTGGCTATCTCTGTACTTGTTCCCATATGTTACCAGAGGAAGCATCTCTGATGATGGGTGAATAAGGATGGATCATTTTCCTTTTGGGGGACATGGAGAGTCAGGACCCAGACTTGTCTTGAACTTGCAAAGTAGCCAAGAGTGACCTTGAACTTCTGTTCCTCCTGTTTGCACATCTGGAGTGCTGGGATTCTAGACGTGTGCTACCATGCCTCTCTTTGTCTAATTACCTGTCCAGCTGGCATAGTATAAACCAGGCTAATTAACAGACACATTCAAGGAAAACATGGCATATGATAAGAGGAAATTACTAAGCAAATTATTTTCTTCTGCAGGAACCATGTCAGGTTCAAGTTAAATTGGGTTTGTGGGTTTTTAAAATGCGTTCTGGCACCTTGGGGTGAGGATGTCTCTTTGCTTACAAGCCTGTTTGCACACGCCTGTGCATTAGCAAACTGTGCTAGATGCTTGCTGCTGGAGTTAACACAGCATATTTGATGGAGCTGTCATGTCTGGAAGCAGGAGCTTCCTCTGCTGAGGCTCAAGGCACGTAGCTGCTTGCTCCAGTTCACTTCTTCCTTCCCAAAAGGCTTAGCGCATCAAGGAAAACGACAGCTCATTTTTCAAGAACTTGGACGTGTCAGAGTTGGCAAGAATGAGCCTGTCTCCTTCATGAAGGCCGACTCCCTGGTTCTCGATTCAGTTTCATTTAACCACACAAATATTCATCATTTGACTAGGGCATAAAAGACCAGGCAGGATGCCCTGGAGAAGAAAGGCACGCAAGCAAATAGTACAGAGGTATATTACAGAAATACCTACAAAGCAAAGTGGCATCGTGAGAGATACTTGAAGTGCTAAGTGGGTGTGTCCTGGAGGATGCTCTGCTAGCGGGGGTGGGGGTGGGGTGGGGGTGGGTGGGGGTGGGGGGGGATGAGGTGGTACACCTGTGCACAATGCTGCAGTCAGATCATCTGCATCTTCCTCTGGAGAAGGAGGCAACTCACCCAGAAGCTCATTTCCAGCTGGAAAATGGGCGCGTCTATCTGTTATCCTGTGTCAAAGACTTAGGTTGAGGAGTACATCAAAGATTTTGTGTGCATTTACTTAAGACAGCTCCTGGAAGGCAGCATTGCTTGGCAAGCATTGAGTTCTTTTACTTTGTTATGGAAGACAAGAGATGGGCAAGGAAAGGATGAGCTGGGGACCATCCCGAAGGGAAGTGGTGTCTGCAGGGGCAGAAATGGGTGGGTAAGCCTGGGATTTGGAGCCCTGTCTCTTGGGTCCAAACACTGTTTCTGTTGTAGAGGAGCCGGTGTTAAGTTTACGGCCTCAGATCCCTCATTGTCAGAGGAGGCTAATGAGAGGTCCTTTGCCATAGTCCTTCCCCACAGATTAAAAGGCTTAGCTTTTATGAACCGTGTAGACCTGTTCCTGGCACACCAGGAACACCCAATAAACACTAACCAGTTCTTTTTAGCCTGCTGAACTATTTATCACAAAGGGCCATGGCCAGAGGGCGTGCCACCGATGCCCCAGACCCAGGAAACTAAGCCTGCCTTCCCAGGCTGAGCAAATTGAGACCCAGAGTGCTCCAAAATCTTGGTGAGCATCCACAGAACATCCTCAGTGGGAAATGCCACAGCAGGGAACTTTGTTTCATGCACACACACACAAAAAAAATTACTTTAAAATTTTGTTAAGCTACATCCGTCCAGCGTGCAAAGGTAGATGATACCTACATGAATTTCAGGTTTGGTTTACTCCCACCCCATCATGGATATGCAAAGATGTCTGAAACCCCAAATCTATAAATTCTGGAACATTTTAGATGAGGCTACTCAAACCACACTAAGGTAAACGGATCTTCCAGGTCTGAGAAATAGCCCTCTCTGTTGAGCTGAGTGTCCTGTTCAATGGATTCTTAGCAAAAGATGAAGAGCAGAGATGGCCTGTTCCCTTAGACTTCCTGTTCTTTGATTAACACACAGAGACTGTCTCAATTCCACCATGCTTTCTAGCACCACCCCGGAAAGGTGACCACCCTGGAGCGTCTGTCCACAACAGACATGGCTGCTTCCTCCTCTCTGGTGACTGAAGATGTGGTCGTAGCATGGTTAACAAAGAGATGGCTTAGTGGCAAGAGATGAATTTGAGAGATGGTACCCCCGAGTTCTCAGGAACGGTAGATCTCGCCTCCGCTAAATAGTGACAGGAGAATTTGGGCTCAGGGATAAGGGCTGTGCATGGACAGGCCCTGCTTGGCTGATGTCCAGAGGCTGGCTGACAAGAGGATCCTCCCCAGAAGAGAGTTTTCCAAGAGCCCCCCTCTCCCAATGTAACCTCCAGCTCGCTGACGTGTCTCAGGGAAACCCTCATCTTTTGAGAGTGATGGGTGGGTGGCTGGGATTAATGTTTTCCTTTCTGTAAACGGATTGAGAGAAAAACCCATTCTACTTGGTTTGGAGAAGAGGAAATGCAAAGAAACTGGGAGAGCCATATTTTGAGAGTGTGCACATGCATTAGAGGACTGTAGTGAGGAGGGCAGTACATATTATAAAATATGTAATATGAGGGTAAAGAAAAGGAGGTTGGGGGACCTTGATCTACTCAAAACACTGCAGGCACAGATTGGTTTACTGGGTGCTCCTGCCTGAGACAGTGTGTTAGTCAGTAGACAGCATGTGACAAACATAGCCAAGAAAAACATCCTTAGATGCAGAAACACTCACTTTGCAAGAGTGTAGTCCACAGTCCCTTGGCTCCATTGTCTCTGGGCCTGTGGCATGGTAGACCATGACAGCATCCAGCAACTCAAAGAGCATTACCTCATAAAAGCCAGGAAGCAGTGGGGAGGGAGCTGGGGACACCACAGACCCTTTAAGGACCTCCCAATGACCTATATCTCTCAGCTATGCTCTGTTTCCTTAAGTTTACATTCCTGACCAGTAGCCTGTTAACGCAACAAATCCATCAGTGGTTATGTCCATTGATGAACTTATCTATGGCTTTGAAAGGCCCCCAGCTGAATGCTGACACAGTGGTGCCAAGACTTCAATGTATAAGCTTTGGAGGCCATTTCAGATCTTAGCCATAATACACAGTTGAGTTTAGATTGCAGGGGCAGGGACTTGAACTGCTTCTTGACTCTCTGATAACATTGAAAGGGGGTGGTATTAGTAGAAGCAGCAAACATTTTGAAACTCACAGCGCCAAACAGTCTGGCCTTAATTGTATGCAGTTCTGGGAGTTGTTGAGAAAAGCTTGTTGCGTACAACCTGAAGAATTCAGGAGCCAAGGGGCATTTGCAGCCTCTCCCGCCATGCCTAATCCAGAGGTCACACCCATTTCTTTGGCAAGTTCAGCTCAAATGCGGTTTCTACAGGTGAGGGGTCTGAAGCCCAGTAAACTTGTTTGTTCCTTGAGCCTCTTCTTTGGAGCTTGCATAATGGAGAACCACATATTCTGATCCTGAGTGAGAAATTCTGAGCCATGTTCCTAGTCAACAACCAAGAGTACCATGGACTGCAAAGAGGGAACTGTCTTATATAGGAATTTTATTGCTGTGAAGAGACACCACAACCAAGACAACTCATTTCATTGGGACTGGCTTACAGTTTCAGAGCTTCTATTATTTCATGGTGGGAAGTACGGAAGCACACAGTCAGACATGGTGTTGGAGGAGCTGAGAGTTCTACTTCTTGATCCTAAGGCAGCTGGGAAGAGGTTCTGATTCCACACTGGGTGGAGCTTGCCACTTCCGCCAACAAGGCCACACCTACTCCGACGAGGCCACAGCTCCTAAAAGTGCTACTCCCTATGGACAAGCACTGAAACACATAAAGCTATGGGGGCCAAAACTACTCAAACCAGCACAGGAAACAAGTGCTGCCACAGGAGGGTTTGAAGATTCACACAAACTGTAGTCTTTCCCCTCTGCATGTTCACAATAGTGACAGGAACAAAACTCACATCCTCTAGCACTTCAAATTGTTTGGCATAAAGGAACCAGGCTCAGCCGGGCGTGGTGGCACACGCCTTTAATCCCAGCACTCGGGAGGCAGAGGCAGGTGGATTTCTGAGTTTGAGGTCAACCTGATCTACAGAGTGAGTTCCAGGACAGCCAGGACCACACAGAGAAACCCTGTCTCAAAAAACCAAAAACGAAAAAAGAAAAAGAAAACAAGGAAAAGAACCAGGCTCATATCTAACTCACACATCATCACAGAGAATGAAGATTTGATAATGAGAAAACTTTGCCTCAACATAAAAGCAAAATAAAAGCAGTACTATAGCTACCTAGAGATGGAATGCATGGCCCTCTTCCGAACGACCGAGTTATCACAGAGATATTGAAGCAGAGACTTGAGGACGTCTGTCAATTATTTTGCAGGTAGGATTTCTACATTGGAAGATGGTGGGATAAAAAGAGGGGTTTGTCCTTGATCGACAACCAGAGGACATTTTTGCTCCTTCAATAGCCCAACCTCTTAAATGTTTAAAATTATTTCACAGAAACCCAGAAAGTTAAATGGTTCAGTTTCTCAGGTTCTGCAAAGCATCTTGGGAGTCATCATCTCAACCTCTTTTTTTTTTTAGGTAATGAGGCTACAGCACAGTTGCTAGTTGCTTTTAAGGTCACATTATTGGCAAGGTGTAGGCAGACTTTGGTTACTTAATGGGTTCCTTCTCTTAACATCCTTCTCCACCCCAACCCCTTCCTACCCCCTAACACTGGGTAAGAGAGAAAGAAGGATAGAGGAGAAAGGGGGCATTGATCTTAACAGACTACTTCCTGCTGATTAGGGTCCTTGCGTTCCTTGGGGGCACTGTTGATTCTTCTCAGCAGGTTCTCTCCAACCAGCAATCTGCAATCAGCAACCAGCCATCAGTGGGAGCAGTGGCAGGAGTGGGGGTGGGGTGTGGAGGGAAAAAGGGTGGGGGCAGGGGCAACAGGGGCAGGGCAGGGGCAGGGGCAGCAGCGACCGCAGCACCAGCCATCACCTCTCTCGGGGCTTCTAGCATTTTTATACCCTCCCAAGAGTCCCGAGAATTCCAAAGGTCATACATTTTCAGGAATTATCTGTGACTGGCAGCATCACGCCCCCGCAAGAACATGGGGCAAATCACAGTTAGTGGACACTCGAAAGCCGCCCCATACCCCACACCTGGGACTCAAACAAAAACATTCCTGTAAGATTTCTGTGATTAAAGAAACCAGCATCTTCACTTACAGCCAGGGGCAGAGCAGCAACAGGAGCTACCATCTGTAACTACATTTTGAGCTCTTTTTGTCTGTTCTCCCACATCCTCTCCACCCTACACATATACCACGTTGGTGGTACTCCTGAGCTATGGCCCTGATTTGTTGGGAACATGAAGGTCCTATGCCCCCCAGACCCCCAGGGAAACCAGAAATGCTAAACTCTCGGAATCCTCTTCTAAACAGGAAAGAATGTAAAATCTATTCTTCCATCCAGAAAGCTGGGCATTGCAGG
The DNA here is from genome assembly GCF_978045245.1 of Mus caroli. Taxonomy (NCBI): domain Eukaryota; kingdom Metazoa; phylum Chordata; class Mammalia; order Rodentia; family Muridae; genus Mus; species Mus caroli. Next base: position 7,181,430 of record NW_028227271.1, read on the forward strand.
CAATTAGCAGCCTGGTGAGCTGTGTTATCTATTGGGCCTGGCCGTACCAGGCTCTCACAACCAGAACCACAATTAGTTTGAAATCTAAATGACCCTCACATTACAGTGTAGGGGCTCTCTAACAGTCTAAACAACCCTTATCTGTATAGCCAGAGGCTCCCCCAAGCTCCCACAACCAGGACCAGAGGTGGCTAATAGCCACCTTGACGCTATCTGTACGAATGAGACCATGACAGATCTGTCCTTAGGCTTTAAGGCCCAAATCTCTAGAGCCCATCTTCTTGGAAGAAATGACATGGTCTTTGAGTTGAGTTTTGGTGTAATTACGCCTCCTTGTGCACAGGGGTTTGTATTACACCAGAAAGTTTTGCTTTTTTTGTTTTGTTTTGTTTTGTTTTGTTTTTTGTTTTTGTTTTTTTCCCCAATCTATACCCTGTATGCTGGCAATAAATTGCCTGGTGTGAGACTCCTAAAGTTTGGTCCAGTCTAAGATGAGCTGAATTTTCATTTTTCACCTCTTCCCAGGTCATTTCACTGCTGGCTGTGACACCTGAAGGGACACCAAACACACACACACGTTCACCTCCTCCCCACACGGATTGTGTCATGGCTGGGATTAAAAAATGTGCAAAAGCTACCTGTGTTCTTTGAAGATATACTTAGAATTTTCTATTACAACATGTAAGACTAGATCTTGGGGCTGGAAGGATGGCTTAGTGGATAACAGCACTGGCTGCTTTTACAGAGGACGAGATTTCATTCCCATCAAACACAGTCACTGGTTATTCCAGTTCCACGGAATCTGATGACCTCTTCTGGCCTCCTTAAGAACCTGACAAACCCACAGTATATATACATGCAGGCGAAACAGTCATACATACGAAAATACACAAGTATATCTATCTATCTATCTATCTATCTATCTATCTATCTATCTATCTATCTATCTATCTATCTATCTATCCATCCACCCACCCATCTCTCTCTCTCTCGATCTATCTATCTATCTATCTATCTATCTATCTATCTATCTATCTATCTATCTATCCACCCACCCATCTCTCTCTCTCTCTCGATCTCTCTCTCTCTCGATCTATCTAAAAGATTAGCTTTGCTTGATTTTATTTCTCACTATAATGTTTCAATGTTCTTTCTACATTCTACATAGTCTATATTTGAATGTTTGTTAAATATGGTTGGTTTGATGAAAAAATAACTGTAACTTTCAGACTATTTCTTGCCATGTTTTTCCTTTGTTGGGTCTCCTGGTTGTCTGGTGTTGAGCATCATGTGACAAACCTCAGGATAAAAAGTTGGTATTGTGGCAACTTCTTACTGCATTTAGAGAAAAAGCAGGGTTTTTCTGAGTGCGTGTATAGTCAGCCTCAAAGACTGACGCTTTCTTCTGTCACCACACCCTCTGTGCCTCCCTCACCTTGTTCAGGGCCTGGACTTCGTGACCCACTTTTAATAGCTTTTAATAGCTTCAGTGCAAACGAGGAGGTATTACTTCTATGAGTCAGTTATAAAAAGACTGCACCTTCTGACTCTCTGGGAACTCTCCCAGTTGCTTCTGCTCTGGGAAGCACGCTGCCGTGTTATAAAAAAAAAAAAATTGGAGAGACGCATGTGGCAAGAAAAATGATACCTCCATCAGACAGACAGTCGGCAGAGACCTGAAGCCTGCTGAAGTATTGAAACGGCTGTAACGTCAGCCATCTTGACTTCAGCCTTATGGAACTTGAGCCTAAAGCAACCACGTGCTTAGATCCCTATATTCGAAAACGAGGGGATAGTGTTGATTGTTGTAAGCTGCAAACCCTGGGGGTGTGTGTGATTTATCACTCAGTGGGGGATGGGCAGCCCAGTGGGAGGGCCTTTATTTTAATCCTCATGACTTAGCTTACATTTCTATGAGTCAGTTGGATTACTGTCTTGACATGGGCAAGTTCATTTCTGATCCTCCCTGAGTGCTTCAGGGCTCTGCGGTAAACTATTGATTTTGATGGTAACTCTATGACCCTGGATGGCTCTATCCACATCTAATGTCTAGTGGTCACTGGCTAGTATTCACCACCGAACCCCAGTCCTCAGACACCTTCAACAACTTAACATGGCTTGTTCTCCTCTGGTGTGTCTTGGTGCTGCTCCAAACTCAGCAAGACAGTGAGCGCTGATATACAAATGCTTTGCAAGCCTCTGCTTATAGCCAGTTACTAATGTCCTATTGGTCAAAATGAGCCATGTGACCAACACATATTCAAAGTGTAGGGATACAGACAACCTCTCGTTGAAGGAGGTGATCTGCCATGTCACATTATATGAATGAAGAGAATGAGAGGGAAAGTTTGAGTGGTTTAAATAATCTACCATACAGAGAAAATCTGACAGAAAAAAATAATAACCGACAGTATTCCATATTTCCTTCTATTTCCTAAGGAACGGGAGAGGTGGGTGGCAATCCAAACATTCCGAAGCACTTACGAAGACATTGAGAAGAGCTCGTAGAACAGAAAATCAGGACGTTTGTCTGGCCTGAGTGCTTGTAGGTCTTGATTCACTCAGCTGTCAAAATGGGACAAGGGGCTGATCAAGGGAACTGGGAATTTGTGTGACTCTTATCAGTACCCATAGGTGTCATACTCATTTTCTCAAGCTGTCACTGATGATGTCACAAGTTTTACAGTGTTACTGATCAGTTCTTCTCTTCTGGCTTCCTGTTCATACAGGTACCCACACTAGTTCCCAGTAAATCCTTTCCATGTGACCGGGCTGGCTTCCACTCTACAGAGTGGCATCTCTATGTATCATATTTGTGAACACTGAGACACTAGGTTCCAGCCACCTCTAGAGGAGCAGACCAATAAAATATTATCAACTCACTCTAAGGGGCTGGGTGGGGGAGGGGAGGAGGGGTGGAGGGAGCAACATAAGCCATATTGGATCTATTTCTCTAACCCTGTAAAGGCAGGGTTTTGTTTTACCTCTATGCCTTCTCCTTTCCATTTATTTATTTATTTATTTATCTGTTTAATATGTGTGTGCATTTCATTTGCAAGTGTGCCCGTGTACTATTTATATGCCTGGTATCTGAAAAGGCAAGAAGACGCAGGAGACACAGTCAGATCCCCACTCCCGCTCCCGGATTGAAATCACTGATGACTGTAAGCCACCGTGTGGATACTGAGAACTGTATATGGGTCCTCTGCAAGGATGCGAAGCACTTTTTAACTTTAACCGTGCAGAAAGATTCTTATAGGATATCCACATAGGTCTTGTATAAGCAAGAACATAAAGATATAGATTAAATGGGCCCTGTTTAAAAAAAAAAACAACATTGAGCTGGGCAGTGGTGACGCACGTCTTTAATCCCAGCACTCGGGAGGCAGAGGCAGGCGGATTTCTGAGTTTGAGGCCAGCCTGGTCTACAGGGTGAGTTCCAAGGCTATACAGAGAAACCCTGTCTTGAAAAACCAACCAACCAAACAAACAAACATAAAAAAAACCACAAAAATAACAAAAAAATAAGAACAACATTGAGTCAAACATAATAGCTATCAATTTGGATAACATATACCATATATTTTACACGATTGTTTTGTGTCATGCTTTCGGGTTCTGTTTAATTCCAAAATGCAGGCTAAAGTGTTTGTACACTTCCAGAAGGTGAAATGTATCTGGTAGTTTCTTGTTCATCAGTCCACACCTGCTTGTAATAACTTATCAAAGCCACCAGTATTCCTTGGGGACACTGCAGACCTTTGAGGGACCCAGCCTTCCTCCCTTGCCTCATTCCTTTGTGTCAGCTGCCAATACCAGAGGGCATGCACTACCTGGGAACCCTCTGGCCACGCTGGCCTGGGTTTCAGGTAGGAGATGTTCACTCTCCTCCCTGTTCTCCACTGCAGATTCCCCAGTGTCATCCCCAGCCCTGTAGCAGATCACCTGCACAGACCTGGCATCCCTCTCTGACTCCCCTCCCTGGCAGAAACAGTTTTCCTCCTTCCTGTGGACCTTGTGCCCCTCCTAGTGTGTCTTCAATCCTTCACATCAATCCACTGATACCTAGAAACATGTTCTACCCCGATCCCCAGTGCCCATACCGGGCAGGACTTGTACTCCATACAGGGCAATCCATACCCACTCTCTCTCCTAAGATCCAGGGACAGCAACAGGAACCAAAGCATAGAACACCTAACTAGTGAAGTCAAGAAAAAAAAATATATATCTCCAGAATTACAATCATCCCAAACTGAGATGCCTAGACACTAGCATAAAAACACAATCAATAACAGCCAGGACAACGTGTCTCCCCTCGAACCCAGAAGCCCTATTAATGGAGACCCAAGAAATGAATAAAACTGAAGCATAAGATAAGAACTTCAAAATATCTATTATGAATGTGCTCAACAAATACTGGAATAAACTGAAGGAAGCAACTCAAAGCATGGAAGCGGAAACAGAATCACTGAAGGAAACCAAGCCGAAGGGAAATTGGAAATGAAAACTCCAGGAAGAAAAAAAAATTAGAGCAAAGCCTCACCAACAAAATTTAAGAGCTGTAAAAGAAGGCTAAGCATAGAAGACCAGATAGAATTAATGGATACCAGTTGTCTTAGTCAGGGTTTTACCACTGTGAACAGGCACCATGACCAAAGCAACTCTCATAAAAATAACATTGAATTGGGGCTGGGTTACAGGTTCAGAGGTCCAGTCCATTATCATCAAGTGGAGAACATGGCAGCATCCAGGCAGGCCTGGTGCAGGAGGAGCTGAGAGTTCTACATCTTCATCTGTAGGCTGCTAGCAAAATACTGGCTTCCAGGCAGCTAGGATGAAGGTCTTAAAGTCCACACCCACAGTGACACACCTATTCCAACAAGGCCACACCCACTCCCTGGGCCAAGCATATACAAACCATCACACCAGTCAAAGAAAATTTTAAATTAAAAAAAAAATTCAGACACTCAAGAAACCTGAGACAGTATGGAAAAGACCAGATCTATGAATGCTAGGAATAAAAAGAAGAAGAAACCTAGCTAAAAGGCACAGAAAGCATCTTCAACAAAATCATAGAAAGAAATTTCCTAACCTAAAGAAGGTGGTTCCTATCAAAGTACAAAAATATACAGAACACCAGGAAGAAAGTCTCCCCAGCACATTATAATCAAAACATTAGGGGCTGGAGAGATGGCTCAGTGGTTAAGAGCACTGGCTGCTCTTCTGAAGGTCCTGAGTTCAAGTCCCAGCAACCACATGGTGGCTCACAACCATCTGTAATGAGGATCCGATGCCCTCTTCTGGTGTGTCTGAAGACAGCGAGAGTGTATGCATAAAATAAATAAATCTTTAAGTAAAAAAACAATAAATGCACAGAACAAGGGAAAACTATTAAAAGCTCAAGGGGGAAAGACCAAGCAACATGTAGAGGCAGACCCATTAGAATAACACTTGACTTCTGAATGGAGACTCTAAAAGCCAGAAAGGGTCTGGACAGATGTTTTACAAACTCTTCAGAGAGCACAGATGCCAGCTCAGACCACTAGACCCAGCAAAACTTTCAATCACAATAGACAGAAAAAGAAAAACATTCCATGAGCAAACCGAATTTAAGCAGTTTTTATCTACAAATCCAGGTCTACAGAACGCACTGGAAAACTTCAATCGAGGAAGTTTACCAGAGCCAAGAAAACAGGGCACACCAGTAATCCCAGAGCAGCAAATCAAAGGAGCAGAGAAAACCCACAGCCTAACAGCCAGATAACAGGAAGCAGTAAACATTCATCACTGATAACTCCAACATCAATGGGCTGAATTACCCCGATAAACAGACCCAAACTAACAGAAGAGATTTGAAAACAGGATCCATCCTTCTGCTAGACCCAAGAGCCACACTTTAGCGTCAGGAACAGACATCATCCCAGGGTAAAAGGATGGAGAAAAATATGTTTTGTCTGGACATTTTTTTCTTTACGGATATTGCGCTTACACATTATTACTTCTGATCTTGCCTTATGGATTTTATGTGTGTGCAAGTCCGCGTCTGCATGTGCTTCATATGCTTTTCTTTTGTTTGTTTTATCCTACTCTGGCGTCTTTGTTTTTTGCTTTTACCTAAATTGATTTTACTGTTATCTTTATTTTTAGATGCTTGTGTTCTAATGAAAGAGAGAGAGGAAGAGGCGGGGCGTGAATGTGGATGGGTGGACACAAGAGGGACCAGTTGATCTGGGACCAGTTGAGGGAGGGGAACCTTAGTCAGAATATACTATATGAAAAAAAAATCTATTTTCAATTTTTAAAAAGCCATGGAGCTAATACTGCATTAAAAACAACATCATAGAGAACTGTTCTTGTATCCCACAACTGTACAATGTTTTGTCCCAGATTCCATTTTCAGGAGCAGGAACCTGGTTCTCCACAGCTTGCCCAGGCTCACTCAGCCAGCAAATGACATCATCAGAACCATACTTGCCTCTCACGCCAAACCACATTCCTTGCATTGATTTCATGGCAATTATGGTCTCTCTCCCTCCAGCCCCTCACAGCCGGTTTATTTCTTACGTACGGAAAACACTGAATCCATCCCGTGAGAACAGCCTGGGAGAAGCAACACAATCCCCGTTGAGTCTTTTTTCTGTCCCTTGCAAATTGAAGTGGTCAGATTAAAATATCTGTCCATGGATTAGTCCAGAAGACATTCTGAGTGCACAAAAAACTCACAAATACAAATACACCGTGACAATTAAAAAGTAACCCTAAAGAATAATCAGGAAATTCCCGTGATGTAGGAGAAGTTCCATTCACCCCTTTTGCCAGTACAGACACACTTGAGCGTTTGTAGCCTACGTTGTCTGCCTTAAGCATAGGCTGCTGTGGGCTCCTCTGAGAATTATCTTGGCATTGTGTGGTGTTTCATATTTTCACACAGTATTTTCAAGCACATGTATTTTATCCTGTTTTGTGAACACAGAACTGAATCTCAGCAAGGTTATGAAATTCCCTTGAGGCTGCACTGCCCATAGGCTCAGCAGGCAGATCGGCTCAGAACATCGGGGCTCCAAGGGTCTTCCTGAGAAATGACATGCACTCCAGCATGCACTGCATCTTGCTGGCCTTTCGAGATGCTACACACACACACACACACACACACACACACACACATCGATCCAATCCACAAATAAATTTAAGTTACTGCATGTTAGTGTACATCCATTGAAATGTGCTATCAGAAACTGATGACGTAGGGTAGACCTCAGATCATATAGATGAAGAGAGTGAGCCAGAAATGAGGAGTATGTAATGTCACATGGTGGCTCACGTGAGGACCACAGAAAGAACCCAGATCTCCAAACCTCAGTATGATGCCCTTTGCACTCCTCGCAAAGATCTCTGTGCTTAAATGTTTACCTAGTAGAGGAAAAAAAATGTTCTAATACTCAAACCAGAAACATAATTTGAATAAAAATCTTACTTTTATAAAAAGAAAAAAAATTCTATGTTTTTTAATTCACTTCTGTGAATTAAACCATGCAGATGATAGCAGTTCATGTAGTGTTCATACATGTCAAAATTGACACATTTGAGCTCAGTCTAAGGCTTTTTACAGAGGTGGAAGATGAATGAGTTCACAGTTAAACTTCAAAGGCTCCCAAGGATACGCTAGCTCAAAGAAGACCACTCACTGATTGAGAGGCTAGACCACGATTTAAAGTTGAGTCACTTTGAGCTCAGACCTGTTCATAACAACCCTAAATGTCCTTTCATTTTTGGGGAAGTCCCTGTAGAGGAACTTAACACAGCAACATGGGTCCAAAGACCTCTAACTCTGTGTGATCCTGCTGGAATGCAGACGTGCCCTTAACACACACCTTTAATCCCTCTGGCTGAAATACAGACACACCCTTAGGTAAGGTTAGTTTGTAGAAGGTAGTAGCCATGCTTGAAAGTGATGTCTAATTGAGGGTCAGACAAAGTGAGGAATTGGAGAAAGACTTGACAGAATAAGTAAAGATAGGACGTGCCCAATTCTCATGAGAACAGCACAGGAGAGAGAGAGAGAGAGAGAGAGAGAGAGACAGAGACAGAGACAGAGACAGAGACAGAGACACAGACACAGACACAGACACAGAGAGAGAGAGAGACAGAGAGAGAGAGACAGAGAGAGAGAGACAGAGAGACAGAGACAGAGACACAGAGAGAGAGACAGAGAGAGAGAGACAGAGAGAGAGAGACAGAGAGACAGAGACAGAGACAGAGACAGAGACACAGAGAGAGAGACAGAGAGAGAGAGACAGAGAGAGAGAGACAGAGAGAGAGAGACAGAGAGACAGAGACAGAGAGACAGAGACAGAGACAGAGAGAGAGACAGAGAGAGAGAGAGACAGAGACAGAGAGAGACAGAGAGAGACAGAGACAGAGAGAGACAGAGAGCATTTTTTAACTGGATAGTTTTGTAGAGAGAACAGTCTAGACACAGGTGAAGACAGAATGAGCGAGAGAATAAGGAGCGAGAAGATTAGAACAGATTGCCAAAGCTATGAGGGCAGGCAGGGCAGTTTAGTCAGTAGCTGAGAGGAGCCAGTTTGAATCTGTCATCTTGGAGAGATGTTTTGAGCCAGAACAGCTGAGTTGAACCAGTCAATCGGAGTTCAGAACAAACTAGAAAGAGGGTGAGCTTATTCAGCAGCAATCCTTCAAGATGACAATTACACCTAGGGAGCGAAAGTTACTTTGACACCACCCCATGCCCCTCTCTTCCTCTGGTATTGTGGCTACAGCAGTGGTTGAACTTAGAGACAAAGGCAGCTCAGACGGCAGAAGCAAAGCAGTCAAAGCTAGCCCAGGGCTGAGCAGGCTGGCCACAAACACAGGAGGCATCTGGAAAGGAGAATCGGCTCAGGGTCAAGTGCAGAGCAGAACACAGGCCTTCTGCTTCATCCATGCCTTCGGTTCCCTACTCTGTATTTTTGAAAACTAAGAACCCAGTCCAGAAGCAGTCTTTAACTAAGATGAAAACAGCCACCATTTTCTGGAGACTTTCTGGACGGTTAGATTAAGTTCAAGCCGGAGGAAGAACTTGGAAGACACTGGCACCTACCAGGACTTGAAATCCACAACACGGTGACAGCCAGTCTCTGCTTGGACACTTGGTACTGGGTGGCATCTGAAGTCCTGTAGAAATGCCATCATACCACTGGACAGCTTCAGTTTTTAGGACAGTAGTTCTCAACTTTCCTAACACTGCAGCACTGACATACAGTTCCTTATGCTGTGGAACTGTAAAATTATTTCAGTGCTACTTCATGGCTGTAATTTTACTCCTGTTATGAATCGTAATGTAAATGTCTGTGTTTTCTGATGGTCTCAGATGACCCCTGTGAAAGGGTTATTTGATCCCCAAAGGGGTCGAGACCCAAAGTGGTATTGCGAACCACTGCTCTAGAAAGTCCTCTGACTGTGCTCAACGGCTCTTAAGGGCAAGGGTTGTTTTTGGCAGCCAAACTACTATTGAGTTTAGCAAAAGAGACTCCACTGCTGGGTATCTTTAGAATGACTGAATGATACTAAAATGATTCTGCTTCATAAAATATATACCCAGTTGTTCTAATACCCACTGACAAGGAGGTAAATGACTTTTCCAGACAGTGTCCACCTGGTGGCCCTCTCAGGAAACAAAACAAGACCTAGCTACTTTTTCCAAAAACAAACAAACAAACAAAACAGAAAACAAAATGTGAATATAGAGTTTTAGTACTGTTAAATGCACCCATTTAAATGTCAGGTGTCTTTATCAGTCATACTCCGTGGTTTTTTTTTTTTTTTTTTTTTGAGGCAGGGTCTCTCACTGAACCTGGAGTTTAACCACTAGGCTAAACTGCCTGGGCAGCAATCTCCAGGGACCTGACAGTGTCTGCCTACCTCACTGGACTTATCAACAAGAGCCTGCTGTTGGCTGGCTGTGGATCAGACCCCAGTTCAGACTAGTCTTGGAGGAATAATGCCCGTGCCTCAGGCCGTGAAGCGGTAGGCAGGTGTGCACCGAGGCATTTGGCTAGCTCTTCCTTACTTTGTAGGTACTCCTTTGCAGTGCACATTCCTTTCAACTCTGTGCTTTAGCCATGTTCCATTAGTTAGGATACGTCATGCTTTCCTTGTGTAAAACTAACTCTGTGATGATGGGCAGAGACCATATAAAGCTACTGGAGGGGAGGAGTGGAGCTTAGTGGAAGAAGTTATTTATATGCTGTGAAATATATGAGTATTGCTGTATGCTTTTGTTCTTTCTAGCAATACTTATAATCCTTTGCCTTTTTTTGTGTGTAGCTATGTTGAACAACATTCCTTATTTCCTCATACGGCCCAGCTTTCCTATCTTGTGTCCTTTTATTTCAGATTGAGAGGATCCCATCAACTCTAAGAAAAATTTAGTTTTTAATTTGTGTATCTGAGAATAAAACTGGATCTTTGTTTCTTCTGTCATAGGTGGTTTTAGTGTCAACTTGCTACAAATTAGAATCACCTGAGTAGGGAGTCCCACTCAGAGACCTGTTCTGACTACGTTGGTTGGTGTGGGAAGATTTACCTTGCTTGTGGGCTAACCTCTGCTTAGATGGACAGGGTGGGGCAGAAGGTCGCTCTCCCTCCTTTTAACCAAGTGGCATTCCCTCTTTGGACTCTTGTTGCTATTGCTGCTGATGCCTCTACTGAGCAAGAGTGGAACCAGCCCTCCCAACCTTCCACGTGGACTGGAGACCAGCAGCTTCCAGATTAGGACAACTGAGGCATGTCACCTGTGCACTGAGGAACTCAGTGATGTCCCCCACTCTCCCCCACTACCTGGCCTCAAGAACCAATTAACTGCTGGATTCTCAGCTTCTCAGGTTTGATTTATTATTCTAAAGCTAACTTAATTTTGAACAGAAACACACACACACACACATCACATGTACACACACACGTTCACACACAAGCATGTGCGCATGCACATGAATATGTATGCACACACACAACCCATTGGATCTGTTCCTCTAGAGAACCCTCCTATGCTACCCAAGCTCACTGACGCTCAAAACCATCTGGGGAGGATTTGTAACTGGCAGCCATGCTGTCATCAGACAAAACCACACTGCAGGGCCCTTCTCCAAAGAAGAACGAGGCATACTAATTTGTTTTACATATGCAAATCTAGCCACTGGTCTTGGTGAATAATAGCACATCACTTTCTCTTGAACATTGTCTGATCTGGAGCTAGCTATTTCTAATTTGCAAACCAAATGACTTCTAGACACATAAATACCCCTAGAATGTGATTCAAATCTGTGACTGTTGGGGCTGAAGAGATGGCTCGGCAGCTAACAGCCCAATTGCTCTGCCAGAGGACCTAAGTTCAGGTCTCAGCACCCACACGAAGCAGCTCACAACTGCGTGTCACTCCAGCCTCAGGGGATCTGATGCCCTCATCTGGTCTCCAGTAGCACCTGAACTCAAGGGCACAAACACACTTACACACACACCCCCCACCCACACACACACAGTCACACACTCACCCTCTCTCTCTCATACACGGCACACCCATAACTTATAGGTTATGAAATGCTTAAAGGGACCTCACGAATGTTCTAAGTAAGTATACAGAATTGTTTCTTCATAATTCAAAAGAAGATGTGCTGTCAATGCCTTTACTACCTACTGGTTAAAAATAGAAAGAGGGAGATAGAGAGCCAGGAAATGCTGGAGCACCCTGAGTGACACTGAATTATTCTTGAGGTATATTTACGAACAAAATGATAGACAGTTTCAATTCTCAGGGAGAAGTCTGGTTTCAAGTATTCTTCTCACTCTGCCTTTACAGTTTGATCAGGCGGACGATCCTGACGTTCTTTCTGAATGTCCAATATTAAACAGTTCCCTGGCAACTTTCAGTTGATGTTGAAACCATAGCCACTGCTTTACTCCAAATAAACTATTTTCTACCTTGGAAGAGAACAGTTAACCTGCTTCACAGGAAAACCTGGGGATGTGTCAACAAAAGGAAGTCATGACAGAGCCAAGAAGAAAACCATCTAAAAAGTCACTGAATACAGTGTCATTTTCTTTCTGTCTCTGAGATGTGACATTTCTGAGAAATGGTTTTAGAAAGATAAGTGTGACCAAGAATGTATCACAATGGCGAGAAGCTGTTTGTGTACCTCTCTGCTTGCATTCCACAGTCCCGTGCACTCCCTCATGGCCCTCGATGCTGATCGCTCGCTGCATTCGCCTGTTGAACATCACCACCAAAAGCATCAGGTCTGCACCTTCAACATCCACTTGAGAACTGTTGGGAAAGGTCGAAGGGCAAAGAGTCCGGGATCTATGTAAGCCTACTGTGTGCTCAGCCATTTGTCTGACATCCAAATTAGATTTCAACCAGTAACATAAGCCTATTTTAGGCCAGAGTGGATTTGGAAACATGTATCATATTTATCTACAATTGGAAACAGATAGATACTTGTTTCACTGAAGAGATGTGTTAGGTTTTAGGAAGGGAGAGAAGGAGAGAAGCTCCTGTTGTTTGTTTGTTTGTTATTTTGCCATTTCATTATTTCGCTATGAAATGTTTTACAAAAGCATAATGAAACAATTGTTTGATACTTAGCACTTGACTTGTCTCTTGTTACAATTGTTTACACACACACACACACAAACACACACACCAGCACACACTGGCACAGAGACACACTCCGTATCCCATCTCTGTCTTCTCCTCTCACCCCCTCACCTCTCCTTATGGTTAGAGTTGGGAGTTTACTTCTAAGACACGAGCCGTTCTTATTTAGTAATGCATACTGTTCACTGCCAGCCTGCAGTTCTTATCTGAATCTCTCTAACTTTGCCAACAGTAGCCCTCATAGAGTTTGTGTTTGCTTGCTTGTTTTTGTAATTCAAGGTCTATTGTAGAATTCTTCTGGAACCCAGTTTTCATGTATCCTCAACTTCCTTAATGGGAAAGGAGTCTGTAGCATCCGTCTTTTACGACAATTAGAGAATTAGAGCCTTACCTTTTTCTTTTCTTTTCTTTTTTTAAGAAATGGGAAATATAAAAATGTTTGGCTGCACCTGGTAAAGTTCTAATATTGATCGACTCAATACTAAATTTTTTTATTTAATATTATGGAGTATTTTGTGCGCCTGTGATCTCACATGTAGACCATAAAGCAGAATCAAGCAAAAAGAATGTTTAGAAGCTTGTTTTAGTTATCATTCTCTAAGTACAAAGGTTTTTCTAAAGAATTGGATTTACAAAGGGCTCTTCATAAGATTAAATTGATTGGTGTTTTCTCTGTTGCCTGGAGACCAAACTTATTGATCTAGGCTTCATTACTTTATAACTAATGTGAAGGGGAAGGAAACAAAGAACAGGAACGGAATAGACTCTACAAGCTTGTGGAGATGAACAGGTCAGGTCGGTTGTTGTCTGATATGTTCAGAGAGACCTGCACTAGGCTAAGAAAAACTGAAATGTCACTTTGCCCTTTGAAATGTTTTAAAGAAGCCAAAGTAAAGTTAAAGTATTAATCCGTTTAACAAATGCCTAACAGGTGAGTGAGAGAACAAGGAAGTCTTAGGAGAGTGGGGCCAAGCCAAGTGCTCAGAACAAAAGCCCAGTATCTTCAGTGGACCTATTAATGTCCCAGTCTGCATCCTTATCTTAGAGGCCATGTAACTGTGGGAGGCAATTTCTATACACAGGTGACCTTCTCTTTAGGTCTGGTGCTCTTGGAGGTAGAAAGGACAGAGACAGGAAATGCCAACACCCCAGGAATGATGAGGGACTAGAGGCTGACAACGCCAGAGTTAGGAAAGTCTGCCTGACAGAAGCTGGTAACTCGGTTGTTGTGGTTTTTTACTGATTGTAACTTAGGGGAAAACCTCATCATTGCAATGATTCATGGATTGAGTCATTTAAAAAATATGTCGAAAAGTGTATACAAAAGGTTTGTGACAAATTTAGAAAGGTTAACAGACCACGTGTAGAGATAGATTGATTGATAGATAGATAGATAGATAGATAGATAGATAGATAGATAGATAGGTGATGGATACATATATACATATATAGAAAGATAGATACATAGATAGATACATAGTCGAATACATAGATACATAGTTGGATAGATATATACATAGATACATAGAAACATAGGTAGATAGATAGATACATAGTTGGATAAATAGAAACATAGATACATAGTTGGATAAATAGATACATAGAAACATAGATACATAGATAGATACATAGATATATAGTTGGATAGATAGATAGATAGTTGGATAGATAGATAGATAGTTGGATAGATAGATAGATAGATAGATAGATAGATAGATAGATAGATAGATAGATGATACATACATAGGCTTATAGATAGGTACATAGGTACATAAGTACATAGATAAGTAAGAGATACATTGACATAGTTCATATATTCATACACATGACAGAGGGAGTCTCTGGATACTTACAAACATACTTTTGTCCTGCTAGGGAAGAGAAAGAATAGCTGAAGACTAAAACAGGCTGTGGTAGTGTTGCCAAGCTTCAAAGAAAACAGAAGGGTTGGGCAATGCCAGTGCACTAAGATAACCTTATTAGGGCCCTTGGGAAGACTACTAGAATAAAACTACCTGAAGTGGAAAATCAAAGCGTTACTCTCCTTTGATTGTTATTGGCTCTTGTTAATGGCCAGGCATCTCAACTCTTCTTGCTTTAATTCCCCCTTAACTTCTTTTTTTCTCTTATACCACACTGTATGTATGTTTATACAAAACCTTATTCACGTTTACCATGCCATGTGACCGCAGCGCAAGCGTACTACCGGGTGTGTCATCCATTGATCCCTACTGGATGCCGTCACTAAGAACACATGTTGGGCAATACCTCCCCACCTTGTCTGATGGTTTGATGGTTCCTGGATGACAGGCTTTGCAAGTCCAAACCTAAAGAATCCAAGCACTACACATGAGATTCTTCTTCCAGAACACAGAAATTTGACTAAATATGTTTGGGAAAGGGGTGAGATTCATACTGTTGTTTTAAATTAGCACTCGCTTGTAAGATTGTGAACTTTTCATAAACTGGTCTATTGACACAACTGATTTGTAAACTATTGCTATTGTTTACCAGAATTAAAAACACACAGGATTTCCATTTCTGGGTTGTATATATACTATTAGGTAGTATGCACAAGGAGATGCACCCAAGTCAGCTCATCACAGCGTTCTTGAAAACACATGAACATGCAAACAAAGTTCAGCTGCCCATTGGCTAGATCATGGATTCATAAAATGATAACAGTAAATAAAAAAACGTCGTGTATCAATGAGAATGAACCCACTGTGTTTCATATGACAAACATACGTCTTATAACATAACGCTGAACATCAGAAATGCCCAACAAGAAATGCACCTTGAATCATTTCATTCACATAAATGCCATGGAGAGACAAGGAAGTTGATAAATATTAATCCACCGTGATATACCAAGGGCAGTGCTGGCAAGAGACCCAAGGCAGTGCCCAGGAGGAAGTACACAGGGTTTCTTGGGTATTTGACTAGATTTTCCTTTTCTTAAAAAAAAAAAATGCTGGGCAGTCGTTTGATGGGTATTTGCTTTAGGACAACTCAATGACCTGTAAAATTATATAAAGTGTTTTGTGTTCTCAAAACAACATTTTAAAGACATAACAGGGCCAGTGAGATGGCTCAATGGGTACTAATGACCAAACCCAATGGCTTCATTCCATCCCCAGACTTACATCGTGGAAAGGGAAAAACCAAGTCCTGCAGATTGCCCTCTGATCCCCTGCACACACACCATGGTGCATACCTACCCACACACATAAATAATTATGGGGATATAAAAATAGGAAAGAAGCCAAGAATCAGCGTCATGTTTCTTATGCACAGAGAGGGTGTCATATAGAGACGTCCCAATATTTCAAGGTTAAAAATCAACTCTAAAGAGTCAGACTTGGGATGAAAAAGTTTCAGAGATAACTTAAGCAGGTGGTTCTCAACCTATGTGTTGCGATCCCTCCGGAGGTTAAATGAGCAATGAAAATATTATGCCTGGGGTCACCACAACATGGGGAACTGTGTTGAAAGGTCTCGGTCTTAGGAAGGTTGTAAACTACTGGCTTAGGCTTATAGACTTCCGTTTATGTGTGTACAAGGGACATTTAATGGTAGTAGTCTAAGTCAGCTTTTAAGAGGTCTGTTAGTAAATGCACATTTAAAATGCTAACCATCAAGAAGGCAGAGCGACATAACTTAATTGGCAGACTCTGTCTTAGTTGTAAGTAAAGTTATAGCGTGTTTTACAATAAATGCCTTCGTAGACTAGATGCTACATAATGCTATTAAAGACGTTCTTTGTAAGTCAAACATATCTAACCAGAGGGTTTTGGATGCGGTGGCGCTGAGGAGTTGGCTCAAGCACGCAGATTTATCTGCCGCTGAGTCCCTATGATGTTTCAAAGCTTGGCAATCCTTTACTTGTAACTAAGCAAAGGTGACAGATAAAGGTGACAGATAAACGAAAAAGCCAAACAAAGGAGCGTAGAGTTGGCCCGGAGAGAGAGCTGTGCCCGTCTTTGCAAGCTCGCCAGTGGTCATTGTTCATCAGGGCTCTACCTGCGTGGGCTAATTACGGGCACTGGTTATGACAGTCGGCGCAGCAGCTGTAGCTTCCGTCTCCCACGGTGTTTCTGTGTTATCCGTGTGCTTGTGCTCCCGCACCGCCACGCCACGAGATGCCACGCCAAGGAGAGTCCTCTCTAGCACCCAACAAATGTTATAACTGGAATAGTCGGTCACCGAAGTCCCTGAAGGACACATCCTCATACTGTGAGCACCAGATTTAGTTGTGGATGCATGACGGCTCAGCTTGCCTTACCAAAGATGCCAAGGAGCCTCAAAACCTCCCAATCTCCGTCCACATTCATTGACTGCTTTCTACAAATACTGAGCTGAAATATTTTTTTCCCAGGGCTGCGGTCCTGGCGCCCTATTCTTTGTCTTCCTAGGATGCTTCCAGCTGCCTCAGCTCCATTTGACCCCCGCAAGCACTTCCGGACATCTCCAGCAGGTGGCTCAGCTACGTTCGGTAACATGTCCATTCTCAGTGATTACTAAGGCAGTCTCCTGCCTCCTACCCTATCTGCGCTTCATCAGCCAAGGGCACCCTCACTGGCACTGTCCTATGATCGATCTGATCCTCTGGGGTTTCCATGCTTCTCTAGAGAAAAGGAGCCTTGTCTCTTTTGAGACTATGTCTGTTAAAGACCTATTCAGTCCAAACTGTTGGCACAGTAATGTCTCAGAGCTGAAAGCGATCTCTTTCAGGCTTTAGTCTGCCCCCCCCCCCACCACCACACCGCACCTGTTTAGTCATCTATCCTATGGGGACTAAAAATGGACTTTCCCCTTTGTCTCAATTGAGCCTCTGAAACCTCCCCTCTCCCCAGCTTTGGAACTCTGTAAGCAAAACTTTCCTTGGTGTCACCAAACTGTCTCCTCAAGTCAGTGGTACAAATGTCTCCTACAAATGCCCTGGGTGGGGTGCTTGATTTTAAACCTGACATTTCAACTTGGATGGTTTGTGTGAAGTCTCAAAATGTCCATGAGCATTTCAAGGTTAGGTAGTTTGCTGGTGGCCCAGCCTATGAATGCCTGGCTACTGTAGGGAAGTCAGGACTGGCCCTAGAGTGGAGCAGGCTCAGTGGTACTTCCCTAGTCCACTAAAAGCAGGAGGGCAGGACTGTGGGCTTGCTCAGCCACTTTGGAAGTAACATTATCCAGCTAGCTCTGGTTTTGCGCCACCTTCTGTGTCTAGGCTTTCCCCGCACAAGCCTACTCACCAGGTGGTTGCTAGTTCTTCTGCTTAAGCCAAACCGTTAATGTTTATCAGACCGATATTATAAATTACTGCATCTGCCTTTATGCCTGGCTCTCCCGGGAGCCTTCACAAGCCTACAGAGCTCAGCGGGCATGCTCGGGCTTGTGCTGATTTCAAGAGTGTTCTACACTAAGGAAAATGCTGTCCCGGGTGAGAGACAGACACAGCAGGTGACCTCTCTCCTTGGCTTTTTATGACGAGTCGTGTCCCTTAACTATTAAATTTAAAAGGCATCATTTTGTGTTGGAAATCCATTAAACAGTGGAGGACACCATGGGTGTGAGAGAAACCGTACAAAGAGGGCAGTTTATTTGATGCACACGGGGTCATCTTATGAGAATGAAGGTTTTTTTGTTCGTTGTTTTGTTTTTTGTTTTGTTTGTTTGTTTGTTTGCTTGCTTGTTTTTTTTTTTTGAGATACATATATTTTCGGGTAAATCTTTGCTCTGGGCAATTTCTCATGGAGGAGACATGTAATGAATAAAACAATAGCGTTTATGTGGTTTTGAAATTGCTCAGACAAGCAGTTATTTATTTACTTTATGAGTTAAACACTGCTTCTGGATTGAGGCAGGCAGGGGCTTCCCTGAGGGGACTTGGGACGCTTGGGGTGGCGCGGCTAGGAATGAGCCTTCCTTCTAATGCTGTTCGGCTTCTAGGACAACTGATCACAGCTCGCTTCAGTGGGTGAGGGCCAGAAAGCAAATTACACAAATCTGTCCGCTAAACCCATTAAGTCCAGAAATTAAATAAGAATTAGGCTCGGTAAATAGAGAAAGGAGGGCTTACTTTAAATTGATTGAATCTTCTAGCAAAGCATCGTCAAGTCAGCTGACCCTCTAAGCCCCTCTACTGGCAACTGTCAGAACTGTGTGGCCTGAAAAACAGATTTTGAAATGGCCTTGCTGGGGTGTTCGTTATGTGTTGTTATTTTGAGAATTCAAATATTTCCCTTTTAATTTCAGCCATAGTTTTTGCATGATTATCTTGATCTCATAATTTCTGCTTAGGTTCTGGAAAGGAAATGAATAATTCATCTCCGACTTACAATTCTTGAAACTAATTATTAGGGGGGGAAAAGATAAGAATTTTAAAGAGATTACCCAGGAGTAGGCTAATAAATCACTTAGGTTTCTGTTCTGTTTTGTTTTGATAATTTGGCTTGCTCAGTTAACTAACATTCAGTGATTCACAATATTCACCCGAGGAAATCAAACAGCTTTTATATGCATGCCTCTGGTCCAATATGCACTTCCCCTTCCTTTCCCTTCCCTTCCTCAGCCTCTGCCTCTGGCTTTCCCAACCGCCCCTGTACCTGCCCATTGCTCTCCCCCAACCCCTGTACCTGCCCATTGCTCTGGGGGGGGGGGGGGGCGGAGACTCTGTATTTCTTTCCCGCCCAAGCCAGTCAGCACCACTTGTTTCCGAGTCTACAGTTTAGCATCTTACCTAATTGTCTTAGTGAGTAAGCGAAGTCTTGATACCAGGCCATAAACAGGTTGCCAACCAGCTACCTTCTTGGGGCACTGCAGATAACTCCGTGAGCATGCTGTATGTTTCGGAGGCTTGGAGAATGCTCCATTTTCAAACAGCCCATGGCCTGCAGTTGCCATACCAGACCTGTGAGGACTGTGAGAACCCACCAAGTCAGCTTCGCTGCAGCACCCAGCTCCGAGGGCCTCTGGCATTTCCTTGGCTTTGTGCAGCCGTGTGCAGCCAGCCTCTTCTGCTTCATGTGACCCAGAGGGACACAAACAAGGCCATTCATTCAGAAGCCCAAACCTCGGTGTGGCTTTCCTCCCCAAACCAGCGGGCCTGGCAGGTTGTCTTCTCGGAGAGACCCCTCTCAATCGCTCTCCTGTCACTACAAATGCCCCAACCTTGAAAGTTCGCTAGGAGAAGGTAGGGGGAAAGGGAGCAAGGATGGGGGACAGGGGGCTCCTTAGCTTCAAAACATTTCTGGGATTAGTTTTTTATGATATAGCTTTCACTAAAAGAGGTTATTTTCCTAGGTGGACTATTGGAACTAACTCTGTTACTCATTTCAACATCACACACACCTTTACTGCTCTCAAATTATAGTTGAACTGTGTATATGTGTGTCTCTCTGTGTGTGCATGTTTGTGTGTGTGTGTGGATATGTGTGTCTGTGTGTTTCTGAGCATGTGTCTGTGTGTGTATTTCTCTGTGTGTCTACATGTGTGGATATGTGTGTGTATGCGTGTCTATATCAGTGTGTGTTGATATGTGTGCGTCTGTGTGTGGATGTGTATGTGTGTTCCTGTGCATGTGTCTGTGTGTGTATTTCTCTGTGTGTCTACATGTGTGTGTATGTGTGTATGTGTGTCTATCTCAGTGTGTGTTGATATGTGTGTCTCTGTGTGTCTGTCTGTGTATGTTTGTGTATCTGTGTGTCTCTCTATATGTGTGTGTATTTCTGTGTGTGTCTGTGCGTGTCTCTGTGTATATGTGTGTATATCTCTGTGTGTATGTGTATCTCTCTGTCTCTCTGTGTGTATATTTGTATATCTGTGTATGTCTCTGCATGTGTCTGTGTATATATGTGTGTATCTCTGTCTCTGTGTGTCTGTGTGTGTAGTTTTGTGTATCTGTGTCTGTCTGTGTGTGTCTCTATGCATATGTGTGTGTGTCTCTGTATGTGTCTGTGTGTGTCTATGTGTGTCTGTGTATGTCTGTGTGTATCTCTCTGTGTATGTGCATCTCTGTGTCTCTCTGTGTGTCTGTGTGTAGCTTTGTGTATCTGTGTCTATCTGTGTGTGTCTCTGTGCATATGTGTGTGTGTCTCTGTATGTCTCTGTGTGTGTCTATGTGTGTCTATGTATGTCTGTGTGTATCTCTCTGTGTATGTGCATCTCTGTGTCTCTGTGTGTGTCTGTGTGTGTAGCTTTGTGTATCTGTGTCTATCTGTGTGTGTCTCTGTGCATATGTGTGTGTGTGTGCCTGTATGTCTCTGTATGTGTCTGTGTGTGTCTATGTGTGTCTGTGTATGTCTGTGTGTATCTCTCTGTGTATGTGCATCTCTGTGTCTTTGTGTGTATACATGTGCATGTGCATACATGTGGAAATAGAAGCTAACCTTGTGTTATCTACCTTTTCCATTGAGACAGAGGTTCTCACCGGCCTCAACTCACTGAACCAAGAAAGCTGGTGTAGTTGGCCAGTGAGCAAGAGGGATCCACTGTCTTTGCCTCCTCACTGCTGGGATCACACCTGCCTGGTTTCATCCTGTTTTCATTTTGTGTACACAGCTTCCAGGGGTCTTCATGCTTCCATGGCTAGTAGTACACTGACTGGGCTCTCAGAAGCCCAGATTGTGTTTGAAACCCCTAATGCTTTGGGTGCAGGCTGCCTGGCTTAAAGTGGCCCCCCTTTTCTGTTTTATTGATTCTTTGTGAGTTTCACATCATAAACCCAGCCCCACCCATCTCCTAGGACCCTTTTATCTGACATCTACCCTTGAACCCCCCCCCCCAAATACACACACACACACACACACACCCAAAGCATAGAAAACATCTCGTTGTAGAAGCTATAGTGTGTCACAGTGTGTGTCCCACGGTGTACCCCTCTGTCCACACATCTTCACTTTCAAATGTTTATTACAGTGAGTCACTGGTCTGGCTCAAGGGCTCTGGCTTCTTCAGCCACACTCTCGATACTGGATCATCACCAGGACTTTTCCTGGTTATCCTGTTGTTGCTCTGTGTCATGAAGATCGGCAGCTTGGGATCAGCAGGACCCATCCCGTCCATGTGTCCCAACAGTTCACAGATGAGTATATTTTGAGGTGGGCCAACTCAAAGCCCTGGATTAGGGCCTGGATGGTAGCTGAGCTGGTCAGCCCACGCTGGTCAGCCTACGGGCTGTCCCTTACCTTTACCGCCAGGGGGAGCTCTTCAGCCCTGCTCTGGCTAGGTCACCTAATACCTTGGAGGCCAGAGACAAGGTCAGCTCTTCTGTTCTGTTCTCCTGTCCTCAGGGCTGGCATGCCTGCACCCATGCCTCCAGAGCCACCTCCACTGTGCTATCCAGGAAAGGTGCAGGGCCCACTCTCCCAAGTGCTGCAGCCAGTGAGGGGCTGGGCTAGTTGTCCCACTCTCACATCCTTGGGTTGGCCCAGCGGTGCTTTCGCCATGAGAGCCAGCTCCTCTGTGCTGCTCCAGCGAGGTGCGGGACCTGCTCTCCCAAGTGCTACAACCAATGAGGGGCTGGAATAGTTCTCCCCAGTATCACAGGTGGCAAGGGAGGAGTGGCAAGCCAGCTCTCCCCGGCTCAGTCCCATGGGGGCTGGCTTACCTGGGCCCCCTCTGCCATGACCACTTCTACTGTGCTGCCCAGGCAAGGTGTAAGGACTACACCCCAGAGTGCCGCAGCTGGTGAGGGGCAGGGAAGGCTCACCCATTGTCGTGATCGAGGGGCCAGCTCTTTACAGTATGTCTATACAACAGACGGCTGGCTTCTGGGGAAGTGTGTGAATCCACCATTAGTGATTAAAAGACGAATTAGGTCAGTGTTGAGGTTCAATTTATGAGAAGTCAGAAACTTAAAAGGTTATAGCTATTACGTTGCTCTAGTTAGAAATGTGCTCATTTCTATTTTTTTTTATTAGAAGACAGGATAAGACTCTTTCATCTTGAAAGAGTTGGTTTCTTGTTCTTAATCTCCAGTCCGGGCCAAGCCCCACCCCAGCAGTCTCTGACATGAATGCCTCTCACATGCCCGGTCTGGAGAGCTACTCCTGAACTCTAGTTTCCTTGATTGCAACTCACTGTCCACAGTGTAGTCAGAACCTAAACAAAAATATAAACACTTAATAGCACCGCACACCACTGTTTGAAAGCAATTTCGTTATGTTCAAGGAAACACATGTGCTGGCTTTTACTCCTTGACAGCTTTAGACTTTATCTACCTGACTTTATATACCTGAGGCCAGCAAACCCATCTTCACCAAGTAAACGTGGACGAACCAGGTCTCCAACTTAAGCTTGGAGGGTGCATAATGGGGAAGGAAGTACAAGGACTTAGCAAAGATAAAAGATCTTGAGGAGCCAGCCCCAACCAGAAGGCTAAATAACCATTACACTAATAAAACCATGAGCTGGCTCTCAAGGGGGCAGTAAAAGGCTTTCACCCTTGACGGTGCGTCATGAGTCTGGAAACGAATCAAATGTCCATCAATAATAGAGCGAGGGGGGTTCTGGTCACTCAACACTATTAATAGAGGATGAAAACTCTACACCTGTGTGTGCTACTACACACTGAAGCCAAGGATATTATTAAAAAGCATATATATATATACATATATATATATACACATATATATGTGTGTGTATATGTGTGTGTGTGTCTGTGTGTGTGTGTATATGCATGTGTGTCTGTGTGTCTGTGGTGATCTTACATATTTAAAATGTATGTATAAACATATGTTTCTTACATTTATTTAAAATGCTAAATGTTTAAAATTCATTTAAATACTTTAAAATATTTAAAACACAAGCAAAGTAACCTATAGTATTAGAAACACAGGTAATGACTGGCTTTGGTACTGTGCTGTGTGATGCTGGGCATCCCCGAGATGCAGTCAACAGGCTATGTCCTCAATGGGAGCTAACATGGGAGTGTCGAGCGCATTTTAGAGACACATTCTAAAGCTATATTATTTTTTTTAAGTGTTATGTGTGTGAATGCTTTGCTTGCTTGCACATATGTGCGCCTGGTGCCCGAGAACATCAGAAGAGAATGTCAGACACCCTGGGACTGTAGTTGTGGATGGTTGTGAACTACCATGTGGGTGCTGAAAATCAAATCCTCTTGCTCTGAAAAAGCAGGTGCTAACCCATCTCTTCAGCCCAAATTGGAGTTATAGGTTTTTAAATGTATATGTTCCAATTGATATTTTTAAAAAAATTTAATCAAGAACAGAATATGGAATGTGTTATCAAAACACTAACAACATAATAGTTAATATTTGTTGATACCTTTGTATACAAACCTATGCTACGCATGCTGCAACATGTAACACCACACTAAACCCAATGAACCTACTTACTAACCCAGCCTAACACGCGAGGGATATAACTGGGGCGGGGGGGGGGTATAAAGGATTGTAGAAGTCACTCAGTTCAAAGCTCATCTTGACCACAATTTTACACTGTCTAGAAGGACTCCAAGTCTTAAAACACGACTCACACCAGGCGTGGTGGCGCATGTCTTTAATCCCAGCACTTGGGAGGCAGAGGCAGGTGGATCTCTGAGTTCGAGGCCAGCCTGGTCTACAGAGTGAGTTCCAAAACAGCAAGGCTACACAGAGAAACCCTGTCTCGAAAAACAAAACAAACAAACAAACAAAAGACAAAAAAACCAACAACAAAAACAACCCCACGACTCACTTTGTGTTCATCACAAGGTAAGTACCTCATTCTACAGCAGACTATGAAAAAATAACATGCAATTACCAGCTTTGGGGTTTTATTTTTGTAGATCCATTCTTTTTTTATTTATGCTTTATCAGAACAATCATTTCACAATCTAACACTGAGCACACAGACCGCATCCAACCCCAGAGTTAGGGACAACTCCTTAAGTCCAATCGAGTTTCACTCTCAAGCTCCTTACCTTTTCCTCATTGTGTGGAGGACAGCAAGAGCTTTGCTGTGCATCAGCCAGTATGTTTTGTCAGAATGGTACGGCTCTAATGTCCTCATCTGAGCAAAATGAAAGTAGCTTACAGAGGATCATTGAATGTAAACCCCCAAATTCTAGAGGAACAATTAAGTACAGAGATTCCATCCAAATTTATAAATAATGATTAACATTTATTATTTTAGAAGTTTAGGCTTATTGTGTGAGTGAAGCTTAATTCGGAAATCCAATCGCTCCATCGAGAGTTTACATCTAACGATTGCTAGAAAGTCACAGCGCAATAGACTTTTGAGAAATCCCAGCTGCATGTCACAGGAAGCACTCGGCCAAGTTCAGGTGGGTGAGATGGTGGCTGGCAGCTCTAGCCCAGTTTCATCTGGAGTGGTTCCACTCTGCGTGTGTCTCAGCTTCTTCAGACCAGTGAGCCAAAGAACGTTCTCATGGTGGCAGGAGTGCCCGAGAAGACACCTTAGGCTGTAGCTCCAGAACAGGCCCACTAGCATCATACCCCTCATCTCATGGGCCTTACTTAACTAACTCTAAAGTCGAAGGATGGAAAAATGATATTCTTATCTTTCAGTGGAAGAAGCTGAAGGTCACACCAGGAGGGTGAACACAGAGGCCCACAGTGCAAAGTCGGGTGATGCCCAAGTAGAAAGAGGTCGCTGGGCTACATGAGGGGTCAACATGTAAAAGAAAAGTCTGTTTCTGTTTACAAACTAACTTTAGAAAAGGGAGACTCTTGCCATCCCGGCGGTGAATCTTGATGTTCACCATCAATACATCCAACTTTAAGACTTGATCACTGTATTTCCATTAAAAAAAAAAAAACCCACAAGATACCACTTACTCAACACTGAAAATTCTATCTGACTAAGTAATGAGAGACTAGAACCAGGATGTGTGTGCGGTCAGCACTCTTAGTTTGACTCTGGGGCTGGAGAAAAATCAACTTACTATCTACTATGTAATAACAGACAGTTGAGCAATTTCCGTAATCAACATTTCTAGTTACACAAAGCACAGCCACTAAGATTATCAGCAACCTCTAAGCCACTCATGTTCTCTAACAGAATTTTTAGGACTCCATAGCTTTGCATTTTCCAACTGACTTTCAGGTAAGAAACTGTGGCCCACACCATTGCATATACTAGCAAGCGTTTGCTGAAAGGACCCAGATATAGCTGTCTCTTGTGAGACAATGCCGGGACCTAGCAAACACATTAGTGGATGCTCACAGTCAGCTATTGAATGGATCACAGGGCCCCCAATGGAGGAGCTAGAGAAAGTATCCAAGGAGCTATAGAGATCTGCAACCCTGTAGGTGCAACAATATTATGAACTAACCAGTACCCTGGAGCTCTTGACTCTAGCTGCATATGTATCAAAAGATGGCCTAGTCGGCCATCACTGGAAAGAGAGGCCCATTGGACTTGCAAACTTTATATGCCCCAGTACAGGGGGATGCCAAGGCCAAAAAATGGGAATGGGTGGGTAGGGAAGTGGGGGGAAGGGTATGGGGGACTTTTGGGATAGCATTGGAAGTGTAATTGAGGAAAATACATAATAAAAAAAAAGAAAGACAGAAACTGTGGCCTGTGAGCAAAAAGGACACCAAACTGTGGTTATTAAAAAGTTGGCTTTCGAGCCGGGCGTGGTGCTGCACGCCTTTAATCCCAGCACTCGGGAGCAGAGGCAGGCGGATTTCTGAGTTTGAGGCCAGCCTGGTCTACAAAGTGAGTTCCAGGACAGCCAGGGCTATACAGAGAAACCCTGTCTCAAAAAACAACAAACAAACAAAACAAAACCAAAACAAAAAACAAAACAAAAAAAAAACCAAAAAAAAGATGGCTATAAAATCCTGGAAATTAGCTAAAAACTATAACAGGAATTTATAAATACCTATACAATCGATGCTGTTGTGTGTGACAACAAAACTCAGAATATATAATGTTTATAATTATCATAACAGACATAAGATCTAATCTTTGTAGCAAGTTAAACAACCTATACATTTTTTAAAAAATTCTCAAAACTTAACCAAAGTTAGTAAACCGACTAAAAGTAATTGTCAGTAAATCTAACAGAACCTGATGGGAGGGTGTTCTATTGTATTGTCAGTCCATTAGATTAAAATTAGCAGGGCCTGGAGATCTGGTTCCAAAGTTAGAACTCATACTGCCCTTGCAGAGGACCTGAGCCATTCTAGCATGAACATCAGACAATTTACAACGACCTGTAGCAATAGCTCTTGGAGATTCACATGTCTGGCCTCCAACATACTCACATGCACATCCTACACACAGACATCCATGCACACACATGAGTAAAAATAATGAAAATGAGTCTTTGTGAGTGAGATGGCCCAGTGGCTACGGGTCCTTGTTCTTGCCAAGGATCTGAGTTCCGTTCCCAGCACCCATCGAATGCGAGTTCCAGGGGATCTGATACCCTCTTCTGACCTCCACAGACAGTGAGCACATGCAGTGCTCATAAACAGGTGCCCCAAAATGCTCAGACACATAAAATAAGGTAAAGGAATCGTTAAAAAGTGTAATGACACTCCACTCAATTTCCTATGATTTTTAAATCTGACTTGAAAATTATTACAAATTAGTGCCGGGCTGTGGTGGTAAATACCTTTAATCCCAGCACTTGGGAGGCAGAAGCAGGCAGGTCTCTATGAGTTTGAGCCAGCCTGGTCTACAGAGTGAGTTCTGGGACTGCCAGGAGATACACAGAGAAACCCTGTCTCAAACAAAACAAAACAAAACTTGGGCCAGATATATTAATCCCAGCACTCAGGAGGCAGAGATAGGCAGGTCTCTGGGAGTTCAAGGCCAGCCTGGTCTACGTAGTGAATTCCAGGGCAGCCATACTGAGGCCCTATTACGCTCAACCCCAAAACATCTGGAATTATAAGCAATGAAGTGATTGAATTATAAAAATCATACTTCTCCAATATATACTACACAGTTATCAAAAACTATATAGTAATGATATAGAAGTAAAGCACTACAGAAACTGCCGTAGTCCGCTGTGAGTGTTCACGACTGCTTTACATGAGCAGCGTGTGTGTGTGTGTGTGTGTGTGTGCACACGCGTGTGTGTGTGTGTGTGTGTGTGTGCGTGTGTGCGTGCGTGTATGCGTGTGCGTGTGTGTGTGTGCGTGTGTGTGTGCGTGTGTGTGCGTGTGTGTGCGCATGTGTGCATGTGTGTGTATGTGTGTGTGTATGCACACGCGTGTGTGCACGTGCATGTGCACGTGCGTGTGTGTGTGTGTGTGTGTGTGTGTATGCATGTGTGTATGTGTGCCCGTGCACACTTGTGTGCTTTTTAATAAACAATTTCATCTTTCAAGGCTGGAGAGGAGGCTCAGTGGTTGAGAGCACTTGATGCTCTAGCAAACGACCTGAGGTCAGTTCCTAGCACCCACATAAGATATCAGGCATAACGTGATTTGACTCTGATGCCCTCTTCTGGCCTCTGTAGTCACTACATGCACATGGTACACAGACTTACATGCAGGGAAAAGACCCATAAGTAAAATAAAATAAAATAAAATAAAATAAAATAAAATAAAATAAAACCTTTCCAGCTTGTGGCTGTCTTAGTCTCACCCCTATTGAATTAGAAAAGAAAGCACTTCATCTTTTAGTAGCTGATTCTTACAACATTCTCTTCGGTTCTCCTTCCCATCTGCCTCTCCATGACTTTCTTTAGTGTTTTTGTGGTTTGTTTGTTTGTTTTGTTTTGTTTTGCTTTTTTTTATTATAAAGTATTGGTTATACAACATAATTGATGTGGGTGACATTATTTTCACACATGGGTGTAGCATATTTTCTCTCACATGTGTAACACATTTTCACTCGTGTATAACATATTTTCTTATACACGTGTCACATATTTTCACACACATGTGTAACACATTACTCACATGTGTAGAACATATTTTATCATCTGTGTATAACATATTTTCACACGTGTATAGCATATTTTATCATATGTGTATGACATATTTTCACACGTGTGTAACACACTTCGATCACATTTATTTTCACTTGTCCCTCTCGTGACCTCCTGTCATGATCTCCCTTATGCCACTTCACGATTTTTGTCAAGAATATGTCATGTTCTGGGCCTCAGTTACCAACCAAGCTCCTCGGATCCACAGGCCTTCTCTTTGATGCACCTCACCAGATTTCTGTTGTTCATCCTTCGCTCTGACAAATCCTCAGGTGTGCAGCCACCCGGGAACCTTTCTCTCAGCAGCACAGTGGTGACTTGGTGTGATTTTCCTGACTTTTCACAAAATGTATCCATATACACACATGTCCCTGTTGCAAGAAGCAGGGGAAGAAGGGCTTATCGTGACTCAGAGTTGCAAAGGATACAGTCTACCAGTGTAGGGAACACTGTCTGCAGGAGGCAGGGGGCCATGTTGTAGCCACAGTCAGGAGGCAGGGGGTAAACAGGAAGTGGGAACAAACTATAAAACCTCAAGGCCATCCTGAGTGGCCACCTTCTCCAGCAAGCCTTCACCTCCAAATGGTTTTACAAACTTTCTTTCCAAAAATAACCATATGGACCAAGTGTTCAAACACAAGACCACCCCCTCCTCCCCCCCAGGACATTTAACATTCCAACGACAACAATATATCTAGTGAAACTGTTGCTGAGTGAAGAAGACCGAGAAGAATTTATCTCAATCCAGGTGTGGTAGCACATGCCTTTAGTCCCAGCACTGTGGAAGCTGAGGCAGGAAGGCCTCTGTGAGTTCAAGGTCAGTCTGGCCTACATGGAAAATTTCAGGGAAGCCAAGACTATATAGAGAGAGACCCTTTCTCTAAAGATAAAAATAAGAAAAGAAGGTGTCTCCGTACATGAGATTTGTTTGTGATGTATTTCCTTGTTAAATAAATAAAGGTGCGTGCTCATTTCCAATTCAGAACTATAAGTTGGATAAGCCAGTTATCACGACCTCCCCTTGGGGCCTCAGTTCTCCCTCCACTAGCCAACTTCACATGTCGGTTGCAACCTTTACAACAGACTCCCAAGGTGTCCTTTGTAAGATTTCTCTCAGACAGTTTAGCTACTCAGAGAACTCACTAACTTTGCTCAGATCTCCATCTCCATCTTCATCCCACATGGTTAGAAAAATCAGAAATACTCCAGGTAAAATGGCTTTTAAGAGTCCCAGAGACCTCCTGCTTCCCCGGGCAACTTTTGCTGCAAGCCAGGATGGGGTAACACACTGAGAGAGTCTCTCTGGGTGCATGCTTGCTGTTAGCCCACTGCAGACGCCGACTGGCCTTTCCCGCAACATCAAAATGAAGGCACAGACTCATCTACGCTGCCGAGCATCGTAGGATCATTCTCTCAGGGGGTCAAACCATACATCTGCTCCCGCATGAAGAGCCTGTTACCCTTCTGACCTACTGTGTGGTTTGCAGTGGCTCAGGCCCTGGCCTCCTCCCTCCTTCCCATCACTGCTAATGAAACACACCCTTCTTCTCTCTCATCTCGTGCTGGTCCAGTTTTGTTTTGCAGGATTTCCCAGTGCTTACCTGTACTGTGCCGCCTTTTAAAGATGCTGGAAACGATAGCACTCTTTGCTCAAGATTCTTCAAAAAATATTTTGAATTCTATCTTCCGTGTAAACAAACCTTGGTTTTTTTTTCCCCCTTCATAAGCAGTTTCTGTCTTCATGTCTCTCAAGTGCCATGGGTCTTCTTGTTGTTGTTGTTGTTGTCGTCGTTGGGGGTGTGTTTGTCTTCATTTGTTTGTGGGTTTTTGTTGGAATCCCATGAAGGAAAGAGTAAACTGATCGTCACAGGCTGGAGACTAACGCAGGTTGACCAGGGAGGAACAGAAAGCATGCAGAGGGCAGAGAGTGGAGACTTCTCCCAGGCAGGCTCTTTCTGGGCACATTGAAATTCCAAGCAGTTTAATGTTCGGGCGAGGGTGGGGAGAGTGCCAATGAAGGAAGAGATGTTAAAAGATCTAAAGTTCCTGTTTCTTTTTTAGAGGGATAAGGAGAGGAAATGATGTGAACAGTAATGTCTATCATTTGGTGTCTACTGTACTCAAGTTGAAAATAGCAGTCTTGCAATCCTTAAAATACGTGCATTCTGTCCCCTGCTTCTAAGAAGCACTGAAGCATCCACACTTTGGTCTTCCTTCTTCTTGGGCTACATAGGGTCTGCAAATTGAATCTTGGGTATTCCGAACTTTTGGGCTAATATCCACTTATCAGTGAGTGCATACCATGTGTGTTCTTTTGTGACTGAGTTACCTCACTCAGGATGATATTTTCAAGTTCCATCCATTTGCCTGTGAATTTTTATGAAGTCATTGTTTTTAATAGCTGAGTAGTATTCCATTGTGTAAATGTACCACATTTTCTGTATCCGTTCCTCTGTGGAGGGACATCTGGGTTGTTTCCAGCTTCTGGCCATTATAAATATGGCTGCTATGAACACAGTGAGAACAAAATACTCACAGGAAGAAATATGGAGACAACATGTGAAACAGAGACCGAAGGAAAGGCCATCCAGAGACTGCCCCACCCGGGGATCCATCCTATAAACAGTCACCAAGCACGGACACTATTGTGGATATTAGGAAGTGCATGCTGACAGGAGCCTGGGATAGCTGCCTTCTGAGAGGCTCTGCCAGAGCCTGACAAACACAGAGAGGCAGATGCTTGCAACCAACCATTGGACTGAGCGAGGGGTCCCTGATGGAGGAGTTGGAGAAGGGACTGAGGGAGCTTAGGGGCTTTGCAGCCCCATGGAGGGAGCAACAGTGTCAACTGGCCAGACTCCCCTGGAGCTCCCAGGGACTGGACCACCAACCAAGGAGTACCCATGGCCGCATATGTGGCACAGGATGGCCTTGTTGAACATCAGTGGGAGGAGAGGCCCTTGGACCTGAGGGTGTTTGATGTCCCAGTGTAGGTGAATGCCAGGGCAGGAAGACTGGAGTAGGTGGGCAGGTGGGTGGGGGAGCACCCTCACAGAGGCAGGGGGAGCAGGGATGGAATAATAAGGGGTTCCCAAAAGGGAGACCTGGAAAGGGGAAAACATTTGAAATGTAAATAAAGAAATATCCAATTAAAAAAAAGAGAGAGAAAAACCATAGCTTTACCAAGCTCCCCAAGATTTGTTTTTGATCTTGGGCTGCCCTTTGGGGGTGAGGCGGTGATGGGCTCTACCTTAAAGAGATCCAGTTTCTGGGCCAAACTTGACTCACTTCATCTTTTAACCTGTAAACCGGATGCTATCCATCCTCTCTCTGTTCAAGTTCCTCAAAACTGACCGTGCCCATCGGCCCCTGCTCCTTCCCCCATCCCACGCTGCTCTCAGATCTGTCCCTGCTGCTCGCTCTGCAGCTACAGTTTCTGACCGCCTTCACCTTTAGGCCTCAGTCAACCCCAGGACCTTTGCATCTGCTCTCTCCCCAGATAACCAGTTCTGCCTCCTCCTCTCACCCAAATATTACCTTTGCTTAGCATCCTGTCCAGAGGGTGCTCCCATCTCCAGCCTTCAGTCTTTGCTGCCTCCTGTTTTCCTAACATGACATGAGCTCATCTGACTCGCACTGACTCGCACTAACACGCTTTCCTCTGGAGTCTGGGAAAACAGTGGCTGTGTCCTTTTTACTGTAACCCCGACATGGGCAGTGAGCAACCCCCAAAAAGAACACAGCAAATATTTGATGAATAAATCCGAGAATAACCTTGGACAAGACATACATTTACTTTTTAAAAAAAAAAAAATCTGTCAAATGCCAGAAAAATCTTCACTCTCTTCTAGTGTCCTAATGCTCAGACACTATTTCTGATCTCTCTATAGATGATGATGATAATAGATAGATAGATAGATAGATACATAGATAGATGATAGATAGATGATAGATAGATAGATAGATAGATAGATAGATAGATAGAAAGATAGATGTTAGATACATAGATAAATGATAGATAAAAAGTTTGTCAAGAAAGAAACTGCATATTATAAGTTAATATATTTAAATGATTATGTACTAGTGTATGTATATATGTATATTATCACTTGTATAGCAAACTGATGCTAACAGACAAAACCCCATCATCACCCATTCTGACTGCATTCCTTCAGTGATGTCACCGCAAATATCTAAACACCAGTCTCCTGTTGGGAAAGAGACCAAATGTTTTCATTGCCTACATGGGGTCCCCCACTGCACCCCCAGTTCTACAGCTATGAACCATGACTGCTGCCAGAGACTCCAGCAAGTCTCCAGAGCTTGAAGCACGTGAAGACCAGCTCATTCCATTGATGTTACATCATTCACAGCTCAGCTAGCTAAAAGATGTGACGATGCATGTGTTTCCTTTCATCTGCAGATAACTGGTCCAAAGAAGGCTCCAAGGATGCTGGACCCAAAAACTGCTCAGCTGACCCAGCCGGCGGTGCACTGAGTCAACATCTCCACCATTTGGTCCTGCTGCCTGTTCTTCTTAAAGCACACTGGGTAATTCTAAGTATTTACCTCGCAGGAGTATTCAATTGTATCTGAAAACCTATTTTAAACATGGAAAAAGACTAAGGATTAGCCAGAATTAGAAACTTGACCAAGGCAATCTTCTGTCTCTATACCATCACTGTATTTCTAGGGCCAAGAGCATAGCGGCAGTTCAAACAGCCTCAGAGGCAATCACGTTAAGGGATAGGAAAATGCCTATCCCCCCCCCCTCTCTCTCTCTCTTTCTCTCAAATTTGTGTATTTACTTTATGTATATGAGTACACCATTGCTCTCTCAGACACACCAGAAGAGGGCATCAGATCCTATTACAGATGGTTGTGAGCCACCATGTGGTTGCTGGGAATTGAACTCAGGACCTCTGGAAGAGCAGTCAGTGTTCTTAACCACTGAGCCATCTCTCCAGCCCACACTTTGGCTACAGCAAGGCTCCAGGAACTTCAGCTTTCTGGCCTACACGATCGTGTGATTGTTCGCTGACACGGAAGGATGTTCAGAGAATCTAATGCCTGTCATGTCAGAATTTGTCTATGTTATAAAATACTTAGAAAACAGACTGTTCTTCACGGGGCTTAATCTACTTCCTGTAACCAACTCATGTTTAATAAGATGAGTTGCCACCAGGGGACACTGAACTAGCACAGACCGGAGAGGAATACAGCAGCAAGGGAGCTGGAGGCTCCCCCTGCTGGACGAAGAGTGGTACTGCCTTTGCTGTCACGCTTTCTCTGCTCTGCGGGATTGGCTGTGGGAAGCGCATCCTCAAAGGGTCACCAAGCAGTACAGGCCTGGGGAGGAGACCGGCTCTCACGCTACGGGTGGGGCAGGCGTCTCGGCATTGTCTGAACAGCCACAGGAAGGTAACGGTCTTCCTCTGCATCTCCAAGCGCTGTTACATTCTGGGCTTGGTCGGATACGAGATACTCTGTGTGTCCACTTTCCTGACACGGAAACGTAAGCTGTGTTCCTCTTATGGAAAGCTGTTTCTGCGTGTTGTCCGTCAGGTGAAGGCTTTTCACCTCTCCCTTTCCTGACCCTGCTGGTAGAAAGATGAGCTCTCTCAGGGGCCCTAGTGAGGTCACTCCTGTATTTTTCCTTAACACAACACAGAAGCAGCCCTCTGTTTCAGATTACAAAAGTCTTGCACAGCAAATCTAAGAGCCTGTTACAAAACATTTAAGTCAATAAAGGTTGCATCCCCAGAGGCTGGTCTTGATTAGTGGGTCTTCGTCACTTATTATGCAAACCAAGGCATTCTGAACACAAAATTGGTTCATTAATGATACGTGATCACTTGTCCGACCCTGTGTTTAGAAACTGCCGAGACGTCTACTGTCTTAACATTTTGCTTGGGGAGGGGGAGGGCTTCTTTATCATGAACCTGTTCAACCTTATTGTACACAAGCAGGAGTGTCCCGGTTCCCAGAGCTAGTTTATCTGCCTCTGATCAGATAGTTCAGTTCGTCCTCTTTCTTTCTCTCTCCATCCCTCCCCCATCCTCACCCCCCATCTCTCTCTCTCTCTCTTACACACCTATCTCTAAGTTCTTTTCTATGAGAAGTGACATCTCTGGAAGTTATATTTCAAAGGGCTTTCCCAGGCTGGAGAGAGGGTTTTGTGGTTGGTAATGGGTACTGCTTTCAGGACTGACCTGGGTCTAGTTTCCAGCTTACAGCTGCTTATAAATCCAGCCCCAGGAAGATCTGCACACATGCATGCCCATACCCACACCACATATGCATATATACACACAGATACACATATACCACACATATACACACAGTGTCCTTTTCTAAGCAATGGCTATGATCGGTTTCAGTACACTGAAAATTGTCATGTGATTATTCAGCCAACATAACCTCATGAAAATGAAACTTTCCCTCTGCATGTCTGAGGCAACCATAGAGAGCACAACTCAGCAGCGGAGAAACAGTGCCCTGCTCAGGTGTGCAGGCAGCCACACAGGCACAGGTGTGCAGAAGCCACACAGACACAGGTGTGCAGGCAGCCACACAGGCACAGGTGTGCAGGCAGCCACACAGGCACAGGTGTGCAGGAAGCCACACAGGCACAGGTGTGCAGGAAGCCACACAGGCACAGGTGTGCAGAAGCAGCACAGGCACAGGTGTGCAGGAAGCCACACAGGCACAGGTGTGCAGGAAGCCACACAGGCACAGGTGTGCAGGAAGCCACACAGGCACAGGTGTGCAGGAAGCCACACAGGCACAGGTGTGCAGAAGCCACATAGGCACAGGTGTGCAGGCAGCCACACAGACACAGGTGTGCAGGCAGCCACACAGACACAGGTGTGCAGAAGCAGCACAGGCACAGGTGTGCAGGAAGCTACACAGACACAGGTGTGCAGGAAGCTACACAGACACAGGTGTGCAGGAAGCCACACAGGCACAGGTGTGCAGGAAGACACACAGACACAGGTGTGCAGGAAGCCACAAAGGCACAGGTGTGCAGAAGCCACACAGGCACAGGTGTGCAGGCAGCCACACAGGCACAGGTGTGCAGAAGCTACATAGGCACAGGTGTGCAGGCAGCCACACAGGCACAGGTGTGCAGAAGCCACACAGGCACAGGTGTGCAGGCAGCCACACAGGCACAGGTGTGCAGAAGCTACATAGGCACAGGTGTGCAGGCAGCCACACAGGCACAGGTGTGCAGAAGCCACACAGACACAGGTGTGCAGGCAGCCACACAGGCACAGGTGTGCAGAAACCACACAGGCACAGGTGTGCAGGCAGCCACACAGGCACAGGTGTGCAGGAAGTCACACAGGCACAGGTGTGCAGGCAGCCACACAGGCACAGGTGTGCAGAAGCAGCACAGGCACAGGTGTGCAGGCAGCCACACAGGCACAGGTGTGCAGAAGCCACACAGGCACAGGTATGCAGG
The DNA here is from genome assembly GCF_978045245.1 of Mus caroli. Classification (NCBI taxonomy): domain Eukaryota; kingdom Metazoa; phylum Chordata; class Mammalia; order Rodentia; family Muridae; genus Mus; species Mus caroli. The sequence continues at coordinate 7,217,463 of NW_028227271.1, forward strand.
AAGCCACACAGACACAGGTGTGCAGGAAGCCACACAGGCACAGGTGTGCAGGAAGCCACACAGGCACAGGTGTGCAGGCAGCCACACAGGCACAGGTGTGCAGAAGCCACATAGGCACAGGTATGCAGGAAGCCACACAGGCACAGGTGTGCAGGAAGCTACACAGACACAGGTGTGCAGGAAGCCATACAGGCACAGGTGTGCAGGCAGCCACACAGGCACAGGTGTGCAGGCAGCCACACAGGCACAGGTGTGCAGGAAGCCACACAGACACAGGTGTGCAGGAAGCCACACAGGCACAGGTGTGCAGGAAGCCACACAGGCACAGGTGTGCAGAAGCCACATAGGCACAGGTGTGCAGGCAGCCACACAGGCACAGGTGTGCAGAAGCAGCACAGGCACAGGTGTGCAGGAAGCCACACAGACACAGGTGTGCAGGAAGCCACACAGGCACAGGTGTGCAGGAAGACACACAGACACAGGTGTGCAGGAAGACACACAGGCACAGGTGTGCAGAAGCCACATAGGCACAGGTGTGCAGGCAGCCACACAGGCACAGGTGTGCAGGAAGCCACACAGGCACAGGTGTGCAGGCAGCCACACAGGCACAGGTGTGCAGGCAGCCACACAGGCACAGGTGTGCAGGCAGCCACACAAGCACAGGTGTGCAGGAAGCCACACAGGCACAGGTGTGCAGGCAGCCACACAGGCACAGGTGTGCAGGAAGCCACACAGGCACAGGTGTGCAGGCAGCCACACAGGCACAGGTGTGCAGGCAGCCACACAGGCACAGGTGTGCAGGAAGTCACACAGGCACAGGTGTGCAGGCAGCCACACAGGCACAGGTGTGCAGAAGCAGCACAGGCACAGGTGTGCAGGCAGCCACACAGGCACAGGTGTGCAGGAAGCCACACAGGCACAGGTATGCAGGAAGCCACACAGGCACAGGTGTGCAGGCAGCCACACAGGCACAGGTGTGCAGGCAGCCACACAGGCACAGGTGTGCAGGCAGCCACACAGGCACAGGTGTGCAGGCAGCCACACAGGCACAGGTGTGCAGAAGCCACATAGGCACAGGTGTGCAGGCAGCCACACAGGCACAGGTGTGCAGAAGCAGCACAGGCACAGGTGTGCAGGAAGCCACACAGACACAGGTGTGCAGGAAGCCACACAGGCACAGGTGTGCAGGAAGACACACAGACACAGGTGTGCAGGCAGCCACACAGGCACAGGTGTGCAGGCAGCCACACAGGCACAGGTGTGCAGGCAGCCACACAGGCACAGGTGTGCAGGAAGCCACACAGGCACAGGTGTGCAGGCAGCCACACAGGCACAGGTGTGCAGGCAGCCACACAGGCACAGGTGTGCAGGCAGCCACACAAGCACAGGTGTGCAGGAAGCCACACAGGCACAGGTGTGCAGGAAGACACACAGACACAGGTGTGCAGGAAACCACACAGGCACAGGTATGCAGGAAGCCACACAAGCACAGGTGTGCAGGCAGTCACACAGGCACAGGTGTGCAGGCAACCACACAGGCACAGGTGTGCAGGAAGCCACACAGGCACAGGTGTGCAGGAAGCCACACAGGCACAGGTGTGCAGAAACCACACAGGCACAGGTGTGCAGGCAGCCACACAGGCACAGGTGTGCAGGAAGTCACACAGGCACAGGTGTGCAGGCAGCCACACAGGCACAGGTGTGCAGAAACCACACAGGCACAGGTGTGCAGGCAGCCACACAGGCACAGGTGTGCAGGAAGTCACACAGGCACAGGTGTGCAGGCAGCCACACAGGCACAGGTGTGCAGAAGCCACACAGGCACAGGTATGCAGGAAGCCACACAGGCACAGGTGTGCAGGCAGCCACACAGGCACAGGTGTGCAGGAAGCCACACAGGCACAGGTGTGCAGGCAGCCACACAGGCACAGGTGTGCAGGAAGCCACACAGGCACAGGTATGCAGGAAGCCACACAGGCACAGGTGTGCAGGAAGCTACACAGACACAGGTGTGCAGGAAGCCATACAGGCACAGGTGTGCAGGCAGCCACACAGGCACAGGTGTGCAGGCAGCCACACAGGCACAGGTGTGCAGGAAGCCACACAGACACAGGTGTGCAGGAAGCCACACAGGCACAGGTGTGCAGGAAGCCATACAGGCACAGGTGTGCAGGCAGCCACACAGGCACAGGTGTGCAGAAGCAGCACAGGCACAGGTGTGCAGGAAGCCACACAGACACAGGTGTGCAGGAAGCCACACAGGCACAGGTGTGCAGGAAGACACACAGACACAGGTGTGCAGGAAGACACACAGGCACAGGTGTGCAGAAGCCACATAGGCACAGGTGTGCAGGCAGCCACACAGGCACAGGTGTGCAGGAAGCCACACAGGCACAGGTGTGCAGGCAGCCATACAGGCACAGGTGTGCAGGCAGCCACACAGGCACAGGTGTGCAGGCAGCCACACAAGCACAGGTGTGCAGGAAGCCACACAGGCACAGGTGTGCAGGAAGACACACAGACACAGGTGTGCAGGAAACCACACAGGCACAGGTATGCAGGAAGCCACACAGGCACAGGTATGCAGGCAGCCACACAGGCACAGGTGTGCAGGCAGCCACACAGGCACAGGTGTGCAGGAAGCCACACAGGCACAGGTGTGCAGGAAGCCACACAGGCACAGGTGTGCAGAAACCACACAGGCACAGGTGTGCAGGAAGCCACACAGACACAGGTGTGCAGGAAGCCACACAGGCACAGGTATGCAGGCAGCCACACAGGCACAGGTGTGCAGGCAGCCACACAGGCACAGGTGTGCAGGAAGCCACACAGGCACAGGTGTGCAGGAAGCCACACAGGCACAGGTGTGCAGAAACCACACAGGCACAGGTGTGCAGGAAGCCACACAGGCACAGGTGTGCAGGCAGTCACACAGGCACAGGTGTGCAGGCAGCCACACAGGCACAGGTGTGCAGGAAGTCACACAGGCACAGGTGTGCAGGCAGCCACACAGGCACAGGTGTGCAGGAAGCCACACAAGCACAGGTGTGCAGGAAGCCACACAGGCACAGGTGTGCAGGAAGCCACACAGGCACAGGTGTGCAGGAAGCCACACAGGCACAGGTGTGCAGGAAGCCACACAGACACAGGTGTGCAGGAAGCCACACAGGCACAGGTGTGCAGGAAGCCACATAGGTAAGGTGTGCAGGAAGCCACACAGGTAAAGGTGTGCAGAATGCACACAGGCACAGGTGTTTAGGAAGCCATTAATGGTGTGTGCTTCCTGGGAAGTCCCTCTGGAAGGAGAGGGATTTAGTGAGAGCATTTGAATATTTCTTATTCATATTAAGAGTAACTGGGGAAGTAAAGAGGAAAGAATGAAGGAAAGGGTTTGTGAAGACAAGAGACCAAGGAAACGACTTTTTATCCTCACTTTTTGGGCACACAGATAAAAGGTAGGGTGCTTTCTCTTTTAAAAAATGCCTTGATCTCTTTAGGTGTGAGACACAGTAGATGATAACAGCAGATAGATAGATAGATAGATAGATAGATAGATAGATAGATAGATAGATAGATAGATAGATATAGATAGATAGGTGATAGATAAATAGATAAATGATAAATAGATAGATGATAGTAGATAGAGGATAGATAGATATAGATGATTGATAGATGATAGATGGTTGAGTGACAGATAAATAGATATATTAATAGATAGATAGATTAATAGATAGAATGTGCACACATATAAATAACAGAAATGTAGAAAACAAAGCCTCTTCATGAAGAAACTGTACTCCAACTTTTCTAACCCATGCATTTTCTTACATGAACAAGAGACACTGCCAGTCTGGCTTGGTTAGCCTGCTCCTTCTAAATAGAAGGTCCTAATAACAACAGTTTTTAAAAGTCCTCAAGGGCCACCAGCTCAGGAGAAAGGGTTCTCCAATTAGGAACCAGTTCTTGCGAGCCTCTCACAGCCTTCTTTCCACACCAAGCCCCCGGGTTGGCAAAGAAATATGAAAGCCAGCTCTGGATTTCCTTCCACCACCCACAGATACGTTCATTTGATGAGTTCATCTCCTGTCCTAGAGAACGGCTTGCATAGATCATGGTAAAAATTCTACGACACAATTGGATTGGTGTAAACACTAGCCCAATTTAGACACAGTTGGTGGCTGCCCCTCCCTCTCCTACTGCCTCTGGCTGCTCCTGAAGCACAAAGTGTCCAGTGAGCAGGAGCTGTTCGTATTTCTCCAGGGACCCTGAACACAGAACTCCTGTTTATAATCTCAGTTCCCAAACATTTCCTCAGAACACTGACTTCACAGTGAAACCCTATTAGTTAACTTGGTCTCCTCCAATATATGGTATATGACCCCTGACTTTCTGGCAAAAGCTAGGTCAAACAAAACACAAACAAGCAAAGAAAAGAGGGAGCATGATTTTTCTCATGAATAGAGGTGTTATCCAAAGAGCCTCCTGTCAGACAGCCAAAGGTGGTCAAGAAATATAAAAATAAAACCAAACAAAATCTTCCTGAGAGCAAAGATCCAGTTTGGCATCCCAGAAGAGCAGAAGTGTGCCCCCAGGCACTTGGACACCGTGCCTGTGGATTAGCAGATTCTCCAGGCTCTGCCTGGGACTGGGAGTATTTGGCTGTGCTTTGCCCATTTACCTGAAGTCATTACTCAAGGAACAGGCCTATGTTCCTCACTTCACACATTCATTTTAAAACGGCTGGACCTGACTCACTGAAGAGCCTTTTGTAAAGTCATGAAACACTCTCTCGCTTGATTGTTTCTCTCTGAAGTCCCTTCTTGGTATATAGCATTTCCTCCACATGAAATGCCTGCATTCAGTAACTTCATTCAAAGGACATACCACGTGGAATTTCCCGTAAGATCTAATAAACTGAGGGCGTGGGGAAGTGAAATCCATTGCTGAGTGTTTTCCTCCTGAGAGAGGAGTACTCTCTCTTCCCTGGAGTTACACTAACCCTTGGCAGGCCAGTGTCATCTCAATCTTGTAGGAACTATGTCTACAAGATTGGCCAAGAGGATGCTGAAGGTTCAGTGTCCATGGCCTAATAAACTTTAATCATTAAGACTAATTCAATTCCTCTCACCAAATTCAGCACATCACAAAAAAACAACAAGTAAGCCGACCTGAAGTTGGGCGGCTTCTCCTTTTGTCTGATGAGAAGCCGTCCTATGTAAGCAGCCGTGTGATCTGAGGCTGCCTCTGGTTCAGAGTGCCTGAGTTCAGCCTGCTCTAACTGGAGTGTCCCACAGAGAATCAAAGAAGAAAGGAAGTCTGCAGATAAATCTAAACTCGAGCTGATGGAAAATCCCAGACAGGCACAGCACTCCGGCTGCTCAGCCGTTGTAAAACTCCTCTTAAATGACCGTCAGGCAAGGCAGGAGGATCTTCCCAGAAGGGTTCTGATCAATTTCCTGTCTGTTCTGCCAGTGTAGTTAACAACTAATAAACTATACTACTCTACTCTACTAATAAACTATACTACTCATTGTAGCCTCTCTCTACAATGGGACACCACACAGAGCTCACTGGCCATGGCTTCACAGGCCTGTCTACAAAGGCTGTGTAGAGGGTAAGTCATATTAGAAATGACATTTTACGACACTGGGGTCCAAAAAAGGGTTCTTTCTACCAAAACACTACAGACCATGTCCTTGAGGGTCTTCCTCCCTTTATGGATTGACACATACGCTCCTGAGAGAGAAGGAGTCAGATATGGCCCCTCTCCTAACACGGGGTTTATTTAAGGAAAGGCAGTGTGAACACCTAGTTCCATCCTGCCTAGAACCCCTGCCGAGTGCAAGAACAATATATGTGTTGGCTCACTGCGCACTGAGTTTCCCTGGAGGAGAAGGTACCCTGGTTCCCATGACAGTGTCTGCTTTCCTTCACAAGAACTGACCGAGGGGAAAACAAAGCTGTCTGTCCAGAGCCAATACCCACCCTAAGGATATTATTATCTTAATAACCTAGCCCATAAAACAACAGCACTGGATCAAAATTAAGTGTATTTGGTAGACTGGAACCTTCACAATTCGGTTTAGCTTTTCACATGTCCAAATTTGACCCAACGTTCTAAGATGAGAATGTCTGATACTCACTCAAACAAAAACAGATACCATTACTGATTTGGGGAAGGTTGACTTGGGAATTTGCTCACAGAATCACAAAGAACCTGAAAGATTATCTAGACTGTGGGGAACCTGAGGCCTAGACAGGTCATAGTAAGTGCCGAAGGTCATAGCAGGAGACACTGAAATCCGTTTTATCTTCTTGGGTCCCAAGCAGGTACAGTGCTGGATTACATCAGCCTTCTCCTTGTGAGCTATGGTAAGTATTCCTACATTTAGTAATTTGCCAAAAAAAAAGGAAGAAAGGAAGAAAGGAAGAAAGGAAGAGAGAGGGAGAGGGAGAGGGAGAGGGAGAGGAAGGAAGGAAGGAAGGAAGAAAGGAAGGAAGGAGATAGGAGAGGAGAGGAGAGGAGAGGAGAGGAGAGGAGAGGAGAGGAGAGGAGAGAGGAGAGGAGAAGAAAGGAGAAGAAAAGAAAAGGAAAGAAAAGAAAAGGAAAGAAATGAAAAGGAAAGAAAAGAAAAGAAAAGAAAAGAAAAGAAAAGAAAAGAAAAGAAAAGAAAAGAAAAGCAAGCATCCAGGAACTAGCTCCTTGTAAAGAAATATCTTGTGAAAATCAATATTTTAGAAATCAGATCACCTGATTTTCTGTCATCTTAAATTCCTTCAATTAACAGATGGGACCCACTAAACACTGCAGTGCTCCAAGGGGTGGCAGAGAAAGCAGCCAATCAGGGGCGCCCATTCAAGGGAGGAACTGGTGAAAGAGTGGGGCAGAGGTGAGTCAGGCAGAGCCAGAGACCCACCCTGAGCTCAGGTCCACTGACTGTTAGGCGCAAACTCCTCAAACACAGCGGCGCCTGAGAACATCAGTGTTTTGAATGTCTTCAAATTACTAGAAACTTCTGAGTAAGCTTCCTTTCCTGCCCTCACCCTCAGGTATTACATAACACACAGTTAAGCAACCATTCTGTGACATTCCAATGGCCTTTTTATATTTTACCAGGTCTTATTTTGATTTGTTTTCCAGGTGACTTATGAAAACGTCTAAACTAAAGGCATATGACTGTTAAACATTAAAAATTCATATTTAGTTGAAGACACCCCTCCAAACCAACTCTTTCTGGCCTTTCCCCCAGCTGAACATCTGCAAGCGTATGCACGAGCACACACTATAGACCGTCTTACAAAATATGTGGAGCCAGTCAACAGCAGAATAAAACAAACTAGCAAAACTTAGGGAAGACAGTCACATCCATCCAAGGTAGACAGTGATACCCCCAGTGCTGAGAGTTTGAGGGTTCACCAGACACCCCTCATGCCTCCAGTTGATATTCTCTCAGGCTTGACTTGCTTGAAACATATCCTGGCCTGGCTATTTCACCCAGTGCCATTCTGCTTCCTTCCCTCTCCACCTTGTACATCTGACTCCTCTCCGGGGCTGCTTCTGTAACATCAAACCTAAGACAGAAGAAGAAGATAACAAGCCTTGGGTGTAACTGTGTATCCTGTTAGGAGTGAGTACGGTCTTGAAGAATAACAAGATGAGAGAGCAAGAGAGGAAGGGGTGATGAGGGTCTCAATGGGGAAGGAGACTAGGGGATGTCACTGAAGTGGGCCATGCCTGCAGGAAGTGAAGAGCACTGTGAGAGTCTGGGAGGGTGACCAAGGCCAGTAGAGATACGAAAGAACAAGAAGGCCATTGGTGGCGCTGGAAAGAGCAGCTGAGGAGGTCAGGGAGATGTGGTCATGAGTTAACAGCTTGATGTAGGATTTTATAAGGAGGATTATTTCAACAGGTTGTGTGTGTGTCTGTGTGTGTGTGTGTGTGTGTGTGTGTTACAAAGCCACTAGTGTTCCAGAAAACCAAGAGCAGGATCAGAATATGGAAAGCCACCTTGCAAAGAAAGACTCTCAGGGCTGGCTGCAAGTGTTGGTGAATAGGGGGCTTGCCAGGCCAAGTGTGAGAGTTTAGATCTCAGTACCTACATAAATATTGTGATGTGGTGGTATTCATACCTGCAATATCAGGACTGGACACGGAGAGATAGGAGTGTCTGTAGGGATGGGTGAACAGCTAGGCTAGCTGAACTGGTGAGCTCCAGATTCTATGGGGGGGGGGAGAACCTGAGACCTCCAGATGCTGTGGGAGGCTCTGTCTTTAAAAAATGAGAGAGGGACTAAGAAAGGACTTCACATGCACACACTTAAACACGGTGCATATACGCACAAGTTTAAACAGACTGAGTCTCTTATATAGAAATAATGGATGTGGATATCATAGTTACATTTACATAATCAGATGCGTGCAGAAGTCAGGGTTGCTTAACCAAGGTTCCATCGGCATGCGCCATAGTAGAGACGAACAAGGTAGACTGGCAGGAGAGCTCACTAGCCCCTGCCTATATTTTTCATGGGAAGGTTCCTCCCTTCTTTCACGCTTACCTTCCTGTCTATATGCACCCTAATCTGGCAGATACTGACAAAACCTTCAGCTTTGTTTCTGAGGAAGCTCAGGTAGGTTGATGCAGCTCAGTGTGGAAGATTCATGGAATTCTTACAGTAGAATCTTCCAGGCCTGAATGAGCATGGACCTCTAACTCACCATGGGAGGCCTGGGAGGGAGGGAGAGGGGAGGGAGGGAGGGACGGAGGCAGAGCAGTGTGTGTGTGACCAGCCCTTATCTCGATATTGTGAGGTACGGGGCAAGGTGGAGAGTGATACCACACATCTTATCGCAAAAAGCCCACACAGAGGAGGGAGCAGCTGCCTCCCTTGGCCTGGGTTCCTGGAGTTCGGCATTCTTGAATTAACTGGGTAGAAGGGAAAAGATAACATATAGTTTTCCAGCTAGTTATGCAAGGTGACACTTATTAACTAGGCTCTGGGTGAGGAGACTCTCAGTCCCAAGCAGGTTTGGGAGGAAAACTTGGTTTTCCTAATTCCCCTATCAGGTGGACAGTCCGCAGAGCACCACACACCTCTATTTAGACTTTTATATAAGATTGAACCAGGTGATTGGGGGACCAGGAATTCTGGTATGCCTTCCCAATGCTGGAGTGGGGATGGAACTGTCAAATCCCAGCTAGCACAGAGGGGCTCTTGAGAGGTCCCCACATGAGATCCAGAGTGCCATTTCATGACAGAGGTATATCCTGAGTTTTCAGACAAAGGGGAATTGGAGTGCACTAACCTAAGGCACTCTCCTGGCCTCCCAGAATCCTCTGCTTTCTCATTAGAAGGTACTGGATCCTCCCCAGAGAGCAAGATGGGATCCGGATCTACTCAATAGCGTCTCACCCCGTCGTCGTTCCTCTTCAGTACATTGAATTCATTTGTGTCAATATTTTACTTTGGAGAGTAGAGAAACTACCAGAACCTACAAGCCAGCCAGCCAAAACAATAGCATAGCCGTGAACAGAATTTGAGTCTTCTTGGACAGCCTATGTTCAAGGAAAATATTCTCTGTGCTTCAGTTGTCTAAATTGGCTCCTCTTACTTCATCCAAAAATATTAACTGACTGTGGTTCTGTTGTATCAATGGGATTGGTTTTATTATTAAATGAAAAATGGGGATAAATACAGGCCCTATGATGAGAAGTTGGGGGCCCAATGTCGTGGTCTGCTGCAGTCTTGTCTTTAGATGTGTCTGAGATCTGCCCTAAAGGCCCAACCAAGACTGTATTATCAGTTGCCTCTCTCTTAGACACTTTGGAGGGTTTATCATGTTCAAAAAATTGCTGGTGCTAACCATGCCATGGGGGCCAGATGAGATGCCAACTGTCAGCTATGGCCCTGCATATACATTAGTAGCTCTCATATAGCCTAAGGCGGTACTTGGTGGCACAGTCCTGAACAGTGGTGAGGAGTTTTTGTCAATCATTTCTTTCCTCTCTGTTATGATTTCCTTTGCATAGATGAAATCAGTAGCTAAGACTTGGAGATTTCACTGATGGCCCCGGATCTCTCATGAGAAACCCAGAGAGGCTCAGGAAGGATCCAGTGCAGCGTTAATGACACAGTAAAACCTAGAGTCTATGGAAGAGTTGGCAGGGTAAGCCTATGTGGTGATAACTCTCCTTTAGAAGGAGATCTATCAAGGGAAATCTCTGGAGCTAAACTATCCAAACAAAAAGATAAAAATCTCAAAGAGATGGCTAAATCGATGTAATCTCCTATGACAGGTTTCAACCCATCTGTTTTACCATCCGAGGCCAAGTTAAGTCAGGCGCCGTGGGAATGATGCTATCTCTACCCCCAGCTCTGACTAGATACACAGGAATCCCTGCAAAAGCACCAGGGTTCAGGTCAGTTGTCAAGCAGAGGTCGTCCCTGCAATGAGGGGACTTGATGTGAGAGGCCGATTCTTACCTACCTTCCCACCGCATCATAGATGTTAAAACGTTAGTGTGGGCGACCCATGGGGTTACATTACGCTTGCCTGTTAAATTTGGGTAACAGAAGAGGGTTCTGATTTGTTTGTTTTTGTTTTGAATAGGTACCCTAAGCTATTTTCTTTCTAGTGCAAGCTCTAGAAGCCAGATTGTTTTTTTAGGGTAAAGAGAACTGATAGAAAGCCAGGTACTGATTAATTAAAGAATAGCTCTTCTGTAGGAAATGGTTTTCCATTTCTGCTTCACCACCCTTTGTTACTGACCACCTCCTGGTCACTGACCAAGGCTCTTTCTGCAGTTATGATGTCATCAGAATCACTCAGCTGTCAACAAGAGTCTTTGGTCCAGCAACGAGATTAGTCATGTTGAGAGAGCATTTATGCTAATTAACCATGGGTGGAAATCAAAGTTACACATGAAAAAATTACATGAAGAATTACATCTTTTCTTCAAGAATCTTTATGTAATTTGCCTGCCCCTTGACATAAACTTAATTTAAAAATTAAAACACAAAACCAAAATATAAGATAACTCTAGCAGTAACTTTCAATTCATGGTTCAGGATAGTAGTTCAGAAGGGACCACTTCGGTCTAAGGTCAAGTAAAGAACTGGCAAGGCTGAATTTCTGTGTCCATAAAAGTCAGTGCATGATGCTAACTGCCTCTCTCCAAACTAGAGAGATGGATGGGTGTGCACAGAGGTCCACACAGAGCAGAGCAGACACCGGCAAACAAAGACACATTCATAGACACAGAAGGAAAAGAGCTTGCTCTGGGAATTGTAAACAACTGGTGGATTTCTGAATGCTCAATGTGGACTAGTCTGAGAGTTAAAAAGTCCAGAGCAATGGTCAGTGAGGGAACCCCTCTGTGGACCTCAATTGCTGGGGTTCTGCCATGTCCTGAGAGTGAATATTGAGAGAGAAGTCTCCTCATGCTCAAGGGTAGGGGGTAGGAGACATCTAACCTATTTGTACCCAACTCTGGCTGGTTCTAGCCTTCCATTTGAGAGAAGAAAAAAAAATACTCAACTTGAGTTTCTTCAAAGCATCCCATCTCACCGTAAAGATTGGGGATGGAAGGCTTAACAGCAGTTTTGAAGTTAACAGTCCAGGGCATCAGACTCACTAAAGACAGACCTAAATGAAGGTAAGAAAACTTTTCTCTCACATCCTACTACACTTAATGAAGACCTACCTGAAGTGGTTCTTCTGACCCAGACATCACAATTGGTAGTCGAGACTAATTGCATGCTATACTAAAAGGTGGAACTCCATCTGAAGAGTCGGGACAAGCACCGAAAGCAAGCTGGGGCACCCACAGAATCATTGGACTCACCAGACTGAGAATTAAGATAAATCCAACTGAATTGTTAAGGATTCTCATGGCTACAAATGCGGATGGGCCGTGTGCATGCAAACAGAAGGACTCTGAAAAAAGAACTTGGTAAATGCTATAGATGGAAAGCTACCACAGGAGTGAGAACTGCTTTTATGTGTGACACTTGTTTTTTAGATGCCATATTGGTAGACTTTCATCGTATATAGTGATAGATTTTTATAAGATTTTCATTCAAATATGTTATGCATTTAGTGAGGAACATCCCCATACTTTATATAGCCTCACGTCTGCTTTGTGTCGTTATATAAACACACATATAACTATGAATATATAATTTATTTAAACACACACATACACACAAATACATACATACACACATGTGTGTATGTCTGTATATATAAATTCCAGAACCCACATATGAGAGAAGTTGTGATATTTGTCTTTCTGAGTTGAGCTTATTCTGCTTAACATTATGATCTTCAGTTCCATCCATCTCCCTGAAAATTCATTCATCATTATGGAAAAATAAAACTCCATTATACACGCACACATATCACATCACATCTCTCTATTCATTCACGTGTGGATGGACAACCAGACTGGTTCCATAACTTTACTTCTATGACATCTGATGGAGGACGGCTATCTAAAATATGAAGAACTCAAAAATCTCAGTGCCCCCCCCAAAAAATCAGGCAATCCAATCAATAAATTGGCTAGTGACATTGACAGGAACTTCTTTAAAAATAAAGACAAATGGCCAAAAAAATGTGGGGGGAAAGATATTCAACATCCTTACCCATCAGAGAAATTTAAATTAAATCTATACTGAGATTCTAGCTCACTCTAGTCAGAATTGCTTTTATGAAGTTGGACTCATTAGTCACTAAGTACAACTGAGAAGAGACTCCGAACTTAAGGATCTCCCAACAGAAACTCACAAAACTGAAAAGCAAACGAAAAGGAGACTGAAAAAAAACCAGAATAAACTATCCACTCACAGGGTGTTTTCACCAAAACCAACAGAAGAAAGCAGAGAGAGAAGAAAAGAAAAATATTTGAAACAATAATAACGAGACTGTCCCCCAAATTAACACCAGACCCAAAGCATGGATTCAGGAAGCTCAGAGACCACCAAGAAGGATAAATGAAAAGAAGGAAAGAAGAGAAGAAGAGAGGGATACTACCTCATAAATGTCCTGTAGTCAAGCTACAGACTATCACAGATAGTCTGTAGATATCTATAGATAGTCTATCTATATAGATCTAGATAGATGATAGATAGATAGATAGATAGATAGATAGATAGATAGATAGATAGATAGACTATCACAGATAGGGAAGTGTCTGAAAGAAGCAAGAGAAAACCCTGTCTTGCTTACCAAAGAGTAAAGGTAAGGGCCTGAGGCCAGGCAAGGTGGCTGAGTGGGTAAAGGAGCTTGCTGTTAAGCCCTGAAGACCTGAGTTCAATGTTCAGGATTCACATAGTGGAACTGGCCATGGAAAGTTGTCCTCTGACTTCCTCACACACACTCTGTCATGCATTCATTTCCCAAACACAAAATAGGTAAGATGTGATTTTAAAATTGTTACTTATGATAGCTGTAATGGCTATTCTTGGTTGTCAACTTGACTATATCTGGAATGAACTACAATCCAGAAATGGAGGGCACGTTTGTGACCTGGATCTTGAGGCAGAAAGATAACATGCCTTTGAGCCAGATCTTGAGGTGGGATGGCCCACACTCTTATTCTGGATCAACATACATCTTTAATCTGCATCTCGAAGCACACCGTTAATCTGGGCCATATCTTCTGCTGGAGACCTATATAAGGACAGTGGAAGAAGGAAGGGTTTACTCTTTACCTGCTTGCACTAACTTAGCCACCACATCTATTCGATCCTGCTTTGTCAGGACTCCAGCTTATACAGAGGACCAGCTGGAACATCCAGCCTTGTAGAACTGAGCAACTACTAGATTCTTGGACTTGCCATTCACAAGTGGCCCTATGGGGTAGTTAGACTGTAGCCTATAACTCATTCCAAAAATAATTCTGTGGAATATATATATATATATATATATATTCATTCCATATGTCTGTGATTCTAGAAATCCCTGACTAGTACAATCTGTAGAAACCTTGAAGAATTTGGAAAGAGAAACACGGATCTCATGAACCTAGACTTTTTCAATTGCACAGTTTTTCTTCAAAAATAAAAGAAGAAATCAAGGCTGGAAAGGTGTGACCAACTAATTTTTAAAAATATTCAAGGAATCTTCTTTTCTGGTTTCCGAGGCAGCTGCAGCCATGAGCAGCAAAGTCTCATGCGACACCCTGTACAAGGTGGTGCAGGAAGTACTGCACAGGAACCAGTGCAAGCAGGATAAGTTTCTGGAGAGGGCGGAGCTGCAGATCAGCCTGAAGAACTACAGCCCTCAGAAAGACAAACACTTCTTGGGCACTGTCAGGCTAAGGTCCACCCCTTGCTCCAAGTTTTCCTCATGCGTTCTGGGGAACCAGCAGCACTGTGATGAAGTTAGGGCCATGGATATCCCCACATGGACATAGAGAAGTGTAAGAAGCTTAATAAGAGCAAGAAGTTGGTCAAAAAGCTGGCCAAGAAGTACGATGCCTCTTTGGCCTCTGAGTCTCTGATCAGCAGATCCCATGTATTCTGGGCCCAGGCTTAAACAAGGCTGGCAAGTTCCCCTCCATGGGGACACACAATGAAAACATGGCGGCCAAAGTGGATGAGGTGAAATCTACAATCAAGTTCCAGATGAAGAAGGTGCCATATCTGGCTGTTGCTGTCGGTCACGTGAAGATGACCGATGATGCGCTGGTCTACAACATCGATCTGGCTGTCAATTTCTTGGTGTCCTTGCTCAAGAAAAACTGGCAAAATGTCCGGGCTTTGTACATCAAGAGCACCATGGGCAAGCCCCAGCGTCTGTATTAGGATACTCCAATAAACCTCAGTGCTGCCACTCAAAAAAAAAAAAAAAAATCAAAGAAGCAGAAAATGATACATTAGAAACTCAGATCTATGAAAAGGAAAAACACAGAAAATGAAGAAGAGAAACGATTTATTTTTGTTGGTCCAACACATAATCATTTGTTCAAACTCATCACCATATTGAATTGTTTTTGCCTATGTGTTTGCATGTGTAAACAGTAACAAACATGGCAGACAGGATGAGCACCAATAGTATCAGCTACATTGTATCAGTTAAAGCACAGAAGTATCAGTAGTATCAGCTACATTGTATCAGTTAAAGCACAGAAGTTTCAATAGTATCAGCTACATTGTATCAGTTAAAGCATAGAAGTATCAGTAGTATCAGCTACATTGTATCATCAGCTAAAGCACAGATTGTTAGGGGATAAAAGAAAACAAAGCAAGTTCCAACAGGAAGTGCTCTGGATAGAATGTGTGTAGGTTAAAGGTCAGTGGTGAAAGCTGGATCTCGGTCAAGTCAAGCAACAGAGTTCCCTGCTTAGATTAACTTCATACACAGGAAATTTCACAGCAAGAACATTGTCTGGCATACAAGGGAAATCACATAAGAATAGAGTGGTTCAACTGGGCAGTGGTGGTGCATGCCTTTAATCCCAGCACTTGGGAGGCAGAGGCAGTCGAATTTCTGAGTTCGAGGCCAACCTGGTCTACAGAGTGAGTTCCAGGATAGCCAGGGCTACACAGAGAAACCCTGTCTCTAAAAACAACAACAATAACGACAAACAAACCAACAAAAATAGAGTGGTTCTCTAAAATGACGTGGCAGAGAAACAAAACATAGAAGCAAAAACTGGTAGAACTTCCAGGAAACAAATTCCTTGAGTCAGAATAGACCCCACACGCCTACACACACCTGAGGAGAAATTCACCAGGGTCAGAGTTGAACTCAACTGCATTCTTAATCAACTGTGTGTTTGCTATACACTAATTGGCTTGATCCAATATCAACAAAATACAGATTTTCAAGCACAAATGAAACATTCAATATAAGCTAAATATTGTAAGACAAAATAGGCCTCAACTTTAGAAATAACAGAAACTTCATGCAACATATTATTTCAAAAATAAAACTAAAATTAGATTAGACACATAATAGAAGGCAGTTAGGATAGCAAAGATAATAGTTGGAGATTGAACAATGTACTTTTAAATTACATGTGGTTCAAAAAAGATGTGAAAAATTGTGAAATATCTTGAACTAAATAAAAATTAAAACACAACTTATAAAAAAGTATGGAGCTCAGTAAAAGTAATATTTAGAGGGATTTATAGCATTAAAGCATATGTTAGAAAAGAAAAATATCTAATGTTCATTAAGTTCTCATTGTAGGAAACTAAAAAAAGAAAATAATAACTCCAAAGCAAAAAGAAGAAAACCGATAATGAAAATTACATTAAAAATCAATCAAATTAAGCATAGGATGTTGCGTTTTTAAAAAATCAATGAAATAAAAAGCTAACTTCTTTGAAAAAGATTTTTGGAAAAAATAAACACGTTCTTTTGCAAAACTAACTAGGAAAAAAGGGGGAGAAAACACCAATTACTATCAGAAATAAAACAGAGACATCACTACAGATGCCAACGATGCTCAGATAAACAATAAATACTATGAACAACTTGACCCACAAAAAACCTGGATTAAATGGTCTCTTTCCTTCAAGGCAAAAGCTTCCCGAACGCATGCGATGTAATACAAATAACTGGAAGACCTTATCTCAGTTAGGAAGCTAAATCTGTTTAGTATTATCTCAAAATACACCAGGCACCGATGGGTTTACGGGTGGATGCCACCAATCATTTAAAGAAGATACTGTATTCTCAGTGATCTCACTGGGAATCAGCAGCAGACAGGCTCTTATTTTCTTTCTGATATCAGAATTTTGTGGGTTTTTTTTTTTCTAACTTTTCCCTCCCGGAAAAAGGCTATTAATTTTAACATTTTTTGAAGAAATAGCTTTGGGGTTTGTTGCTTTTGCTTCTCATTTTCCTCTTTACATATTTCATGGGTTTGTGTGATCATTTTTATCACTCACTTTTTTTCTGATCACTTTAATTTCCCTTTCCTTTTCTGGTTTCTTATGGTGGAATCTTTAGTCTTCGCTAATATCTGCTTTCTACCTCTTCCTGTGGTGCCACCACTGCCTTACAGTCTGAGCCACATGTAAATTGTTTATAAGAAACAATTACAGGATCAGTATCACCCATGAACACTGAAATAAAGATCCACAAGAAAATATTGGTTAACAAGGTCAGTATTCTACACAATCAAATATATGCCACCACCAAGCAGGCTTTATCCTAGGTGCGAAAGGAGAGTTGAGTAATCAGTCACCTCATCAAAAAGATGATGGAAAAAAAGATCACTTATCATATTGAAAAATACAGAAAGAGGCACTTTTCAAATGTCAAACACACGTTTTTTAAAACCTCTCTGTAAACAAAGAATAGAACTAAGCAACCCAATAAAGATATTCTTCAGTTGACATCACACTTAAGGCTAGGAAACTGGATGCTCCCTAAGGAGCCTAGGAACGAAGCAAGGATCCCCTCTTTTTCCACCTTACCACCTATTTTCAATGCTGCAAGAGAAGTCCCATCGATGTGATAAGAAAAAGAAGTAAAGGGAATTTGATGAAGAAGAAGGAAATAAAGCCAGCTTTGTTCAGAAATGACCCAATCGTCCATGAAGAAGGTCTGTGTAGCAGAATCAACAACAAACTCCTAGAACTCATTAAGGGATTATTCTAGTTGAGTTTCAGGATGGAAGCTCAATGTACCTGCAATAAGCAGGTAGTGTTTGAAGTTAAAACCACAATGCCGTTTGTGTTAGCACTCAACTCCCTGCACCCCAAGTATTCAGGCCAATATCTAAGCCTATCTATATGAGAGCAACCACTGGAAGAATAAAGAACAAAATGAAGGGAAAGGAGACCATGCTCCTGGGTGGCTGTGCTTAATATTGTAAAGGTGTCAGCCCTTCCCACTTTGATCCATGAATTCAGTACAGCCTCAGTCAAATTCTCAGAAGCTGTTCTGTGAGTATAGACAAGCCAATTTTAAAGTTTAGGGAGAGACCCTAAAGAGCCAATACCACATTGAAGGAGACAAAGAGAGTCAGGAAACTAATACGGTATTGCTTCAAGGTTAATTATAAAAGCTGCAAAAACCAATGCAACATTGTATCCACAGAACAGGCAAATTGATGAAAGAGATACAATACAGTCAGCTGTTCTGTATTGGAGGAGTATAGGTGGTCTAAATACTGGTAGACCACAACCCAAACCAAAACTATAAAGGTGGACACAGAACATGACTTCAGAACATGGGCTCACAGTAGATCTTAGATCTGAATGTGAGACATAAAGCCACGAGACTCTAGAAAGAGAAGAATCTACATGGCCCTCTGTTTGGATGTGAGTTTTTAATGTAACATTGGTTATGTATACCCCGACACTAAAAGCACATACGTGAAAAAGATCAGCTGGACGTCATTAAAATTAAATGTTTCTGGTCGGCAAAAGACACTGCCAAAGGAAATGGAAAGAGAATCCACAGTGTAGATGAAAATGTATGAATAAGCTAAATAAATTAAATAAACTACCCAACCAACTAGCAAAACCCATCAAACTTCAAAACACACCTCATCAAAGTGACACGGTTGACAAATATTTACATGAAAGGTGTCACTATTGACATCTAGCCTTAGTGTCTGGTGATCTGATAGGATGCATGAGATTATTTCAGTCTTCTTGTATCTGTTGCGGCTTGTTTTGTTATGGTCAATTTTGGAGAAAGTACCATAGTACCATAAGATGCTGAGAAGAAGGTGTATTCTTTAGTTTGTTTTATGGTGAAATGTTTACACACACACACACACACACACTCCATTTGGTTCATAATCTTTAATAGTTTCACTGTGTCTCTGTTAAGTTTCTGTTTCAATGACCTGTTGACCTGTCTATTGGTGAGAGTGGGGTGTTGAAGTCTCCCACTTTTATTGTGTGGGGTTCAATGTATGTTTTGAGCTTTAATATCATGAATGTGGGTGCCCTTGCATTTTAATGTCAAGGAATGGCAAATTAAAATAACATTAAGATCCTACTATGTGCTGGTCAGAATGACAGAATCTGGAGCACTGATGCCACCCAACATTGGTGAGGATGTGACACACAGCAGGCGCTCTGGTCACTTCTGGCAAGAAGGCGAAACGAAGACTTCATTTCTTAAATGGTAAACAATCCTTTTCTCAATGGAGAACTTGGGTCCCCACAAAACCTTGGGACGCGGTGTTTGTAGCACCATACTTAACAACTACCCCAACTTGGAAAGGGCAAGAGTGTTTTCAGTACCAGATGGGTTAGCGAGACCATGCTGTGTCTAAACACTGCAACATTGTGAAACATCGCAAGTTAAGCCATCCGAATGAGAAAAGATCATAGGTGGGCATCAGTGAGCGAAGGAAGCCCATCGAAATGGCTTTGGGAAACTGCTGTGTGAGATAGTCTATATGAGAAGACATCGGTACTTTAGATGGTACTGTGCTGGTCAGGCTATAGGTCCATCAAGATACTGGTGCCTAAAGCCACAGAAGGCCGAGCACTAGGAACATTACCAATAAGCCATGTGTACTGTGTGATGATTACACTGTCACAAATGAGTGGCTTCAAACAGAATGCTAACATGTGGAGTGAGGAGACTCCATGGGCCAGGATGTGGGTGTTTGGCAATGCTGGGTACTTTCCATTCAGTTTCACTGGGAACACCAAACTGCTCTTTAAAGAGTCTATTCTTTAAGAAAAGAATTATCAGTTTAGAATGCCACAAAATAATTTCAAAGTCATTATCAGTATCAGAAAAAATAATAGAAGTGTAAAAGAAAAAAACAACACTAATTTAACATAACTGAAAAAGTGAAAGCTTTGCGCATTTTAATTGCTCCAGGGTTGGAAGAGCTAACAGAGGAGGGTGGCAGAGGAGTGTGTAAAGGCATCATGTTCCCTGGCCACTCTCTGTCTATGGAAGGCACTGCTGTGATCAAAACTAAACTAAGTTACATAAGCGGTTTATAGTTACTTGTTCTGAAGACTTAACAGGGACATAGAAAACACAGTGTCAATGCACACTTTATCAAATGCAGTTGAGAAAGGCTGCTGTCCTGAGATGGTTAAGGCATGACCTGTGACATCTCTCCTTCCAGATGAGCTCTGTGGTCGTTTGAGGAGAAATAACACGCTACACCCCCCTCAGCTCCAGGGTCAGTGTGGGCACCGAGCTGGACGTAGCATCCAACATTCCGGTACTGCTCTGTAAGCAGTAGTGTGAGCTTCCAATTCCAGGGGGAACTGGCTGAAGGGCAGAAATACCTGGGCAGTGTCTTCCTGGACAGCACCAACAAGAGTAGATGGATGGGCATGTGTTCTATGAGCCACTCTCTCGTGAGCTGCTTCCCTTATCTAGAGAATGAACAGAAATGACCCCAGTCCCACTACCAAGGGAACTGGACTTCCTGAGTTACGTCTAAAGTGACCTCAAATACACACACACACACACACACACACACACTCAGGTAGCAAAGATGGGGGTTGGGTATAGTGTGCTACCCACTCCGGATCCTCACTCCTAGAGAACACCAGCCACTTCTCAACTGCAGCCTCGTAACCCTGGCTCACATTCCTCTGTTACTCCTGGCCTTCCTCTATGCGTCTGGTGTCCTGCCCATCCTCCATGTGAAGATCTCCTGGCCCGTAGGCTCCCTCACCACCTCAGCTCAGTCTCAATTAGTGAGCTGGTAGAAACTCAATAGGCCCAGCTCTGTTGTAGCCTCTTGGGTTAACGGGGGTCATGGCTGGCTTCTCTAGGCTACCAACTGGCATGTCAGCTCCTCATCAAATGCCAGCTTTGAACCGTATGTGGATAAGTAAGGCAGAAGGGATGAAGGAAATTGATCCATCTCAGAGCTTGGCCACCACGCTCCCACAGGTGAGTTCCGAGGCTTGCTTCTTCTATCCAAAGTATCTGCCAGAGTCAGTGGCTACTCCCTGTTGGGAAAGAAGTGTCTAAGAACAAGCCTCCATAACTGTCCTGTGGTGACTGCCCAGAGGCAGAATGTCCCCACCAGAAGGTCCTTCCCCAGCCACACCTGTCAGAACTCTCTCCTCCTCTCACTCCACTAAGATTCCTCCAAACCTGGTCACCCATGGAAAGCCCCCTCTGCTCAGATTCTACAGCATTTTGTTCTCCTTGTGCTATTTTAAGTATTCGGTTTGCACTATAAACGAGTGATTGTTTAATCTCTATTAAAGAGTAAGAAGGTAGAAGTGGCTTTTCACCTACGCCCCAGCGCTGAACTCTGACCCAACTGGAACATAATGTCTGTCACCCCAGAGGTCTCCCGACACCACCAGAAGGTTGCTAAGGCTCAGAATCATCTCTTTGTTTTTCTTAAATGTCAGAAAGATTTCTTTTTTAAAAAAGAGGATATTCTAATAGGTTCCAGGAAAGAAATAATTTGCTAGGGTTCTCTCTGAGCTTTCATATTAAAAACAAAAACAAACAAAACAAAAAACTAGCCAAAAGTCTAAAACTTAAAGATTTCTTTATGTAAGACATAGAGGTAAACAGGAATATGTAATCTGATAAAAGAGCATTTAAATTATTAACAACAATTAGCGATGGTAGAACAGACTGTCCCTTCCCAGAGTGGTTATGTAACTCGTCACTGAAATCCTACCTGCCTCACCATCAAAATGGTCTGGAGACAGACGACCTGCCAAGCTCAGGGTTGTGGATCTCCTATTTCATTGCAAGGCCTGCCCAGTCATTTCCATGAGGCGTTCATCCCAGGAAATCAACCTGCGGCCCAGGGCTGCAGACAGGTGCAGCCAGCAAGCATGCCACGCAGTAGGGGCCGGAGGAGATTAAAGTTAGAGAATGACACACGAACCCATGATCCCCAGCCTGACCACTGTTGTCGGAATCAGTGGGTTGTCAAGACACTTCATCCTGCACTCATGAAGCAGATTAACTCATGACAGTGACAGTGTTGTCTTGTGATCATCTAAACTAGTAAACTCTGGGATGGAAAATCTAAATCATCTCGCTAAAAATGTCAGAGAGAGCTCCCTGCCTTCTCAAACAGAGCTATAGACAACTTCTTGATTTCAGTGGGGTTAGTAGAGAATTGGGTGACAGACTGGCAGGAGACCAGCTTCTTTGTCCCCTTCTGTCCTGCCAGGGCACATAGGTGGAATCGTGATTCAGAATGCCCAGAGATTTAGTCCAATCTCCTGTTTTCACAAATGTAGGAACGGGATCCAAGCCAAGCGTAGACCCGGGGAGCCTGCAGAGCTGGTGTCTCTGAAAGTGGGAGGGAATCCGGGCTGCCCAGCAGAAGATGTGGTTTGTAGCAGGAAACCAAGAATTCTGGGTCTGACCCACCGTCCAAGGTAAGCGAGCAGGCAATATCTCCAAGTGTGGACTCCAGACCAGAGCGTCTTTCTGGAACATGTTGGGAAAATGTGGATCATGGATTCTTCCGCAGATCTGTGAACTGACCCAGGAGTGGAGCACAGCCTGCTGTAACTCCTTCAGATGTTTCTGATGTGTGCTCACATCTGAGAACTCACTCCTGAGAAAGCTCTGCTCATTGTGGATAGTGTTTTGTTCCCGT